>NC_082642.1:16692750-17350000 GCF_028023285.1 Balaenoptera ricei | reverse complement strand
CCTTGATCATTATGTAGTGTCCTTCTTTGTCTCTTGTAATAGTCTCTATTTTAAAGTCTCTTTTGTCTGATATGAGAATTGCTACTCCAGCTTTCTTTTGGTTTCCATTTGCATGGAATATCTTTTTCCATCCCCTCACTTTCCATCTGTATGCATCCCTAGGTTTATAGTGGGCCTCTTGTAGACAGCATATATACAGGTCTTGTTTTTGTATGCATTCAGCCAGTCTATGTCTTTTGGTTGGAACATTTAATCCATTTACATTTAAGGTAATTATCGATATGTATGTTCCTATTACCATTTTCTTAATTGTTTTGGGTTTGTTATTGTAGGTCTTTTCCTTCTCTTGTGTTTCCTGCCTAGAGAAGTTCCTTTAGCATTTGTTGTAAAGCTGGTTTGGTGGTGCTGAATTCTCTTAGCTTTTGTTTGTCTGTAAAGCTTTTAATTTCTCTGTTGAATCTGAATGAGATCTTTGCTTGGTTGAGTAATCTTGGTTGTAGGTTTTTCCCTTTCATCACTTTAAATATGTCCTGCCACTCCCTTCTGGCTTGCAGAGTTCCTGCTGAAAGATCAGCTGTTAACCTTATGGGGATTCCCTTGTATGTTAATTATTGTTTTTCCCTTGCTGCTTTTAATATTTTTTCTTTGTATTTAATTTTTGATAGTTTGATTAATATGTGTCTTGGCATGTTTCTCCTTGGATTTATCCTGTATGGGACTCTCTGCACTTCCTGGACTTGATTGACTATTTCCTTTCCCATATTAGGGAAGTTTTCAACTATAATCTCTTCAAATATTTTCTGTCCCTTTCTTTTTCTCTTCTTCTTCTGAGACGCCTATAATTCGAATGTTGGTGCGTTTAATGTTGCCCCAGAGGTCTCTGAGTCTGTCCTCAATTCTTTTCATTCGTTTTTCTTTATTCTGCTCTGTGGTAGTTATTTCCACTGTTTTATCTTCCAGGTCACTTATCCATTCTTCAGCCTCAGTTATTCTGCTCCTGATTACTTCTAGAGAATTTTTAATTTCATTTACTGTGTTGTTCATCATTGTTTGTTTGTTCTTTAGTTCTTCTAGGTCCTTGTTAAATGTTTCTTGTATTTTCTCCATTCTATTTCTAAGATTTTGGATCATCTTTACTATCATTACTCTGAATTCTCTTTCAGGTAGACTGCCTATTTCCTCTTCATTTGTTTGGTCTGGTAGTTTTTACCTTGCTCCTTCATCTGCTGTGTGTTTCTGTGTCTTCTCATTTTGCTTAACTTACTGTGTTTGGGGTCTCCTTTTCACAGGCTGCAGGTTCGTAGTTCCCATTGTTTTTGGTTTCTGCCCCCAGTGGGTAAGGTTGGTTCAGTGGCTTGTGTAGGCTTCCTGGTGGAGGGGACTGGTGCCTGTGTTCTGGTGGCTGAGGCTGGATCTTGTCTTTCTGGTGGACAGGACCGTGTTAGGTGTTGTGTTTTGGGGTGTCTGTGAACTTAGTATGATTTTAGGCAGCCTCTCTGCTAATGGGTGGGGTTGTGTTCCTGTCTTGCTAGTTGTTTGGCATGGGGTGTCCAGCACTGGAGCTTGCTCGTCATTGAGTGAAGTTGGGTCTTAGCCTTGAGATGGAGATCTCTGGGAGAGCTCTCGCCGATTGATATTATGTAGGGTCAGGTGGTCTCTGGTGGTCCAGTGTCCTGAACTCGGCTATCCCACCTCAGAGGCTCAGGCCTGACACCCGGCTGGAGCACCAAGACCCAGTCAGCCACACAGCCAGTTACGTGGGGAGTTTTTTGCCTTTTAGGAAGTCTGAAGTCTTCTGCCAGCATTCAGTAGGTGTTCTGTAGGAGTTATTCCACATGTAGATGTGTTTTTTATGTATTTGTGGGAAGGAAGGTGATCTCCACGTCTTACTCCTCCGACATCTTGAAGGTCCTCTCTCAGATCAGTTCTGACCACCCAACAACCCAGGCAAAGTACTGAACACATCTCAGAATCTCACAGGAGCAATGTTGTTTTTCTATTCATAAAACTGAAATAATAACATTTGCTCTTCCTTTCTCCAGAGGTTTTTGTGAAGTCCATGTGACTTCTTCCAACTCATGAGCTGGCTTTCTGCCTCTGCAGTGAGAATGGCTGAGTCTGTGAGCTGAGGGTGGGGACCAAGAGGTGGAGGGGTGGGGATGAAGAGAAGAAGGGGCTGGCCTCTGCTTCCTGCCTGCCTGCAGGTTACCAGCATTGCAGGCTGACCCGCCTGGTTCAGTGGTTTGTACCCCTGTACTGTACAATGCAAGCACCTTGGGTGCTTTAAAAACTACTCATGCCTGGGTCTCACCCCCTCCCAGAGATGCTGATGTGAGTGATCTGGGCTGTAGCCTGGGCATCTGGATCTTTCAAAACTCCCTACATGATCCTTTTATAAATTAATTAATTTATTTATTTATTTTTGGCTGTGTTGGGTCTTCGTTGCTGTGCACAGGCTTTCTCTAGTCGCGGTAAGCAGGGGCTACTCTTTGTTGCAGTGCACAGGCTTCTCATTGCAGTGGTTTCTCATTGTTGTGGAGTACAGGCTCTAGGTGCACAGGCTTCAGTAGTTGTGGCATGAGGGCTCAGTAGTTGTGGCTCGCAGGCTCTAGAGCACAGGCTCAGTAGTTGTGGTGCATGGGCCTAGTTGCTCCATGGCATGTGGGATCTTCCCGAGCCAGGGCTCGAACCCGTGTTCCCTGCACTGGCAGGCGGATTCTTAACCACTGCGCCACCACGGAAGTCCCTCCCCATGTGATTCTAATGTACAGCAAGGGATGAAAACGTCTACTTTCCAGGGAAGCAGATCTAAAGAAATGTAAGTGGCAGCCCATATTTAACTGGCTCTGACTCCGTCTGTGTGTATTGAGTGCCTGCTTTTAAGGTGAGTTCATTACTCTGTGTAATAGCAACCACTCAAGTTCTTATTGGATTAGATTGAGTTGAATGTACTCTTGACTCATGTTTAAGTGTAGGTACAGGAACCACACTCTCGTCCTGTACCCAATGACTTGTCCCAGATGATCACCGTTATGTCATGACTGGTCTGTCCACTGGCCACTTCCTTCCTTTGGCTCTGTATCTGAAAGTCATTACAGATGAAGATCATTCCTTCATCTCTGGCTGTGGACAGACTATTTACTGAGTACATACAAAAGTTCTTAAGCCTTTAGGTGTATGAAAATCACCCGTGGGGCTTGTTAAAACACATGCTAAGCACGATCCCTGGGTTTTTGATTCAGTGAATTTGAAGTAGGGTCAAGAATCTGCATTTCTAACAAGTTCCCAGGAGATGCTGTTGCTGCTGGTCCAGGGACCACACTTTGAGGACCTCTGGTCTAGGCAGCCTAGGTTCTTTTATTATTTATCTCTAATCTCCCAAAACTACATGAGTAGGCACGGCCACCTCCATTTCAGAGAGCTTAGAGAGTTAAGCAACTTGTTAAGAGGAACATTCTTTTCAGTGGCAGGGTCAGGATTGGAACTCAGGGCTGCCTAACTCCCAAATCTGCCTCTCTCTGCTTACCACTGTGCCTCCTGATGGGCAGTCATTGGCTTCCTGCAGTGACCTCAACCATGTCTCAGGCACCATGGAAGTGACTGGAGACCCCTCCCTAACTCACTTCAAACCTTTCTGTGGTCTCCATCAAAGAAGAAAACTCAGAGATACCACTCAGGTATGCAGCAAAGCAGTAGCAATAGGAGACGGCCAGTGACCCAGGGTCCAATGGCTCCTTTCCACAGAACATCTCCAGGGTTGGGGAGGGCTTTGTGCTGCAGGGGTCCAGAAAGACTCTTGGAGGAGGAGGTAAAGTGGGTCCTGAAGGACATGGGGTTCTAGGTTCTGGCCCTGCTTCAACTGCGGCTTTTATGACAGGGTGAACCTCAGAGGATGTGAGGTCTCTGCTCCAGTTTTAATGCCCGGTCCTTGGACTATGTCCCCAATCCCGCCTCATGCCTTCTGGGTGGAGTCCCGGTGCTGGCGTCCCTCCTGGTCCTGTTCAGTCTTTCTCTGCCTTGTGCTTTGACCAGGTGGGCCCTGTTTGCCATCAGCAGAACTGGACTGTGCCAGGGACCCTACTGGAGCTCCCCTGGGGAAGGCACAGCAGGAGTGGCAGGGACAAGCTCACCATAAGGGCTGCTTTAGAGGAAGCATGGCTGATGTTGGGTCTTCAAGAAGTCACTATGGTTGAGTTTCTGGGAAGCTGCCTGTCTTAGGAGAATAATGGCAGTAATAACATGTGGGAGAACTGCTGGCCTGTCCAGCACAGGAAACAGCTGCTAACAGAATCCCCCAGGACCTCCTGAAGGTGGTCTTCAGGCTAGAGCACATGCACGGTCACCGAAGTGGGGTCAGTTAGCTCCTGGCAGCTTCTGCTGCCTGGAAACCCAGCCGTTAGCCCTGCTCAGACTTGGCAGGTGCCCCTCACGTAGCATATACTCTTCACACAGCTGATGGGGCTTCACCCACACCCCCTGAGGATGAGGAGCAGCCTCTATGCTCCATCCAGCTCTACTGTCACAGAGGACCTTCTCTTGACTCCCTGGTGTGAGTTCTGTGGCCCTAAGAGCCATGCTTATCCCAAGAAGGGGGTCTTTTCCTATAGTTTCCAACCTTGCCTCCCTTGATTAAGGCAGAAACCAAAACAAAGGAGAGCTGTTCCATGGGGGTAGAACAAGATGGGACTTGGGTTCTAAAGCACATGTGATGGCCCTGAGGTTTGGGACACCTCACTTCATTCTTCTTGGACTCGGTTGCCTCATTCGTCTGATTGATAGAGTCATTTGGGATTTGCCTAAGGAGGTGGATAGGTTAAAGAGTACATATCCTTCAGTCAATCTTGGCATCCAGGTGTGTGTTTGCAAAGTCTCAACTTGGCTCCTGTTACTTCCTGTGTGTGTACACTGAGGATGGAGTTCATGGTTTTGTTGAGAATATCATCAGGACCAGTGGAGGTAGTTTCTGGGGACAAGAGACACCTAAGAGCATGAAGCTTGCTCACAAAGGACCCCCAGCCTGAGGTGAGCCTGGAGGACCACAGGACGGTCCAGGCTGCCCAGGCCGGGGAGGACCTCTCAGTGAGAAGGCTCCACCCCAGGGGTGTGAGGGAGCTGGATGTCCTTGGAAAAAGCCGAGGAGTTGTCCAGAGCTAGGCCGCCCAGCCAAACCCACACTGGGTGCTAGACGCCCAGGTTCCATTTCCATAAATTACAGGAAGAGTCATGAGTGACCAAGTGATACACCTGAATTTCTGTGATCGTTTTTCTTCTTATTTTCAAACCCCCTTTCATGTGTTGAGACTTATCATCATCCTGTCTTTGTGTCTGGACATTCTTGCTCAAGTAATGACTGGTCTAATGTTCTGGGGCCCTCATGTGACCTGGAGAGGAGTCCTGAGAGGCAGGAGGTAGCATCCTGATCCTGGTTTAGCCCATTGTGACCTCAGATAATAAGTACCTTATCTCTTTGGGCCTCAGTTTCCCTAGCTGTAAGATGGGAATAACACCTGTCCCATCCACCTCATGGGAAGTCAGAGGTGATGATGCCTTTGAAAGGGCGTTGGGATGTTGCAGAAAACTTTAAACTCTACAAGTGTAAAGAGCAGCCAATCAACCTGAACTTGAATGCACCTCCACTTTTTGCTAATATCGTGACCAATGAGCTCCCAGAGCTCCATATTCTCATCTGTCTGATAAAGATAATAGTCCCCTCTCACAACAGGACCATTGGGCTGCTATGAATTATGATAATGTGTGTACAGCATCTAACAAGTGCCTGACATACAGTCTACAAACCCAAAACAGCAGCAGCTGTTATAGTGATTATAATCATTAGACTGATTATAATCTTCACAGATATGAATACAGATAATTTTGCCAGGTAGACCCAATTCTTTCATGGAAATCCCTTCCCTTCCCTTTCACTATAATGGTTCTTAGTACCTCTGTTTAAATCTAGAATCAGCCTTGCTAAGCCTTCCTGGGCCCTGGATAAAGAGCATCTTCTAGAGCTCGATGGCTCACTCTCTCTGCATTTCACCCTGTTCTGTCATTTGGGGAAAGAAGTTTCTGTGTGCTGGCTGTGCCTGTCACCCCACAAGGCAGGACAGGCTTCAGTCAGAAAGCCTAATGATTTGTGTAGGAATTCAGGATGCTCTGATAGCATACTTCCAATGGCTTCTTTGCCTGAGATCTTTGAAGGAAGCTTGCAGAAAGGCATGTTAGGATTCCAGCTTTCCTAACCCACGAAGGCTCATGGAGGGTGCTATGCTAATTGGCATGTCTGCCGTCTCCCTCCCAGAGTGCCTTTGTGCTGGCTGTCAGCTTCCGCTTGGTAGATACTAAACACTGTGAAAGCGAATGATATCATGACTGACAACTTAATAGATGTCTTTTTGAGCTGCACGTGCTCCCGCCAGATAAAATTAACAGAAGCCTTCAAGACCGCTCTTTTCAGGCTGAGTCTTGAGAGAGAGTCTTGTTAGCAAGAGCCTCCCTACTCACGTGAAAGACAGGAAACTCAGTCTGATTGGAGATTAGGGGCTTGGATGCTTGTCAACAGGGCTGCTGCCTGACTTGCTGGATAACTGACATTTTCCCAGGTCTTTCTGATAACAGGTAAAAATTATGAGGGGTGGAGACAAATATGACTCCTGTTAATGTGAGCAGGCCCCCAGATGAGGCTTGATGTTAAAAGTCATCACCTTAGGAGATGGCACACTTATTCTGATTACATTGGAAGTACTTAAAATATCTTTTCATTTTTTTTTTTTTTTTAAAGGTTGTTTTCAGAGTCCATACAACCCCAAATCCCAAAGTAGTGCAGGTTGGCTAGATTAAGCTCAAAGTGCTACTTGTTCTGGAAGTTGGTGATGCTGGGCTCTTTTCTTTTTTTTTTTTTTTAAGCTTTATTGAGATGTAATTGATATACAAAAACATCACACACATTTAGTGCGTACATCTGATGAGTTTGGACATAGGCACACACTCATGATACCATCACCACAATTAAGGTACTAAATACATCTATCACTGCCAAGAATTTCCTTATGTTCTTTTGTGGACTTTTTTTTGTAAGAACATTTAACTCAAGATCTGTCCTCAACATCTCAACGTGTTTTAAAGTGCACAGTACAGTATCGTTACCTATTGGCACTGTGTTGTACAGCTAATCTCTAGTTCTAGAGATTGCTCATCGTGCATAATAGAAACTTTCTACCCACTGAAAAACAAATCACCATTCCCCCTCCCTGCAACCCCTGGCAACCACCATTCTATTTTCTCCTTCTATGAGTCTGACTAATTTAGACACTTCATATAAGTGGAATCAGTCAGTATTTGTCCTTCTGTAACTGGCTTATTTCACTTAGCATAATGTCCTCTAGGTTCATTCGTAGTGTCACAAATAGCAGGATTTCCTTCCTTTTTAAGGCTGAAAAATAGTGGATAAAGAAGATGCACTGGGCTCTGCCCCACACTACCTTGCATCACACTAAGCCATTTTTATTCACCCAACAGGCTGCACATTCACCTGCCTCTGGGCCTTTACATGTGACCTTTTTTTTTTTTTTTTTGCCTGAAACAACAACTTCCCTTTCTTTGGGGGCTTGATAATTCCTTGTCATCTTTGAAGGGTCATTTCAACTCTTATCTTCCATGAATGAGGTTCTCAACTCCAGTTTTCCCCCAGGAAGACCATTTCCTGCCCCTGCACCTCTGCCGCTCCATGTCCATTTCTTGGCAGTTGTGTCATCTTGGAAGAATTGAGTTATGGCATCGTTCCCCACACTGTGATTTCTTTTAGATCAGAGGGCAGATCTTTATCAAAACTCTATAACCCAGCCTCCAGTGGAGCATCCATTATGTGGTGTCAACTCAGTAGATATTTATTCAAAACTCTAGACAGTTAGCGAGAAGCATGGGTAGGTGGGAAGAGTTCAGGTTCTAACATGAGGCAGCCTTGATTTTGAAACTGCACACCTCAGACTGGAACTTGAACCCATGGGCCAGGAGTTGAACCCTAAACCCAGATTGGGACTTGAACCCACTGTCTTTTAATTAAGATCACACACCTGGTCTCAGGACTTAAAGAAGCTCAGGTTCTTGCTGCCTCGTCGCAGAAAGAATTCAGTGAGAGACAAAGTGATAGGTACGAAGTGGATTTATTTAGAGAGATTCACATTCCTTAGACAAAATGTGGTCCATCTCAAAAGGCAGGAGCGGCCCTAGGGAATGGGGTCGTCTCAGAAATTGAGAGTGGCCAAGGGAGAAACGCACTACACAGGGAGAGTGTGGGCCATCTCAGAAGGTGAGAGGCCCCGAAATATGGGGTGGTTAGTTTATGGGCTGGGTAATTTCTTCATCTAATGAGTGGGAGGATTATTTCAACTATTTGGGGGAAGGGGCAGGGATTTCCAGGAATTGGGCCACTGCCCACTTTTTGGCCTTTTATGGTTGGCCTCAGAACTGTCATGGTGCCTGTGGGTGTGTCATTTAGATGCTAATGTATTACAGTGGGTGTATACTGAGGCTCAAGGTCTACTGGAAGTTGAATAGTCTGCCATCTTGGACCTAGTTGGTTCTAGCCCGTTTATATCATATCCTCAAGACCTATGTCATTCTTTTAGAGGTTGTGCCCTGTCCCCTTCCCTCCTGTTTCAATTTCACCTTCCTTCCTGGCCCATAGGAGTGGGGAAGCCACAGGGAAACCCTCAGTGTCTCTGAGCCTAATGTCTCCTGATCCATAGGAGAGAAAATGATTCCTAAAGGTGTGGGGTTTCTAGGAGAAATCAATAGCATGGGCCAGGTGCTCTGCACAGCACATACAGGCTGTGTAAAGCATCTGCTGGAAGGATCATAACTTCTCAAGGCAGTTCTCAGAAAGAAGCTCTCCAAATGGTTCCGGCAAGGCTGAAATCTCTGGAATAAGTACATAGGCTCTCGAGGGACTACTTAGAAGAAATCTCTCTCAATGGTCTGAGCAGATGCTGGTGTGTGGTGAGAAATGCAGCTTTGCTTTCCACTAGCCAAGGCTCGTGATCAAACAGCATCCTGCCCAGGGCTGCACCAGGTCTCAGCCCAAGAGCCCCGGTGGCAAATTCTAACACATTTCCAGCTTCATCTGCGTGCCCTGTTCAGCCTTCTGCAGTTTAACAAGTTCCAGGAAAGATTCCAGTGCCTCTTCCAAGCATAGGAAAGTTTCTCGGGTTCAAAGAATATCATTCCTGGAGCTGGCAGAATGATCGTTCCGACACGTCCCGCCCATGTGGGACAGATGGCGTTACAGAACATTTTGTCCGATGAAAACCATTGCCCATGAATGAGATTGCCTGCCATTTGAAAACGCATTTCCACAAGAAGCCTGCTTTGTTTCTGGGAATTAGTTAGAGGGGCTTGGACGTGCAGTGCCAGAATGCTTGGAGCCACAGTGCAGACTCTGGGAAGACCTTTCCCCAGGACCCCCTGAGCCCACCTGTCACTCCCTGGTGAGGTATAATTTCCTGTGATCCCTGCTGGCTCAGAAAGCCTATTGAAAAGTATATGCCAAGGGGCACAGACTCCATTACAGAAAAGAAAATAAACAAACCTGGAGACAAGTGGAATTCAGTAAGTTCAACTAAGCATATAATACCTTACAATAGCTGGGATGCCCTAAAGTTGCTGAACACACGATAAGGGAGGAAGGATTTAACTGCAGTTAAGTGTGCGACACAGGTTGTTTTTATTAGGAAAGGGGTATTACAGAAATAGCAAAAGTTCAGCAGAGTGTTGTTAGGATAGTGCTGAAAAGCAGAAGGATGAGATAGCTCAAAGCAAGAGGGTGAGCCGCAGCACAGCACCCAGGAAAGTGAAATGAAAGGGTTTCGTGGAGCAGACAGTATGTGGAGACAAATGGGCAGCACTTCTCCTCCTCAAAGGCTCCTTGAGGTTTTGCTAAATAAAGCAGGTAGGTAATTCAGAGGAAGTTCAACTGGGGGAAATGAAAATTCGACAGGAATTGCTATTGCACCTACAAAGTGGCAAAAGTAATCTAGTAAACATTTTACTGGCAGCACACAGAAGAAAATATCTTAATCCAAAAGAGTGATAGTGCTGGCGTGGAAGAGTTTTCGCGTGCTGGGATGGAACAGTGAGGGAGACACTGCTGGTCAGCTGGGATATTTACGTCAGTCTCGAATCTGAGACTTTACCCACAGGGATATTATCCTCGACGGTCTCCTCCATCCCTCCAGCAATAGGCCCACCTGGGAATGCAGCCCCCTTAGCAGAACAAGTCCTCAGGCACCTGTGCATTTATTCATCAACATTTACTTAGTACCTATGCTGTGCCAGACTCTGTTTCCGGTGCTGGATGTACAGAGACAAGGTAAGCACCTGGCACCGTGAAAGGAACTTGCTGATTGTCAATCTTTTGAGTGAATTAATGATTGAATGAATGAATGGATAGATGTATGGGTGGATGAGTCAGGGCATCTGACACTCCCCTTCACTAGCGGAGGCCAGGGTGTAATAGATGGAAACAAGGAAGTTCAACTGAACTATTTCCATGTACTCAGATAAGAGTCTGTGCAGGACCAAGTGGGTACCCTGGGGAGGCGGTTGCTCCCCCTGGGAAGTCAGGGAGCATGTCCCACAGGAGGATAGAAGGAGTCCTGAGGCAGAGCCTTCTAAGATGACCCTCCTGTTCCCTGGCCCCCCTTCAGAGGGCCCTTGGTCTCCAGGAATGGTTCAGCTTCTCTGCTTGATCCTTGGCCCTACTGCTTGCATGGGTTGCCCCTTGCCCACTCATTCAGTCTGTTTCTGCCCACTCTGGGGTGACAGACACACCAAATCCTGCCCTGGTGTCAGGCCCATGGGATTGACCCACACTTCCCATGGACGTGGCAGGGTCCCCTGCAACATGACGAGGGGGTAACTTGCTCACTTTATTTTTTTTTATTGGAGTATAATTGCTTTACAATGTTGTGTTAGTTTCTGCTGTACAATGAAGTGAATCAGCTGTATGTATGCATATATCCCCTCCCTCTTGGACCTCCCTCCCAGCCCACCCCCATCCCACCCATCTAGGTCATCACAGAGCACCGAGCTGAGCTTTGCTTTATAGCATGTTCCCACTAGCTGTCTATTTTACACATGGTAGTGTATATATGTCAATCCTAATTTAAAATCATCCTGTGTTAAGGGGCAGTGAATGTAGCTCATTCCAGAAGCATCTAGAACTCATAAAAGAGGATCACAGTAGAAACAAACAGATGAGTGAGAAAGGACAGGATTAAAGAGGGGTGGAGGAGGGTCCATCACACTGCTCACGTAGCGGCTCCTTGTGGCCCTCTGAGGGACCCCGGGGCTGCCTGGAACCCTGTGAGGACCACATAAGGTCTGCTTCTTCCAGCTGGAGGCTGAGTAGGAGGGTAAAGAGTGAGTATTGTCACAGGTCACCAAGGAACGCCCAGAGAACTCTCACTTAGCTGGAGAGGTGGGGTGGACATCGTCTTTTTCCTAAAGCCTTTAATTGCTAATGACTTTGAGTGGGATTTGTTCAAGTGATTCTTTGTGTTCAAACTCTTTTTGTTCAAAGTCATTACTCACTGTGGTTCCTCTGGATATTTGAGACAGCTTAGCCTGGCATATTCCCCATCATGGCACTTTATAAATGTTTATGCTGATTAGAACTTTTATTTTTCATAATGACCCTCTAATGTAATGATAACACAAGTAATAGTCCATATCTAATGTCTTCTTGTCCAAAGGCTGAGGGAATTCATTTCGTGTATTTAGTGCCGAACTCCTAAAGGAAAACTGTTTAAGCTGTTGCCTTCACTTATGCATTTTTATGAATCTCTGTATAATAAAAGGGAATGGCTTGTCTGGAAAGTCGGGAGAAAGGGAAGATGTTCAGGTCATTTGTGATGGCCTTTTGGATGATCTAAACACCGTTTCCTTATCACAGAGCTGCTCAGAAACATTAGGTTCTAGGCCAATGACAGGACGAGGAGACTGAGTGGGAAGCTGGGAGTTTTGCAATACCTGGGTCTGTTTCAGATGCAGTGACACTAGGCCACTGGACTCTGGGTGGCCCATAAGCAGGTCATGGGTGCAGCTGGTTGCTAGTGGGCAGGGGTTTATTGTGAGGGTGTGAAAAGAGTGTCCTCCTCCAAGCCAGAGAGAGGAGAGCCCAGGAACCCACTGAGCAATCCAAAAAGACTGGGACCCCCCTCAGGGAGCCTAACTGAGAAAAATGGAGACTGCCCATTTTTCACCAGGCTGCCCTGCACATCATGAGTCTTTTCTTTCATCCTGAGCCCTTCACCCCTTAGGGATGCCCTCTCCTGGCATACCTCTTCTCCATCTGTGTCATTTTGTGTGTATTCCCCAAAACCTGCTCTCAGTAATACCTCGAGGGTGAATAAGTGTAGCTCATGGGTCCCCTCTCCCAGGGGTGCATTCACGTTAAGTGTGCAATGAAAAACTTTGGGTGCAGGAAAATGGATTGCAGACTGGGAGAGAGCTTGGTCTGAGGAAACTTTCGTGTCACTGGAATCATCTTGAGGATAAGGAGGCATGTCTTCCACTTCACCCATGAGAAAGCTTGACAGATAAAATACCAGGCACCCCGTTAATTTAATGTCAGATGAGCAGCAAATGACCTTTTAGCAGAAGTATGTCCCAAAGATTGCATGGACATACTGATACTAAATTAATCATTTGTTGTCTATCTGAAATTCAAAATTAACTGGGCTTCCTGTATTTTTATTTAAGTTAATCTCATCCATGAGTCCTAGACTTGGTACAATCTCCTGGGGTCCTGAATGTGGCTTAAATGCTACCCGGTCCCAGCAACAGAGGTACAGGTGAGTACACATAGTGGTCCAATCCACTTGTGCCCAGACCGATCCGAAAGTGGTGCTTCTGCCTTCATCCTCCTGGTTATTTCAGTGAAGAGGAGGTCCTTCTGGTCTATTGTAAACCCAAGATGTGGTAGGAGAGGGGGCACACTTTGAGCCCCTACCCACTTGCTTGGGAGGTATGAACATTGCACAGTGACACAAGCATAAGCTGTGAAATCAGAACTGAGTTCAAATCCAACTGTAGAACTTTGGTCGAGTGATACTCTCTCTGTGCCTCTGTTTCTCATCTGTAAAATGGAGATGACATCTACCTCTCAGGTTGTTGTGATTTTCCAAAGTAAGATATGGAAAGCAGCTGTGTAGTGAACCCCATGATGTGCCCCAGCTGCTGGGAGAACTGGTGGCAGAAACAGCTTCCAGCTGTCATTCCCTTCAGGCCCTGCCTCAGCTGTAAAGAGTCATACTGCCCAAAGTTAAATCCCTTCCAGGGGCCCTCATCCAGTGATTGATGAATACAAGAGCCTAAAGGCCTGTCCATCTCAGCTCAACCCCGGACAACGCAGAAAAGGCCATTCAAGCTCTAGAGCATCGCTGGTGGGTCACTGAGCCTGCATCACTTCTCCCTCTGCCATTCCTGCTTCCATCCCTTCTCTTCCACAGCTGTGATCCCAAGGCCACTGCTAACGAAATATCCTGCACAGTAAACTCTGTCTTAGAGTCTGCTTCCCAGGGAACCCTGCCTGCCACAGCCTGGTACCGTTCCCGGCATGTAGGATAGGTGCTCAACCCATGGAAAACACGGACGACAACAACCCAAGAATGGCAACAGCAGAGTCAAATATACAACATGGATCTAGTTGTACATGGCAGCTCCTGCACCTTCTTAGAAAGGGCTTCCTTGCTGGCGGTGATGTAATTTGACATTAGATTGTGATCAATGCAAGGCCCATGCCTGCCCCTGTGCCTCTCTTGGTGGTCGACATGGGCCTGGAAACACAGCAGGTGCTCAATAAATGCTTGGACAACATTTAGCTGCTTGGCCTCAGAATATCCGATGGAGCAGTAGACTTCTATGGGACAATCATTTACAGGTATAAATAGCTTCAGGAGGGTTTGCTTATTAAGTGTGTGTGGAAGAGATACATGAGTGGTTGCAGTAGGAAAGTGTGGGGTTTGGGGATACCCTTGGTCCATGAAATAAGGTCATGAAGGAAGAGTGATGGATCCCCCAGCGACCCTAGGAATTGGTGAGAGAGAAGCTCTGGGCTACAGGCAGGGCTAGAGAGAGAGCAGGCTACACCCAGGAAATGGGAATTATCTCAAGGTGTCCAGGGGGTTAGGCAATGAGCAGAGGTCAGAGGCACATGGAGATTATAGAATGAGAAGCCTGTGTGCCAGGCTAGGGAGTGTGATCTTTATTTACAGAGCAACGGGAGCTACTAGAAGGAGGGGAGCAGGGGATGGGGTGGTCCAACCTGCATTTTACAGGCCACTCTGCCCTCAGTAGGGAGGATGCCTAGGTAGCTGTTTGGCCTAGGTAGTGGGGGTGGAAAGCAGACGCACAGGAGACTTTTCTGTGAGGGACGGTATATACAATATATACGGTAAAAGATGAATTAACGGATGAGAGAGAAGGGAGCCATGGAGATGGATATCCAGGGTTTTCCCCTTCCCTCGCCATTCTGTCTACCCAGCTCATCATTGCAGGACCCAGCTGAGGTCCAGCCCTCACCTCCTGAAGGTCATTATTGACCTCCCCTTCCTCTGAAGTTACTACAAAATTACATCTGAGCTACCCAATCACACAGTGAGAATTCTGAATCCTGTTCTCATTTTCTTATGTTATTGGGAGCTTCTCCAAGCGGAAGCTGCCCTTATCTTCCTAAGCACACTCGATTGTCTCTTCGTAGTTCTTTCTTAAACGGACCAGCTGTGCCTCTCTCAGAGTTTTTCCCCAGTGTGATTCTCTCTTCTTGGAATGTTCTTCTTTCTCAGCTGTCAGATCTCAGCTCACCTGTCACTTTTGAAGAGTGGGCCCTCCAACAACCTCAAAAAGGTCACGTCCACTTGACATGTATCCTCATGGGATCCTGTATTTCTCCTTCTCAGCACTGACGCCAGTTTAATTACCAATGTACTTACTTAGTGCCGTACCTCCATTGTCCTTCCCACATACAGTAGTTACTCATTAAATAAATCTTTGTGGAATGAAACTGTTACTTGTGGCTTCCACGGTGTACATGGGCAATCAGTGTTCACATTCCATTAGTCCAGCTCGATGTGTGGGTGGAAACCATTTTGAAAGTTGTTTCCAGGGGGTTGAATCTACTCTCTCTTTCAACCCCCAGGATGAAGCAGCCCCCGTATCATAAAGCTACGCTTCATAGCTAGTTCCCTTCCCTTGTGCTGTGGGAAATCCCATTTTCTCCCACTCCATGCTTAGTGGAGTTGGAGGCAATCTACATATCCAAGACATAAATGCTTCATGAATCCAGCAGATACTGAAAGAGAGCTTGGTAGGTACAAACCCTGGGGACATGCTCTGGAGCCAAAGAGTGTCCCCACATGCACGAACTCCAGCTCAAACATTCCCAAAGGAAACCTGATCCACCTGTGACTGGAGCCACATGGGCTGCGGAGCTTGGGTGCCTTCCTGGTGTATGTGGCGTCTCTGAGAGCTTGGTTTATGAGGATCAGAATTGCATGCCAGGGCATGATGTGGGGCTTTTGCTGAACTCCTGTAGAGGAAGAGATGAGGTTTCAGCCTCTACTGTTGAGAGGAGAGGGGGGATCCTGGCACCTTGTTACCTACATGACCCCTCTCAGCTCCATTTCTGGACCCTGTCACTCAGACTGTGTAGATGGAGGCTGCTTTATAAAGATGTAGGGGTGGAGGAGCAGATGCATCCGCTGGCACAGGGAAGACAAGGGGCTGCCAGGCACTTGAAAACACAAGTCACCCTATGCAAAAGCATGGGGATGCTCTGCCTTTGATCGTGTCACTCCTCAGGGCTGGAGCCGCCTACCTGTGGCGGGAATGTGGCTGGGGCTCTGGCTTGGAGCTTTGGCATTCTGCCCAGCTCAGGCAGTGGGTGCTGTGGCAAGAGCTATGAGGGCTGGGTGTACCTGTGTGTATTTAGGGGACGTGGTTAAAAAAGGAAATCACGGCACAGGTGAATCAGAGAAGTCATTCTCAAAATCATCACCTTGCCCTTTAATTCCTTCTCTGAGAGCCTCATTCTTTGGAGGTTAAAAGGCCTTTGGAGTTCTCAGATTCTCTTTGGATGAAAATGAGAGCCTTGAGATAGAGAGAGTCTGAGTATCATCCACCAATGGTGGATGATGGTGGATGCCTGGGGTGCCGTGGGGAGGGCTATCAGAGGGCTGTGATATCAGCCAGGGAGGTGGGAGAGAACACCGTGTGGGGAATGGGGCTTCCAGAGGGAGCTGAGCTGAGCCAGGAAGGCGCTCGACAAGAGGGGACCCCATGTCAGAAAGACACTTCCCTGACCTCACTGACAGTCATGAGGGGTGCCAGTTTATTCACTGACTGAGCATGTATTTATCAGAGCCTACTGTGGGCCAGACACTGCCTCAGCTCTGGAGAAACAGTGATGGACAAAACAGACAGGGCATGCATTCCAGAGGGACCAGACAGACAATCACAGAGTCAAGTCTTACAGAAGGTGTGATCCCTGTGATAGAAAGATTAAAGAGTGGGTTATGGGGGCAGGGAGAGATAGTTGGGATGAGGTCTTCAGGAAAGGGCTCTTTGAGGTCTGAGCTGAGGGCAGAGTTATGGGAAGCAGCTAGTCATGCTGTTGGGGGAAGGCATTCCGCAAAGTGAGAACAGCTAGTGCAAGCACCCCAGGTAGGACTCGGTTTGGTGAATCTGAGGAATAAAAAGGAAACCAGTGTGGCTGGTGTATCGCGGGGGAGGGAAAGTGATGGGGGATGAGTCAGGACTGGGCCTAATAGACCATGGGAAGAAATTTGAACTTTATTTCAAATGTGATGGGCGGATTTGAGAGGGTCTAAGCAGAAATGGCCATGGCTTGCTTCATGATCAGATTTTCTCTTTGAAACCGTCTCTCCAGAAGCTCTGTGGAAAAGGGATTGTAGGGGAGAAGAGTGAAAACACAAAGATAAAGTTGAGAGTTCTTGCAGAGGTTCAGACAAGGAATAATATTGGCTGGGCATAGGATCTTGGCAAATAGAAGGAAGAGGGCTTCCACATTCTACTGTGTTGGTGTAGAAATGGCAGAACCTCTGATGGACTATGTGTGGATGTGAAAGGATTGCTGGTTAGGAAAAGGTAGGAATCAAGCCCCTCCTGGAGTTTTTTCTTGAGCATCAGTAATGGTGCCATTTTCTGAGATGGTGCCCCTGAGGTGAGGAGCAAGTCTGGGAAGGAAATCAAAAGTTGCCTTCTGTTCCCAAGTGTCAGCCAGAGGGGAGGGCTTCCTGAACATCTGAATGGGGATGGTAAATTATACCTGGTCAGGGACTCATCTTTAAGAAATGAGCAGGTAACTCAGATTCAAAAGCTGAACACCCTTGTCCTTCCTTTCTCACAAAATTAGGGGCTGGGAATTAAAATACCTGGGCTCTGAGGCCATGCCTTCCACGGGCTATTCCTGTGGAGTGTGGGAATACTGGGGGACGCTAAGACTCCTGGGAGACATGGGGTTGCTCTGACTGCTGACTTTGGCTTGAGGAGGCCCTAGGGCTTCGGCTTTGTAGAGTCACACATAGACTACATGATGGTATGAGGCACTTTCACCCAACCTTTTCTTTATTTTTCCTGCACTGGGATTACATTTGCACCAAGGTTGAATCTGCATTTTCTCTTATAAAATTCTTGCACATTTAATCCCATCTTGGGTCTTGGTATTGGCTTCTTGGAGGACCTGGACCGGTAGACCTTGCTGACATCAGAAAGGACAAGGGCCATATTAACCCTACCAGATGCCAGCAGGGCAGCAGGGGAGGTCTTGCCCATGCCCTTTGTGAAGTGGTTTGAGTTCTTGGAAACATACAATGGGAGCAACCATCACTGTTGAGAAATTCAATCCTCATTTTTAAAAAAGGATATGCAAAAATTATATTGAGGATTAACATGTAACATTTTTTAATAAATATCTCCATTTTCACTAATATGCAAACCAAATAATACACTATCAATAGCATGATACCCATCTTAAATTCACTATAATGAGCTCTGCACAATTAACTCCATGCACCATTCTGTGCTCATAAGAATCTTGTAGACTTTTCCAACCCTAAATCAGTTCATTGCTCATACATTTGTGTGTTTTGTAACAGATAATAATGTATATCTTGTTCCCCACCAAATGTCCTGTGACAATCTGATTTCATGAGTTGGAGTTACTTTCCTCCTGGGACCTTCTCAATTCCATGGAATTCCATGGAATTCTCATTCCATGCTGAACTGTTCTAGGCTGGTGTTTATCTTCTGCCAATGTCCTTTATCTAACTGTCCATACATCCTCTTTGTTTTTATTTCTTCCTTGTTCAGTTATCCCCAGAAGTAATGTTGGTGTATGTGGAAACCAACATTCTCTTGATCAACCAAAGTTATTCAGAAGTAAATATGTCCAAACCAGATATCTTGGTTAAGAGAATTTATAATTGGTGAGGAATAGTGATTCCATGCAGAGTGCTACATGGGTCTTTGTGCAGATAACTGACAAAAGCAGTAATAGCATATTCATTTATTGATCTTTTAATCACATTTGTTGGGCACCTGCCATGTGCCAGACCCCAGGGTGCTTAGAAATTGTCAGATCAAGGATCCCAAAAGTTTCTTTTGAGAAGGACGCCTTAAGCATTGAGAGACTCTGCCAGCTGCAAAGACCTGTTCTATTTATCTCTAGGAGAAATTGACACCTTTAGCAGTGGAGTTACCCTCTAAAATTGCTAAGACCATGATTTCTCTGTTGAGATACAATGGTTGCCTCCCAAACACTCTGAAAATTCAGAGTCCAGATTTATTTCAGAAATTCATCATGGTGCTTTTAACCCTTGATGCCTTTTGCAGGAATGATTTATGGAGTTTGTTTCTTTATATGGTGGTGTCTCCAACCAGGTTGCAAGTGATATAAGGGCTGTGATTTCATACAATTATTCTCTTGACAGCATGTGCCCAGGTGCATACAGCAAGAGAGGATGTTCCTCTTGCTTTTTTCCAGAAAAATCAGCACGGCAAAAATTAGCTACACAGCTTTACAACAATTGGTGTGCAAACTAAGTCAACCAGTTGCTCTTCTTTCACAACCAGGACAAGAGAAAGGACTGATCTGGTCACCATGTTGATGGACTTTCCCCCAACTGAGATGAATCTAAGAATTGATTATGTGAGCCTGGCCTTGACAACTTTAGACGTCCTTTCTTTCCCTCCCTCAATTCTGTCTCTTTGTTCTCTCTCCCCTGTTCCTCTGCTCACACCTTTTCTCTTTATTCCTATGTGAGTAGTAGGTACTATGTTTTAAGTCCTTTGCCAGGTTATACAGCAAACGTTTTGGTCTCAGAACATTTTAACATTCTTAAGTATCATTAACAAACCCCAGGTTTTGGTTTTTGTGGATTTTACCTATTGCTCTTTATTTCATTAGTAATTAGAGCTAATAAAATGTGATATATATATAGCTTTATTAATTCAGTTAAAAATAATTTTAAAACCTATCATATATTGACAAAAATATAGCACTTTTTATTAAAAATAACTATATTATCCAAAATCTTAAAATAATGAGGAGAGTGCCCTTGTTTTACATTTTTGCAAATGCCTGGCTGATTAGAAGACAGCTGAATCCTCATAACTGTTTCTGGATTCTGTTGTGATACCTCTTATACAGCCTCTGGAAAACTCCAGAGAAAATGAGGACAAAGACAGCAAATACAACCTTAGTACTTTCATGAAAATAGTTTTCACCTTGTGAACCCCTCAAAGGGTCTCAGGGACCCCTCAGGGTTCCTGGGCTGTACTTTGAGAACTGTTGTGCTAGGGTTAGAGATACAGGCATGAAAGACCCAGCATCTTTACCCACCATCTAGTAGTGGAAAGACACAAAAGGATATTTACAGCCCGGTTTAGTCCTTGATGTGCTAAGTATAGGCAGGGGGCTATGGTGGGACAAGGAAAGAGCTAATTCAGTCTGCAGGGTGTCTTTAGGGGTGGAGAGGAAGGGGGGGGTCAGAGGATGCTTTCCTGAGTCAGTGGTGCGGAGCTGAGCTGAGCTGAGCAGATGGGAGTGCAGATAATTCAACTTGAATGCAAATGGAACCACCTTGTCTGATACCCTGATCAGGGTCGATTATGAGGGTGACCTAGGGCATTTGGCTTTCAGCTTTATGATGATTTTGTGTGTTTGGTGGTGGTAGAGGGCAGGCTTTTCTAGCCTATCCTCTACCTCTGATATCCCACAACTTCCCAGGAAGGAGCCAGAGCTGGAGAAATGCAGATAACAATCCACATAAATAAGAAGTGAAATTGACCTGCCAGTGCTTTCTTTCTGAAGCACTGAGAAACAGGTGAGCATTTTGCAGTGAATATACTGTAAACCAGATAATTGCCATTCATTGTTCTGAACACCTTGGGATCTAAGGCATGAAATGGAATTTGCAACAAAAATGTATCTCACATTTGCTACCTTCTAGAACAAAGTTGATAGCAAAAGCCACAAAGGTTTTATTTATTAGTTTGCTTGTAAAGAAACAAGAATTTGGTGTTTCTGTCTGAGGTTAAAAGGTAGTTGCATTGTCACATCCAGTCTTCTCACTCATTTTGAATATAACATTTTAAAAGATTCTTCAGTGAGTGTGATGTTTAGTTTTATGTGTCCACTTGGCTAGGTTATAGTATCTAGTTATTCGATGAAACACTCATCCAGGTGTTTCTGTGAAGGCATTTTGGACATGTGGTTAACATCTACAGGCAATTGTTTTAAGTAAAGGAGATGATCCTCAATAATGTGGGTGGGCCTCATCCAATCAGTTGAAAGTCTTTAAGAGCAAAAATGGAGTTTTCCCAGAAAAGAAGAAATTCTGCTTCAAGACTGAAGTATTAACTCCTGCCTGAGCTTCCAGCCTGCAGGCCTGCCCCATGAATTTTAGATCTGCCAGCCCCCGCAATTTTGTAGGCCAATTCCTTTATATATACTTATACACACACACACACATATGTATCTATATATGTATGTGTATCTCTCTCTCTCTCTCTCTCTCTCTCTCTATATATATATATATATATATATATCTGCTATCTCTATCTCTATCTATTTCTAACTCTAGCTCTAGCTCTAGCTCTAGCTCTATCTATCTCTATCTATCTCAATCTCTGTCTCCCATTGCTTCTATTTCTCTGGAGAACTCTGCCTGTTCTCCAGTCTGTTCAGTCTTGGCTCTTCTGTGCCCCCTCAGAGCACCTGGTCCAAGGCTTGACCCACAGGGGATGGAAACAAATATGTGCTGCTGCATTGACCTCTGGTTGGGGGAGGAATGACCCAGTGGAGTGGGAGCCTCAGTCCTTCCATTAGGGACCATGACCTTGTATGATTTCCTTAAGCTCCCTGAGCCTCCATAACCTCATCTATGAAATGGAGCCCACGCAACCCTCACAGGGGCAATGGGGAGGATTTAATGAGATTGCACATAGTAGGCCCTCCGGAGTGGTCGCTCCTGATTAGTTACGTAGTGGTTGTGATTGAACAATGGATTACAGAAAGAGTTGTAGACAATTACATTTAGTAGCATCAATTCCAAAGTAAGTTACGGGCTGGTTTTAGGAGTTAGAGATGTTTAAAATGCAGTGAAGGATGAGATATTGAAGTAATAACAATCTTGGGGAATTATAGGTATAACAATATAGTGCACACTTCAGTCCAATAATGTTGTTCAGTAGGTAAGACATTTTGTGTGGAAAAGTGTGTTGGCTCTAGTAATTGAATGGGAACATTAAACCATCACAGTCTTTTTCCCCCCTCTTCCTATTCTAAAAGATTTTTTCCTGAATGGCTCCCAATCTTCTTTACAGTCTTAATCTAATCTTCCCCGCCCACCAGTAGATTTATTGGGTAACTTGGGCATGTCTATCTGGGCCAGGCTGGGTACCATGGGGGTCCTCACCGAGGCTGTAGGTGTTGAGATTCAGAATCAAAGGGCCTTTACTGGGGACATTTAAGGTGCTCATCACCACTGAGTCAGCTCTGACTTAGTGTCTCATTTTATCTTCCTCCCAATAACCCTGTGGGGTTGATATTACCTCCATTTTATAAAGAAGAGTGAGCAGAGGTCTGGGAAGATTGATACTTGACTAAAATACCCTGTTGGTTACATAGTGTCAGAACTATGACATTAAGGCCAGTACCACTTACACCTAATCTCAGGGTCTGTCTTAGGGCAAGCTTTGGGCAATTGGCTTTATCTGGATGGCTTGTGCAGGGACAACTGAAAAATCACACTTTTGTGAGATTACACAATTCCCCAGTGCACAGTTCTTGCTAGCCTTTCTCCTTGCCCAAGTGCCAGTACCCAATGGGATAATGGTATATTGTTCATCCCCAGGCTGGGGCAATTTAGTTAATGACTTTGAGAGAACCCACACTCTAAACAGTTGAGTATTTATGGATGGAAAATGACAGATGGAAGGGAAGAAAAAAATATGAAAGGTGGATACATGTATGGATAGATGGATAGAAGGAAAGGAGGAAGGAAGGGAAGGAAAGCACTGGTCCGCCCTCACTGAAAGCACCCATCAGCCATCTTTTCTTCAAACGCTTTTTCAACCCAATTAACACAGTATAATGTAACCCTCATCCTCTGTGAATCTTTGCATATGTGAGTCACACACATGGGATTTGCATTTAAAACTCTCTAATTGGTACCTCTAGCAAGAGATATATAGTGCCTCTAATTAAGTGATGGCAAATGTCACCCTATGTTTTGCGAGGCACACCCTCTTTCTATTTGGGTGACATCGGAATACCTGCTCATTGGAACCAAAGTGCTACTAATTGCTTCAGGAGGTGCTGGGAAGGCAAAGGTGTGCTCCCCTCATTTATCAAGGTTCCGGGCACTGTGTCAGGACCTGTGGACATCATTGTGACTAGGATGCTTCCTCTCCTTGAAGAGGGGGAAGGAGGGGCAAGGGACCAGCTAATGGCAATGTGGCGGACCTATAGCCTAATAGCAGGCAGTGCAGGGTGACAAGGTGTGCAGAGGAGGACCACTGGAGGAGGGGGTGCTGGAGCTGCATCTGGCAGGATGAACAGGCAGGAGCCAGGAGAAAGGAGTGTGAGGAGAGGGGCAGACAGCACAATGAGGGCAAAGGCATGGGTCACGGAGGGAGCGAGGGTCTTTGGGTGGCTTCCCTGATCTTGTGGTTGGAGAGCAGGAGAGCTTCTGATGGATCCTAGGCAGGGAAGTCAGGACCAGATTTGCCCTTAGGCAGGCTTACCTCCACCTAGACACAGATCCCATCCCACCCTCACTCCGAAGCAAGGAATAAAAATACTTTTTGAAATGCTATGACAATTATTGTAGTTAGGAGTCATTTTATTGCAAGAACAGACACCCACTCAAACTAGTACAAATTTACAAAATGATGGTTGGTGGAAGAATTATTTGAAAGGCTTCACTTGGGAGCCTCAGACAAGCCACGGCAGGCTGGCAAGTCAGTGAAAGGTGAGCAGGGCCAGGACTGGAGAACAGGATGCAGGACCAGCCTCTAGATCTCCTGCAGCTGCCTGGGGTTCTTCTCTTCTCTCTGTATGTCGGCTCCCAAATCCTCTGTCTCCTGACTGATTAGCTTTCTTGGATTTTAATAGCTTTCCATCTCCGTCTAAATGTTGGGTTGGGTGATCACTGCATGAACGCCAGCCCCAACTCCTTATGAATTTTCACCTCAAGTGCCCATCGCCAAATACATTATAGTTTCTCGGCCTCTTAAATGAAAGTTTAAAGATCCAACCAATTGACCCAGCCTACTCCACCCACGGATGCCCCCTGGTCTAGGCAATTCTACCAGGAGATGGAGTCAGAAGGAGAAACTGGGCATGACAGGCAAAAGAACAGCCTGACAGTCACTAGAGTGACCTGTTTCCTAGGATGTAGTTAACCTCACTGGAGCATTTTGCAATCAGTATGGTATGTTTTTACGCACAATTCAGTTTTACCCAGGGAGAATTCTGAGGACTGAGGAGCTAGCAATGGCCAGAGGGTCAACTGCAGGATCTAGGTAGAAAGACTCAAAGGGTGAATCATCAGCCACTTGGCCCTGCTGCTTGGATTGAGTGTTAATGCAGTTTTTCAGTGGTGCATTGAGTGGAAGCAGAGAGACGAGAGCCAAGGCGTGTTCTGCGGATGCGTCTGTGTTCTAGTTAAAGGTGCACTGAGGGGCAAGACCTAATTTCTCTATATAAATGGAGCAGAAATATCACACTGGCATTTCCTCTATATGAGTGCAAAGACACAGGCATTTTCCGGATGCTGAAACATCATGGAAAGGAGACAAGACAGAGGCAAGAAGCAGTTCCTAAGGGGGCATGATATGACAGAGTTCAGCCTCGAGAGGAGTTGTATAGCAAACAGGGACATTATCTCGTGAAGAACTGATGAAAAGTCAGTTCTGAAGTTACAACCAAATGGAGCAAAGCGTGTGTTGACTGGCCTCGGTCTACTGGAACAAAAAGGCAAAACGTTTGCCAGGGAAGGGAAGAGATTAAATAGGAAATTACAGCCGAGCCACCAGCATCAATACCTATTGCTTCTTTCTGGAAAGGAGATGGTTCTCCAGTGTCTCTTGAAGCCAGAGTTTGGAAATGGTTCCTGGACGATTCTGTGCAAGCCAATAAGCCTTGGGTGATGTAGATGATATCCATCAGTCCAGCCTCTTGGCTGGCCTTGCCCCTCAAACTATGGTCTCCAACCAAATATAACTATTTACATTCCCCCCATGGTGTAGCAGGGTGCTTTTACCATCGGGCCCTTGCCCATGCAATGTTCCTCTGCCTGGAACCCTCCATATCTTGTATCCCTGCTTAATTCTTACTGCTCGTGTCTTAGAATCTACTTTCTCCAGGAGGTAATTCTGGATTACCATGGTGGGGTGAGTGCTTCTCCTCTCTTTTTCCATAGCACTCTGCTTTTCCTCTTCTTACTTACCTCTTGCTATACTGGTTTCGTGGATCCCTTTCTAGTCTGAGAGTCTCTTGAGGATAAGGACTTTGTTTTTGTCCCATATTTATTGAAGTATAATTTACGCACAATACAATTCACTCTTTTTAAATGTGCAAATTGATAAGTTTCAACAAAGACACATAGAGGTGTGACTATCACCACAATCAAGATACAGAATGGTCCTTCAACCCAGAAAGTTCCCTTGTGCCCCTTTGCAAGCAGACTCTAGCAATTACTGATCTGTTATCTATCCTTATACTTTGGCATTTTCCAGAATGTTATATGAACATGTAGTCTTTTGTGTCTGACTTCTTTCATTTCACCAGTGAAATACTTTGGAGATTCATCCATTTTGTTGTATGAATAAGGTGATTTCTTTTCAGTGTGGAGTAGGTGTTCATTATATGGATATACTGCAATTTGTTTATCCATTCACTAGTTGATGGCCACTTTAGTTTCCACTTTGGCACTATTCTGTATAAAGAGTCTATGAACATTTACCTACAAGGGTTTTTGTGTAATTTATTTTTTCATTTCTCTTGGATAAATCCTAGGAATGGAATTGCTGAGCCATTTTATAAGAAATTGCTAAACTGTTTCCGAAGTGACTATATTATTTTACATTCTTACCAGCAATGGATGAATTTCAGTTGCTTCACATCTTCATCAGAACTTGGTATTGTCAGTCTTATTTTAACCATTCTAGTAGTGACATGATGATATCCCATAGTGGCTTTAATTTACACATTTTTGATAACTATTAATGTTGAACATCTTTTCTTGTTCTTATTTGCTGTTCATATATTTACTCTGGTGACAAGTGTGTTCAAATTTTTGCCTTTTAAAAAAAAAAACAGATTATTTGTCTTATTTTTGTGTTGTAAGAGTTCTTTATAAATTTTGGATTCAAGTCCTTTATGAGATATGCTTAGTTAATATTTTCTCATAGTCTGTAACTTTAAAATATTTTCTTTAAATTGTTTTCCAAGAATAGAAATTTATAATTTTTATAAAGTTTGATGAACCAATTTTATCTCTTATGATTCATTCTTGTTTTTGTCCCTTCTAATAAGTCTTCACCTAAACCAAAGACACTCAGGGTTTTTTTCCTATGCTTACTTTTAAAGGTTTTGTAATTTTTACTCCTACATTTAAGATCACGATCTATTTAGAGACAATTTTTGTGTATGACGTGCAGTGGGATTGAAGTTCCAAAGCAACATTTAATGAAAGGACTATCTTCTCCCCCACTGAATTATCTTGGAACCTTTGTCAGAAATTAACCATATGTATGTGTGTCTATTTCTGTACCCTTCATTCTTTCTATTGACCTGTATGTCTATCTTTATGTTAGTATCACACTGTCTTGATTAGAGTAGCTTTATAATAAGTCTTAAAATCAAGTAGTGGAAGTCCTCCAACTTTGCTCTTCTTTTTCAAAATTGTTTTGGCTATATCAGGTCTTTCTCATTTTCATATAAATTTTAGAATTAGCTTAACCATTTAAAAAATTCTGCTATTATTTTGACTTGGGTTGCATTGACACTTATAGATCAGTTAGGGGAAAATTTACATCTTAACTATGTCGAGTCTACCAAATCATGAACACTGTCTATCTCTCTACTAAGACCTCTCCAGGTCTTCATTAAATTCTCTCAGCAATATCTTAGAGAATTTACAGATCTTTCATGTGTTTTGTGAAAGTTATTCCTAAATGTTTCAATTTTTGATGCTATTATATTAATATTTTTAAATTTAAATTTCCAATTGTTTATTTCTAATACATAGAAATACAATTGATTTTTTTTTAAAGATTTATTTTTTTTATTGATTGATTGATTGATTGATTGCTATGTTGGGTCTTCGTTTCTGTGCTAGGGCTTTCTCAACCACTGCGCCACCAGGGAAGCCCACAATTGATTTTTATAGATTGACTTTCTGTCCTGTGACTTTCCTAAACTCATTTATTAGCTCTAGTAGTACTTTTGTAGATTCTGTAGATTTTGCTTCATTGATGATCATGTTCTCTGAAAATAAAGACAATTTTACTTTTTCATTTCCAACTTGAATGGGAAAATATTCACTCTTTAATCATTAAGTATGATGTTAGCTATAGATTTTTGTAAAAGCTCTTTATCTGAGTAAAGAATTTCCTTCTATTCCTCATTTGCTGATAGATTTAATTATGAATGAATGTTGAATTTTGTCAAATGCTTTTTTCAGGGACATTTTCCCCCATTTTACCACCGATGTTTAGACTGTTTCTGCACATTTTAAGTACTCCATAGATATTTGTTGAATAAATGAGGCTGGGCTAAATACCTCTGAGAATGTAAGGTTATACTTCAACCATTCAGAAGCATAAGATGAGCTAGGGGGACTTCAGAGTATTTGAATGCTTAGTCATGTCAGGAGTACTAGATTTGCCTAAATGATCATGCAGTTTTTACAATATTCCTATGAAGAAAGTGTCTCCATTTTACAAATGAGGAATGAATAATAGATAGAAAGATTAAAAAGCTATAATATTGTTGGGATGTGGGGATGTAGTTCTGTGTTTCATTACTCAACAGAAATAAAAAGACAATCAAGACAATCATTAATTTCAGAAAATAAAAAAATAAACAATATGATATTGCTTATATGCAGAATCTAAAAAAAAATGATACAATGAACTTATTAACAAAACAGAGACAGACTCACAGACTTAGAGAACGAACTTATGGTTACCAGAGCAGAAGGGTGGGATGGGGGTGGGGGGGGAGAGATAGTCAGGGAGTTTGGGATTGACATGTATACACTGCTATATTTAAAATGGATAACCAACCAGGACCTATTATATAGCACATGGAACTCTGCTCAGTATTACTATGAAACAACCTAAATGGGAAAATAATTTGAAAAAGAATGGATACAGGTATATGTATAACTAAATCACTTTGCTGTACACCTGAAACTAACACAACATTGTTAATCAACTATACTCCAATATAAAATAAAAAGTTAAAAAAAAAATGAAGGATGCTGGTTCCAAATATAATGCAAGTTAAAATGGAGGATGATTCAGCCATTTGATGGAATGAATAAATCAAGAATCCAACTGGTCTCTATACAAGGAATGGTGTTCTTGGAATGACGGTTGGACCACTAAGAAGGAAAAGTAATCCTTGCACGATACTTGGCTCAGCCATGAATGGTATCCTCATAGTCAAAATAATGTAAATTTAAGTTATTGGTTTGCAACCGTGAGGATTTGATCTATACACAAAGCAAAGAAGATTTCATTGGGGTTACTCATCAAAGTGCAAATGTTTATCAACCTTGACAAAGCAAAAGTTGAGATAGATCTGAAAGAAGTTAGAAAGTGGGAGAGAAATCAAGAAATTTTAGGAATATGAACCTTTTTATTTTCCAAAAAGGGAATATTTAAACCCCTCTGAGACTCAGTTCCTCACCTGCACAATGAGATATGAAGTCTCATCTAGAGGGTTTGTTGTGAGGATTAATGAATGAATGTAAAATGCCTAATATGTGGTAGGTACTCAACTAACTATAGTAGTGATAGAGAGGAGAATCCTCACTAATGATGCAGAAATCTCGACTTCTTAACTTCAGGGTCTGCAGAGCACCTTTCCTGCGACACTTTCACTGCCCAGAGAGCAGGGAGGTAATGAAAGAGCAGGGGCTATGTGGCCAGCCGAGGACATCTGAATGACATGACAACCCTGTGGGCGGTGTCAGCTTCCCCATTTTACAGTTGAGGGAGTTGAGATGCTGCGTGGCCAACTGACTTGCACTGAATTAGCCCTGAAGTGGCTAAACCAGGGCCACAACCCAGCAACCATGACTCTAGATTCCGTTGTCTGCCACTGAGCTAAGTGGCACGTGAATCTGCAACACTGGGTAAGCTCCTGGTATATCTTCTGTACACATTTCTAATGAATAGGCCCCTAGGTTTAATTAAAGGAAAAAAAGATAATTATTTTTCCCAACAGTTGCAAATTATTTACATTGCATTTGTGTTGATGGCTAATAAAAGAGCAAAGGAGCGTGGGGACAGCCCAGAGTGGCTGTAATTCTTCTAGGGGCCATAATGAAGCACTAGTTTGAATGCCAACAAGCGAGCATAGATGAGCCTGCTGCCCCATTAAGACCTGTTCTAGGCAAGCGGTTCTCTACCCTGGGCATGATTCAATCATCAGAAATAGGTCTCCGAGGCCAACACCTGAGAATAGCAACGCATATGTCCATGCCCCGCTGAACTGCCCCTCGGTTAGTTCACGGTTGCTATGGAATGGGTGACAAAGGGCAAAACAGTGGCCCAGGTTGAGCCTACCACCAATCCTGGAACAGCTCTTAACTGACCTTTTAAAGCATGATGGAGTGGGAAGGGGACAGAGCCACTGCCACAGACCTGTTCTCAAATCTATGTATAAGCTTTTGCTTTGCCATGGCTATTGAAACAATATGTAATATGTATTGTGTGTATAATATATATTATAATGTGGGTTATATAGTGTAATGTGTATTACATATATTATGATATGAGTGTGTGTGGGGGGCACTTTTTGGATATCATTATGTAGGAAAGAGTTTTGGGTTTTCACCATTGTTAGTTATTAACCCTGTGGCCATCTTGGGAAAGTCACACCTTGTGAAAGTAGTTTCTTTGTCATTTTCATAATGATCACACCTACCTCTCAGGTTGCTGGGGGGAGCATTACATATATGACAACATCTCTTAAACTGTGAAGCAAGGTGTGAGGATTAACATTAGGACAGCTTTGATTATTCTAGGGCTCCCTCTAATCTGTCATTTCATTTCTAAAGCAGCTACTCTGCACCCAGATTCCTGTGGGGGAATAAAAGGACAAACCAAGGAGCTCCCAGTTGAAGAATTAGATTAACAGTTTAGAAAGATCACTCTTAATGTCAGTCTGGAGGATGGATTGGAATGGGACAAGACTTCTTACTGGAAGACAAGTCAAGAAGCCATTGCAGCTATTCTCATAGGAGAGCTGGGCCAGAGACAAATCAAGGGGCTGGAATTAGCAGAAATAAGATATTCACCAGATGAGATTTTCACATAGGACTATTACACCAATCCTGGTACAAGTCTTAGTGCTGGTTGACTTTAAGTTATCTTGTATTCATTTGCTAATAACAAAGTACCACAAACTGGATGTCTTAGAACAGCAGGAATTTATTGTCTCACAGTTCTGGAGGCCAGAAGTCTGAAATCAAATTGTCAGCAGGACCATGTCTGCTCTGAAGGTCTCTCTTGTAGATTTTGGTAGTTCCTTGGCTTGTGACAACACAACTTCACTCTTCACGTGGCGTTCTCCCTGTGTGCATGTCTGTCTCTGTGGCCAAATTTCCCCTTTTTATAAGGACACCAGTCATTTTGGATTAGGGCCCACCCTAATAACCTCATTTTAACTTGATTATCCCTATAAAGACCCTATCTTCAAATAAAGTCACATTGCAAGGTACTGGAGGTTAGGACTCCAGTCCATCTTTTGGGGGAGACACCTCAACCAGTAATATATATTTGATACGTATTTTAAGTGTATTAATTGTACATTATACAATATATCATTCAGCTGATCAAATTATTGAAGAGCAACTTAAAATGCTATATAATTTAGACCATTTAGATAGACTCAGTCTTTAATGGATCAGAAAATATTCAAATGTTTGTTGTATATTTACACATTTGTTGGTACTTATCCGTATACATGTATATAAGATTCAGTAACAGCTCCTAATGATGGATTGGATAAGATTGAGGTCAGAAATCCCCACATGCAGTTGTAATCTGCTAGTTTGTTGATTAATAACGGACTTTAACTCTGAAACATCTCTGAATAGATAGTAGCATTTAAGAATTAAAGCTTTTGATTAATTTTTTAAAATATCTATACTGGGCATCTAGAAATAGAAATAATGGGATTTGGGCAATATTCATAATATTATTATGGATTCAAATAATGATCTTAAAAGTCAATCTTTTTGTTTTATTTTTTCCACTGTTTTCCAGTGAACAAGCACAAGCCATGGATTGAGACTTCGTATCATGGGGTCATAACAGAGAACAACGACACAGTCATTTTGGACCCACCACTTGTCGCCCTGGATAAAGATGCACCGGTTCCTTTTGCAGGTGAGACGATAGCTTAGCATGGTTAGGCTCTGCTTATTTGGGAGACAAGTTGGGAAACCTCCACGAAACCCAGGCTTGGGCTTTATTGCTCTTGTCACCACCTGTGGCTCTCACAGATCAGCTTGTGCTTTCAAAGCTGTATGCTTCTTCTGATTCCTGGTGTGGATTCTGTATCTCCTTATGGTTTTTCTCCTTGATGTTGCCTCCAATGCAAGACCCTTATATCTTCTTCTTCTGAGAGATGGTATATTGCTGAAGTGGCCTCTGGAGTTGGAAAAGCTGGGCCAGCAAGGCCTGTGGGGGAATTTTCCCTCTGGAAAGAGGGAAAATTCTGTATCTTCTCATCAACACGAGAAGATGTGTAACCCACTGTCCCCACTACCCACATATCATGAACAGGTGAAGACTTGTAACTTGGTAGATTGACAAGAGAAAAAGGAAAGAAAAAAGGATCCGGAGTTATTTGCTAAGGTTAGGACAAGCTTGTGCCCTTAAGCTTCAAAATGGGTGTGGCCTTTAGAGGAGGAATCTGGAGGCAGTGTCATTTTGCCCTTGCAGCTTGTGGCTAGAGAGCCTTCTCATTGTCATCAAGATGACCACTGCTTCCTCCTCTAACCTCCTGCAAGGGCCAGGTCCCAGGAGGGGTGTGTGAAAGAAGATGGCTGTGTCTCATGTTTCCATAGATTTTGGCAAAAAAAAGAGGATGGGTGATGGCGGGGCAGGGCGGGGCGGGGAGGGATTGGACAGAGAATTTCTGAAGATGCCTACATCATGAGTGATATTGTTAACATTTTATAACTGTCAGGAGAAAGACAGGAAATTTAAGGAAGGTTTTCAAGATTTCTGGAAGATTGCTTTATGATAGATGGGTGCCAGGCTGAGGTTTTTACCATGATGAAGTCTAGTTTTTATGACAGTTTGTCTGTTACATTATGAGCTACTTGGGCAGAAAAAAATGGCTCTTTCACACTTCTAAGAGATAAGCTCTGTGAAGTCCTTTTTTTCATTATGGAACATTATAAAGTAAGGAGTGAGGGGGTGAGTTAAATGGGGAAATTCAGCCTTATGTGAAGACAAACCCATAAGCATTCTCGCAGAGCATGTGAGAGATATTCTAGACTCTCAGAAGAAGGCTTAATCTTTATTTTATGTAGAATGATAACCACCAAGGGTACCTAACTGTGACTTCCATGGTGTTTAGAGTTGGGACATTTCCATACATCTTCCAGCCATCCTCAGAGGTCCCAGCTCAACCAAAGGCCACTTGGCAGTGTAAATCCCATGCTATCTTTTCCACAGTAGATGAGGTGTCTTCCCCAGACCTTCTTTATCAGCCTGGGAATATTCCAACTCATCCCCTTCTTGAACATAACTATACTGAGGTTAATCATCAATTCTCACCAACCCACTGGAAATGAGATTTTAAAACAAACACTAGCAAAAATGTTTGGGTCATGGGAATGTTTGGACTGGCATGCACTGTGCACTTAAAAAAATGAAATAGAGACAGCATTTAGAAGTTGGGAAAGTTTGCATAAAACTGCAGGATTCTGGTTTATCTTGATGAATTAGATCTGAAATACAGAGCTGTGTTGTGGCTTCCCTCATTAGACTGAGCATGTGCAGGTCCTTTATTCATCTTTCCATTCAAGTGCGTGACCCCTCTTTAAGAAATAAGAGAAAAAACTAATGACATATTAAATGGGAAGTAAACAGATGCTTTTAAGTCACTGTAAGGTAGAGAGGCTAACACTTTAAAAGATGAGGGATGTGTCTGATTATTCGTTGTGTCTGCCTCAGTATAGCCCTGTTCTCATCCAATAGTGTACTAGGAAACTGAGGTCGTTGAACAAGCTGTTCTACAGTAAACTTATAAACTCTAATGTAAAGACTAAAATGGAAAAAAAAATTCAAGCAAATCTGCTATTTGAAAGTTTGGATTACAAACACTTACCTTCCTTGGTTGTCGACCTGAAGGACAGTTAATCATTTCACCTGAAGATTGACCAAAGGATTTCCTTCAATGCTAAATTCATCAAATACTTTTAAACTTTAAGTTGTATTCTGACCATCAGACGTGACCACGGGTGTTCTGACACCTCTTGAAACTAAGGTTTGCTTCTAAGCGAAGCCCTGAGCAGTTATTTCCATCTGAAGACAATCTCTACGCTCCGCCTGATATTTGCAGCTGCGTTTAAAAAAAAAATCTAGCTTAATGCATCAAAATATAATCTTGCAAGTTCTTAAGAGTAAAAAGTAAAGGTGCTTTTTAGAATGGTCAAAGCTATTTTTCTCAGCGTTATTTATGATTGGCTCTGAGATAGGACACAGACACTAACCAGCCATCCATGCTGCAAAGAACATTTATCTTAAAACATTTAAAACATTTATCTTAAAAATAAAATACTGAAGATTTATTTCAGATCCCTATCATTCTCATAAAATTGAAAAATTCATATCTGCCAGCTCCATCACTTCTTGAAGTCAACTGCAGCTTTTGGTCCCCCCCCCCCCCACTTATCAACTGCTCTGGTATCGTGTGTCAGTTTTTCCACCCGCATCCCAGTGGTCTTTATTTCCAGCTTAGCCAGTGAGATGAGCTACAAACTCATGAGGAGATGGTTCCATCCGTATCACTTTTGCTCTGTCTTGTTTCTCTTGAGATTCTCCCTCTTTAAAAACTTTTTAAGAAAATTTCCTACCTAAAATATCACTCATTTAAATAAAAATCATGATTGAATTTTGTGGATAAATACAAAATTCAGGGATATAAAATAGCTTTTATTATATATCTCCTGATTATGACAATGTGTTTATTGTAGAAAATGTGAAATCTTCTTACCCCCAGAGAGAGTCTCTGTTAACATTTTAGTGTATTTCTTTCCAGTCATTTTGCTACTCTGTTTTAATCCAAAAATAGTGATACACTTTATATTCAATATTATAACTTATTTTTCCTACTAATGAATATACACCATTTTATTAAATACTCTTCTGCATCTCATTAAATGGCTGCATGATTTCCAACTCAATGAATATTCTACAGTTTACCGTTCTTTTACTTTTTTCCAGCTTTATTGAGATATAATTGACATACAGCATTGTGTAAGTTTAAGGCATACAACGTGTTGACTTGATACACTTATATGTTGCAAAATGATTACCACTGCATAGTGTTACCTAACACCTCCATCTCCTCATGTAATTACCACTTCTTTTTGTGGTGACAATATGTAAGGTCTACTTTCTTAGCAATTTTCAAGTATATAATATAATATTATTAACTCTAATCACCATGCTGAACATTAGATCTCCCAAACTCATAACTTGAAGTTTGTACCCTTTGACTGACATCTCCACATTTCTCCACCACAACCCCTGGTAACCACCATTCTGCTCTCTGTTTCTATGAATTCAGCTTTTTCACTGTCCACATATAAGTGATATCATACAGTATTTATCATTCTCTGTCTGACATTTCACTTAGCATGCTGCCCTCAAGGTCCATCCATATTGTCACAAATGGCAGGATTTCCTTCTTTTTCATAATGAGAAATTTGAGATTTCTCAGCCATTATTATGGCTGAATAATGTCTGTATACATCTCCTTTATTCATTCATCCATTGACAGACAGGTAGTTTCCATATCTTGGCTATTGTGAATAATGCTGCAATGAACATGGAAAGGCAGATAATCTCTTGAAGACCCTGATTTCATTTCCTTTGGGTATATACCCAGAAGTGAGATTGCTGGATCCTATGGTTGTTCGGTTTTTAATTTTTTGAGGAACCTCCATACTGTTCTCCATAGTGGTTGTACCAATTTACATTCCCATCAGCAGTGCACAAGGGTTCCCTTTTCTCCACACCCGCTCCAGCATTTATCATTTGTAGACTTTTTGATGACGGCCATTCAGACTGGTGTGAGATGACAGGCAATTTGTCTATTTCAAGTCTTTTTTATTACAATATGTGTCTACATTTCTGATTCTATCATTTGGATGGATTTCACAATTGGAATTAATTGGTCAAATATTTTAAAGTTCTGAAACCTGTTAAAATGCTTTCCAGAGAAGTTGTGTACATTTGCGGTCACATTCACACACATCTCTCATTCCCTGACCCTATATGGCTCATTCTAATGGTGTGGTTTCATGGCAATAATATGGATTCACCAATTACAGTAGTCTCATTCTTTTCATCTGTGGAATAAATATATAAGCTTCCCAGAGTTGCTGTGTTGATTACATTTAAAGAATGTCTAGGATGCATGTTGCAAAGATTCAAGATATAGTAGAAGTTCTGTAAATTTGAGTTTACTTTTCATGATCCTTCTCTCTTCTTTCATAGAGGAGATCACTAACTCACAGGGAGCCCAAGAAAGTTGCTCAGTGTCCCAGAGCAGGCTAGCCGTGGGGCTGGGATTGGAGCCCAGGGCTTTCATCCTTGCTGTGAATTCCCTTTCCCTGTGATATTTCCGTTTGATTCCTGCCACAGCTGATGAGCAGAGGCGCTCTCTCTCAGTCAGTGAAACCTCCCTCAGACCTCAGTCAAGTCCATGAGACCTGACTCAGTTCTCAACTCGGTGTCTGAGCTCAGTGGACATGATCTTAGAGAATCACATACAGAAAAATCCTTGAGTCATAATGCAAATTCTGTCCACTGCATGGCAAAAAAATGGTAATGAAAGCAAGCTGGGCACACCGTGAAATTATTAATTTCTACATGAGCCCCACTGAGGCCTGTTAGGAAACCGTGGAAACTTTTAAATTTAAAGGGAATTAGATTGCCTTTCAGAGGTAATAGAACTGCTCATTTGTCTACACTGGGCCAGTCTGGACTTGTCTTTTGGGAGGACGGTGCTACAGAGAATGATAAGGCATAATTGGCTGGCTTCCCAGCCTGGGTGACTCTCTGAAGGCTGCCCAGAAAATTGCCTGGGACATGGTTTGGCCTGGTTTGATTAGCTGGTTGTAGCGGAAGGTGCTTTTTCCTCCGTGGTTGTCTCCATGGGTCCTCCTTGTTCTGCCCAGCATCTGCCCATCTATCTGCCTCCTTGTCTTTGGACCCACCCAGGGCCCTTGTTTGTGCTTTGGGCCCCAAAGCTGCCCAATGGCAGAGACCCTCCCTGGGGGTTTGTCTTATAGCGAAAAAGGAATCCTGGTTGTGAACAGTCCCAGGTTCTGACCAGACACACATGGTTTCACAGTTAGGCTCTGCCTTTGACCAGCGATATGGTCTTAGATAAGGTACTGAACTCCTCTGAGGGGCAGTTTCCTTATATTTAAAATGGAGGTAAACACAGTACCTATTCCTGGGATAATACATGGATTAAATGAGATACTAATGTAAAGTACCAAGAGCGCTGGCAGCCAGGAGATGTTCAGTGTATCATAGTTCTGATAAGCCTAGCAATGGTAGTAATGAGAGTAGTCAGAGTAATAATGATTCTCATTATCATCAATAGCCGTGTTTTATTCATTTTAGGTTGATTACAATGGTGTGATTAAAATCTGTGATGATGATGTTAAGGAAAGAAGAAAAGTAAGCTTGGAGTTTGTTCTGAAGGCTTGATGCCGTCACCCACTTGCACCACCAAGCTACGTTGCCTGGATTGTTTGGTTATGTGGCAGTCTGGGGACAACCAGTTAACTAATGCAGGGTAAAGTCGTCTGTGAATTGTGCAGAACTCTGTAAATGTTAGTTGAAAATGAACGTCCCCTTACATTCTACCTATCATTTATCCCTGTGGAGTAACCTATTAGTTGCAAGATATACTTTTAGATTACCGCAGACCATGTGCCCTTTTATTATAAACACACACACACACACACACACACACACACACACACACACATACACATGTGTGCCAGCTCCTGCACACACAAAATTACATCCAAGCCTCACACCAACCCTGTGGAAAAAGTAGGTCAGCTGTTATGATTCAGTTTTACAAGTAAGGACATTGAGACTTAGAGAAATTAAGCAACTGTTCCAGGTTACCAAGCTAAGGACAGACCAGCCCTGTCACTCAATTCCAGACCCTCAGACTCCAAGTCCTGCCTTCTTTCCCCTCTGCCGATTGTCCAGTGTTTGAGGCGTATGTCACTGGCAGTAGAAGATTTCCATGGTACCCGGACATAGTGTTAAAGAAAGTTGAGCCCCATGCTAATCCATTCCCTTTTAACTTCTTTTTTTAATCTTTCTGATTATGTCAAGGAGAGAGGTGCAATTTGGGAGGCTCAAGATGTCTTCAGCACCTCTCAAACACTTGCTAATCTCTCTTTTTGACAAAGATAGAGCAAGCGCTATCCCAATAGCACTCCGTAGGCAATAGCACTGTGCTAGAATTTTAATAACATTCTGTTGTATTTTATTTAGATTACGCTCTATTTGAGGCACCTATTGCTGGCTTTTCAGTTTTCTTTTTAAATAAATTCAACGAAGTTTTTAAAACCCCAATTTAAAGAAAAATGTAAGTAAATAAGTATTTAGGTAGTTTATGGCAGTGGCAAAAAACCACGAAAGAGGGTCTTTGGCTGAGTACCACGTGGATACCAGACAATGGCCCCATCCAGGCCTCACTGCCCCATCCAGCAACCTCAGGATCACCGGCACTGGACACAGCCATCTTCAGTCTGTCCTGCCCCACGGCTCTCTGAGCTGTGGTCCTGGCAGCAGAGGGGCGGTCTGTGTCAGCCTCACCACGGATGCGCCTTTGCGTTCCAAGTTGGTTGCCGCGGGGGTCGTTCCTGAGGGCCAGAGGGTGATGTCCCACCCTGCTCTCTCTGAGCATTCACTTGGCCTCAGCCAGAGGTCAGTGCATAGCAGGTCCTGCAGAGAATCAGGTTTAGACTTAGCTCTGGAATCTACAATGTGGGCTACTGCCTTGGACCTCCCAGAGTTGGAATCTAGCATAAACAGGAACCAGCATCTAGTCATTCAAATACATGTGAAAATTACTAAAAAGAATAAAGAATAAAACAGTATACCCATACTCCTAAAACCCTGCCAGACTGTTTTTATTCACGTCTAGATACATAGCTCTTATTAATTTGGATCATAGTATGTATGGTTCAGAGTCTTTTTTTTTTTTTCTTTGCACAGAACATTTTCCAAGCAGATTGAAACAGATTCAGAAATACTACTTAAATGTAGGCATAATTATATATCATATAACTGTATCATAGTTTACTTAATCATGCTACTATGTTTTGTATATATGAGTTGTTTACAAAATTTTCCCATTTAAAAATAATTACACTGCCGTGGGCAACTTTGCTTAAAATACCTTTCTTATATAAACATAGGAGTCAGGATTTTATGTTTATGGTTTAGTTCATAGACAGTAAGTAAAAAAAAAAATAAAAATAAACAGATGTGTCCCATTTTCAGTGGCAGATTGAGATTGTGTTGTCGAATGTTTCTGCTGATATGATCTGTGATTGCCCAATTTTCGAGCAGATGGTGGGGTTCAGATTAGACTGGGAAGTAAGGACTGGAGGGGACTCCCACCCCTGTCTGCAGCCTGTGGCAGAGTCCCCTGTCCCCATCTCTGCAGGCTTCAGGCCTCCATCCCTATGGCAATGTCTCCCCCTCACTACAGTGACTGTGATCGAAGGGTTTCCAGCTGTAGGCAAGATGTGATTTGAGAATGATACAGAAGTTATTTTAAAGTTGAAAAAAATTGAGGGCTGAGGGCACAACAACCAGTAAATACGGCAGAAGATCTGGTCAGGTCGAAGCTTGTGATCACTGGAGGGACGGGGAAGGGGGTGACAAGGAAAAGGTCCATTTGTAGTCCCCAGAAGCAGCAAGGCTTATTGGACCGCACCTATGGTCCTGATTCTGCTGGTGCTGGAGGGGCTTGCGAGGCAGGCTGGGAAAAAGAAAGGCCTGATGTTTCCATCACTCTGGAATTGAAATGTTGGTCGTCTCTATTCCTTGGTTCTCTTTCTTCTGCCAGCTTGGCAGCTGCCAGCCTTGACAGTGATGGATGTGGGGTTGGGGGCATAATGGGGGTCCGTTCTTGGTTATCCCTTCACGGGCACTGCATTCACTCCAGTTTTCCCCTTTCACACATTTTATATCTCCCTCCTGTCTGCTGAGGACCAAGCAGCTCAGGAGGCAGATCTCAGCTCCCGTGGGGGTAGACAGGAGACATCAAGTCATGCTTGGGCACTGGGAGCTTGGAGCACAAAGCCCTAGCCTCACTGAGATGAGAACACAACACTCCTGCCGCCACACTTTCTAGGGTGGAGCTGCTCTGCCAAAGGGAGGATAAGGAGCTTCCCTGGTTCTCTGCTGCCCATGAGTTTGGGGTCTTTGCCCTGAGTTTTTTCTCTTGGCTATAACAAATCCTTCCACTTTTTTCTTCTTGTTAATTATCCTCTTTCTTGGTCCACCCGAAAGTGGCTCTCAGTGTTGCTGAAAGTGTCTGTCTGTGTATCCCCTGCCACGTGGCCTTTTGTTGTTGTTGGTTTTAACTTCTCTCAGGCCATGTGGCATTGCAGCCTTGGTAAGTTTTGGATGGCCCATCTCATCATAAAGATTCTACTGCTCACTTCTCCTCCATCACATTATATGCTTAATCCTGGTATCCCAGACCTCTCCGCAGGAGCCTGTTGGACTGGGTTCTTTGGCAGCAGCTGGAGACCCCGTGAGTGTGGTCACACATGGTCACAAGGGATGGCTGGAGGAGGGACTAGAGCCAGAGTGCAGGGGAAGGAGCTTGGGAGCAAGGGGTGGTCAGTCAAGGAGGAAGAAGAGGGCGAGGGTCCCAGGTAAATCCCCACAACAGGGGCTGACTGGAGGTAGAAAGCTATCCACCAGAGACCCTGACCTTCTCGATGAGAAGATTCTAGTGAAGGTGAAGTCATGCTCCAGGTTAAACTAATGCTTAAGGGAGAACCAGTGGATACTGTGGGCTGTTCTCCATCAATAAGGATGAGGAGTAAGGGACATTCAAGGAGGGAGGTTTGCCTGGGACTGAGAGTTTCCTAGGTTGTGGGACTTTCACTGCCAAAACTGAGAAGGTCCTGATAAACTGGAGCAAATTAATTACCCCAGCAGGAGGGATGTGGAGTCCCAGGTTGGAAAACTTGAGTGCTGGCCCTGAGAGAGAGCTTGAGAGACGCCCTTGAATGTAGGAATTTCAAGTCTCCTGGGATTCTGAGTTAATGACAGTATACTAAAACAAGATGAAAAGTGAACAATAAAATTAATAGTAATAGCAGGACTGTTGCCAGCCCATATGGTAACTGTGCCAATTAGAAACAGCTGCCCCTCCTTTCAGACAGACACTGTCCTGCACCAGAGTACGTTACTTAGTAAGTGGAGAAAGAGGTGGATTTTAACCCCTAAGTTGTCCCCTTGATCATACATCCTTGTACAGGAAACAACTTGCACACAGCACTGAAAATTAACTGACATTTATTGAGCCCATACTACATATCAGGCACTGTAGTAGGTATTTTACACACACTACATCATTTATTTTTTACAACAATCCTCTGAAATAGGCATTCTCATTATCCCTATTTTATAGAAGGAGAGACTGAAGTTAAGTCAGATTGTATAATTTGCTCAGAACATAGTAGTAAAGAAGTTGTCATTCCAAATGATAAAGTTGACATCTCAGTTAAGTGTTGCTGTCCAACAACCACTGCAAAACTTAGGATCATTGAACAAGAGCCATTCATTCTTTCTCATGAGTCTACCTATTGATTGGGCAGCTGTGCTAATCTGAGTCAGACTCAGCTGATGCCAGCTGGGCTCATTCGGGTGTCTGCAGACAGCTGGTGGGCAGGCTGTAGGCTGGCTGGTCTAGAGTGGCCTTGCCTGGGATGACACCATTCTCCTGCATGTAATCTTAGGCATGTCAGCAGGCTAGCCAGAGCATATATATTCCTGTGCTGATTGCAGAGAAGCTTAAAAGCACAGAAATGTGCAAGGACTTTTGCAAGCAGCTACTTGGGACAATTTGTTACTGTCCCACTAGCTAAACAAGTCACATGGCCAAGCCCAGAGTAGGAGCAAACTACCAAAGGGCACAGACAGGTGACAAGTTAGGGTCATCAGTGCAGTCATTCTATCACTACTCTTAGACCACAATTATTCACATCCCTCTTCAGGCAAAATATGGTCACTGCATCCTGGGACTCCCAAAAGTGGTATCCAGTCATGGCATCTAGCTTGAAGCCAAGATTTTGTGATCCTCATCAGGTCTGGATGCAGGTCCTCTTGATCCAGAGAACTGTGAACTAAAAAGATAATTTATCTTCCCCTACACACCCTCCGGGGAAAGGAAAAACACAATAAATTCTGATTCAAAAGGGAGGAAAATGGGAGCCACACAGCAATCTCTGGACTTGCCTGTAGCAATCCTGATATTCCTGCCAGAAAAATGTTGCCAGGTTCCCCCATTTTGAGGGTGATTCTGTTCTGCAAGAGGGCTCCCCAGTGCACTGTTTTCTACTGCTCCCCATTAACCACTGTTCGGTTTTGCCATCATTCGGTTCTGCTTCATCCCATGCCTGGTGGACTCAGTGGGAGTGGGCACGGTGCCCCTGAGGTCAAGTTCCTGGCCTCAGTCCCTGAGGACACGCTTAGCTTCATTCATCTCTATGTCAGTGTCCCTGACTCTGTCCAGCTCAGCCAAAGACAATGGGCCCAACTGAAGTCCAAAGTCTGGAGCTCCTTATATAACAAATCAGGAAACACACAAAACAAAAACAAAGCCTTTGCTTTTGCTGGAGAAACAATTCAAAAGGCACAGTCACTCTTCCAGCTCCAAGCTCAAAGACATCCGAGCATAAAGGACCCCCAATCTATGGCCTTATTGACAAGTGTGATGCCAGCATGTTTATGGTACTTTCACACTCACTGCCCCTGGTGGCCAGATTCCAGGCCACATGACCCAGCCCCCTTGCCTGACTATGATTGGACCTGGGATGGACATCTGACTCTAGGTAGCTGATGGGTTGGCTAGTTCCAGCCTGTGACCTGCTACCTGGGTAGAAAAGACCACGTAGGCCAGTTGGCTTCCTGTCTGAGTACTGAGGGGCCACACTGGAGGGTGAGGGTTGCAGATAAAACGTCTGTGACACATGCAAATCACAGTATAAGGGCTTGGTCAGCAGACTGAGAGGAGGCAGCTGGTCCCAGGGAGAAACAGATGTGACCAGAGGGAACAGAGTCTTAAGTGGTCCCTGATGGGAACTGTGGCCTCAGTTCCTGAGTAGTCCTGGTTTCCTGATGATCTCTGTACTTGTATCTCCACTCTGCCCTGAGATGACTATGTCTCTGTCTCTGAAAACCAAAGAGGCCAAATAAAAACCACCTGTTAATGTGGTTTCCTATATTGAGGACATGAGGCATTGTTTGAGCTACAGGAGAGAAAAGAGCCCAAGCAAGTTAGAATAAGGGAACAGCATAGAGAAGAAGTCACTGGGAATTTGAGAACACTGAAGAAATCCTCTTAAAAAGCCGTAACCGGTGATCATCATGGTGAAACCAATGATAATTGAAAACCAGCTGCAACTGTCCATAATTGGACCGTTTAATAGCCAAGCTTAGACAAGTTAATACTGATACAAATCCCTTCTCTAGAAGCTATTTCTGCAGCTTAAGACAGTAGCCATATTGAATAGGCCTGGAATCGGACCCCATCACAAATATTAATTATGAACATGGATTTGTAAGGTCAATGGTTTTACTTTAATAGGAATTAGGGGCCTATGAATGCAAGTCCTAAATGCCTTAGCTTGTTGTGAGATTCCAACAGGAGTACAGGCAGGCATTTATAGTTCAGTTCTTCTGCTTTGGCACAGTGTCCAGTGTGAGATCACCGAATACCTTGACGTGAGTTCAGAGCTCGATTTTATGATCTTGTAGCTGCCTGTAATCACAGATGAGGCATCAAAGGCCAGCTGTCCTCCATGAACCTTGACAGTCTGTATAAATTAATTAGTTTTTTATAAGCCATCCTTTCAGAGGTTTGGAGAGAGGGCCTATTAAACCAAGTTCAATATGATCTACAAACTTAAAAAATTATTATTATTTATCTAAGTTCCAGCTGAGTGCCATGGTAAATGACATCCCTGGCAATGGTCAGCTTGGGACTTTATTAAAATATAATACTTTGTATTTTTTTTAGTAGAAAGGTGAATCCCAGTGTGGCAGGAGTTCCTTCTGCACATTAATGATACTAATAGCAAAATTTCAAGGTCAGGGAAGAAAAAGGAAAACAATTTGGAAAGCATGGGCATATCCACAAAGCCCACTCCTGGCCCGTTTTGCTGAAGGTTGCAAGGGTAAAAACAGGATGCTCTTCGGCCCCAAGTCCCATGTTCAAGAGCATCCCTTGGCCCTTTGCCTTTTTTGTGTCTCTCTCTTAGAGTCCTAAATAGGTAAGATGCCACATATAACACTCACCACAGCTTGCCCCGCTGCTGCCTGCCCCTCTGCTGTCCCTCCACCTCAGCGATCTTTGGGCCATCCTTCTCAGTGCTGTTTCCCGTCCCCTATGGTGTCTGCCCTGGGCTGGCCATACCATTTGGGTGTGTATTCTATCTCCGCCTCCGCCAGTGGGTGCTCCGTCACTGCCCACCTATGATGCTTTTTGCTCTAACGCTGAATTTAGGGATCCACCATAATGCTGATTGGCCCAGTAATAGGGCTTCATCACCTCCCCTCCACCTCTTTCCCAGCCAAGGAGGAAATGGCCTTTCTCCTCTTCTGGTCCACCCTTGCTTAGGGTTCCCACAGAAATGTTGTTTGGACTCCTAGTGTTTACACTTCTTTCTGTCCTCCCTTCCCAGAGGTGGATGGGTGCTCCCAAGCTTTAGGTATGTAGGATAGGTTCACATGCAGGCCAGAGCTGTGCTGTGGTACGTAACCTTCCACTCAAGTTTCTGCCGCTGATTCTGCCCTCTACCATCTGAGTTTTTTCTCATTTGTAGTGTTTCTCCTTTCTCTCACAAGTGCAGATATTCTTGCCTGCTGTCTGCTTTCCACTGGGTGTCTCCACTCACCCCTCCTCTCACGCCCACATGTAGTCCATCAGACATGACTCTAAATGTCTGAACTTAATTTACAAAGAGGGCTCGACTGTAAATGATATTGTATTTTTAATTTTGCTGTTCATGTGTTCATTGCTAGTGTATAAAAATGCAATTGCTTTTTTTTTTTTTTTTTTGGCTGTGTTGGGTCTTCGTTGCTGTGTGCAGGCTTTCTCTAGTTGCAGCGAGCAGGGGCTATTCTTTGTTGTGGTGCACAGGCTTCTCATCGTGGTGGCTTCTCTTGTTGTGGAACACCGGCTCTAGGTGTGCTGGCTTTGGCAGTTGTGACACGCGGGCTCAGTAGTGGCTCGTGGGCTCTAGAGTGCAGGCTCAGTAGTTGTGGCACACAAGCTTAGTTGCTCTGTGGCATGTGGGATCTTCCCGGACCAGGGCTCAAACATGTGTCCCCTGCATTGGCAGGCAGATTCTTAACCACTGCGCCACCAGGGAAGTCCAATGCCATTGCCTTTATAAGTTTATTTTTATGCTTTGTGTCCTGCAACCTTGCTGAACTCCTACATAGACAATCATGTCATCTGCAATTAGAAACAGTTTTGTTTCCTTTTATTCCCTTACTGCACTGACTAGAAATGAGAGAAGATTTTCTTGCCTTGTTCCAGATCTTAGGGGAAAGCATTCATTCTTTCACCAATAAGTATAATATAACCTATAGGGTTTTTGTAGATTCTCCTTATCAAGTTGAGGCAGAATTCTATTCCAAGGTTTCTGAGAGTTTTTTTGTCCTTGTTTTGTCATAAATGGGTTTTGATTTTGTCAAATTCTTTTTTTCTGGTATTGATTGATATGAACGTGTGGTTTTTCTTCTTTAGTTTGTTAAAATGGTGATAACATTGATTGATTTTCATATATCGAACCAACCTTGCATCCCTAAAGGAAACCCTGTTTAGTCATAGTGTATAATTCTACTTGTAAAATTCATGCTACTGAACTTTATTTGCTAATATTTTATTCAGGATTTTTTCTCCCATATTCATGAGGGATATTAGTCTGCCATCTTCTTTATTTGTCTGTCATCTTCTTCATCTTTCTTCATCTGATACAAAACCAGATGCCATTATCTGGTTTCATATCAGGGTAATATTATCTTCATAAAATGAATTGGGAAATGTTTTCTCCCTTTCTATTTTCTGGAAGAGATTGTGTAGCACTGGTGTTAATTCTTTTGTAAATGTTTGTTAGAGTCCTTCAGTGAAAATGCTTTCTGGAGAGTTTTACAATTATAAATTAAATTTCCTTAATAGTTATAAGGCTATTCAAATGATCTATTTCACATTGGGTGAGTGGTGATAGGTTATGTTTTTCAAGGAATTGGCCCATCTCATATAAGTTGGCAGACGTATTTGTGTAGAGTTGTTTTTAGTATTCTCTTATCATCTTTTTAATGTCTACAAGAACCTGTAATGATATATACTAGTTCACTCTTGATATTGAAAATTTGTCTTCACTCTTTTTTCTTTGTCAAACTTGCTAGAGGTTTGTCAATTTTACTGATCTTTTTGAAGAACCAACTCCTTATTTTACTGATTTTTCTCTATTGTTTTTCTATTTTTTATTTCATTGATTTTTGTTCCTATCTTAACATTTCTTTCATCTACTCATTTGGGTTTATTTTGCTATTCTTTAGCTAGGCCTTTGAGGTGAGAGTGTAGATTATTGATTTTAGATATTTTCTCTTTTCTAATGTATGTGTTAAATTCTATCTGTTTTCCTTTCAGCACTGCTTCACCTGTGCCATACAAATTTTGATGTATTTTTATTTACTTCAATCTATTAGTTTGATTTACATTGAGACCTCCTCTTTGAGCCATGAGTTTTGCTAAGTTTCCAAATGTTTGGAATTTTTTCTGTTATGTTTCTGTTGTTAATTTCTACTTTGGTTCCTTTGTGGTCAGAGGGCATACTTTGTATGAATTTAATTCCTTTAAATTTTTTGAGGTTTGTTCTATGGCTCAGGATCTATCTCTGTATAAGTTCTCCAGGTGATTGGAAAGAACATACATTCTGCTATTGTTGGGTGAAGTGTTCTAAAAATTCCTGTTGGTTGATAGTGTTGTTGATTTTCTTCTATATCCTAACTGATTTCCTGTCCAGTTCTATCAATTGTTGAGATAGGGCTGTTGAAAACTCCAACTTCTATATTTTTCCTTTCAGTTTTATCAGTTTTTGCTTCATATATTTTGCAGCTCTGTTGTCTAGTGAATACACGTTTATAATTGCTACGTCTTCTTGGTGAGTTGACCCTTTAATCTTTACATAGTGTCATTCTCTGTCTCTAGCGATTTTTTGCTTTTTTTGAAAATTTTATTTATTTATTTTTGGCTGTGTTGGGTCTTCATTGCTACACGTAGGCTTTCTCTAGTTGCAGTGAGTGGGGGTTACTCTTCATTGCAGCATGCAGGCTTCTCATTGCGGTGGCTTCTCTTGTTGCAGAGCACAGGCTCTAGGCACGTGGGCTTCAGTAGTTGTGTCATGTGGGCTCAGTAGTTGTGGCTGGTGGGCCTAGTTGCTCCGTGGCATGTGGGATCTTCCCAAACCAGGGCTTGAACCCATGTCCCCTGCATTGGCAGGTGGATTCTTAACCACTGCGCTACCAGGGAAGCCCAGTTTTTTTGCTCTTAAGTTTACTTTATCTGATATTAATATAGCGACCCTGCTTTGCTGTGATTAATGTTTGCATGCTATATCTTTTTCTATTATTTAACTTTGAGTCTGCCTCTTTCATTATATTTGAAGTAAGTTTCTCATAGACAATATGTTGGATCTTTTGTTTAATTTACTCTGCCAATCTCTGTCTTTTAATTGGTGTATTCATACCATTTACATTTCATGTAATTATTGACATTTTTAGGGTTTAAGTCTGCCATTTTATTTATTGTTTTCTCTGTGTTCTCTCTGTCTTTTTGCAACTCTGTTTTCTTTGTCCTGCCTTCCAGTTAATTACTTGAATGTGTTTCAGAATTCATTTTGATTTATCTATAGTGTTTTTGAGTGTTTCTTTTTGTATATCTTTTTTAGTGGTTGTTCTGGTAGTATGTACACATAACTTATCAGAGTCTACTGGTGTCATTATTTTGTCTGTTCAAACAGCATATAGAAAACTTACCTCATTTATGTCCCTTTACTCTCCCCTGTTTATAATTGTCTTAAATATTTTTCCATACATTTAGAATCACATCAGAGAATGTTATGATTTTTGCCTCAACTGTCAAATGTAATTTAGCAAACTCAAGAAAGTCTATTATACTTACCCATATTTTTGTTTATCATGTTCTTTCTGTTTTCCTGATGTTCCAGGTTTCCTTCTTTTACAGTTTCTTTTTTGTTTCAAAAACTCCTTTAGCCATTCTTTCAGAATAGGTCTTCTGATGACCAGTTCTCTTAGTTTTCCTTCCTCTGAGAGTGTCTTGATTTCCTCTTCATTCCTGAAGCATATTTTTGCTGGATATTGAATTCCAGGTTGACAATTACTTTCTTTCAGCATTTGAAAAATATTGTGCTTCTTCCTTCTGACTTCCTTGGTTTCTGGTTAAAAATCCCCTGTCATTCTAATTGCTTTTCCCCTATAGATAAAGTGTTGTACTGGCTGCTTTCAATATTTTTTCAGTCTTATACTTTCAGAAGTTAATTGTGTCACCTTGGCTTAGACTTCTTTGGGTTTATCCTGTTTGACATTCACTCAACTTCTTGAATCTATAGATTTGTGTCTCTTGTCCAAAAGGGAGTTTTCAGCCATTACTTTTTTATTTTTTTGAATATTTTTTCAGCATTGCTCTCTTTATCCTCTCTTCCAGAACTCCAGTGATGTGAATGTTAGATCTTTTGTCGTAGTCCCATGGGTCCTTGAAGCTCTGTAACTCTCTCTCACTCTTTTTTAGTTTGTTTTCCCTCTGTTGCTCAGATTGGTCATTTCTGTTTTTCTCTCTTCCAGTGCACTGATTCCTTCCTCCATTCTCCTGATAAACCCATCCACTGAGCTTTTTATTTAAGTCATTGTGTTTTTCCCTTCTGAAATTTCCATTTGGTTCTTCTTTATATCTTCCATTTCTTTACTGAGGTTTTCTAATTCCTTGCTTAGGCTTTCTATTTCTTTGCTTAGGCTTTCTATTTTATTTTGATTCATGCATGTTTATAATTGACCATTCAAGTGTTTTTATCATGCCTGCTTTAAAATCTTTGTCAGATAATTCTCATATGTCCTTTATCTTTATCAGCAATGCCATCTATTGATGTTCTGTTTTTCATTCAGCTTGAGATCTTGTTAATTTTTGATATAATGAGTGATTTTCTGTTGAAACCTGAAAATTTTTATATTATTCTCTGAGACGCTAGATCTTATTTATACCATCTGTTTTAATTGGCTTTTTCTGACACTGAGCAAGGGAGGAGGGTGAGCACCATGTCCTTACTGACAACTGGAGGTAAGAGTCTAGATTCTCTACTTGGCTTTCATTAACGCCTGAGGGGGCTTTCTCATTACTGCTGGGTTGAGGAGGGAATTCCAGCTTCCCACGTGGTCTCCTGTGATACTGCAGTGGAGACAGCCTCATTACAGCTGAGCAACGGTAAAAGTCCTGACTCTTTCCTAAGCCTCTTCTGACACCACCCCAGTGGGGAGCAGGGAGGGCTCCTCATTACTGTCAGGTGAGGGTGGACACCCAGGCTCCCCACATGGTCTGCATTGACACTGTAGGATGGTCATCGTTACTGCCTGTTGGGGATGAAAGTCCCAGCTCCCTACTTGACCTTCTCTGACAAAACTTCAGCCAGGATGTTGGGGTACCTCATTACAGCATCATGAGACTGGAGGTCTAGGATCCCTACTCAGCCTTTTATGGCATGGGTAGAGATGAGGTCACAGTTTTTTATGTAGCATTTATCTGAATAGAGGGGCAATTGTATGAAAATTATTTGTTTTGCTATGTAGCACTTTTTTCTGGTCCTTTGGCTAGAGAAAGCAACCTTTTGTTTGGGATTTTGTTGTTTTTTTGCTGTGCCTATTCGCATTTCTGAGTTACAGCCTTCTTCAGCTTCAAGTTTGGGATATATGAGGCAAAAAGAAAACCCAGGGAACTCACCATCATGCTGTTTCTTGTGTCCCAAACTCCCTAATTGGTTTGCCTCTCTCCAACTTTCAGAGTCTTCATATGTATATATATCTCCAGGATTTTTAATTATGCTTAATAAATAGGAAAAAGTCTAATGATTTTCTTCTATATATGTAACCCCAAGTCTACCAGGTCTTGTCATTTTCCAAAAGAAACCAGAAATCCAGAATTTTGTATGAAATTTCCAAAATTTTTTTAAAAAGTAAATAATTCAGTTTTATCTATAGAGCACTGTGTGGGCAGACAATCTACAGATTAAACAACACTGCTGGCTGAATTTTGCCCCAGGCCACCAGCATGTGTCCTCTGGTTTAAGCTACACAGGCAGTGAAGGATGAAGGACTGTGGGTTTGGTACACTTGGAGGTTTGCACACTGCCAAAGAGGGATGTTTGCCTATCCCACATTTGTTCATTTATTCATTCGTAAGAAATTTTTGAGAGTCTACTGCATGTGAATTACAGTGGTGAATGAGACAGTCAAGGACTTCTCACTATGGAGCTTACATGAGCAAACAAAACACACCCTCGTATAGTGGACATCATGATGGAGAAGAGGTTTTCAGAAATAGATGTGACTCTATGGGCAGCTCCCTAGTTGGGCCATCTTTCTGATGGTTAATCCTAGTGGATTTCCTCAGGAATCCAAAGTCATCTTTCTTGCTGTGTAAGAGGAATACCTGGGGACAGCTCCACTGGCTCCAATGACAGCCAAAAGAGAGAGAACAGGATCCTCCTAGCTACATCAGTGTGTCCTGATCATCGTCAGAGATAGCAGAGCTTTCCCAAACTTCATGGTGGTTTGGGAAAAAATTCCAGAGTCACATTAATGAAAACCAAGGAAATAGGAGGGCTGATGTCTGGATGTAGGGCTCGGGCATGAGTTATTGCATGGACAGGGCCTGGAGATGGGAATGAAGGTAAAGAGCAGCTACCTCAGCATGCATTTTCCTGGTCAAACCAAGGGCTGGAATGGAATGGGTACCACTTGCCATTTCCAGGGTAGAAAGGAGACAGGGATGAACCCAAGAAGTCACCATCACAAATTCCTTTGACCCCTTTTGGTCATTAGGGTGGATATGAGATGATCAGTCCTGACTCTGAAGATGCTTATGTTTCTTCAAGTCCCCTGAATTCCCAACCAACATAAACACCCACGGTGGGGTGCAAACAGAGAGAGGCAACCAGAACAGCAAAAGCGGTCCCACTCTCATGTATTGGACAGTATTATGTTTCTGCACACACAGATTTTGTAGTAAGGCCAGAGTTTGAAAACCCCAGCATTGAACTTTCTGTTTATATTCATACCTGAACATTATCTGTGATCACAATGACACCATGGTTATTTTGTTATGAAAAAAAATTACTTCTCCCCTCTTATATTCAGGCCTTTCCATCTCAAAACCTTGAAATCTTCAGAGCTCTTTGGCAATTTCACTTTTTTTATGAGTTTCAGCAATAAAAGAAGTTGACTTACTAAGCCAGGAAAAGGATGACAAATACTAATTGAATTTAATTTTGCAGAACCCTGCAGCTGGAGATAAGGAAGCTTAAAGACATGACAAAAACAAACAAAAAAGCACATAGCTTGTCTTCCTGCACAGCAAATACAACCCTGCCTGACTCACAAGCACTCTCCCTTTCCTCCAAATGTGAGGAGGCCCCAGCCTCAGCTTACTGCTCCCAAGGTAGCTGTCCCCATTAGGAAATGATTGTTCGGTGGCATTTACAGAAAATTGCAGACAGGAGAAAGAGCTTGCTGGAAATAGACTGGTATCAAACTATCACAACTCATAAAAATAATAGCCACCACCTGCCTACTGTGTGCTTGGCACTTTACTGACAGACTTGCCTACATAATTTCATTTACATTCACCAATCATGTGAACTTGTAAAGCTGGCACTATTTTTACTTTAAAGATAAGGAAACTCAGTCTCAGAAAGGTTAAGTGACTTGCTGAGATCATACAGCCAGGTACATCTTAGAGTCAGAATTCACATAAGCTGGCATCATTCGTTCAGGTCACTGGTTCTTTACTGGGGTGATTTTTGCCCCCCAGGAGACATTCAACAACGTTCGGAGACATTTTTTTGGTTTTCTTAATGGGGTGGAGGGTTACTGTGGCATCTAGTGGGTAGAGACCAAGGATGATGCAAAACATACTAAAATACACGTGACAGCTCCCCACACCAAAGAATTATCTGACCTAAAGCATCAATAGTGTCGAGATTGAGAAACCCTGCTCTGGAAGGCAGGAGGCTTCAGTTTTAATTTCTATTCTGCATGTAGCTCAGGACGTAACTTTGGAAAAATTACTTCTTCTCTTTGAGCCTCAGTTTTCTCGTATGTAAATCAAGAGGATAGACTGTTAGATTGGACTATCTCTAAGGTATTTCCAGCTCTCATACCCTACAGATCCTGAGAAACTTGAGAATTTCATTTGTGGCTCTTGAAGTGGTCTCGAAGATGCCTGTCAAATGTACTGAGGCTTCAAGCAAAAGTAAGGAGAGTTTTTGCATGGCATCACTACACTATATAGCATGGACATTTTATGCATTCTGCAGTAGAAAAAGATATCTTCACCTCATTGTATTTGGGTCTTAGTTGATGGTCCTGTTAAATTTTGACTACTTGCCATAATTAAATTGCCCATTCTGGACCAGCCAATGATTGTGTCACCATGGGCTGGCCCAGCTGCGTTATTTCATGGTATGTTGGTGCCTTTGGGGAAGGCAGATCAGCTAACCATGGGACTAAGGTATTTGTGCCACACACACCCTGGCAACCACAAGAAGAGCTGAGCCCTCAGCGTGGGCAGACCACATAAGCCTTACCTTGGCTCTGTTTTCCTGGATTGGCCCAGCTGGCCAGTGGAGGACTGAGAAAAAAATTACTCGAAGGCCAAAAATTACTGCTTTGCCAGCACACTACACACATATACACCTACATACACATAGATTAACCCACACATTTGGCAAAGGATTAAACCTTTCAATCACTTCACTTGTGTTTATTTTATGAGGATTTAACTTCAGTATTTTATAATTGTGGAGAACAGACCTTCAGTGGATTAAAGATGCATTGCGAATGTTTTTGTGAAGGTCGGTGGAAGAAAAACAGGGAGGAATTTGCTTAAATTTTAGAGAAGAGGGCATTTGAGAATTGGTAAATTAAATTCTCAACTCTCTATGAGTCATGGGATCGAATGTAGGCATGGGTGCGATTCAGCTCCTGCCTTAAAGGACCTGGCAATGTCTTGTTGCGGAGGCATGTTAGAGCTGGATTGGAGGTGAATGACACTGCTGCAGCCATCGAGGCTGTGAGGCTGAGCCAGAGTCACAAGAGTAGGTGAGCTTTTTGCAGGCTGAATTACTTCTACATCGTCAGGGCTGAGCAGAGTGTCTGGCACACAGAGGCCTCAGTGAGCACTGCTGAGCATAACAGACCCAGCACAGTTCTCTCTCCTGCTCCACGTATGCTGCACTGAAGGTGTTACCATACCCTGCTCTACCTGAACTAGTGACTCCTTGAGGGCAGGAGCCCTGGCTTGTTCGTGTCAGTATCCCCTGCACCTGGTCCAGGGAACCCCTGAGGAATGGAGGAAGTCATGCACAGCTGAGTGGCATACCCAGGGGCCTGCGTTCCAAGGACTGCAAACTCCCTGAGTGCGAGGGATAGTCGGTGGGGTTCCATGGATGCCAGGGAACCTGAAAGAGAAGGCAGAGAAAAGTAGGCAGGAGACTTCCAGAGAGTGAGGGGAAAGTCAGCGTGCCTTTTCCTGGTGAGAAAAGTCAGATTTTTGGTGTCTGAAGGCTTGTCTGAGTTTTCACTTGCTGCTTAACAAAGTGCCACAAGTTTAGTGCCTTAAAACAATACCTGGGTAATCCCTGGTGGTCCAGTGGTTAGGACTCCACGCTTTCACTGCTGAGGGTGCCTGGCTTCAATCCCTGGTCAGGAAACTAAGATCCTGCAAGCCACACAGTGGCCAAAAACAAAAAGAAAAACAAACATCTGCTTACAATCTCAGTTTCTGAGAGTCAGAAGACTGGGTGGGCATGGTGTGGCTGGGTCCTTTGCTCAGGGTCTCCCCAGCAGAAGCCGAGGTGTCGGCAGGGCTGCGTTCTCACCTGGAGCTGGGGGTCTCCTCCAGGCTCCCTGGTTGTTGTCAGAATTCAACTTCCTGTGGCTGTAGGACTGATGTCCCTTCTTTCTTGCTGGCTGCCAGCCAGGAGGAGGTCTCAGATCCTGAAAGTTCTTGTAAATAACATGTAATACATGCCAGGCATTTCACATCAATTCTTACATTTAACCCTCTAAACAAGGGGTCAGTAAACTTTCTTACAGGGCCCAACAGTAAATATTTTAGGCTTTGCAGGTCAAAAGGTAACATCAAAGCTATTAGGTAGGTACTTAATATAACCATTTAAAACGTAACCATTTAAAGATATAAGAGCCATTCTTAGCCTGTGGGCTGTAAAAACCAGGCTGGCTGAATTTAGCCTATGGGTGGTAGTATGCCCACTCCTTGCTCTGAACAATCTCGTTAGGCTGAAGTTAATATTATCCCCACTTTAGAGATGAAAAAACAGAGACACAGGTGCTTTAGATTACTTGCCTGACTCTGTCAGCTCCTGGGTAGGTCTGTTTCTGGTTCCCAGGTCTGATTCTCGTCTGATACCCAGGTCTGGTTCGCCAAGACCTGATCAGACCCCACAGGTGCAATGATTTATTGCCTGCTCTTCTTCCATCTAGATGCTAACTCCCTCCCTTTCTCTCAAGTTTCCACAAGGGCGTCAGGGCCAGAAGTGGAAAATCAGTCTACCACATACAAATTGCTTGGTCTTTGTGGCTGTCCAGGCTTAATTCATCCGAGTAATACTACATCTAATCAACCATGCTCTTGCCTGAACATCAGAATCACCTACAGACCTAAAAATCACATTCATGGGTTTCCTCCCTAAAGAATTCAACTCAGTAGGTCTGAAGTGGACCTGGGAATCAGAATTGTCTTGAGACTTTCTAGGCAATTCTGATGCAGAGCCAGATTTGAAAACCACCAAATAGATCAGTGCTTCCAATCAGCTGGGTGCTTTTCAAACTTGAAGCCACTCAGGCTTCTGCCCAGTTGGTGATTGTCACCAGGGATGACTGGGACACACTGACATCTTTTCTCCCAATTATCTCCTTCCATCCCAGAGTCCCCACACTTGCCCACAGCTGGCCTTCCCAGAGATGGGGTCAGTGGGCTTGGATGAGCTGTGGACAGCTAGATGGCTAACAAGCACTGCAGATGAATCTGAGGCGCTCCGAAGTTGTTCTCCAGAGACCCACAGGGATGAACAAACTAAACAGTACCTGGCCATCAGGTGGACCCAGCAAAGTTTGCCTCTAGCAATCACTTAATTAGACTTCAATGACATTTCATCCAAATCAGACAATGGGTGTTAGAAATTGCAAGGGTCTTTTAAATTTAGTGGCATTGAACCCAAACACTGTACACAAATAGAGTTCAAGTTCTGGCTGAAGGGCATTATTATGCTAGGATGGGAGCAGCTGGTGACTATTTCCAGGTCCTTCCTAGGAGACCGTTAGTGCAGGCATGAAGGCAGTTCAGCTCAGAGAAGTCTGTATTCTACATGTAGCCTGTGCTTCTTCCCCTGGAGCTTCATTCTAGGAAGAAGCTGTATGAACCAGTCCCAAGTTTGTCCTTGGTCAAGGTCATCATGCCTTGACTGTAGTATGGTACAATAGTTTGTACACATTTTAAAATCGCAGTCCCCGTGATATCTAATGAAATATAGAGAACTTAGTGCCCTGAAAAATGCTCAGAGAATTTCACTTAAGTATTAAGGGATTCATGGAGCCCCTAAACCACTCCATCCTTAGACTCCAGGTAATGACCCCCAAATGTAGCCGAAAGTCTTATGAGGGGAAGAGGGGTGACCTGTGTTTAAAACAATTAGCTTGTCTATGTTAGCAAGCCATACAACATTTCCAAGTTTATTTCTAAATCTGTGAAATGGGAGTGTTATTACCATGTTTTTTATATCTACAGAACAGTAGTGAAAAACAAAAACCAAAATGTATCATGGATGTGAAAGCATCTGGAAGTGTTAAAAAGGCTATTTTGAAATGCAAGATCCTGTTATTTGTTTTTTTAAAAAAAAAAAAAAAGTGTGTCTGGTTCGAAGGCAGCTGTCCCCAACTTTTTTGGCACCAGGGACCGGTTTTGTGGAAGAAAATTTTTCCATGGACCAGGGTGATGGGGGCGGGGAGGCGGGGGAAGGTTCAGGCAGTAATGTGAGTGATGGGGAGCAATGGGGAGCGGCAGATGAAGCTTCGTTCGCTCGCCCGCCGCTCACCTCCTGCTGTGTGGCCCAGTTCCTAACAGGCCGTGGACTGGTACCAGTCCGTAGCCCAGGGATTGGGGACCCCTGTTCTAAGGCATCCGAGTAATTCTTCAATCTCATTAAGGCAATGTATGTATATATTCAAACATTTGAAAGAGCATCAAAGACAGAATATTTCTCAAAGATTGAACTGAACAAATATTACTGAGTCCCTCACTGATCTCTACTCTAGAATGCCTGCTCCTCCCGCACCTGTCTCTTCTTTTCAACACCTACCCCGTCTTCAGGCCTTGGGTCAGGCACGTCCTCCGGCTAAGCCTTCCCAGCTCCTCCCCCCATCCCACTGACCCATCACCCAATACTTCCCTCTATGGGACCTTGACAATATGACCTTGGAATTGCTTGTTTATCCAGCTCTCTCCTCTCCCAACAGGGACCACCCTGAAGTTGGGGAAGGTGACCTGCTTGCCTCTAGGTCCCCCATCCTTGCACAGAGTAAAATGTCTCTTAAATCAAAGGGAGATAAATGAGTTTAAAGCCCTATCCTTTTTGATTGAGGTGAATATAACAAAGGCCCTGCCCTCTAAACATTTACTTAGTGAGGAAGCTGACATGAGAGATGCCCTCAAGTCCACTGTGGCCTTTAAAGACTAACGTGGTCTCAGTTCACCTTTATTATGGGAGGTGATTCTTGAAATGGCCATTGAAAGATGACTGGGTCCCAGAGGCTTCATTCAAAAGGAGAAGGGAAGCCAGGAGCAGAGATGCAGGGGGAAAAAGGTGTGGTTGGTCCCTTTGCCTGGCACACAGGCCTCACGTATGGAGGAAGTGGGAGCCACAGCAAGAAAAAGCAATGGGACAAAAATGCGGAGCACCTTCTCTGCCAACCTGGGAGTTTGTACTCAGTGGGGAGCCAGGAAGGTTTTTCATTGACAGGACTGGAACAGAGGCCTGGGAAGTCAAAATCTTGGCCACTATGAGAGTAACTGTGACTACTCTATACATTTTGGTGTTGTGAAATACTAATTGTTTATGCAAAAATAATATTATTGAACACCTACTATGTGGTCAGCTCTGTTCTAGAAACTTAGGATACAAATCAGTAAACTAAAAAGAGCTCTGTGCCCTTGTAAAGCTCACATCCTAGGAGAGGTGAGAACAAGACACAGACAATAAACAACAGATTTAGCAAATAAGTAAATTATATAGTAGGTTAGATACAAAAATGAAAAGGGAAAGAAACCTGAGAAGGCAGAGCAGGGAGGTAGATTGGGAGCATCAGGTGGCCTCACTGTGAAGGTGATATTGAAGGAAGGAGGGGATGTGCCGTGTGTCATGAGGCAGGACGTATTTCAAGCAGACGGAATTGTCAGTACCGAGGCCTGGAGGTGGAAGCTTGCCTAATTGTTTAAGGAAAGGCTGGAGGTTACATGGGAGTGGGGCAGATCAAACATGGCTTGTGGGCTGTGGTGAGAACTTCAGTTTTTTGTTTTGTTTTTTTTTTTGAGTGAAGTAGAGCCATTTCAGGGTTTGGAGCAGAGGAGTGGAATGAACTGATTTCCCTCTGGTAGGACTTCTCTGGCTGCTGCATTGAGAATATATTGTAGGAGGATGCAGGCAGTATCAGGAAAGCCAGGGAGGAGGACACTGCAATAATCCAGCTGGGAATGCTGGTGGCGTCTAACAGGAGGTGAGAACTAGTGGAATTTATTTATTTATTTATTTATTTATTTATTTATTGGTGGGTAGGGTTTTTTTTTTTTAACATCTTTATTGGAGTATAGTTGCTTTACAATGGTGTGTTAGTTTCTGCTTTATAACAAAGTGAATCAGCCATACATATACATATATCCCCATATCTCTTCCCTCTTGAGTCTCCCTCCCTCCCACACTCCCTCTCCCACACCTCTAGGTGGTCACAAAGCACCGAGCTGATCTCCCTGTGCTATGTGGCTGCTTCCCACTAGCTATCTATTTTACATTTGGTTTTGAAGGTAGAGCTAGCAGGATTTCTTGATATGTTATATTTGAGATGTGAGAGAAATAAAGGAGTCTAAGATGGCACCAAGGTTTTGGGCCCAAGCTAGAAAGATGGAGGTGCCATTGCCTGAGTTGGAAAGGCTGTGGGTGGAGTGGGTTTGGGAAGGAATACTGGTCATTCACTTTAGAATAATCCATTGCTATGTCTTCTAGCGTTCAAGTGGAGATATGAAGTAAGCAATTGGATACTCAAGTTTAGGGTTTGGGAGAACGGTCTGACTGGGGAAATAAATTGAGAATTGTTGGTATACAGCTAGTCTTTTAAGCCATGGGGTATTCAGATGTTTGAGGGAAGAGATGGGACAAGCAAAGGAGACTGAGCAGAAATAGCCAGTGTGTTAGGAAAAAAGCAAGAGCATAAAGTATCTGGAAATAAAGTGAAGAAAATGTGGATGGAGCATGGATGAGACTAGTAAGATGCTCCCAAACCAGTTCCTCTTTTTCCTGGGCAAGAATTAGACTATATTTCCCACCTTCCCTTGAAATTAGGTGCATCCATGTACCTGGAGTCCTGGACAGTGAAATATGGGTGGAAGTGAGGTATGCCACCTCCAGGCCTGGCCAACAAAATCTCCTGCTCTCCATGGCCTCAGGGGAGAGTGGAGCCTGTGGATGGGAGGATCTGGTCCCCTAATGACTCTGTGGAGCTGTACCCCCAACACACACACACACACACACACACATAACACACATGCACACACACTCCAGAATGTGTCACAGGTGAGAAATAACCCTTTATGAATTTCAGCCACTGAGATTTGGGGATTGGCTGTTACAGCACTTAGTATCTCTGACAAAGATAGAGAGTGATCACTTGCTGCTGCTAGGTCAAGGAAGCTGAGTGAGGACTGAGAAACGGTCATTGCACGTAGCAACACGGAGGTCTTTGATGACCTTGAGAAGGGCAGTCTCCGGGGAGGGTGAAGGAACGTCTGATTGGAGTTGGCGCAATAGAAAACAGGAGGAAAGAAATTGGTGACGGTGAGTCCGGACCCACAAAGCACCGGGGACTAGCTGATGGGGAAAGAGGGGTCAAGAAAAAGGTGCTTTTGTTTTAATACGGGAGAGATAAGCACACCCTGTGCCATTTGTTGGTGGAAAATGTCAGCTCTTTCCTGAGACCGTGGCGCAATTTGGCCCGTGGCCCGCGCCTCTGCTGCTCACCTGGGAAAGTTATTTGTTTCCGCCTGACTAGCAAATGATACCGTTTTGAAAGGCCTCCTGGTGCCTGATTGATTTGTTAGGGAGCCTGACAGCCTTAATGGACTTTTCTGACAAGACACTGGTTTCTGCTGGCAGTGCTTATCTTGGGAGAGGTTACAGGGATGGTAATGAACAGCGTTATGTTCAAACACAGAGGAGGAAGAGGAGGAGGAGAAGGAAGAGGGAAACGCTGCAAAGATTTGTACTTAACATGGAACCTGCACTTAACATGGGAAGGAAGTAAGCTCCCAGGTTCTGCCTAACTGGCGGATACTGGCGGAGGGAACAAAGACAGGAGAGAAGGGTGTTTCTTCTGGGTCTTCGTTAGTAGGAGGCAACCAGGACCGCCCTTTGAGGATATTTCCTTTTGCGATTAATCTCCGTGGATCTCCCCTTTCCTTCTGCTCTCCATTTTCCAAAGGAAAATGTCCTTTGGGATGCAGTGTGGCATGTTAGAAAAAGGCTCGACTTTAAATTCCTGCTTCATCACTTTCTGTGTGATCTTGAGTAAGTCATTTAACTTTTCAAATCTTCAATTTCCCCTGCTGGAATATGGAAATTGTAATACCTGAAATAGCTTCTGGCATGCAGCAGGGATCTACAAGTGGGGGTTATTGCTATTTGGGACTCTCCCAGAAGACGTGATGGCCCAGAGAAGGAGAACTATTGGGTTACCATCCGGTTCTTTCTCTCCAACCTTGCACAGGTTACTGACCCTCCCTGTACCTCCCTCTCCTCACCCATAAGTGAAGGTCACCACAATACCTATGCCCCAGATTTGAGGGGTTTATTGATGAATGAATACACAGAAAATGGTGTCTGGCGCATCATAACTTCTGAGTGAATTAGCTCTTAGAATTATTTGCACGTGTGTCTGTGGTTTTGTGTTAATTTGGAAAAGGGCACATTCCTTGGCTAGTTGGTTGACTTAACGTGGTACCTGGGCAGAACTTGGGGGTGCAGTGAAGGATCTGGAACTAAGGGTAGCAGTGTGATACTCAGCCGGTCACTCCAGATATGTCCAAATGTCTTTTCCCAGAAGAGCTAGATGTGCTGATGGGTTCCCCTCCCCCTATCTGAGTGGCAACATGAGCCACCTTGAGGTCCTTGCAGTTGCCTGGGGTCTTATTACCCTGGTCACTGCCCCCCAGGCAGCCAGCCTGCAGTAGTGCTTGTGACGGGTCAGACCTGCTTGTCCCCTGTTCTGGATCTATGAGGCATTGGAAGGAGCTGGTGACCCTTAATGACAATGCATTGGTGGACCTCACGGCATTATTGACCTGCTAATGATTCTTAGGGGCTCAAAATATGGTGGGGAGTAGGGGAGTCAGGAGGCGTGTGAGAAAAGGGCAGACATTTTCTATAAGATGTGGCCTCTGTCCTGCCTATGACAGGGTAAACATTATCATGTGCACTTAAAAGTTGAGAAAAGTGAAAGTCAGAGAGGTTATGTAAATTGCCTAACATCACACAGCATCCAAAGGGATTTGCTGGGATCTGAACCCAGGTCCCTCTGACACCCATTTAAATACCATGTGTTTTACATTTCTTTTTCATTATACCTATGTGTGGTTCAACTTGACGCTGGAAGGGGGGAATATATGCAGAGGCAGAGGACATTATGCCCAGCCATGAGGAGTGCTCAGAAGGCAGGATGTGCTCGAGGAGCACCTGAGCACGTGATAAATGGTCAGTTTAGCCAAACCATGAAACAGGGATTCAGAGAAAAGCGATTCCAGGTACCTCCTGGGTCACAAAAGGTGGGGTATCAGAGACATAGTAAACTGAGGTTGGAAAGCAGATTAGGTGAGGAAATCCACAGAGGAGGGGTGAGGAGACTGAAGATTGGGTGCCCTTGCTGCTCAGACTTGACTCCACACGGCCATGTTCTATGCATGCTCACAATGCAGGTCTTGGTTAGTCCATGAGCTCATCAGTCAAAGTACCACCTTCTGCCACTCCATGAGGACTGAGCACCCACTGTGTGCAGGCGCCGTGTCTGGGGCTGGAGCGCAGAGGACAATGAGACAAGGTCCCTGCCCTAAGGGGCTCTTACTCCCTGATCGATGCAAACAGCCCGGCCTCACAGAGCTCCAAACCAGTGGTGCCCGCTGGTCAGCCCAGGGGGTGGGTGAGCTGTGCCCCTAGGGGCTGGGAGCTCCATCTTCTGTCCCTGAAAAAAATGCACCAGAATGCACAGGGGTAAGAGATTTTATTATCAATATAACCTTGAAGCCACTCTTACTTAAAAAAAAAAATAAAAAGGAAATCATTCACAAACTTCAGAACATTTGCTTTTATTAGTAACAAATTACTGCCTGTGGTAATACTGCTTCTGAGACCCATAGCTGTAAAGAACTCCAAATTAGTCTGTTCACTGGGGTGGGAGGGTAGGTGGGTGGGTTATGGGTAGTGGAGTCGGGGAGTTGAGAGAGGCAGGGAGGGAACCCACAGGACACCTTCTCCTTCTCCAGAGTGGAGACCTGGGCTCAGCAGGAGGCAGATGCCTGGAGGGAAGGGCATGCGGTCATGGATGGGGCCAGCCTTCCCCAGCTTGGAAGCAGAGGCCAAGGCGGAGGCTAAGGATGAGTGGCAGGGCAGGGATTTGGCAAAGTATCCCCAAAGGAACTGATGGAGGAATTGCGGCCCCAGCCAGCAGGAAATGAGCTTGAAGTGCTCCAGGCGGAATCTGGCTTCATTAATACCCATCTGCTCTTATCAAATGTGAGGACACCTGACAGTAAAAGCCAAACCTGACTCATCTTCCAGACCTGAATTAGCTCCCCAAACCAACTCTTCAGAGCTTCTTCTTTTAAATAATGAAGGATTCGATAAAGGTACTACCAAGTGAATTCAGAGCAGCCAAGGAGAGAGGCTGAGATCAGGTTTACAATCTCCCAGTGAAGTTCCCCATGGACTCTCCAGGGAGACATTTGTACTTGCCCTGTTAGCATCTCTGTTGAGAGAGGGGCTGATGGGTTTTTCCCTTTGGAATGCTGGTGGAACGCTGTCCAGGGTCCTTCCAGGGAAATGTCAGGGGCTAACAGGCACTTGGTGGGCCTGAAATGGCAGATGTAGGTCTACAGCACAGCTACTTGAACCAGGAATTCTTAGTCCCGGGAGATATCAGAGCCTGCCCTGACCTGAGCAGTGGAATGAGCCATTGGGATTGGTTCTCTCTTTCTTCTGTTCCTACTTCTTTACCCATCCCCAGGATCACTGTGTGACCAGAGCCCTACTGTGCAAGGTGGAATGTTGGGAGATTCCCAGACCCTTTTTCAGAGCTTCCTTAACCTCCTATTTCTCCATTACAACTGACCTATCACATGTCCCATTTCCAACTTCTAAGATGCCTGTGTTTTAGCTAATAATCTAACAAACAGAAAAGAGAAGGGTTTGAGAGCAGGCCCTCTTTCCCAGGAATGTTTGTGCTTTCCAATGAGTTAGTGCAAGACAAAGAGTGTTCCAGAATCACGACGTGAACCTCAGTAAGAACCTTCCCGTCTCTGAAAGCCAATTGTTTAATTTTTAAGAGAAAGGATTTGGCCTAGGTGATCTATGCTTCCCATTCTGTCATTATATTTTCATGTCTTCGTGGCATGATTTCAGCCAGTAGAGAAAACTTTCTGTGACCTTTAACTCAGACTACATTGACCTGCCCTTTTTGTCTTCCAGTGTCTTTAAGTGGGGATAATGATAATAATGCCTTCCTCAGGGAGTTGTTTCAAAAATTAAATAAGATGACGTTTGGGAACATGATCCACAAATTCAGAAGGTCAAAACACCTGTGAAGACTGAGGTTGATGGTAGTTTTTAAAATAACCTAGAACAGAGCAGATAGAGCATCCTGGGATTGGAGAAGTCCTCCTGGATACCCCTTGATGCACTTGTTTTATTGGTGCATGGGATACATTTCTAGGAGTTGAATTGGTAGGTCAAATGTGTACACTGTTAGTATTCTTGGTACCCAGTGCAGAACTGGCTTCCAGAAAAGAACTGACTTACCAACAATTAAGAAACAAACTGCTCTCTCCTCTGTTTTGCCCCAAAAGCAAAACTGCAGTTTTACTTTGCATTTTGTTGATTACTAGGGAATGTGAACATTTCCAGAATGTTTATGGGTATATATATTTTTTGTTTTGTAAGTTTTTGATTCATATATTTGTAAATGATTATTGCTTCCCTATTAAAATGCAAAAATATCTATCTCTAATTTCTTCTTTTTAATAGTAACCTATTGCTGTACTTTTTGTAAGAAATATTGCTCTTTTGTGCTTTTAAATTTTGATTAGGTTGTTTTGGATATAAATTTTAAACTGTATTCATCAAATCCATTGATGTTTTCTTTTGTGATTTTTTTTCCCATTACTTTTTTTTTATAATGGTATTTTTTTAATACAAATTTATATATTTATCTACTTACTTTTGGCTGTGTTGGGTCTTTGTTGCTGCACGTGGGCTTTCTCTAGTTGCGGCGAGCGTGGCCTACTCTTTGTTGCGGTGCACGGGCTTCACATTGCGGTGGCTTCTGTTGTGGAGTACGGGCTCTAGGCGCACGGGCTTCAGCAGTTGTGGGACGCGGGCTCAGTAGTTGTGGCTCACGGGCCCTAGAGCGCAGGCTCAGTCATTGTGGCACACAGGCTTAGTTGCTCCGTGGCATGTGGGATCTTCCCGGACCAGGGCTCGAACCCGTGTCCCCTACATTGGCAGGTGGATTCTTAACCACTGTGCCACCAGGGAAGTCCCTCCCATTATTTTTGCTCTAAGTACAAAGAAAAAATGTTCTTCATCCAAATATCCAAACAATACTAATACAGTTTTTTTCCCAAGGTTATACATAGCTCATTTTTAAATTAACTCTTTAAACTACAGGCTTCCCCCACTATCCGAAGGTAGAGCATTTCTTTGAAGCCTTTCATCAGCCAAAATGGCATAAAACAAAGCAGTTCTTAGGACATATCTTGCTAACGGATGCACAAAATAAATCAAGGTAAAGCACAGATGCTCACAGACACAGTTCAAAGTTATGGTGTCTTGATGTTGAGGTGCTGAGTATAGTTCCCTGGGCTTTAAAGAGCTTGTTGGTGTCATTCTGGTCGAGGTGCATAAAGGCTCCCTGAAAAACAAACACTAGATGCTATTTTTGCTTTTTGCCTTTTTTTGCAAAAGTGAAAATCCTCTTCGGATTTCTTTCAGTTAGTGAAAGCAGGTACTAATGTAGGTCTTTCGAAAAAGTGAAGGGGAGTAAAGCAAACTTTCAAAAAGCAGAGATACCTGTATTTGAAATTTGTTTTGATGTGGGATTGGTGAGTCTCTAACTTAATTTCTTATGAGTAAAAGTATTTTACTAATTGTCTTAAAAGTAATCTTATTAATCCTTGATTTAGTAAATTTAGCTGGCTGTATCCAGCAAAAGATTTCTTTTAACTGATTTTGGAATGCAGTAAGATCTTTTAATCTTACAATTATGATTAATCTTTTTTGTTTGCTTTGTTTTAGCTTTTTGTTTCTCTTTTTTTCATTTTAGCCAGGAGAAATTTACAATATCTTTGTTTACTGATTCTGTTTCCCCCTAATACAGATAATGCTTAGAATCTCTGCCCTCTGTGCGTATTGTGTGTTCTGATATTGTCATGTGTTGCTTTGGCATTTACCTGCCTTCTTAGAGATCTTCTTGTTTTATTTTTTTCATCACTCATGCAGTTTTCCAGTGTTCATTTTGCTTTTGTGTGCTACCAATAGAAATTTTCATTGTAGTCCTGCATTTTTGGGTTCTGCTGCAATCCTACTTATTTCACTCATCTTGTTTTAATTAATTCTGTTGGGTTTTCACGTTATTTGTTATCTTTTAACCCAGTTCTGCAACTAAAGACCTTGTGACTTCAAGTGAGCTGTGTAACTTCTCTTTACTTCTCAGCAGGTAATTAGGAGAATAAAATGAATCAATACTTGTAAAGAGCTTGTAGCCACACCTGGCACATAGAAAGAGTTCAGTTAATCTAACCTATTATTATTAATACCCATCACCACTTTCTGGTTATTTTACACTCTGCAAGCATACAATGGATAGAAAATAACAATTCCCAGTTTGAACTGCTCCCAAGTTTCTTCATATCTTTGTGACCATCACAGCAGCTTCCTATGAGAACCATTTATTTAGGAAAAATATGTCACTGCGATTTCATCTACTGACTCCCATTTCTTGCTCTCAGAGTTTTGAAACTTAGGGACTTCAACTATCTGTAGAGTAAAAACAATGATGTGTGTCTCTTGGTGGTTGTCAGCAGGAGTCAGAGTGGAGAGTTGAGGGTGTTGTTTGGAGGACAGCATTCTGCTTATCAAACCAGGAACCATTTAGTAGAAAAAAGATGGCTCAGTCTTTGGGTAGGTACTGACTTTGCACTTCTGGATCAGGGGTATGTGGGGGGCTGAATGGGCTTTTGGGTCAGCAGGTTGCTTCCTTTCAACCACAGAGCTTAGGTGGCCATTAATGGATCCTTTTCATTTTCATTTGATTAGTGAGAGATAGCACTTTCCTCTCAATTCTGGCAGGAGGTTAACTGCCAGGGCCAGATTCGGGTGCTTTTGTGAGGGGTGGTCCTTGCTGTGCCTTCGTACGTACTTCCAAGGGGTACCGAGTGAGACTGCCTCAGCTGCTGCTAATGAGGGGCCCTTCCAGACAGGAGGTCCGTGTTGAAGTGCAGCGATGTCTGTGTTGCTGTCTGGACCTGCAGCTCCCCAGGCTGAGTGAGCAGAGCACCCCAGTATTTAATGGCTGAGAAGGTAACAGGGCCCCTATACACCCCCCTTCCTGTGGGCTGGAAGCTGGAGAGGACAAGTGGCTTGAAGAGGCCAGCACGATAAGATGCAGTGGACTCAGTTCAAGTGGTAATGGAAGAGGGCTTTTCAGTGGTTCAACTTTGAAATGGTTCTAACTTTTTAAGTGTAAGTTGGAGACAATGAATTGAGTTCTCACATAGATTTCAAGGACTGTCTAAGTACCTACAGGGCCATTCAGGTATTCATACATTCCCTCCCTTATTCATATTTATTGAGCTCCTGCCATGTGCTAAGTGCCGGGGGTACGGTGGTGAACAAGATGGAACCTCCCCTCTCTCGTCTGAGAAAATCCATTCTTCACTGCGTACCTACTGTGTCATCCTCTTTTATTAGGAGCCTTGCATGTATCACCACATCTGTGTAATGACTCTGGGAGGTTGCTGCCGTGTTCCTGTTTCACAAATGAGGAACTGGGGCAAAGGGACTTACTGGTTGTGTCAGTGGAGGATCAGGATTTGACCTTCTGTTTGCCTGACACTAGAGCCCTTCCCTCGCGCTTCCTAAATCTACCAATCCCCGCTTCCCGTGAGTGGTCAGAATATGTTTTCAAGGGTGCGACCCTAGAACCAGAGCTGCGGTGTTCAAATGGATAGAAAGAGCTGTAGCTGGAGCATGCTGGATACTAAGAAACATCTGGAAGTATTACACACTTTCAGGCAGGTGTTTGGCTTCAAGAAGCCAGTCAACCGACATGACACACGCCCAGCAGGAAAGAGGCATTCCCACCTGGAGTACAGACTCTTGAAGTTTGAGAGAAATGTTCAGTTTTGCTCATGTCATCCTCAGGGAAATCGTGCACTAGCTTGAGCTGAGGTTGTAGAGGCTCAAGAAGACATCAAGCTGCTTCCCTTTTGGTTGGATAACTCATCACAGTGCACTCATCACGTGTCCTGACCAGTCTTTGCCCCATTCCTCAGGGAGGATGCCGCTTGCCTGGGTGTTTCATCTTGAGTAGATCTTAGTGGGCCCTGTCCACGCAGTGGGCTTGAGAGAGGAGGGTTTTTATAGAAACCTGCAGAGTGGACCTGTTTACAATGATTGGGATGAAATTTGGGGACAAGGAGGGTTTATAAAAAATACTTAGACATCCATGAAGTCAAGGATACTGCAGCATCCCCTCAGCTTCCTAGGAAGCTTCAAGTCTCCCAATTCATAATACCTCCACTCCTACTCTCAAGTACTTCAACAGTAACTAGAGACTCTGCCCTCTACATTAAAGTGAGCATGACTTTTAAGGAAGGTTTTGTAGACTTAGGGTTGGAGAGAGTTGCCTCATTCCCTGGATGGACAGAGCCAGCCTCCTGTGGAGGCTCCGCGTGGTGGAATCGGAGATCTGACGGTCAGTAGAGTTGGGACCTCGTCCCAGCCCTGTCACTCACCAACAGTGTGGCTCTGGTACATCACTCCCTTCCCTGGCCTCAGTTTCCTCCTCCATAAATTCAGCAATTCAGTTTAGATGATTTTAAAGAAACTTCCAGCTCTGTTCTTTAAGGTCCATTCTAGAGTGATTTGTTTGCAGGGATGAGCAGTCTTTTCTCAAGTATCTATGACCAATAGACAGAAGGAGAGACCCCAAACCACATAAGATATGCCGGATAATTCATATATATCGATTTATCCCCACAACAAAAAACTTTTAAGTAGTTGTAATAGCTACAGTGGTACAATGGAGCTGAATCATCGTACACATTCAATTTACTTGAATGAAAGCAGATGTGGATTGTAAGAGAGAAACCTGCATTTATCTCACCTCTACATCCCCTGCCCCTCACCCTGTTCACCATGTCTCCCTCAGCCTTTCAAACTAGACCTTCACTTCCAGTAATCAGGAAAATATGGGAAAAGAAAAAGAAAAAATATGGAATCTTTTGGGCTTTCAAGTGCCTGGTGTTCACAATTCAAAGAGGATGTAAGGTTTTTTTGTTTTAGTTTTCAAATGTAGTTTTGACTATGCTTGATTTCCAATTCTCAGCATGCCTGTTGACTTTTGACTCTAAATCTGCATAGATTTTCCCTGTATCATCCATGTTAGATATCAGATGCAGAGACTGTTGCCCAGGGATTAAGTGACCTGTCAAGCATCAGGGATCTAGTGAGCAGCTAGGACTCCATTGCATAGCAGTGCAGTGACACCAAGGACCAAGCCCCTTCCCTGTCCCCTGCTTCCTGCATGGCTGCGCTGAATCAACCATAGACAATTGACTTCTCAGGAATGTGATGGGTTCCTGCCGTGGGCATTCCCTTGAATGAGCAGTCATTTACATTTGGCTTTCTTATGCATTATTTTTATCATTTTGGGCAGAGATTTTCCTTCTGGATTTGGTTAGGCTCCATCCAGTGTTAGAATGAGTTTGCAGGCCTAGGGGAGTTGGTGACTAATGACAGAAAGGCAGCCATCACTGTCTTGTGCAAGAATGGAAGATAAGTTATGGCTTAACGTTTTGCAATTGCCACAGGTTATCCACAAAGCAAATAATCTGCATACAGATAATTATAAGTTGATTTGGTTGTACCTCTTTGAAATCCAGACTGGTGTAAGTAGAAAGCTTATGTGCTGTGTTCTGAGGACTACCCAGAGCCACCCGGCCCGGAAACCGCCTTTAGCAAGCCGGAAGTTCCACCCTCAACCTCTCATCTGCTTATAATTCTTCAGTGACTCCCTGCTGACTTAGGCTAAAGTCTAAACTCTTAAACATGACCCATAAGTCCCTCTAGTATCTGCATTCTGCCTATATCTTTAGCTTCATCTTTTCCTGTGCCACTTACCTCCCAGCAGCTATAACAACCTTATTTCATATTCTCAAATAGGCTGCCCTTCTGTTCACTCTAGACCTTGCCACATAATGTTGCTTATACCCAGAATACTTATCCCCCACTCTAGGATCCCCTGCCCCAGGCCTCAGTCCTCAGGCTCTAGGAAGCTGATCCTGATGCCTCCTGCCTGGGCTGTGTGCTCTCCACACTCTATTGTAGTTCCTGGTTCCTCTACCATAATCTCCTTGAGGGGGAGAGCTCCGTCTGTCTTTCCACCATGCCCTGTCTCCTTACACTGCCGGTGCACAGGGGGCGTTCAATGGCTATTGAGGAATGAATGAACCAGCCAACCACCAATCAAGGTGGAACTTCAGACTCCTTAACTGGGAGAAATAGCTCATAGCTATCAACTCTTCTCCTTTCATTTTTATAACCTCATAGCCATTAGCAATTTTCCTTTCATTTTTAATACCAGAAGTAGTACACTAATATATTCTCCTTGTTTAAACAAATAAAAAGGAAAAAGAAGAGAAACATTGCAAATGAGTCTAAACTCCTCTTACCTATCATTTCCACTCCCAGACTCCTCAACTATATTTTTTGTTAATTTCCCTGACGTGTGTGTGTGTGTGTGTGTGTGTGTGTGTGTGTGTTTGCATGTTTGTATTCATGTGCCCACATATCCTCCAAAATGCACAGTATTACATGGAAATATCTCTTTGCAGCTTGCTTTTTCAAATTTACAATATGTTGTAAATTTGGTTTTGTGTTAGCACCCTTAGCTCTGATTCATTCTTTTTAGAGGCTGTCAAGATTTCCGAACGTGGATAGAACAGTTTATTTTGTTACTCTCCTATTGTCCATCAACATTTAAGTACATTGTAATCCTGGAATCTTCAAGAGAGAGGGACTTCAGGGATCATATGATCAGATCTTCTCTTCTAGAGCCTGGAGTCCCTCCAGTAGCATCCCTGGGCAGACATCTCCTACTCTTGCTCAGATACTTAAAGGAACAGAACGCTCAGTACCAGAGAAGGCAGCCCTAATTACAACATTTGTTCCCATAGTAAACCAAGATCTCCCCCCTTTTAATTCCCATCCTTCTTTCTTAGTTCTGTCCTCTGGAACCTCAGCCACTAAGTGTACCTCCTCCTCATCGCCACACTTGCCCTCCGAATGTGTGATGGGAACTAGCATGTCGCCCCACTAACAATTCTTCTTAATCTTTTGCCAAATCCTCTACCACTTGGTTTCTAGACCCTGTGAGCATCAGGCAGCCTCCTGATTGCACCCAGTTTGGAAAATCCTCTCTCAAAGTGTCACTCTTAGGAGGGAATGCAGCACACTAGATAAAGCCAAACCAGCCCTGGGCCCTTTGGGATTATCCTCTCCCTCCATCTCACCATTACACTTGTATTAATGTCACCCGGGATGGGATCTGCATAGCTTCAGGCCCCAAAGAAAGAGGAGGCAGGATGAGTAGCTTTTGTAGCTTTTGTTCTGGGAGTGGGCACTGGGGTGACCTTGGGTGAGATCTCTTCTCCTGGAATGCAGGCCTGGGCAGGGGGAAAGGGGCACCGAGATGATGCCGAGTGCCCTTAGAAAATGCCAAAGAGCAAAGGGGACAAAGAGCATAATCCCTCTCCCAGACCATTTTGCTTGGCGTGGGCAGTGGAGGAAGCCAGTTCCAAGGAAACTAGGGATGCCTATTGATTCTTATCAGAGTAAAGTGAGGAGCACCTGCCCCCCCAAGGCTTAGGCAAGCAGGCCCAGAGATGCCCAGAATACCAGGCAGAAGCACTGTCCTGGGGAGTAGCAGTTGGTGCCCAATGTCTTGTCTTCCCTGTTTGGTCCAGGAGAACGTCTAGTCTACCCTCATTCACCTAGTCTAAGGTCTGACCTTGTGATGTGAATGTAGGGCCCCTGGTGGGGTTAGCAGGAGGAGGAGCCCCATTTCCTTCACAGAGGGTTAGTATTGGCTTCATGAAGACCGAGGCTCAAATCCACCTCTGTTCTCTATCAGTCACAATGCTTTGGTTGCAAACAACAGAAACAGACCCTGCTGGCTGAAGCAGAAGAGGATTCACTGGAAGAATATGAGAGCAGAGGGAACTCACAGACCCCAGAGGAGGTTGAAGGTCCAAATTTAATTCCCATCCTTGAGCCAATCTGTTCAAGATTTGGTGATCTGGAAAGTTCAACCAAGCCTGGCAGTTTGGTTTATCATTCTAATCTAAAATAAAGAACCATGACTGTAAGGTATCCCCAAAATAGCCATTCTATAATGTTATCCAAGCCTCAGCTTTCTTATCTGTTGTATATTTTAAAAAAGGGATGAACATGCCTAACCACTTTGAAAGGGTTTTCAAAGTGCCCAGCACAGAGTCAGTGATCAATATTCTTTAGCTTCAAGGTATCCCAAGGACTAGAGTCAGAACTTGCATCTTTTCCAAATAGTTCGGCACAACACTTACCAGCTCGTCTGACCTCTTTCTAACACATCTTCACGGCTTGCAGGCCTTCAATAAAGAATTTCCCAATTACTTAAATGGTGTTTTCAAGGATCACATCCAGAGATGGAGGGAAAATTCCCACCACAAGTGACTACTCATGTGGCAGACAGCTTTGAGACCAGGGAGAGTACAACATAGGGGGAGAAATTCAATAACTGCATAATTTAATGAAAGCAATCTTTCTTTGACTGTCTGAAGCCTTATCTGTTTTCTTACACTTTGGAAAAGCACAGATACCATATATTTTGGAAGTGTTTATACAATGTAATAAAATTAGACTATTTATTATATGTGCGTTAATCTGAATGTATCAAATTTTTATCAAGCAACTAAAATAACTAACACTTACAGATTGTGCATTATGATGTAAATCTAGGGCAGAGGGATGAATATTTTAGTAAATGCACTTAGTTATTAAATTTTGCAATGACAGGGACCTGAATCCCCTGGTAGAAATAGAAGGTAGGGAGATTCTCTTTCTGCCCTTGCTCTTCTGTGCCACTGGTAGGTTTGATAATCAGAAAAGCTGCCCATCATTCTGCCTTCCTTCTCCCTCCCTCTTCCTCCTCTGCCCTCATCCTTTTCCCTTATTCTTTTCTTCACTCCTCTTACAGCATTCATATCCTCTTCTTTTCATTTCCTCTCTCCTTCCCTGTTCACCCCCACTTCTTCCTTCTATGACAATCACAAACTCTCCCCGGCCTTCAAGACCCACCACTACAGGCTCGTTCTTTGGAATAAAACAGTTTCCTCCATAAAATGTAAGGTGCACATAGAACACGGGGAAGACAACTAGTTCTTAGCTAGATACCCCTTAACCATAACAGTTTATCTGTCTTTATCCCCATGATAGTTGTCTCCATGTAAGAGGTATCAGAGGTTGGAGAGAAAGAAACATTGGATGCAGAGCTGGGAAGGGATGGGAATCCTTGTTTGGCTCTTAACTACCAGTGTTACCTCAGGAAACCTGAGACTCTTTGTTCATGTAGGCATTTAGCACAATGCCAGGCATAGAACAAACATTCAGTAAATTAAGAGAGTCGGGAGAGCCTAGTAATAATCATGCACAAGTAACATAACCTCTCTGTGCCCCACTTTTTTAATTTGAAAAATCAGGATAATAGCACTGCTTTTCAAACTGCATTATTGTTAGATTTAATAAGTAATCTATGAAAAGCTTAAAACAGTGCTTTGTATATAGTACATACTCAATGTGTGTTATGTAATATAAAGCAAGTATATCAGTCTGGGTTTGGTCAAGAAAATGGCTAACACTCCAGGTGTTTCCAACGGGAAGATATTTCACAGAGGGGATTAGAGGACATAAGGTCTTTAGAGAAGCTGTGGGGTGAAGGAAAGGGAAAGCCACCACTAGCATTTAGGAAGCCAGGAATTGCGGCACCAGTGGGGGTGATTTGCAGAAGGATGCCCAACGCACCTGGCATCAGTCCATCCATCCGCTCTCTGCTGGAGAGCCCACATGGCTGCTCACCCCCCATGGCTTCAGGGGCCGTAGGGCTCTGCTCCTCCTCCACCTTCAAACTCTCCTACACGTGCCTCTCTGCTGTTACTCTTACAAAGATAGAAATCTGTTACCTCCTGGTTAGAATTCTAGGAAATCTAGTTCCCAGGACTGTAGGCCTGTGATACAGGACAAAACACAGAGGAGAGAAGGTGATGCTAAGTTGTCCAAAACAATCAAGCAGAGTGGGGAATAATACCCAGGGTTGATATAAAGAGTATGTGAGGTTTAGAGTGTAAGTGCATTTTGCAAACTTCAAAGTTCCATGCAGATATTAGATTTTGATGGTAATGGGAGTGAAGTGGGAGGGATATGTCCAGACAATGAATCCAAGACCAGGTAAGAAAACCTGGGAAGCCAACTGACAGTGGAGTGAAAAGATGTGCCATAGATAATCTGACATATTTAAGACTTTACCATGTGCCACGCTCTAGTATAAACGCTTTATATGTACTAACTCATTTAATCTTACCAACACCCATGCAGGAGGTGCTATCATTACATTTTACAGATGAGGAACCATGGTCCGGAGAAGTTACATAACTTGCCAAAGGTCACACTGCTAGTAAATAGGATTTGAATCCCAACAATGTGACTCCAGGGGGCAATTTCTTAACTGCCAGGTAACAGAGAAAGGAGGGGATGTCAAGTTGGAGTTGGCTGACTTCACGATTCCCCAGGAGCTGGCTCTGGCTGGAGCTGAGGGTCTGTTACATGTGCCAGTTTGGTTTCTATATCCTCAGAGAAAAGATTATTTTAAAAAGCACAGGTTGTTATTTCACTCTTCTAAAAGCAATTCTGCACCAAGGTTGGGGATGTTTTCGCCAATCAAAAATAATTTGACAAACTAAACTAAGCCACTTTGACCCAGGATGGCTGTCCGTGGAGCAGACTTGTAACTTGCCCCGAGAACTGACTTATCCTGTTAGAATTCATCCTCATTCAGCCCACAGTGGCACCTCCTCCACAATTTGCTGAGATCCAAGAAAAACTGATCATCATTCAATAGTCACCATTAAAATACAGTTTCGTTAATTTCTTTGTACATGACAAAAATTTAAAGGTAGGAAAATGCAAAAAGCAAAATAAATCTTGTTCTACAATATGATTATGATATTTTCTGTACCTTTTCAAGATCTGGAAGGAATAGAAATTGTTGGTGTCTTGAGAGAGGGGTTTTAGCCCTAGAAATTGTATGTAGCACATGACATATTTCTTCAGATAGCCTTCCCTCACCTTTGGTTTTCTCCCAGTCAGCTGCTTCTTGAGCAAAAAAAAAAAAAAAAAAAAAAAAGCCATATTTGCCTTAGAAAGCAAGAGCACTGTTGTTGGGCTAGAAAATGAAACTATTTAAGAAATGTCAAGTGCAGAGGAAGCTTGGAAATTATGCTTTAAATTTTAAAAGTTCTCTAAAACAGAAAGGAAGGAAGAAACCAAACCATGTTCTGCTTTAGCTCTGAAGCATATTAGCACTCTTGTGGCCCTGCAATGAACCAGATCGTCCCCAAAGTCTTAATTAATGACTCAGCATAGAAGAACTGATCCATTTTCTATCTGCTCCAGCAGAAAGATGACCAGGAATAGGACCTGTGGTCAGTTTTCAAGAGCTCATCATGGAGCTGGAACTCAGAAAACAAAAACAAAACTAAATAAATGTTGACAAGAAATATAACAGTTATTATTCTGTAAAAACAATGTCTATGTAACTAAGCTACTATCAGCAGAAATTTCCCAGTTCTTATCAGAAAAATGGCCACCCCTATTAGCTAAGAGATTCCAGTCTTTTTTTTTTTTTTTTTCGTGTCTGATCTTATTTATTTCTCTTAGAACATCTCATTTTTGCCTGGAATCAGACTTAGAAGTAGAAGCTCTCAGAGAGGACAGCCTCCATCTCTTGGCAATCTGTTCCTGGCGTTTTTCTTTGGCATCCTTCATTCTCTTGGCTAAAAGTTTAGCATATTCTGCAGCCTCTTCCTTATTTTTCTTAGTACGCTGTTTCTTCAGAGCAATACACCTACGTTTGTGTTGTGTAACAAGACGCTGAATCTTGGGTGTTTTGGCCCTAGGTTTCTTACCTTCTTTGTTTAGGGGCTTTCTAACAACATACTGGCAGATTTGGAAGCAAAACTCTGGAGTCATTGAACTTGCTATTTCTTTGCCTGTATTCATCAATGCTATGTAAGCAAAGATGCAACCTCCTGCATCCCCTTAGTTGCAAAGCTGTTAGGGCTCTGGGGTGGTGCTCTCAGTGCAATCTGGGCACTCATAAACCTTTGCTCACTTATTTAGTTCTTACTTCTTGGGTTGGAAAGACCCCACCCAAGGACCAAGTAGGATGTGAATTCGAGTGATGGGGCAGAGTATAAGACAGAGGAGCCCTGGGATCGTGGTGCGCTGGAGAAGGTCTGCTCTCAGGGAAAGCAGGACCCAGCAATTGTTGCCTTGTTGGCCCAGATTGCTAGCTCTCCTGATTTTCAATGGGAATCTGAGTTGATCCATCTAAACCTCCTGAATTTTACATTTCAGCAAGTAGTTCAGATTTTTTAAAACACTGAGCAGATCAAGCAAGCATGTCTTTGGGCCAAATTTAGCCCACAAGGGTTTTCTCCCCAGACACTTTTCAAGGCACGTGACAGTTTTACAAAATAGCCCAAGACCCATGACATCTGGAGCAAAGATAGTGTTTGGGGTGAATCTGTTGAGGGAAATGATGACTTGAGTTTGCTTCTGATAACAGAGTATGTGGAGTCCCCAGGGGGATGAGGATATAGAAAAAGCCTTCACAAACACAGTCATGTGAGGCAGGATTAAACGGGTGCAATAATTTGAACCATCTCACTGAACAACGTGAGCAGAGGTGGTGGAGTGGCAAAAGGGGAACCCAACCTGGGTGGAGCAGGAAACCCCAAGTGGCAGCGTTTGGTTTACACACAAGATTATTGTAGAAGGAGCGTGGACCTATTTTTTTTTTAATTTTAATAATTGAGAATTTAAAAAAATACCACCAGTGCATCAACTCCAACCATGCTATGGTCCATTTGGGTAGCACCATAGCAACCATCATACATGAACTGCAGGAATGATGGACACTCTGGTGCCCGGGTGCATTCGTCTCTGAAGAGTGGCGTTTACAACTTTTCCTAAAGAGAGGGAACAGGAACGGGGGCACACGGCTCTCACATGGGTGCCAGTGACTCAGGAGTTTCTCCTCTCATCAAAGCCCTTCTCTGGCCTGCCTTCCCAGAGAGCACACAGGGGACCTCTGGGCTCACACATGAGTTGCCCATGAGTGAGCTTTAATTAAAGCTCAGGGCTTTAAAAGGTCCAGATTTCCCACAGGTAACCTTTCAAACCACAGTTCCTTCATTCAGAGAATTTTGAGCTCCTTACGAAAACAAGGGTGGCTTTTTTATCTAGGAGCAGTCTTGTTTCCAGAGTTCTCTTTCTTGATGTACTTTTTAATATTTTATGGATGCTGCTCACTTTTCATTCGGAGCAAGTCCTACCTTGGTGTCCTGGAGGCTGGTAAATACAGTGGGAAGGAGCACCCGTGGTGCCTTGATGGAGGGGCAGTGCCCAGCCCTTCCAGACCGGCCAGTGGATTCAACTCTGACACTGGGGCAGCTGGGCTTCCGCACATCCGCTTGGCAAAGCACTCATCAGGAAAGCACCTGCTTGGAAGCCTGCCTTCTTCCGAGCTTCCTGGCTGACCTCCGCACCTCCCTGAGGGCGTGCCATCTCAGGTAGACAGGAATGTCTCTGAAAGACAGCATTGTCACTATCACATCTGCTGCTTACTTACGGCTTTGGTTTTTTCCGTTTTTCTTTTTTTTCTCTGGAAATTTTATTTATTTATTTTTTTAATTTAAATTTTATTTTGTATTGGGGTATAGTTGATTTACAATGTTGTGTTAGTTTCAGGTGTATAGCAAAGTGATTCAGTTATACATATACATATATCCATTCTTTTTCACATTCTTTTCCCATATAGGTTATTACAGGATATTGAGTAGAGTTCCCTGTGCTATACAGTAGGCCCTTGTTGATTGTCTATTTTACATATAATAGTGTGTTTATGTTAATCCCAAACTCCTAATTTATGCCTCCCACTCCCCTATGTTTCGCGTTGGTAACCATAAATTTGTTTTTGAAGTCTGTGAGTCTGTTTCTCTTTTGTAAGTAAGCTCATTTGTATCATTTTTTTAGATTCCACATATAAGTGATATAATAAGTCTTTCTCTGTCTGACCTACTTCACTTAGTATGATAATCTCTAGGTCCATCCATGTTGCTGCAAATGGCATTATTTCATTCTCTTTTTACAGCTGAGTAATATTTCATTGTGTATATGTACCACATCTTCTTTATCCACTCCTCTGTCGATGGACATTTAGGTTGCTTCCATGTCTTGGCTATTGTAAATAGTTCTGCAGTGAACATTGGGGTGCATATAACTTTTCAAACTATAGTTTTCTCTGGATATATGCCCAGGAGTGGGATTGCTGGATCGTATGGTAGCTCTATTTTTAGATTTTTAAGGAACCTCCATACGGTTCTCCATAGTGATTGTACCAGTTTACATTCGCGCAGACAGTGTAGGAGGGTTCCCTTTTCTCCACACCCTCTCCAGCATTTATTGTTTGTAGACTTTTTGATGATGGCCATTCTGACTGGTGTGAGGTGATACCTCACTGTAGTTTTGATTTGCATTTCTCTAATAATTAGTGATGTTGAGCATCTTTTCATGTGCTTTTTGGCCATCTGTATGTATTCTTTGGAGAAATGTCTATTTAGCTCTTCTGTCCACTTTTTGATTGGATTGTGGGATTTGTGCTCCATGCTGTTCCGAGAGCTTTGGCCATATTTACTCATTCCTCATCACTGCGACCCCAGGTAGTGGGCACTTTTATTCTCCTCATTTTATAGATGTTAGATGGAGGATGGGAGACGTGAGGGCTCAGGTATGTTGTCAACATCGGTAAGTGGCAGAGCCAGGCCGTCGGGCTCCAGATGCTATGCTACCCTGCCTCTCATGGTTTCCCTGCTACCAGGAAAATAACTCCCAGATGAAAACAGTCAGATGCATCAGTTCAGCTTTAAGCATCCGCAGGGGTACAGAGTGTGCTGTGTCACCTGTTACAGGAGTCCTTAGAGGCCTGCGGTCTAATCTGCTCACAGCACCCCCTGGCGGAGGTGGCCCGCCTTCCAAGTGTCATCTCACTATGTTCATCATGCTGTATGTCAGTGTCATGATGTACTTGGTCGCTAGCCTGTAACACTGGTGGGAGCGGGGAGTGCATGTTCCCTGAGAAAATAGAACTGTGGACATTATCAGGACCACATGTGGAATCCGGCCTCTTGTCTTCCCACCTGAACCCCGTGGTTAGTTTACAGACAGTTTCCAATTTTAGCCTTAAATTGGTCTAGATGTGTTTAGCTTTGGAACCAAGCATCCTTGCCTGGGCAGCATAGCAAGTGCTCCTCCCTTGTCTATTACTATTAACACCGTCACTCAAGAAGAAGATTCTGGGTGCATTCAGAGGCAAATTCTCCAAGAGCCATTTCCATTTAATTCAGTAGAAATGTCTTCAGTAGAAATACATCATAAAGATACATGAGCAGAATTGGCGTCTGCTTCCATAATGCATTCCATCTAATTGAAAATCCAAAAGCAAAAGCAGATGCATGAACTCAGAGGCAAGAGAGAACAGAACAAGACCAAATATCATTTTGTGCTGATCTGTGACAGAGACAAGGCAGTTTCCATCCAGGGAAGGAAAGGAGGATGATATTTCTTCTGTGTGCCCAGCAGGTTCACCTACACTGTGTCCTTGGATCCTCACAACCAGCTGGTGAGGTCAATATTATTATGTACATTAATAAATTTGGCCTCTGGGGCCAGGAAGCCAGAAAGTAAATTGAGGTACTGTCTCTGTGGGACTGTGGATTTGGGGCTGTAAGGAGACCACATTGAGAGCAGGTGGGGAGTAGGGGACAGGTGAGGAGTTAGCCAAGCCCTGGACACACATGAGCCCAGTCCTTTACTGGGTCTAACTTCAAATGTACCACCATTCAAAGCAGAAATCAAGGGCCAAGTCTTATTCTTTGAATCTCTACAATGTTAGGCCTTTACCAGTTGCTGAAAAAATGTTTTCTATTATTGAAAGAATGAATTAATAATATCATTTAAGGGCTCTTACGGCTTGAAACATGATGGATACTCAGCAGGATAATAAATTTAAACGCACAATTGCTGTCCTCAAGTCTTTGCCTATGACTTTAATTCTCAATTATCACTCTAGACAATCCTTGGAGTGTGTCTGCAGCTAAGAACTAAACATCCCATCAGAATGTGGGGCAAATGCTTTAGACCTGGAATGCTGAGAGGCAGGAGGACAGGCTAGATTAGGAGGCCCTCCGGGTCTCATTCTGATGCCAGCAGACCTCGGGAATTCCAGTGACATCTCCATCCTTCGGGGGTTGATGCGGAACTGTGCTGAAGGTTGGCTGGCACCTGTGTTGAGACCTAGGATCCAGGGTCTACAAGACTCACAGGGCAGCCAGGACTGGGACCCCGGCATTGCAGCTCCCCAAAGTAGAATTTATCAGTGCCCTGGAGTTGATCCGATACCAAGAGGCTGTCTCGCCACACTAAACACACCAAGGCTGATCTGAAAACCAGGGGTTCAGCAAGACATATAGTCATGCAGAAGACGAGCCTCACATGTAAATACCTTACGTCTCTTCTATCTTTCAATCCTTGCCATAATCTTAAGAGATGCTGTCATTTTTATCCCAATTACATAGATGGGAACACTGAGGCCCAGAGAAATAAAATAACTGGCTCAAAGCAGACACACTTAGAAAGTGGAAGCGTTAAGAATCAAACCCAGACAATCTGGCTTGAAAGTTTTTCTTCTTAACCACTGTCCTCCGCTGAGTTGTAGTCGTGTTGACCAAGAAATGTCCTACCCATCCTGGGTCAGAGGTGACTTCTTACCTGGAGCCAACACAAGATGCATGGAGAAAGCATCAACAGGAGGAAGCAAAGGTGAGCTCCCAGTGGCGGAGCTGGCCTCTAGAGTCTTTTGCCAGCCTTTGGCCAGAGCTCAAGAGACCCTTGAGTGCTCGGGTGCTGATTCAGCACTTTCTGAGAGACGAATTTCCTGTTTCCAAAGAGGGATCCTCAGAATGCCTCTCTGCACCAGGCTTTTTACCATATCAACGTCCACTTTCCTGAGCAAGTTTGTTACTTCTTGTCTGCCACAGTGGGGGTAGACGCATCATGGAGACATACTGGGAACATTGAGAGGTTGAGACGTCCTCTCTCCTGAGCCTCCATCTACTGTGTTAAAGTAAATACTCCTAATTCCTGATTGGAAGCCTTAGCGATTATTTAATTGCTTCCATGGCCTTCATCTCCCCACCCCCACCCCGCCTCCTAACCCCTGTTCCTGTGGCTGTTTGATTCCAAATGCCTCAGTGTTCAGCGTGGACTCTTTTAAAGAGAAGCCCACGTAACTAAATGAAGATCAAGCCAAGTGATTCTGGTGACTCTGGTTCTTGATGACGCTCCAGTTCTCACAGGTATGTGTGCCAGCCTCTGCAGCCAGGAAGGTTCTGGAAATGTGTGTTATCCCTGAGTATTCTGGAAGGCCATGTCCAAGGATGAGTTAGCTCAGAGGAGTGGGGTGTTTCAGTAGGGCCACTTGGGCTAGTTCCCTTCCTGTGAGTGATTCCTGCATGGGTTTTGGATTCATTTATCTATGTATCTGTTCCTTCCTAGAAGAAGTGTAGAGAAACAGTTACCAGCGTGGGCTGTGGAGTCATATAACCTGGATTCAAGCCCCAGTCTGCCCCTTCCTATCTGTATGACCTTGGGAAAATGAATGAACTATCATAACCCTCAGTTTTCTCATCTATAGAAGCAAGTAACAATGAGACCTATTTCTTTGTATCGTTTTGAGAGTTAAATGAGGTAATATCTAAAAAAAGTTTAGCACAATTCCCCAAGCAATAATAGTTACTTTTAGTTGTTCAACCTGTGTTCAGTAAGCACTTACTATGAGCCAGGCACTGTCCTAGGGAGTGGTGATACATCAAGGAACACAATGGAAAGTCCCCCCAGCGTAGAGCGTATCTTCTTGTGTTTATGGTGTCCCTGTGCACACAGGCCCCACAGACAGGAAACAAGGCCCCTCAGAGTGGGACCCAGAGTGCTTTTGTCTGGGTAAATCTTCACAAGAAAATGAGGTCCCCTGGTCAGACAAGTTAAAAAAAAAATCCTGATTACAATCTTACAATCAGTCATCATAACTGTACAATCTTACTCATAATAATCTGTAGATCTCCCATGCACAGCCTCATGTCAAAGGGTCTGAGCACTCCTGCAGTAAAGATGCCTCCTTAACTTTGACTAAACCAGCATTCCCCAAACTCATGTGACCGCAAAATCTTCGTTTGCTAATTCTTATTAGACTGACTGCCTATGTTCTATGTTCTGAGAAAGATAAGGAAAATGCTGATTAGAGATGACTGAAAAAGCAAGTCTACAGTATAATGAGAAATACCAGGGTCTGTTCTTCCACCAAGGAGCCCAAGCAAGGGGCTACTTTCAAAGAAGGACAACTCTCCTTGTTGTCCCACCACATCCTCCCACCCCCGGAGTTAGTCCTGCGGAGATGTGTAAGGCAAGACTTGAGCACTAAATGCTGAACTTCCCTTTTCTTGTAGAGAAGTCTGTAAATCATTGACTGGTGTTTGCCCTCTTTGGAATAAACTCCTAATTGATTTCTAAAGATTGCTGTTTGCAAATTAAATTACACTTCCCTTATACATTATACAAAGAAGCATAAACCAGTCACTTCTGCTGGGCACACACCCCCTCCTTGAGTTCCTAGGGTGTGATTACATTACTTCAATTGCACTGCTTCTTTTCAACTCAAGCTACATGAATTGTTTCTCTTGCTTAATCACCCATGTCTTATTACAGAGACAATTTATTGTTTTAGTGCAGCATAAAGTTCAAATATCTTATGCAAGATGAATATGGCCACTGACATTTTTATTCCCTTTTCAAGTTCACATGCACAAAAATCACATTGGAAACTTTTCAAAATGTTTGTTGCCATTACCGCAGTGTCAAAACCTCCAGAAGGTGGTTGTTGAGATGTAGAGAATGGACTTGAGGACACAGGTAGGGGGAAGGGTAAGCTGGGACGAAGTGAGAGAGTAGCACTGACACATATACACCACCAAATGTAAAATAGATAGCTAGTGGGAAGCAGCCGTCTCGCACAGGGAGATCAGCTCAGTGCTTTGTGACCACCTAGAGGGGTGGGATAGGGAGGGCGGGAGGGAGATGCAAGAGGGGATATATGTATACATATAGCTGATTCACTTTGTTATACAGCAGAAACTAACACAACATTGTAAAGCAATTATACTCCAATAAAGATGTTTAAAAAAAGGGAACGACTCTAGAGAATATGTTTCCTCCTATAACATTGCAAGGGATTTTATTGGCATATTCACACAAGCTCATGAAGAACTTCCCCTAGGTGTGAAAATGCCTTTGAAAACACATTGGGAATGAACTGTTGATACTTACTTGAGTCTCCAGAGCATGAGGCTGAGTGAAAAAAGCCAGTCCCAAAAGGCTACAGCTGCATGATTCCATACATATAACATTTTTGAATTGCAAAATTATTGAAATGGAGCAGAGCTTAATGGTTGCCAGGATTAAGGAGGGTGTGGGGAAAGGAGGATAGTAGGTTATTTCCACCTCTTAGCTATTGTGAATAATGCTGCAGTGAACATGGGAGTGCAGACATCTTTTGGAGATCCTGATTTCAATTCTTTGGATAAATACCCAGAAGTGGGATTGCTGGATCATATGGTAGTTCTATTTTTAATATTTTGAGGGTCCTCCATACTATTTTCCATAGCAGCTGAACCATTTTACATTCCCATCAACAGGTGCACAATGGTTCCAATTTCTGCACATCTTTACTAACACATATTATTTTGTTTGTTTATTTTTTTGTTTTTTTGAGTTTTTTGATAGTGGCTATTCTAACAGGTGTAAAGTGATAGCTATTGTGGTTTTGATTTGCATTTCCCTTATGATGAGTGATGTTGAGCATATTTTCACATATATATTGGCCATTTGTCTTCTTTGCAGAAATGTCTATTCAAGTCCTTTGCCTATTTCTTATTCAAGTTATTTGGGTTTTTGCTATCGAGTTGTTGGAATTCCTTATATTTTTTGGATATTAACCCCTTAGCAGATATATGGTTTGCAGATGTTTTCTCCCATTTCCATATGTTACCTTTTCACTCTGATGATTGTTTCCTTTGCTACACAGAAGATTTTTAGTTTGACGTAGTCCCACTTGTCTAATTAGTTTGAGGTAGCCTCACTTGTCTAATTTTTCTTTTGTTGCCTATGCTTTTGGTATTGTATCTGAGAAATCATTGTGAAGACCAATGTTATGAAGCTATTCCCCTACATTTTCTTCTAGGAATTTTTAAAGTTTCAGGTCTTATGCTTAAGTCTTTAATCCATTTTGAGTTGATTTTTGTTTATGGTGTTAGATAAGGGTCCAATTTTATTTTTGTTCATGTAGATATCCAGTTTTCCCAGCACCATTTGTTGAAGAGACTATTTTTTTCCCTACTGTGAAGTCTTGACACCCTTGTGAAAGATCCTTTGATTGTATATGCATAGATTGTTTTGGGGTTCTCTATTCTGTTTCACTGGTGTATATATATATACCTGCTATAGCTTTATAATGTTTATAATGTTTTGAAGTCAGGAAGTGTGAAACCTCCAGCTTTTTTCTTCTTTCTCAAGATTATTTTGGCTATTCAGGGTCTTTTGTGGTTCCATATGAATTTTCGGGTTTTTTGTCTAGTTCAGCAAAAAATAACATTGGAATTGTAATAGAGATTGCATTGAATTTATAGGTTGGTTTGGATAGTAGGGACATTTTAATATTAAGTCTTCCAATCCATGAACATAGGATGTCTTTCCATTTGTTTGTGTCTTTAACTTCTCTTGTAGTTTTTAGTGTACTAGTCTTTCACCTCCTCAGTTAATTCCTAAACGTTTTATTATTTGTGGTGCTATTGTAAATGGGATTGTTTTCCTAATTTCATTTACAGATAGTTTGTTGTTAGTGTATGGAAACACAAATGATTTTTGCATGTTGGTTTTGTAACCTGCAACTTTACTGAATTTGTTTATTAATTCTAACAGTTTGTGTGTGTGTGTGTGTGTGTGTGTAATAATTAGGGTTTTCTACATGTAAGACCATGTTGTCTGCAAATAGGGACAGTTTTACTTCTTCCTATCTGATTTGTATGCCTTTTATTTGTTTTTTGTTCTGTTGTTCTTGTTGTTGTTTTTGGCCTATTTGCCCTGGCTGAGTCTTCCAATACTCTGTTGAATAGAAGTGATGAGAGTGGGCATCCTTTTCTTGTTCCTGATCTTAGAGAGGAAGCTTTCAGGTCTTTTGCCTTTGATTATGATGTTAGTTGTGGTCTTTTCATATATGACCTTTATTATGTTGAGGTATTTCCTTCTATTCCTAGTTTGTTCTGTGTTTTATCATGAAAAGGTGTTGAATTTTTTCAAATGCCTTTCCTGCATCTATTGAGATGATCATGTGATTTTTTTTATCCTTAATTCTGTTAAAGTGATGTATCACATCAATTGATTTTCATATGTTGAAACATCCCTGCATCCCAAGGATAAATCCCTATTGGTCTTGGTGTGTGATCCTTTTAATGTATTGTTGAGTTCAATTTGCTAGTATATTGTTGAGGATTTTTGCGTCTATATTCATCAGAGATATTGTCCTGTAGTTTTCTTTTCTTGTAGTGTCTTTGGCACTAGTATCAGGATAATGCTGGCCTCAAAAAATGAGTTTGGAAGTATTCCCTCTTTTTCAATTTTTTGGAAAAATTTGAGAAGGATTGACATAAATTCTTCTTTCAATGTTTGGGAGAATTCTTGAGTGAAGCTGTCCTGGGCTTTTCTTTATTTGGGTGTTTTTGATTACTGGTTCAATCTCCTTACTGTTCATAGGTATGTTCATATTTTCTAGTTCTTCATAATTCAGTCTTGGTAGGTTGCATGTTTCTATGAATTTATCCATTTCTTCTAGGCTATCCAATTTTTTTAGTGTATAATTGTTCATAGCAGTCTCATAATTCTTTTTATTTCTGTGACATAAGTTGAGATGTCTCCTCTTTCCAATTTTATTTATTTGATTCTTTTCTCCTTTCTTTTTAGTTAGTCTAACTAAAGGTTTGTCAATTTTGTTGATCTTTTCCAAACGCTAACTCTCAGTTTTATTGATTTTTTTTCTATTGCTTTCTATTCTCTATTTCATTTAGTTCTGCACAAATCTCTATCATTTCCTTCTTTCTCCTAACTTTGGGCTTAGTTTGTTCTCCTTTTTCTAGTTTCTTGAGGTATAAATTTATGTTGTTTATTTGTGATTTTTCTTCTTTTTTAATGTAGGTGTTTACTACTACAACCTTCCCTATTATTATTGCTTTTGCTGCATCTCTTAAGTTTTCATATGTTGTGTTTTTATTTTCATTTGTCTCAATATATTTTCTAATTTCCTTTTTGATTTTTTCTTTGTTCAAGAGTGTGTTGTCTAATTTCCACATATTTGTGAAGTTTTTAGTCTTCTGCTATTGACTTCTAGTTTTATTCCATTGTGGTCAGAAAATGATTTTAATCTTCTTAAATTTGTTAAGACATTTTTTGTGATCTAAAACACTATATCCTGGAGAATTATCTGTGTTCACTTGAGAAGAATAAGTATTCTGCTTCTGTTGTGTGGAATGTTCTTTATACGTCTGTTAAGTCCACTTGGTCTATAGTGTTGTTCAATCTGCTGTTTCTTTATTGATCTTCTGTCTGGATGTTCTATCCATTACCGAAAGTGAGTTATTGAAGTCTCCTACTATTATTGTATTACTATCTAGTTCTTCCTTCAATTCTGTCAGTGTTTGTTTCATATATTTGTGTGCTCTGATGTTAGGTTCATATATATTTAAAATTGTTATATCTTCTTGATGAATTACTCTTTTATCATTATATAATGTCCTTCTTTTTCTCTTGTGACAGTTTTGACTTAAAGTCTATTTTATCTGATATAAGTATGGCCATCCCTGCTCTCTTTTGATTGACATTTATGTGGAATATCTTTTTCCATCTTTTCATTTTCATTATATGGTCCTTAAATCTAAAGTGAGTCTCTTGTAGACAGCATATATTTGAATCTTTGTTTTGTTTTGCTTTGTTTAATCCATTCAGCCACTCTATGTCTTTTGATTAGGGAGTTTAAACTATTTATATTTAAAGTAATTATTGATAGGGAAGGATTTACTATTGCCATTTTGTTCACTGTTTTCTATCTTATGACAATTTTGTCCCTCTTTTTCTCTCTTGCAATCTTCCTTTGTATTTTGTTGACTTTTTGTGCAGACATGCTTTGATTCCTTTCTCATCTTCTTTTGTGTATCATCTATAGGTATTTTCTTTGTGGTTACCATGGAGCATACATAAAACATTTTATAGTTATAACAGCTGGTTTTGCACTCACTTGGGGTACAGGATCCTTTTAACTGGCTTCTGCTTTTCTCACAAAGGGAATTGATTCATGTATTGTTGCTGGATCAGTATCTTCATGGGAAAAGGACGTTCTGAGGGTTCTCATTCCACTCTCTTGTTCCTAGCATCCTAAGTTGTTTTCCTTTGACAAAGCAAAAAATATATTGATGTTCCTCATGTGGTTATTCAAGAGAGCTAAAAATCTTTCAGGTGTTAAGGAAGTAAGGAAACAAGGAAGTGAAGAAGAAAGTGGGGAAGCTGCCATGCTCACTGTGAAAGCCTGGAAATACTGTATCCACTCTTGCCTTCTCCACAAATTCCCCCAGGGCTCCTCTAGACCCAACTTTCCAGCCTTCTCCTTATCAAGATCTCCTCTTACAAAGGCAAAATAAGCTCTTGCTCTGTGAGAGGTAAAGCTCTAACAATGAAGAATTTCTTTCTGCCCTATGGGGATATAGACAGAGACTTCTGCTGACTAGTTCTCTCACACTTGTGCTCTCTCCCATGATTGTCACTCTGAACAGGATGTGAGATGGGAGCTCAATCTATTTTTTGTTTTTGATATACAACTATCATAGAATCTATCTCACTCTGTTGCAAGTATTGCTTTCCTATCTTTCTTCTCTAATAGTCTGTGAGCAGCTTGGAGGATGTGTCTGATTCATCTCCTTGCCCTCAGAGTAAGGCTCAGTAAAGTAAATGGTCATCCAGTGTTTCCTAGATGACTGGGATGGATGGATAAATGGTTGGGTGGGGCACTGATGAAATATCAGGTCTCAGTAAGCAGGGGTCGGGGCTAGTTTTGGCATTGATTTCTGATGTATGGAAAAATACATCCTGACAGCACTGACGTGAGGCAAATGTATTTGCCGGGAAGGTTACACATAGTAGTATTGTGTGGTCCAATAGGCAGCTAGCCTACATGCAAAGAAATAGGTCAAACCCATGGGCATTTTAGACTTACCTGTAACACCCGCAATGACTGGTTAGCCCAGTCCCTGAAGCATGTCTCAAAGAGTAAATACAGCTATTTCAGAAATGACCTTTAGTTATCTGTAGAGGGAATCCTTCCCAAACCACCCTCTGGATATTGTAGTTTCCCTGGGATCTCCCATAATAGTATGAGGACAAAAAGCCTTATAGGTTCTCAGGAGACTTCATTGGCAGGTCAGCCTGGCAGTTCCTGAAGGCAATGAGATAGCTCAAACTTGGCTTTTAATAAATAGGGGAATAATTCTCTCATTTTTTTATAAGTAACTACTATTTCTCCACATTGCAACATCTATTGTAGATTCCTCCTAATTCAGACCTTTCTCATCTCCATAACAATGAAATCCCATGGTGAGCATTGGGAAAAGAGCTATTATCCAGAGATAGAAGAGACCATTATTAAGAAGAAACAAGGGTGTTAGCTTCTTTGGGGGGAGGCTCCCACTGTCCTGGGTGATGTCACCCAAGAGTCCTTCCCACCTGAAGTAGACATTCTTCCCCTTCCTGGCTCCAGAGTTGTTAATATCCTCCCAATCATCCAGCACTGGATGAACTCCATGATTCCATAAATCCCAGCCCTCTAAATTCTAAATGTCTCAGTCTATTCCCACCATAAAAAGGAGATTGAAAAAAGCTTTATTGTTTTTTAAAGAGTGAAGATTATCTCATGAACAGTGAAGTAACCATCACAAAAATACTTTCCACTGAAAAACACAAGGGGAGACAAATTCAGGTCAAGGCAAGTCTGAAATATCCTTAAGTGGCTGTGCCCTTTAAACTAGTTTGCCCATTATAGCTCATCTCAGGTCTAGAAAAGTACTCCACACTGAGGTGTTAAATAAAATCCTGCATTTCTCTCAACTGTCCCCAGTTCAAGTTTCCTCCACATTCTGTCACTCAACTCTATTGTCTCTTCATTGTTTGTCTTTTCTAAATATGATTGAGAATCAGTTCTAGGAGGTACTGGACTGTAAGATCTATTTGGGTAGGAATTGTAATGTTTTAGCACATTTTTTAATTGCAGCATTGGACACGATGCCTGGAATGTGGCAGTCACTCCATTAGCCTTTGCTGAATGAAAGGTTTCAGATCAATTCAAGTTGTATAGTGTATTGGTTAGGTACACCGACTTGAGAGCCAGACTTCCTGTGTTCAAATCCAAGATCTGCCTTTTTTTTTTTTTTTAACTGCACAGTCTTAAACAAGTTTGTGCCTCAGTTATCTCATTTGAAAAATAAGGATAATAATAGTACTACATTATTGGTACTGTATATCATTGGATTATTATGAGTGAATATATTTTAAATGTTTATAACAGGGTCTAGAGCAAAGTACATACAAATAAAAGTCATTCATTTTATCATTGAAACCTGTGATGTAGCTTGTGGGATAGAAGTACATAGGTTTCAAATTAAAAAACAAACATGTTTCAATCCCACCTCCAAACCTTACTGGCACTGCAAACCTAGTCAAGTTACTTTTCCCCTTTGATTCCCTGTTCTCTTTTCTGTAAAATAAGAATAATCAGATCTAGCCATACAGCTGTTGGAAACATTACAAGAGATAATACATGTGCCATTCTTGGCAATGATGTTATGCCACTCTCTCCTGGTCCTCCTTCCCTCATCAGGGGTGCCCTTTCCCTTCTCCCTCATGGTCTCCCTACTCTGACCATCTCTCCCCTGGGATTCCCCCGAGGCCCTTTGCTCTTACTCTATTCACCCTCTTTGTGTGGTCTCCTCTCTGCCATCCCTTTGATCACAATTCCTAAAAGCTGATGTTCCAAATTCCTTACCTCCTGCCCAGAGCTCTCCGTAACTTCCAGTCCCATATACCTACCTACTCAGCATCTTCACTAGTCTGTCCCACAGACACTCAGAGTCAAAAGCTGATCTCACTACCTCTCCTCCAAACCTGATCTTCCTTCTGTATTGAATGTTGCTATAAATGACACCAGCACCCACCCAGTTACTCAGATGGAAACTTGAGTGTCTTTAATTCTCTCTCACCACTAACATTTCAAAACTCACCAAGCTCTATCAGTTCTCCTTCTATAATTCTTCCTTCTAGGACTACCCCTTCTCTTTGAGCCCTGTCACTGCCAGAGCCTCCTGATCAGCCTCTCCTCTGTATTGCACCCCACCACCTCCTCCCCAGTACATCCATTTTCCATAGTGAAACCTTAGTAAAATTTCTCTGGATTCTTAAAACAGAAATCCATGCATTTTTTCTCTCTGATTTAAAAGGCTTCAATGCACCCTATTGCCCTAAGAATTGAGCCCACCTCCTTCAGAGGGTGCAAAGACCTTTGACAGTCTGGCTGCAGATTCTCCTTCACCCATTGCCCTCCATTCCCTTTTCAGACTAATTCTCTGGCTTGGCACTCAGATTGCTTTAGCCTCCTGCCCTTCCTCCTGCCTCTAGCCTTTGCACATTGTTTACTCTGCCCCTCTTCCTTCACTTAGTTGATGCCATATCTTCCAAGCCTTCAAGTATCAATGGAGGGTTACCTTCTTCCAGAAAGCTGCTCTGAAAGCTGCCCTTCTCCTGGTCTGTGTAAGATGCCCTCCTCCAAGTTCACACCATGCCCTGTGGTTATCTCCAAGCTAGCATGCACATTGGTAGGCTGCCTATTTACATCTTCCTCCCCATTGGGTTATGAGCTCTCTGAGAACAGGAACACTGCATAAATTATCCTGTGTTTATTTATACTACATGGTATATAGTAGTCCTTCAGTAAAGATAAGTGAATAAAAAAGAATTGATGGATGTTTTAGTTGACATTTCCCTCTACTTTATAGAGTTCATCTAACAAGAGTTGGATATGAAGGGGCAAAAAGTCTCCCTGTCATAAATAGTCTGATACTCTTCTTCACCCTGTTAGTAGTTGTAATGTTCATCCCAGACACACAGAATCCAAAGATTTCTTGCCCCCATTGAAACGTCCTGCATCCAGGTGGCTAGTAGAAAGTCTGTTCAGTTTGAAGTATCTTTTCTTACCTTCCCTCCCTTCCATAGCCCCTCTTTCAGAGGGTAATATTTGGTGCTCTAAAATAAGGATGACCAACTATAGCCTGAGAGCCAAATTCAGCTCACCACCTGTTTTTGTAAATAAAGTTTTATTGGAACTCAGCCACCCTTGTTTGTTTATGTGCTGTTTATGACTGCTTTCATGCCAGAGTTGAGTAGTCATGACAGAGAACATGTGGCCTGCAAAGCCTAGAATATTTACTCCCTGGCCTTTTATAAAAAAAAAAAAAAATTGCCAACGCCTGCTATAGAGCTTTGCTCAAGAGCATCTGGGCCCATTCAGCTCTGTGCTGAGATTTACATATGCAAGGCATAACCCAAGAAAGGGTCATGGTCTTAAATCCAATGGCTGAGAGGTATCCCTAATACTTTCCCTGTGATAACGCTTTATGTTTTTCTAAGTACTTTCATATTCATTAAGAAAAAGATCTTCATATACAAGTATTACTGCTCCCAGGTGAGGCCCATGCAGCTGCTCTGCAGCCCACACTTTGAGTCGTGAGGAGGTGGAGCATAGGCTCTGGAATCTCACTGCCTGTGCCTACAGTTGGCGCACTGCCCAGTGGTGTGAACTGGAGCAAATAAGGTACTTAAGCCTCTGGGCCTCAGTTTCCTCCTCTTTGAAATGTGCTCAATGAAAGTAACATCCAACTACCAAAGTTATAGTGAAGAGTAGATGGGACATGGAAAACTCTTATCGCAGTGTTTGGTTTATTTTAAATGCTTAATAAATGTCAGCTGTTCTGATCTCATTCAGTTGCGTTCTAGTACCATAGCAAGAAATTCCAAGGAGGTCTCCTGGATTTTGGCCTTCCCTCCCCAGAAGGAATAGCTTAGCTCTCTAGGAACAGCCAGATTTCCTAAAACTTCCTTGTCTGCATAAAATCGTCTATGTATCTCAGTGCCCATGTGAGAAGATCAAAACCGGCATCCATCCGTTTCATCCATTCTGAGGTTATTCAGCCTCTGTCCCCATCAATGGGCCTTTTCACTGCCCTGATCATTCTTGCTCTTTTGCTTTATCATGCTATTCCCCTAAGGTCAAATTCTCTCATCCTGCCTCACAGCCTGTTTCTCAAAGACCAGCAGCTGTGCCACTTCCTACAGGAGCCCACCCAGGACTGCGGTCCCCAGCCATAGTGCTGTCCTCTTTTCCACAGCTCATACAGCCCTAGGACAAACAACTGCTCTGTAAATGAGACTTGTCTCCTCAGGCTTTATTTAGCTGTGTGACTCACTCAACCTCTGTAAGCCTCAATTTTGTCAACTACAAAATAGGAATATGTATCTTTCAAGGTTGTTGTGTGAGGATTAAATATAATTTAATAAATGTTTCTTGCACACAGTACGTTCAAAATACATTCATTTTTGTCCTCCATGCTTTTAGCCCATGGCTGTCTGCATACAGCTGGGCACATGGACTGATTAATGTAAATTGCGCCAGATAGCAGTTCTGCTCCCAGTGATTGGCTTCTGAGGGCCAGATGAGGGCCCTGACAGTCCCACACAAGTTCTTTCTACCCTCTCCCTTCCCTGAAGACTTTCCTTGTTAGCATGTAACATTCCCCCACCCTGCCCCCAAGAAGAAGGGTGGTGGTAGAGGAGAGCCTAAGTGCTGCTGGGAGCAAAAATGGATCAGTCTGTTTGGAGAGACATTTAAATGCATGCTCAGTGAACACAGTGGAAATGATAAATCAGGACCTAAATGTGTCCAGTGCTGTGCAGGTCTGGGGGCCCACCCGTTGGCCTGAGTGGCTTTAATTAATCTTCTAGTTTGCTGTGACTGGCAGAGGGCTGGTCTTACCTTTCCACTGTGCTCTGGTGAGGAGCCCTTTCTGTCTGTGAGGAGCTCTTGCTGTCTACCTGGTCTGTGCCCACAGGTTCCAGAGCTGTTTTGCCAGTGGAGCTGGGGGAGGTAGGGGCCCCAAGGGGAAGACCAAGACCATCCTTGGGGTTCCTAAGCCTCCTCCTAGTATGTAGACTAATGTATTCCCAATCTATGAGTGAATGGGAGGTTTGTCTTCATCCAAGGTTTAAACTCTGCTTTGAGCTAAATTAAAGAAGGTGAAGACATTTTATTTACTGGAAGAAAGGGAATGAAGGAGAACAAAATACTTGGGAAAAGCAAATTCTGAGAAAAGGACTTTTTAGAGAAAAACCACAGATATGAAGGGGAGGTAGCAGTGAAGAGCAATATCTATCTATCATCTATCTATCTATCTTCCATATCTTTCCTTATCTGCCTGTGCTTTCTTTTCTTTTACTTGTTAAACATATGAAATATGTTTATAATAGTTGTTTTAATGTCCTTGACTACTAATTTTATCAGCTGTGCCACTTCTGGGTCTGTTTGTATCAACTGGTTGTTCTCCTTATATTGCATATATTTTTCTGCTTCTTTGCATGCCAGGTAAATTTTTATTAGATACTGGACATTGTGAATTTTATGGTGTTGAGTTGTGGTACTTTTTTTATACCTTTAAATATTTTCAGACTTCATTCTGGAATGCAGTTAAGTTTCTTGGAATCAGTTTTAGTTTTTCAAGCCTTGCTTTTAAGCCTCATTAAATGGGGCCAGATCAGCTGTTAGTCTAGGGATAATTTGTCCTCATTACTGATGCATTACTCCATGCCTCATGCATTACGAGGTTTTTCCTCCCTGGATGGTGGGAACACAAACTATTCCTAGCACTGAGCTCCAAGGATTATTCTGTCTGCTTTTTGTCAGTAGTTTTTTCCCTCAGCCTTGGTAGTTTTCTCATACTTCTCTTCTCTCAGGGATCACTGTGCTGTGTTACCTGTTGTACAATATCTGAAAACCAGTGTTTTATACATTTTCCCAGTGTTCTGGTTTTTTAAGGCAGTAGTTTCTTATTATTCCATAGTAAAAAATACTATTTTTAGCCTTGTTTTATACGTGGTGAAACTGAGGCACAAAGAGGTTGAGTAATTTGCCCAAGCTTACGTGGTTAACAACTGGAGTAGCCAGAGATGTGAGGTCATGTTCTTAAATTTGAGGCACTACTGTCTCAAAAGTATTTCTGTAAATCAAGTCATAATTTGTATAAGTGATCATTTGGTATTTGCCTATTACAGAAGAAGGAAATCAATGTGTGTTTTCACATAAATCATCCAGCATTCAAAGGAACAGCCCCATTCTGTTCATCCCTGTGCTCAGAACTAAGCATGGGTGCTTCTCCAAGCATCAACCCCAATGCTGTATTCGCATCCTGTCTCAGATCTGAGGACATGTCCCTTGACCCTTCAGGGCCACAGGATAGATTGCCAGAGCCTCCATTTGTGACAGATTCTTGTATTAAAGAAAAATATAACCTGACTTTTCACCACTATCTGGAAAATTCCCGTTTTCAGAGCACAAACCATTTACCTGAACAGAGTCAAGAGATTATGGTTAACTCTCTATGCTGAATTATGCATGGTTTTCAGCTAAGCTCTCTGTGTTCTATTTTAAGAACATTTTCTGCACAGAGTGGAAGAAAATCTATACTGTCCAGAAGCAACTATTTTTGATATATTTTACTTCCACTAGGAAAAAGAAATAATAAGTCTGAACCTTATCCATTTTTCTTGCATCATGTTTTGTAATTGGTAATAAGAGATTTATCTTCATTTTCAGAAGTGGAACTTTCCCTTCATGTTCCAAGATGTTAAAAGGAAAAAAAAAAAGAAAATAGAAGCAAATTTGGCGCAAGTTTTAAAACATCTATTGTGGCATACTCATTATGACATCTTTTTAGAATTAGGCTGACTAATCCTGCTTAATACATGAGAAGTGTTTGCTATTAAGCACTGTGCCTTCTCAGAACACCATGTCAAAACCATTTTAATTTGAGTTAGGGATGATTTAAAAATGCCAGCTTTAAAAGGACTATTTCAAGAATGCCTCAGAGCCTTGGGTTCAGCTACAAAGAAATTTGTGATGCATTGAAATAATAGAATGACTAAGGCAAGAAAGGACTTGAATTCTAGAGTTTTTGTTCAGCATTCATGGTGTAAAGTACAATGGATGTGGATCTGAAGGGGAAGTCAGATTACCCAGCTGAACTGAAGACATTCATTTGGGGGTAGAAATCAAAGTGAAAAAACAAATCTGTGCATTTCTCAAATGTGCTCTGCCTCTCATCATGTATACCAGCAATCTTTGCCACATTGGGCTTTCAGGAAGGCCTTAATAATTGCAGTTTTTGCTGCCAGTCTCCCCAAATACTGGCTGTGAGTGTGGGGCAGGGTGGTTGGTGGCATGAAAAGCAAAATGAGGTAACTTCACAATTTTGATTCAGGCCAGACCTACAACTATATTTTTCTTCAGGGTTGCAGAATAGACACACCCACATATGAATACATACACAATACATATGTGAGTTCTAGTTATTGATGCTATGATACCATCAAATGTGAGATGCACCATTATTTGTACCACTAAAAAAGGAAAAGCGTTGCCAGCTAAACTATGACACGTTTTCCTAATACTTAGAAAAAAAATGTTATTTTATACTTATTAAAAGACTTATTAAAACAAACAGTAGACTGTTATCCCTCCCATGCATACTTTAAAATAATATAGGTAAAGTTAAATGGTTGAGGAGCCTTCAAATTATCTTCACATTTAGAGGCTGAATTTTCTAATCACCTGTCATTCAGAGTTGTCCAATCCAAAGTTTTTGCCTACAATATTATCCTTCATGCCATTAGAGCATTGCTCATACAGCATTTTTAAAAAGTCCTTCATTATTGTATCCAGAACTTTCTCCAAGTGCTAAAAGTCATTCTCCAAATTTTGATGTGTACACACTGGCAATGAAAACTACAGCATGACTACAACCTGGCCAGAAATTGTGAGATGCCATTGATTTACTCATTGTAATATTCATTGATAAAATATGAAAAAAAATGCATCTTAGAAGACATGAAATGATATATATGTACATATATATATATGTGTGTATACATATATGCATGTGTGTATATATGCATATACACACATAGATATATAAACATTTATAAAAGAAACAAAAGATTTCCTATCTTGTAGGATCTCATGCCAGAGAATAGGTTACCTTTCTTCCTTTCCTGGCCACAGACATTCCATCTGTGCACTTACCTCTGGCCTTGACATTTCTACAAGCCTGGCCCCAGCCTCAGCCGTAGCTCTGCCTTAATTGTACCTGGATATCCTGCTCTTTTTATGGTAGTCCTTACAGAGCAAGTTATCATAAACAAAGAAAATAAGCATGAGAGACTGCATGACATTGTGGGAAAAGAATGAGATTTAGAACAAAGAGACAAGATTTGAGCCCCACTGAGCTATAATATTTACCAGCTATGAGACCTTGGCTAAGTTACATATCCTCCCTAAACCTCATTTCCTCATCTGAAAATGATGGTGTAATATTGCCAACTTGACAGGTTTGTTGAGAGGGCAGATAACATTTATACAGATGTAAAATTATACACACATGGATCTTACTTATACTGCCAGTGTGCTGACACATGTCCTGTCGGCCAAGAGGTGGGACCTTTACTCATGGTAGATGATCCTTAACTTTGGTCCTAGAAAAGCCGCAGAATAGAGAGCTAGAGAGCCAGCTTCAAGAGATTGAAGCAATAAAGACTGACCAGGGGATAAGGGGTGTTCTGAAGCTAGGATAAAAGAGGAAGCTAAAATTTTTTGTGGCACTACTAGGTTCCCTGCCTCTACACTCACCCTCTCTATCAGAGAACCCTCCTCTTCCCAGATGACATGCTGACCATCATCTAGGAGGTTAAGAGTGGGGGAAGTGGTATGCATCCCCCATCATCAGGTTGTAATGCACTGACATCCTAGGAGATGGGAACTTGTAATTGCTGACAATGTGACAGAACACGAAAAACGATAATGCATGAAATCAGCTGTAGGAATTATGATTTGTAAATTATCATTCTATGTGTTCTGTTTCTCAATATTTTTAGCAAGGTAGTTTTAAAAAAGGAATATTAAGAGTGCCATCTCATGGTGTAACTTATATCCATTTTGTCAAATAGTGCCTGCCCATCCCTGTCACCTATGCTCAGGATGTTAAATAGGTTTTATATCTCCCGTCATCTCCAAGCAATTGGCAGTGACCACTGGGAGTGCTCTGTTGTAAAATATTCTCAGGCCATGTCCATGTTCAGCAAGTAAGTGTTCTGTGAGGACTTAAATTTTAGTATCTGCCATGGATGAGGGAGAGGAGAATGGAATCAATGTTCCATGAATCCACTGACCCTGGCCTGTGGTCCAGGTCACTCTTTCAGATCTGTTTGTTAGAATAAACATTTAAGAGCTGACTGAGGAGGAAATTGATCTTGCACTTAATTCTCATCTTGATATTAATGTCCTGTAACTGTTCCCAGGCATCTTGCCCTGATCCTAGTGTCTCAGACTCTTCTGGCAGAAGGGATTAGACTATGCCTTCATTCATTCTTCTAACAAATTTTGATTGGGTGTTTACTGTGATCAGGAACTGTGCTAGCATCTGGGGATATATCAGTGAACAAGATAGATGGAGTCCTGCTGTCAGAAAGAAAGACAGGCCTTCAACAAGCACATATGCTATTTAATACAGCTCCCTTGGGAATTCCTTGGCAGTCCAGTGGTTAAGACTCCACGATTCCACTGCAGGAGGGCTTGGGTTCGATCCCTGGTTGGGGAACTAAGATCCCGCATGCCATGCAGTGTGGCCAAAAAAAAAAAAAAAAAATACAGCTCTCCTTATGTGCTACAGAGGAGAGGACGTGTATAGTACCTTATGAATACATAAAAATGGGGGAACCTGGCCTATTCCAGGAATCAGTGAAAGTTTCTTTCAGAAAAATGTTGTCATTTTTAAATGCATCTTTAATATTTTCCAGGAAAACCTGTCTATGAGAAATATGAGTAGAAATATTAAGAACGTTTGAAAAATAATATTGGTAAAGGTGGACATGGTCTACCATGGGCCAACTTCTGAGAGTATTTTTTACTCAAACTGACTTTACATTTTGGAGCCTGGCATGCCTTATTCCAAACATTCATTCTCTGTGCTCTGGCTTCCCAGAGACCAGGGAAGTTAACTTTTCCCTACATGAGATAAAGACACAGCCTCTACCACACTGTCTTCCCTCGTGGCTGGACACTACAGGGTTTTTATGGACCTTGAGGGGTTTTCACACTCAGCCATCACCTTCCTGAGGGGAAACTTATAAGCAGTGAGAGATCACCGGACTCTGAGCTTTATGAGAGAACATGACTCCCATTCCCCAGGCTGCCATGTCTGGCATTCACAGGGGCCATAGGGCCTGATGGAGTCCTCACTGCCCAACAGCCTGTGGAGGAAAAGTGCTCCTTCCCCAAGCGATTCTCTCCCAGAGGACCACTGCAACGCCACCACCCCTCCCGGATGAAGAGCCTGGGCTGACCCATGACTCCCTCATTCTGGACTCAAATACAGGAGTACACATACACTGCCAGGGTTATCTGTACTTTTTATGTGCTTGTTTTTATCAATGCCCACTTCTTTCTCTTCTCCCTGACTCATTGTTAAGCTCTGATTCTTCTAGAACCCTTGCCAAGCCACTGCAGCCTACTGCACTTTTTTCTTTCCCTGATCCTCAGAAGCACATGTTTGCTAATTGCATCAGTTCCATTTTCCAAAACACACTCTAGGGGCAGAGGGCTTCTCAGGTCTCATAGTTCAGCCCATCCCCATCACGTTGGAGTGTAGCACAGAGCCAGAGACACAGGAGGCATAGGTGACAAAGCCCACTGGGAGTGGACAGGAACAGCAGTGTGCTTTGGCCTTCATTTCCCAAGTCAGTGTGGAATTATTCACTATCCAAAGGCATTGATGATGAGACTCAATATTTTGATCCAGACTTCAGGAGGAAAGCCATTGATGGGTAAATGATTGGCTAGTTCTGTGCTTCCCACAAGTGGGTCATGGAGAGGTGTTGATTTTCCGAGGCATCCTGGGTAATGATGCTCTCATCTGTCTGTCATTAAAGGATGGGAGGAGGTTTTGGTGAACACAGGGTGGAGAAGATGGAGGACATGTGTACATATGTGTGAATGATTGCAGAGAAGTGCATGCTCTGTGGATACCTATTTGTTCCTCATGTCAGTACAGAGTGAAAGTGCCCCATTTGGGCTGTGTGTGGCTGAGACACACAGGTGATGATCTCCACTGTATACTTGCAGGGCCTCCACGGGTTCCATGGTCTCAGCCTTTACAGGAAGTGCTAAGAACTTGGACTGTAGACTCTGGGAGAGGGAAGGGAGTTTCCTTTTTTATTTGTGTTTATGTGTCATTAGGCTTATAGTTCTAGGTTGATGTAAATTGCAATTTGTCCTCTGTAACATTTGCTCCTACAGAATGTTCATTTTATGTTATATTTTTAAAAGTTCTAAATCTCAATAAATTTTGAAGTGTCAGGGTTTTAAAAGATGGTGGTATATCTTGCTGCAGAACTGCTGAGACCTGAGCTGTGCTAACGTCCAGGGTGACTCCCTGGGAAGCAGCGCTGGGAGGGTCCCCACGCTGACCTCACCGTGGACCCTCTTCCTCACAGTGTCTTGGGTTCTCAGAACACATTTTTGGAAGCACTGATCTAGTTGTCCTACTATGCGTGTCATTTGTCTCCTAATTTGACAACCACACGTTACAGGGCTGGCAAAGTGTTTTATACTTGGCTTTTAGTCCTCAAGGCTGAGAGCACGGTAGGTATTTAGGGAATGTCTGTTGAATGAATAAATAACTCAATAAAAGTAAACCTGTGAGAAAGTCCAAATAGACATAAGTCCCGGGCTAAGACATATTCCACCAATTTAGTTCTAATCCAATGCAGTGAACATGTGTAGGTAATTGCTTCTGTGCCAGGCAGTGTGCTAGGCATGGTGAATATAAACATGAAGGAAACTCAGCTGCATCCCCGAGAAGCTCAAAGGCTTGAAGGAGAGACAGGCACTTAAATAAAGAAATCACCCAACTGTGGCTAAGTGGGACAGATGATAGATGTACAGGCCTTGAATGTTGCAAAGGAAAAAGAATATTTAACCCTTTACCTATGTGATGACTAAAGTGGGTTTTGGAAGAAAAACCATGAGATTACCAGGTCGACAAGGAGAGGGGAGGGTAATGCAGGGAGAGGGTCCAGTGTACTGGACTGGTCTAGGGCTTCCAAACCTTGGGGGAAAACACATTGCCATGTGCCAGAGACTATTAACTTCCAAGAAGGAAAATGTAAGACTGGCACGTTTTGGAGTTGAGGATGTCCTTGGTCGCAGTGCATACTTCTTTCCTTCTCTAGAGGCAGTGCAGCTCTGCGGTGACATGGTCTCGCTCTGATTCGGGGAGGTGCCACACTTCCTGACTTCAGGGATCTGTGGGGGCTTTGGACAGTGACCTCACCCTTTGTGAATTCCCACTTAAATTGTTGTGTTCCTGAGACTGAGGGAGGCTGCTGTAGAGCACGGGCCCTGCTCTAGCGTGTGGCTGAGAGCATCTACTGGGGGCATGTGTATCTGTGATATTCTTATTTTCTTAAAGTCTTCTTATTATGCAGTACAGATAGCTTTTTTTAAGCTTGCCATCAATAAACTGTGAATCTGTGACGGTAAATAAGACAACTTGTAAAAATGCATTTACGTTGATACTTCCAACTTAAAATTTATTTTGTTTTTACTTTAGTTTATTTATGAGCCAGGAACAACACTGATGGAGAATCTGTTTCCATACTAATAACACTAAAATAGATTTAGATGCCTATCAGATGGAAGCTGAGTATCATTTTTAATTATGATTAAGGTGACGTTTTATTATTTTCCCCAGGAGAGTCATGAATTTTGACTCTGAATGAAATGTTAATTGAATGTACCTCCTGCCCCTTCAGTCAGAGGATATTCCTGCTAAATAATTGTTGTTCTATGTGGGCAGTTGCTAGTGGGGGAACTTTCACTGCCATGAATTCAAAGCATCATTCCAGATGCCTTTCCCCATGCCAGCCTGTCTGAGCCAGGAGGAGGAATCAGACACATGTGAATTTGAAACCCCTAGGTAGCTGTGTACACCTTGACAATTTATTTCGTCTTCCTAAGCCTGAGTTTCCTCAACTGAACAGTGGTCATGATACCCCCCTCACAGGATGAGGATTTCATGAAACATGTTGTAAAATGCATTGCTAAATGCCTGGCACGTAGTAAATGCATTTAATACTGTTGTTGGTGGTATTCTTATAATAATGATGATAATGATATTATTATTATTACTATTACTATATTGAAATCTCAGTGACAATGGGAAATCTCAAACTAATATATCAGTCCAAGTAAGGGCTGGGCAGAGAGTGACAGAGGTACCTCTGGGCAGGTGGGATGGCAAGTCTGGGGAATTCCAGGAGGGTGTCTTGGGCTCCTTAGCAGCCGTCTATGGGGGCTGCTTATGTCCTGGGGAACACTCATTTATTTCTGAGAGGCAGCAAATGTAGTAAGCAGGGCATGGCCTGTGGATTCAGATAGATTAGGGATCCAATCCTGCGGTTATGAAAATGGGAATAATAATGCTATTTTCAGTTATTGTGAGGACTGTGAATAATGGATGAAAGCATCATTGGTGCCAGGGACTTCCCTGGGTGTCCAGTGGTTAGGACTCGGTGCTTTTACTGCCAAGGGCACGAGTTCAATCCCTGGTCAGGGAACTAAGATCCCACCAGACGTGCCCAAAAAAAAGATTCTTGGCGCCGAATACCTGGGGGCTGTAGTTATGAAATGATACCAGAAAATGTAGAGTGGGGAACACATCCACCATGGCAGGCTTATGAAGATTCCCCTTCTAATTAGGAATGAATGCCATTGAGATTTTGGTTGGTTTTCAGAAAAGTGAGCTGATGATCATGAAAGGTCCTTGACATAGACCTTGGGTCATGACTTGGCTGTCAGTGATGTCTGCCCCACGAGGGTCCATTCTTAACCCTGTGTCTCCTTTGTGGCCACGCTGAAAAACCAGCCACTCAGCAATTAGGACCTCACTCTTGGTAGGATGACCAGCTTGTTAGGTTTTCTTGGGACTTGCCCAGTTTTAGCACTAAAAGTCCTTCGTCCTGGGAAATTATTTAGTTCCAGGCAAACTGGACAGTTCATGCCCCTACTTGTCACCCTACTGGCGAGAGGTGACCTTTGGAAAGCTGTGGCATCTTTATAGCGCCCAGAACTACATTTGTGTTAAGCCACTTTTTCCCTAAGCCTAAAAAAACATCAACATCAAACCTGTATATCAGACAGATTTCTTTCATTTAAAAAACAAGCACGAGAACACAGAGCACCTGGGTCTCTAAAGTGAAACAAAATGATGCGATTTATTTCCTTTGCTGCTGTTCTCCCCTCCGAATGGTTTTTGGCATGCTTGCTTTTTTTTGCTTGCTTGTTTGTTTTCGTTTGAATGGTATCATTGGAGTGGGAAATGCAGGCGTTTCAGTGGGTGGAGGGCCAGGAGGCACATGGAGAGTGAGACACCACTCCTCAAACCCTCCCCAGACAAAACCTTTGTCCCGCTTATGGGGCAGGAGGTGAAGACACAGCAGCCCCATCACCCCGCAGGCTCCCCACGCCCCAGCCCGGCTAGCCCCGCACAGGACCCACTCTCCCTGCCTTCCCCGGGGCTTGGCAGACCCACTGACTTCCAGGCCACACCCGCAGAGACTCTGATTTCATTGAGCCCAGATTGGGCCAGGCATCAGGATTCCTTAAAAGCTCACTGAGGTGATTCTAACACGCTGCCAGGACTGAGATCACGTTTCTAATCAAACAGGATGTATGAGCGGTAGGGGGTTCCGGCCATCAGCACATTTCAGACCCCCTACCTCCCAGGCATCTGAGGGCACAAGCTGATGGTCACGTGATAGGCAAACTTCAAAGACCTGGCTGTGGGTGTCTGAGAGGAGATGAGAGGCAGTGAGGTCCATTCCCGGGGCAGAACAAAGCATTTGATTTGACATCCCACAGAAAAATAGGTTAAACCGAAGGGGCCGTTTTGAAGTAAGGACACAAGCCGTACTGCCCAGGGGCCCCGTGTGGGGAGTGCCACCTGCCAGGAACAAGGCACCTTGTCATGATTCCTGCAGGCAGCAGCGGACCCCAGCCCGGAGGAGGAGGGGAGGTGGCAAGTTTGGGCAGAGGCGGAGGAGACTAAGGATCTTCCCGGAATGCTGTGGGCAGCAGGCCTCCGCCGGGCCGTGATGCATTAAGTAGGCGTGCTCTAGAGCACATGTGAGACTCAATCTAAGAACTTCCAGCAATAGTACGTGGAAGACATCCGTCAGCAGTCAGAGAGGGACGGCTGGAACAGTAGGATGCGAAGGAGGGGCTGAGGCACCAGGGACCCTCGGGTTTCAGCTCATCTCCCATCTCCAGGGCTGAGGTCTGGCCACAGCAATTCCACCTGTGCGCACCGACCGGTAAAGGATCTGCACACGAACAAAAGGAGTCCTTATAGAATTTCTCCAACTGAGGGCTTCTATAACACGTTTGAAGATTAGTTTATGATAAATTGTCCGTGTACACAGAGGAGATAGAAGGAGCTACATTCCACAGATTTGAAGGTCAGGTTTCAACCACGGTTTTCCCACTCCCACCAAGTAACTATGTGACCCTGGACAAGTCACTTTCCCTCCTTGGGCCTCCATTTAGCCTATTTGGAAATGACAGATGTGGATCAGATGATTTCTAGGAGACCGCTTAGCACTGACACTTTAGGAATTCATGCTTTTTTAGTTCAGTATCTGTATCAGTCAGCGTTCTCCAGAGAAACAGAACCTCTGTGTGTGTGTGTGTTTGTGTATGAATGAATTGGTTCATGTAATTGTGGAGGCTGAGAAGTCTTACGATCTGCTGTCTGCAAGCTGAAGTCTCAGGAAAGCTGGGGGTTTAGTTCAGTCCAACTCTGAAGGCCTGAGAACCAGAGGAGCTGGTGGTGTAAATCCCAGTCCAAGGGTCAGAGAGGATGAGAAGAGATGTCCCAGCTCAATCAATGAGGCAGGAAAACAGGGATAAATTCACCTTTCCTCTGCCTTTTGGTCAATTCAGGTCCTAAAGGGTTGGATGAGGCCAACCCACACTGGCGAAGGCAATCTCCTGTACTGAGTCCTCCACCAATTCAAATGCCCATCCATCTCAAAGCATGCTCACAGACACACCCAGAAATAATGTTTAATCTGGGTACCTCATGGCCAGATAAGATGACACATGAAATTAACCACCATAGTATCTATGGGAAGAGAGAGAGGGTCTGAGGAAGGGTTTGCCCATGGGGTCTTTGATTCCTTGTTCCTGGCCACAGGGCCCCACTCCCACCACCCTGCTTCTCCTAAGTACGTTCCCTACAACTCCGGGAGCCACAGTGGGGCTGAGATGCCAGCCAACTTGTGCAAGTCAAGCCCTACCTCTGTTAAGATGTCACTTCAACAGACAGAACCTCAAGAGAGTCTGTCCTGTCTCCAAAGTTATTTCTCTGTTCAAATGAGTCCAGCTGAAGATCTGAGCTTAGATGAAGATAAATTGACACAGACAGATGTTCTAGCTGGAGCAATTGCCCTGCAGCTCACACAAGAACATTCAGTCGATGTGTCCAGCCTATAGTCTGAGAAGTCTGACAAAGCTGAGGGTTGAGCAGATGCTCTGCAAAGGGCTTATGGAGCACCACATTGCTTTGGGGGCTGGATCCCTCAGGAGGAAATGGTCAGGGGGAGCCAAGGGCTATGGATTCTGGTCTAACTAGCTGACATGACCTGGGCTAGGCGGATAACAGCAAATGACTTCCATATTGGGTACCTATAATGTCCCAGGTACAGTATTGGTACTTTGCAGATTTTTTCTAATTTAATTGTCTTCCAAACCTGAGGGCATTATTATCTCAATTTTACAGATGAGAAAATTAAGGTTTAGGGGGTTTCTAAAGGGAGAGTTACTTTGTGCTCCAAGTGGTCTGGCATGAAAACCTATTTCCTTTCCTCTATTACGTGCTAAATTCTAGATATTCTCATCACTCACCATTCTTGGAAACTACTTTAACTCATGGGTCCCAGCTAAGAGAACGTGGGAGTACAGGAGTTTACAGATTTCAGGGAGGGGCTTGGAAAAGCCTAAGTTTAGGACAGTCACGAGAGAGCCTCGCCCAGCAGGGCAACAGGCTGGCAGCAGCAGCAGTACCAACCCAGCCATGCACCCTGGCTTATGGCCTGTGACTGGCAAGGAGAACCCAGAAAGACAGCAGTGTGACCTCAGACACCAGCCGGAATCATGTCAATTTAAGAAACAGCAAGAGCCCCTTGCAAAAGGTAACTGCTCAATTTTTTTTTTTTAACTTTGCTTTGCTTTTATTTTATGCAGAATTTATTCCTGAGCCATAAGTTTTTGTTTCTACAGTTTCTTCTGGGGTATGTTTTTCTTCCATGCAGCCTCCTCTTGGGGTTTAGGGACACTCTGTTCTTCTTTAATAAGAATCATCTCAATGTGGCAGGCAGAGCTCATGTAGGGCTAATCTGACCATGAGTTCTATAGATACAGTAGCTTTGTTCACCTGGATGTGCTCAGTGACCAGAGAATCTACATCTAAACCCTTAAGTTTATCATCACTCTTTGCATTTTTAAGCATGTGCAGCAAAAACAGCACTCTATGGGGGCCACCAACCCTGTGTCCAGCCCCACTGTTTCACCTAGACGCATCTGCCAGCTCTACCACTGTAGGGACAGAATGTCACCCATTGCTCCTGTAAAGTGACATCTTTCAGATACTCGGTGGCTTATTGGATATGCAAACCTGATGGCCTGGGCAGTTACATGGGTGTTTGTAAAGTGGACACAAAGATTTGAACCTCTTGATTTACATGATTTTTGTGGGGTTTTCTGGATCAAGCGAATAGCAATCCATTTTCAGAGATCAACTCAGTTGGCTTACGTGAAAAACCTGCTTCATTTTTTCTTGGAAACATGCGAATAATCTGTGCTATGGAGGGATATATCAAAACAAGACCAATGGACAACCTACTGGGACGACAGACAATATTTGAGAACCAAACATTCGGCGCCGGCAGCAAGCATGTCTGAGCCATCACGCATTCACTCAGCGCGGTTCACTGGTGCCGGTGCTGTACCAGGATCTAGGAACACTGACAGAGCCAGATCTGGTTCTGCTTTCCAGAAACCCCACTCATCCAGGGCCCTCCAAAGAACGTGCCAAACCCTGACAGTGGAAGGGTTAGTCCATCATTTGAGAATAAGCTAGGGAAGATTTCCATGTCAGATGGTTTCAGCTGAGAGTCATAACTGTTTGACTGTGCCTTTTTGGGCAGCTGGGGCTAATGCTTCATGAAGTTTTCATAGGGAAAGAATGAGAAAAATCTATTTTAATTACATTTTAGAAGTCAAATTTACATAATCATTTGATGTAATGCTGTTTGTTCCAGGCTTCCCTGGAGTGACATGGCAGCCACAGTCCCTGTAAAGACCTCAGCCCCTGGGGTTGCAGCCAGACTTTTCTCTGCACTTTGCTCTGAGCTGCGCTCAGCTGCAACAGGGCCCCGGCCAGGGATAATTAGACCAAATGGCTGTGAAAACCCACCCAGGGGGAGAAAAGAGAGGAAAGCCTTCTCTTTAATTAATCACTCTTTTTCCCAAACTTGAGAGGAAAACACTAAAATTAAAATCCATTTTCATCATATAGTCTTCATTAATGTGAAATGTGGTTTTAGGCAGACCTTAATTCAAAGCCTGGTTTTTCAGTGGAAAAGAATATTGCTTTTTGGTGACCTTTAATAAATCCAGAACTGACAACATGAAACTATAAAAGATTTCTTAAGCAGCCGACTTCCGTGAAGAGCCTTTTCCCCACGGGTTGGTTCTCCATGTGGCCGAGGTGCCCATGCTGTGACATTTGTTCCAAGCACATGTTGGCTGTGACCCCTACGGGCTGCACGCGTGTGGGGATGTGTGGGTGCATGGTCCCGTCTGTGAGTGCCAGCGCCACGTCCTTCCTGGCTGGCTTTCACTGAGTCCCGCCCGGTAGGCACTCAGGCACTGTCTGTGGAAGGAAGAAACATACAAATGAGTGACATTACGGGAAGGTAACGTCATCGTTCTCAGTACTAAAATTTGGCATCTCCTCTGGGGCCAGATCATTGAGTTTGACATTTCTAAAATTTTTTGATAAAGAATAATCATAAGTATCTTCGTCCATGAAAATTTTCTCTGGCCTATATTATTTATTCAGCATCTGTTTCTATAATTTGGTAGTTTGCCTAGTTATTAAATAGATGTTTTGTGACTAAGAGTCTGAAGAGCTAATTTGCTTTCCTCAAAATTTTGGCAGGAAAAGCTAAAAATGTTTTGAAATTTGGAGACAACATCTTTACTCTAGCCTGGTGATGGACACCTGGTTCCTTGACTAGGGTGGCAAGGGGAGAAGAAAATCACCAAGAGCAGCTGCTGGCTCCCTCCCTCCTTCCTTTGCTTCCTTCCCTCCTTCCCTTCTTCTTTCCTTCCTTCCTTCTTTCATTCCTCCCTCCCTCCCTCCCTTCCTCCCTCCCTCCCTCCCTTCCTTCCTTCCTTCCTTCCTTTCTCCCTTCCTCCCTCCCTTCCTTCCTTCCCTTCCTTCCTTCCTTCCCTCCTTCCCTTCTTCTTTCCTTCCTTCCTTCTTTCCCCCCTCCCTCCCTCCCCCTTCTGAGCTACTGAGCACCGTCTCTGAGCCAAGCCTGTGATCTGTGCTGTCAACAGCATGCTGTGTACGTGATGAAAAGGACCCAGCTCCCACCTTCATGGAGCTCTGTCAAATGAGGGAAACAAAGAAGTAAACCGACAACACGAAAGCATGGGTCTAGTACTCCGAGGCAGTGGACTCCGGGTCATGCCTGGGAGGAGGAGTAAGAGTTGCTTGGGTGGAGAAAGGGGAGGTGAGAAGGAGGGGTTTCAGTGCAGAGCATCTCACTCAAAGCTTGGAGACACACAGCTATGACACGCCTGCGACCGCAGCGTGTTTGCTGTGGCAGCAGCTCGAGATACGAAGACAGCAGTGGGGAGACAGGGCTAGGTTCTAACAAGCCACAGATGCCACACAAAGAAGTTGGTTTCTAAGCACAATGGAGAGGTACTGAAGAATGTTAAGCAAGGGAGTGACACAATGAGATGTGGGTTTTATTTGTAAAGAAGACCTTGGAAACAGAATTGAGGGGAGCAGGGATGGATGAGAGCCGAGCAGAGACGAGGAGCTTAGCAAGCAGGTTTAGTGGACAGAGCGGGGAAAAGAGGGAGCAGATTCTAGAATGAAGCCCAAGGCTTGAAATCCCATCGTGCGTAGAGATGCGAGCAGTCTACCCTTGTCAGAGGTCCCATGCTAACACTCAAGAGACCCTTGCTGTTCAAAGCGTGGTCCACAGACCAGCAGCACGGGCCTCGGCTGGGGAGACCTCAGCCCTCACTACTGAATCAGATTCTGCATTTGAACAAGCTCTCCGGGTCATCTGGCTTATGTGCAAGTTGGAGAAGCACGTCTGCAGAGGATGGTGGGAAGGAGGAGCGCAACTCTGTAAGCTGTAAGCATGTTAGGAGAGTGTGGTGTACAGATGCGTCTCGTGGAGCTGATTATATTGTTCAGGGAAGTAGCAGCTGAGGCTCAGAGACTTGAAGGGATGTGTGGGCAGCTGACGGAGGGTCGGCCTTGACCCAGCCCATTTCATGAAAGCCAGCGATGGCTGGATCTGCTGGCCTGTGTGTCTCTGGGGCAGCCAGGGAGACCAGGCCAACGTGCTAAGATAACATCAATCCCTGCATCTTCCCCGCCCCCAGCCTAAACTATCTCGCTGCCGGCCAAATGTGTGTTCCTGCCTAAGACTGTTTACACGTGTTTACATGTGTGTGAGTTTGATCACCGGGATCCTTCTGACTCCCTGCATAAGTACACCAGGCAAGGGACAGGGGAAGCCCTATCCAAGGTCAAGGCAGAGGGATGGAGAGCAAAAGGCAGATTCGAGATCACAAAGTTCCAGCGGAAAAGACAGAGTCAGCAAATCTTGGTCGTGGGCAAGGTGAGGTGTTAAGATGGGGGCTAGTCAAGGTCAGCACTTGAGCTCTGCCATGGTCACTCCAGGCCCTTCTGTGGCTGGGAGGGTGGCGCATGGGAGTTACCTCCATGGGGTACCTGTCTGCATACCCAGGACACCTGTCATCAGCCACTCTGAGCACAAGGGCGCCATGCACGTGGCACCCGAGGAGATGGTGCCCCTAATTTGTGTTGGCAGCAGCTACACTTGTTTATGACGTTACATAATCAAATTTGTATAATTGCTCTTTTATACCTCACTTAAAAAATTCAAAACAGCACAGTGCAGGCAGGGGCGATATGAGCAAGGGCCTCTGACAGGTGGGTATTCCAGCCCTTCCTCCCAGGGAAAGGTGTGTACACCAAGAGAGAACACAGACAGGAGCAGGAAGTGGAAAGGCTGTTTGCAGAGCTGCCAGAATCAGGGATGGCTCCCTTCCCTGGGACAGACCTTAGCTGAATTCTTTTCATTACAAGGAGATAGAAGTTCAGGATCCCAGGAGACAGGGACCCACCAAGAGTTTGTCTTTGTTTTTTTCTCGCATCCTCCAGACATGACAGTTGCCATGTCATCCCCCTGACAGATGTGGGAGGCTTTGATTGAGTGACACTCCTGGCATCGGAGACCCCATGCTTGGTGATGAGGGTGGGCTATCAGTTTTGCTCAAAACCACAGGCAGGCCTTTGTTGGGGACAGTTGGGTAACTTTTTGCAGCAGTCGGGGAGCCGTGTTCTGCCTTCTTTGGAACTATCTTTGGGGCAGAAATTGTGGGTCCCTTACTTCATTTGGGCACATTTCTCCCCAGTCTTTTCTAGAAATCATAAAATAGATAAGGAAAGATTCTTCACAAGATATTTGCAGACTTCCTATGTTCTCACCTTTCATTGCAAATACGTGACAAGTCTAAGAAGAGATGCAGATCCTTGCAAATGTTATATAAGAGATGGAAATAATCTACTTGGCTTCCTGCAAAAAAGAAAAATTATTCCATGTAGAGGTGAGGAGGTCTTGGGCCCTGCGGGGAGGAAGTTTATGAGAGTTTCCCATAACTAATTCACAAGAGAATTTCTCAAGCTAGGACTCATTGTGGCTTCAGGAATTCCATGAACTGTCTGAAATAATTGTGGGTACAATTTTTATATAGGTGGGTACATTTTTATGGGAAGCAGATCCATGTCATTCATAAAATTGCCAAGGCTGTGATTTAAAATAGCTTGAGAATGTAGAGAGTTTTTCGAGTTTATGAGGAGCCTTCAGATATGTCCCATGTGGTCCTCATGTTATCCTTGTGAACGAGGCAGAGCAGAGACCATTATCTCTAGCTTATTGCGAGAAAACTGAAGCATAGAAATGCTCAGTGCTCATTGGCCACATGCCTATTGGTTCTCGGAAACCGGACACATAACCAAAGTTATGACTCCTATTCTTTCAACTCCAGCACAAACTTGAAGAACAGAAATTATTGCCTCCAAATAAATAATCCAGGACATTTGGACATTTGGAAACTTAAGAGCCTTAAATTCTGAATCTGAAAAACTGACTTCCATGTGTTCAAGTCAGATCTCTGACAACCCACGTATTCCCTTTCCCCACATTTTGCTGATATGAGGTCACGTGCGATGACAAAGCTTTTTCTAGGTCAAAGTTAGCCCTGGGTATGACCACTAAAGATGAGAGACCTTCCCCCCAAAATAGCCACAAGAGTCTCCTTGCCTCAGTCCTCTCCTGGGCACTGGGACTCTCCTTTCAAAATGCAGATGCCTACCCACCCTTTTGATGAAGGTGGACCTTAAACTTTATTTTGAGTCACACTTCTCCAAAAAGCAACCTTAAGAATGCTGTGTTTTTGGAGATAGAGAACAAACTGGTGGTTGCCAAGGGGGAGGGGGTCGGGGGAGGGATGGAGTGGGAGGCTGGGGTGAGCAGATGTAAGCTTTTATGTATAAAATGGATAGACAACAAGGTCCTACCGTAGAGCACAGGGAACTATATTCAAGATCCTATGATAAACCATAATAGAAAAGAACATTAAAAAAATAATATATATATGTATAATTGAATCACTTTGCTGTACAGCAGTAATTAACACAACATTGTAAATCAACTATACTCCAATTTTTTAAAAAACGCTGCATTTAAAATTCACAATCAGACTAATTCCTAAAGAAAAATATGTATTGAATAGTTGCAACCTGTTCCAACGTGTGAGTGGAAGTCTGATACCTCACCTCTCCGAGCCCTGTAAGAAGAGTATCATCACATCAATCTCACTGGATTATTTCAGATTGAGTGACATGAAATGAGAACATGCCATCACTCTGCCAGGCCCTAAGTAGGAGCAAAGAAGTGGTCATTGGCCTTTTGGCATCCTTCAGCATGAGTTTCTGGTTGGTATTTCCATTCTCTGTCTTCCCTGCTTTACATCCTAGAACATAAGCTGGACCTGACATTATAGAAAAGGAGTATTTCTCAAGGCTTTGCAGTGCTTCCCTTTTGAACTTGGCTGTCCTCAGGTTAAAATTTTCTGATTGTTTGAGACTTCTATTTGATTCAGTCCAACAGAAAGACAATCAAAGAAACATCATTAACTAAGATGTCATCAGAGCCATTGCATGACATTTGTAATGCACTGCTTGTGTTTAATTTGCATTCTGATGTAAGAAATGGATGTCCTTGCAAGCAAGTACACACCAGGCATGGGTTTGCTCTGTGCCTAACTCTGTGCTACGTGCTGGAAGCTGGATGTCACACTCCCAGGTCTGGCTGGGGTGACAAGCTTAATGCACCAGGAGCTTTTGAGAAAAGTATGTGTGATGTAGAAAGGCATAGGTGCTTCATAAATGACCATATTCATGAAACTGAATTCAGTGCTCACTGGAACTGTTGAAGAAGGGTGTAGAGGATCAGTTTCAAACTTTGAAATCAAACATGCTTCAAACTAAGCAAAGGCTGTACAAGAATTGAGTGTGTGCTCCATGAATAGCCCTTGGTGCATGCTGCAAGTGGAAGTCTCTGGGGACCACGTAGGAGATTAAAATGATTTAATAAGGGAAAGTGTTTAGGTAATAAGTAGAAAAACCATGATCCAGTGGACGAGACATAATCAACAGTAACCCAGTCTGCCTGTGAAATGAAGAAGGTCTTGTATTACTTGGAGAAATGATGGAAAAGATTTACTACAGATCATAAGTGTCATGAGAGTATCTTCTTGTCTTTTAAATTCATAATTGCTCAGTTGTTTATACAGAAGAAAATTAAAATCGCTGGTAGTCTCACTGGCAAGGCGTGGCAAGTATTGTTGGTATTCCAGCCTACTTCTTTCCAGCGTTCTGTGTGTAGCGGGGTGTGTGTCTGTGTGTGTGTGTGTGTGTCTGCTATGAGATCACATTCTATGTACAAAATTATTTTCCTGTATATTAAATATTCCCATGGCATTAAAAATGTCGTCAAAATGTGTTTTTAAATGGCTGCAAACTGTTCTGACATATAGATGTGTCACAATTTAATTAACAATTTTCCCGCTGTTGGGCATGTAGGTTGTTTCCAAACCTTTGCAGATAGAAACATAAATATTTTAAAAAGTATTACAGTCATCACTTTTGTGCCAAAATATCACTGTCTATTTCAGATTCTTTCCTTAAGATGAAGTCCCAATAGACAAATTTCTAGGTCAAAAGGATATAAACATTTCTAAGATTCTCCACATCTATTCTTTTCAGATTCATCATTTTATTTTCCCACTAATAGTATCCAGGTGTTCTGCCTTTCATAGATTCTGCGGGCACTATTATTATATGTCTTTTCCTATGTTGGTTGCAAAATGATCTCATCTTTGTTTTAATTTGTTATTCTTTCTTATTGATTGAGTACGTTCCCCAATGCTTAATCACATTTTAAATTTCCTCTTTTACACATTTTCATAGATTTTCAGCCTCCTTTGATTGTCTTAGGCTCCCTTAAGTAAAGTTATGTAAACAGACCTTGAGATTAGGAAAAGAAAGCCCAGTGTGGAGACTTCTAACTACCCACTTGCTAATTTCACCTGGGTAGTGACTTCCTCACAGACGTATGTAGCTGAAATTACTTTAATGCTTTGTGCTTAGGTCAAGTATTTATACATAGGTTTTTTATTTGACAGCTAATCCATGGCCCAGCTTTGGGAAGGCATTATTTCCTCCATATGGCCATAGATAATAGATGAGGTCATTTCCAATTCATTTGTCTTTTCCTTTTTTCTTCTTCTGGCTCTCTTTAGTCAAATCCTTGGAAAAGCTGTAAATGAACACAATAAGAATGAAAGTCATGTTTCTGATGGGAGGTTTGTCATTTCCCATTTGCTGCTGTGATATATATTCTTTTCAAACCTGAAGCAAGGATGAATTTTTCTACGTACGGTTAAATTCCATTACTTCCTCCCTATTCATCTTTTTTTTTCTTCCTTTAATGTCTTTTGTGGAAACTTCCATCTTAATATCTTTGAGCTTTGAGTTTTCTATGGGTTGCAGGACCTCTTTGGGTTTTAACAAAATGTTGGAAATTTCCATTCTTCTGACATTTGCCATGTGATTACCAGAAGCTGTCTGATGACAAGGAGTGCTTAAGAAGAGTCTTCTGTTCTTTATCCATCCTATGTATAATGGTTTACATAAGGTCCTACTGTATAGCACAGGGAACTATATTCAGTATCCTGTGATAGACCATAATGGAAAAGAATAGAAAAAAAAAAGAATGTCTATATGTGTATAACTGAGTCACTTCACTGTACAGCAGAGATCGGCACAACACTGTGAATCAACTATACTTCAATAAAAAAATTAAAATTAAAAAAGCTAATATAAAAGAAGGGTCTTCTGTGTAATTATCTTTATTTTCAAAACTGGCTCACAATATCAGCTTTCTCATTGATGAAAATCATGATATGCCTATAACATCATGACTGTTTATGTAGGGAGGCACTAAGCTACATGTGGACCTGTCCTTGGCAGTAAATGGATAACCTTACAAATGTGATGTCTATTGACTCACACTATTGACTCACATTTGGGTCAGTCCCTTTGGTAATTGTATATTAGCTCCATGTATCTTTTATAGCTTATCTTAGCCATCAGAATGTCTTTAGAGTTTACTCTGCTACTTATCATTGATATTGGGAGTTATTCAAGGTCAACCATACACCCAAGCCAATTAGGATAATGCTATAAAAATTATAGATGTTATAGTTGCCCTGTTCTGCCTGATCAGCTGTGTGACCTCAGTAAGTGTCCTAACCTCTCTGAGGCTTGGTTTCTTGATTTAGAAAATGGAGATTATAGTAAAAACTTTGCAAGATAATTGTGTTTGTATATACTATATTTCTATATATGTTTACTTGCAGTTGGAAATGATCCAGCAGAGTATGAAAAATGTGTATGTATGTGTATGTGTTGGAAATGATCTAGCAGACTATGAAAAATGTACAGTGTGGCAGCAAGAGGGGCTGATGGCTGGGATGAAGGCAAATGGTGATCAGATTCATGTGAGTGGTGAGGCTTCTCTTATTCGAACAATAAAACATTCAGATTAACTATTCATTGATGGTTCCAAGAAGGAGGAACATCCCTGAAGGAAAGTTTAAAGCTGAATTTGATAGTCTGAGAACATTCGAAGCCTTTGTTTACAGGCATTCATTACAAATGCCATACTGAGTATTCATATTTCATGATCATACACAGTCCATCCTCATCTTTCGCAGATTCCGTATTTGCGAGTTCACCTACTTGCTAAAAATTACTTGCAATTCCAATATCAATACTCACACTACCTTCACGGTCATTTGTGGGTACATGCAAAGTGGCAAAAACTTGAGTTGCCTGATGTACCGGTTTCCAGCTGAGGTAGAACAAGGCGATGCTCTGTCTTTGTGTTTCAACTCATCTTGTTAACAAGTATCCTTTTCATGGTCCATTTAGTGCCGTGGTTTTCGTATTTTTGTGCTTTTTACTGGTGATTTTGCTGTTTAAAATGGCCTCCAAGCGTTTTGTTGAAATGCTGTCTAGTGTCCCTTATGGAGAAAATACTTGTGTTAGATGAGCTTCACTCAGACGTGAATTCTAGTGCTGCTGGCCATGAGTTCAATGTTAATGAGTCAACGATATGTTTAAAGAGAAACAGGTCTAAAACAAGTTTACATGTTTATCAGTTGATGAAATTGTTATGACCAGAGGATCTCAGGAACCTAATCCTATATTTCCCCCTAAGGGCAATGATTCAGTATTCATGAATTCAGTGTTTGTGGTGACTTTCTTGACTATAACTATACTGCGAATAACTAGAATAACAAGAATCAGCCATGGTTGGTGATGATTCCCTTTAAGGACAATTCCCTTGCACTACTTCCCCTGACCTGCCAGCAAAAGATAATCTCTAGCCTGTTAGGGAAGCACCCCAGGATCATCAGACAGAGAGAGAACAAAGTAAGAACTGGTCAGGGATTTTTAGGGCAACTGAAAAGCTGGTGGTTCTCATAGAACAATGGCTATTAACTGGGAACTAGGCCAGTGGGGGACATCTAAGCAAACAGGCCTGCTTCCACATGCAGCCTTTTGTTGAGAGCCTTCTCTGTGTCAGACTAGATGCTGAGACTACAGAGGTGACTTACAGCCCTGCCACGGAGGAGCTGATTGTCTTTGATCCCTACCTCTCTACCCCCAACGCTTATAAAGTACTGGGGGCATGTGCTGGCCATCATGTAGTGCATCACCGTTGTACACCATTTAATCTCCACAATGACTGTATGAGGAGGTACTAGTACTACTGTCACGTTTTAGAGGAGGCACCTGAGGTCAGATAACTTGCCTGAATGTACACAGTACATGGCAGAGCCAGTAACTGGGTCCAAACTGTGAAGCTGCAGACACCCAGGCCCTCAACCGTGGGTCTACACGACCCTTTCTGGTTAGGGGACGGATGTGGAAACAAAGACAGTTCCAGGTAAAGGTGCGCCCTGCTGGGGGCGCTTACAGGGCCTGAGGGAGTCCTAGGCTGGTGTCATCTCCGGAGGCTCAGACAGTAGTAGGAGGGAGAAAGTGTGGATTAACAGCTTCTCAACAGAGCAGGGAGGGCTCAGAGACTCAGGGGCACTGCACAGTCTCCATGAGGTCCAGTTCTAAACCACAGCTGTGTGTGGGCCACTCGAGGCTCCTTGAGGCCAGCCGGCAAGAAAACAAGCTTTTGTCAAAAAGAGGCAATGACTCACGCTAGCCCGTCTCCATTGAGTGTGATTAAGTGCAGTATGAATGCACTTTCCGTCGGCATTGACTTTTAAGAGTAAGTCTCCTGCTGCAGATATGAAAGAAAAGCCGGTTTTATCCGGAAGAAAAATAAAACCATCAGTGCTTTGAGTTTTCTTAGGTAAGGGCTAGATTTTCGTCATTCTTCCCACTCCCACACAGAGCTCCTGAAAAGGAAAATGTGTCAGTCAGCAAGAATGTTACACATCAAAGAGATCATCAAGGCTAGAGGCCCAGAAAAATTACACAGATAGAGGCATCTGTGCTGGTCTGAGTTTTCCCTCCTGTGAACCATAACAATACATTCAGAAAGCACTCCAGCACTGGGCAAACTAGGCTCTAGGGTTCTTGGGCCCCTCGCTAGGTGGGCATAGCTGGTGCAGACAGCAATACTGCATTGCCTCTGCTCAGCTAGCTACAACGGATCCACTTGACTCGTGGGTGTTCTTAACAAATCTTCCAGTACTGCATCTGACACCCTTCAATAGCCTAACACCAGAAACATGGGCGCTGGATTGCTGAGGGTGACTTAATCCATCATCCTACTGTCTGGTCGCTCTCTCTGCACTCAGTGTTGGCTTGCTGACTCTCCAAACCTTTTGTCCTTTAATTTTTCCCAATCTCCAGAGGGAATGCGGAGAATATGTGGTTCCCTGAGTAGATGCTCCTAAATTCTTAATCTTATAGGTGAATGGAACCAATAAAACTGTAAATGGGTGGAAGAGAGAGAAGCATATAGCACTGGAAATCATACCCCAACAGTGAAATCCAAAACAACCACAGCAAACTTGAAAAAGTATTGAGTGAATTTTTTTTTTGAATTTATTTTATTTTATTTTTATACAGCAGGTTCTTATTAGTTATCTATTTTATACATTTTGGTATATATAGGTCAATCCCAATCTCCCAATTCATCCCACCACCACCACCCCCCTCCCCCACTTTTGTCCATATGTTTGTTCTCTACATCTCTTTCTCTATTTCTGCTTGCAAACCGGTTCATCTGTACCATTTTTCTAGAATCCACATATATGCATTAATATACGATATTTGTTCTTCTCTTTCTGACTTACTTCACTCTTTATGATAGTCTCTAGGCCCATCCAAGTCTCTACAAATTACCCAATTTCATTTCTTTTTATGGCTGAGTAATATTCCATTGTATATATGTACCACATCTTCTTTATCCATTCATCTGTTGATGGGCATTTAGGTCGCTTCTATGACCTGGCTATTGTAAATACTGCTGCAATGAACATTGGGGTGCGTATGCCTTTTGGAATTATGGTTTTCTCTGGGTATATGCCCAGTACTGGGGTTGCTGGGTCATATGGTAATTCTATTTTTAGTTTTTTAAGGAACCTCCATACTGTTCTCCCTAGTGGCTGTATCAGTTTACATTCCCACCAACAGTGCAAGAGTGTTCCCTTTTCTCCGTACGCTCTCCAGCATTTGTTGTTTGTAGATTTTCTGGTGATGCCCATTCTAACTGGTGTGAGGTGATACCTCATTGTACTTGTGATTTGCATTTCTCTAATAATTAGTAATAATTATACTAATAATTATTATTATTACTACTAATAATTAAGCACCTTTTCATGTCCCTCTTGGCCATCTGTATGTCTTCTTTGGAGAAATGTCTATTTAGGTCTTCTGCCCATTTTTGGATTGGGTTTTTTTGTTTTTTCAACATTGAGCTGCATGCACTGTTTATGTATTTTGGAGATTAATCCTTTGTCCATTGATTCATTTGCAAATATTTTCTCCCAATCTGAGGGTTGTCTTTTCGTCTTGTTTATAGTATTCTTTGCTGTGCAAAAGGTTTTAAGTTTCAGTAGGTCCCATTTGTTTATTTTTGTTTTTATTTCCATTATTCTAGGAGGTGGGTCAAAAAAGATCTTGCTGTGATTTATGTCAGAGAGTGTTCTTCCTATGTTTTCCTCTAAGAGTTTTATAGTGTTCGGTCTTATATTTAGGTCTTTAATCCATTTTGAGTTTATTTTTGTGTATGGTGTTAGAGAGTGTTCTAATTTCATTCTTTGACATTTGGCTGTCTTGTTTTCCCAGCACCACTTATTGAAAAGACTGTCTTTTCTCCATTGTATATCCTTGACTCCTTTGTCGAAGATTAGTTGACCATAGGTGCGTGGGTTTATCTCTGGGCTTTCTATCCTGTTCCATTGATCTATATTTCTGTGTTTGTGCCAGTACCATATTGTCTTGATTATTGTAGCTTTGTAGTATAGTCTGAAGTCAGGGAGTTTGATTCCTCCAGCTCCGTTTTTTTCCCTCAAGATTGCTTTGGCTATTCGGGGTCTTTTGTGTTTCCATACAAATTTTAAGAGTGTTTGTTCTAGTCCTGTAAAAAATGCCATTGGTAATTTGATAGGGATTGCCTTGAATCTGTAGATTGCTTTGGGTAGTATAGTCATTTTCACAATATTGATTCTTCCAATCAAAGAACATGGTATATCTCTCCATCTGTTTGTGTCATCTTGGATTTCTTTCATCACTGTCTTATAGTTTTCTGAGTACAGGTATTTTACCTCCTTAGGTAGGTTTATTCCTAGGTATTTTATACTTTTTGTTGCAATGGTGCATGGGATTGTTTCCTTAATTTCTCTTTCTTATCTTTCATTGTTAGCATATAGGAATGCAAGAGATTTCTGTGCATTAATTTTGTATCCTGCAACTTTACCAAATTCATTGATTAGCTCTAGTAGTTTTCTGGTGGCATCTTTAGGATTTTCTATGTATAGTATCATGTCATCTGCAAACAGTGACAGTTTTACTTCTTGTTTTCCAATTTGTATTCCTTTTATTTCTTTTTCTTCTCTGATTGCCATGGCTAGGACTTCCAAAACTATGCTGAATAATAGTGGCAAGGGTGGACATCCTTGTCTTGTTCTTGATCTTAGAGGAAATGCTTTCAGTTTTTCACCATTGAGAAGGATGTTGGCTGTGGGTTTGTCATATATGGACTTTACTGTGTTGAGGTAAGTTCCCTCTATGCCCACTTTCTGGAGAGTTTTTATCATAAATCGGTGTTGAATTTTGTCAAAAGCTTTTCCTGCATCTATTGAGATGATCATATGGTTTTTATTCTTCAGTTTGTTAATGTGTATCCCATTGATTGATTTGCATAAATTGAAGAATCCTTACAGCCCTGGGATAAATCCCAGTTGATCATGGTGTATGATCTTCTTAATGTGTTGTTGGATTCTGTTTGTTACTATTTTGTTGAGGATTCTTGCATCTATATTCATCAGTGATATTGGTCTGTAATTTTCTTTTTTTGTAGTATCTTTGTCTGGTTTTGGTATCAGGGTGATGGTGGCCTCGTAGAATGAGTTTAGGACTGTTCCTTCCTCTGCAATTTTTTGGGAGAGTTTGAGAAGGATGGGTGTTAGCTCTTCTCTAAATGTTTGCTAGAATTGGAAGGTTATACCTTTCTAAGAATTCGTCCATTACTTCCAGGTTCTCCATTTTATTGGCATAGAGTTGCTTGTAGTAATCTCTTATGATGCTTTGTATTTCTGCAGTGTCCATTGTAACTTCTCCTTTTTCATTTCTAATTTTATTGATTTGAGTCCTCTCCCTCTTTTTCTTGATGAGTCTGGCTAAAAGTTTATCAATTTTGTTTACCTTCTCAAAGAACCAGCTTTTAGTTTTATTGATCTTTGTTGTTGTTTTCTTTGTTTCTATTTCATTTATTTCTGCTCTGATCTTTATGATTTCTTTCCTTCTACTAACTTTGGGTTTTGTTTGTTCTTTCTCTAGTTCCTTTAGGTGTAAGGTTAGACTGTTCATTTGAGATTTTTCTTGATTCTTGAGGTAGGATTGTATTGCCAGGGTTGTATTGTATTGCTTTAAACTTCCCTCTTGGAACTGCTTTTGCTGCATCCCAGGGAGGTTTTGGATCATTGTGTTTTCCTTGTCATTTGTCTCTAAGTATTTTTTGATTTCCTCTTTGATTTCTTCAGTGATCTCTTGGTTATTTAGTAACATATTGTTTAGCCTCCATGTGTTTGTATTTTTTACGGTTTTTTTCCCTGTAATTTATTTCTGATCCCATAGTGTTGTGGTCGGAAAAGATGCTAGATATGATTTCAATTTTCTTAAATTTACTGAGGCTTGGTTTGTGACCCAAGATGTGATCTATCCAGGAGAATGTGCTGTATGCACTTGAGAAGAAAGTGTAATCTGCTGTTTTTGGATGGAAAGTCTATAAATATCAATTAAATCTATCTGGTCTATTGTATCATTTAAAGTTTGTGTTTCCTTATTTATTTTCATTTTGGATGATCTGTCCATTGGTGAAAATGGGGTGTTAAAGTCCCCTACTATGACTGTGTTCCTGTCGTTTTCCCCTTTTATGACTGTTAGCATTTGCCTTAATGTATTGAGTTGCTCCTATGTTGGGTGCATAAATATTTCCAATTGTTATATCTTCTTGGATTGATCCCTTGATCAGTATGTAGTGTCCTTCTTTGTCTCTTCTAATAGTCTTTATTTCAAAGTCTATTTTGTCTGATATGAGTATTGCTACTCTAGCTTTCTTTTGATTTCCATTTGCATGGAATATCTTTTTCCGTCCCCTCACTTTCAGTCTGTATGTGTCCCTAGGTCTGAAGTGGGTCTCTTGTAGATAGCATATATATGGGCCTTGTTTTTGTATCCAGTCAGCGAGCCTGTGTCTTTTGGTTGGAGCATTTAATCCTTTCACATTTTAGGTGATTATTGATATGTATGTTCCTATTACAATTCTCTTAAGAGTTTTGGGTTTATTTTTGTAAGTCCTTTTCTTCTTTTGTGTTTCCCACTTAGAGAAGTTCCTTTAGCATTTGTTGTAGAGCTGGTTTGGTGGTGCTGAATTCTCTTAGCTTTTGATTGTCTGTAAAGCTTTTGATTTCTCCATCGAATCTGAATGAGACCCTTGCTGGGTAGAGTAATCTTAGTTGTAGTTCCTTCCTTTTCATCACTTTAAATATATCTTGCCACTCCCTTCTGGCTTGTAGAGTTTCTGCTGAGAAATCAGCTGTTAACCTTACGGGAGTTCCCTTGTATGTTATTTGTTGTTTCTCCCTTGTTGCTTTTAATAATTTTTCTTTGTCTTTAATTCTTGTCAGTTTGATTACTATATGTCTCAGCATGTTTTTCATTGAGTTTATCCTGCCTGGGACTCTCTGTGCTTCCTGGACATGGGTGGATATTCCCTTTCCCATGTTAGGGAAGTTTTCGACTATAATCTCTTCACATATTTTCTCTGGTCCTTTCTCTCTCTCTTCTCCTTCCAGGACCCCTATAATGCAAATGTTGATGCATTTAATGTTGTCCCAGAGGTCTCTTAGGCTGTCTTCACTTCTTTTCATTCTTTTTTCTTTATTCTGTTCCATGGCAGTGAATTCCACCATTCTGTCTTCCAGGTCACTTATCCGTTCTTCTCCCTCAGTTATTCTGTTATTGATTCCTTCTAGTGTATTTTTCATTTCAGTTCTTGGATTGGTCATCTCTGATTGTTTGTTCTTTAATTCTTCTAGGTGTTTGTTCTTTAATTCTTCTAGGTGTTTGTATAACATTTCTTGCATCTTCTCGACCTTTGCCTCCATTCTTTTTCTGAGCTCCTGGATCATCTTCACTATCATCATTCTGAACTCTTTTTCTGGAAGGTTGCCTATCTCCACTTCATTTAGTTGTTTCTCTGGGGTTTTATCTTGTTCCGTCATCTGGTACATAGTCCTCTGCCTTTTCATTTTGTCTATCTTTCTGTGAATGTGTTTTTTGTTCCAAAGGCTGCAGGATTGTAGTTCTTGTTGCTTCTGCTGGTTCCCCCCTGGTGGATGAGGCTATCTAAGAGGCTTGTGCAAGCTTCTTGATGGTAGGGACTGTTGGTGGGTAGAGCTGGGTTTTGCTCTGGTGGGCAGAGCTCAGTAAAACTTTAATCCACTTGTCTGCTGATGGGTGGGGCTGAGTTCCCTCCCTGTTGGTTGTTTGGCCTCAGGTGACCCAGCACTGGTGCCTACAGGCTCTTTGGTGGGGCTAATGATGGACTCCAGGAGGGCCTATGCCAAGGAGTACTTCCCCGAACTTCTGCTGCCAGTGTCCTTGTCCCCGCGGTGAGCCACCCCCGCCTCTGCAGGAGACCCTCCAACACTAGCAGGTAGGTCTGGTTCAGCCTCCTATGGTGTCACTGCTGCTTCCCCTGGGTCCCGTTGTGCACACTACTTTGTGTGTGCCCTCCAAGAGTGGAGTCTCTGTTTCCCCCAGTCCTGTCAAAGTCCTGCAATCAAATCCCGCTAGCCTTCAAAGTCTGATTCTCTGGGAATTCCTCCTCCCGTTGCCGGACCCCCAGGTTGGGAAGCCTGATGTTGGGCTCAGGTCCTTCACTCCAGTAGGTGGACTTCTGGGGTATAATTGTTCTCCAGTTTGTGAGTCACCCACCCAGCAGTTATGGGATTTGGTTTTATTGTGTTTGTGCCCCTCTTACCATCTCACTGCAGCTTCTCCTTTGTCTTTGGATGTGGGGTATCTTTTTGGTGAGTTCCAGTCTTCCTGTCGATGATTGTTCAGCAGTTAATTGTGATTCTGGTGCTCTTGCAAGAGGGAATGAGCACACATCCTTCTACTCTGCCATCTTGAACCAACCTGAGTGCATTTATGTAAAGTAGTTTGAGTGTTCTTATAAAATGAAGAGAGCATCTTCCAAGAAGTAGCACTTCTTCTACTTTAAGTGTAAGAAATTCCTGGCTTCACCTACACGTGTGCATGCCGAAAGAACAATTCCTGTTCTCAGCTACTAGAGAACAATTCGAAGATATATCTGTTGGTATTCTGTTTACATACTGGTTGCTAAAATTCATCATTTGATTTAAGTAGGTTGTTCTGCCTCAAGAATTGGCTGAATAAATGAAAATATGTCTGGATTTCCATTGCTAAATTTTCTTTTCATTCATCTTGTTTGGGCCAGGCACTAAAGCTCTGACAGTGTAGCATGGGGCTGATGGTCACCATATAGGATTTGATTAGTCTAACAACTGATCGTCCTCCACAGTAAGTTTAAATAGACCCAATTCCTAGGTCCACTGGTTGTTCTACCTGACTGTGGATGTGAACCAATGATTTGTTCTCCATTTTAGCTCTATGGAGATCATGAAGAGAACTGTGGGTTTTTTATGTGCCAACTCTGATTATTAGTTATTGTCTGGAACACTGTGTTGGAAAGAATGCCAAGGCTGAAACTGGCTCAGTAGGGAAGAGCATCATGATCAATTAGCAATGTCTACCATGAGTGCAGGTGGACAGAATTGGGATAAGTGAAACCCATGTTTTACATCCCTGGAATAGAGCTGCAACATTTGGAAACTGGGAAATCCTAGGAGGATGGAGGATGGACCAGGTTCCTCCCAGAGCATTAAGTTGAGTGTGTAGGTGGGGGAGGTTGTGTATCTTCCTGTCCGTTACAACACTTGGGTCCCCCTTTCAAGCCGCCAAGGCTCTTCTGAAGCCTCAGATCCTTCCTTAACAAGGAAGATGAGGAGAATGCAGCCTAAGGAGCAAATCTAGATAAGTGAGATTTGTAGCAAACCCACCTCCACTTTGCTCCTCTATATATGTTCTCTGATGTAGAATGCCTTTGCCCTGGCCTAAACATCTCCATCCACAGGTTCCAATCCCCAGGTCTGCTGCACATTTCTGGGTTTCAGAGCAAGATGAAAGCCTATGGTTATTGAGAGAACACTGTAGGTCATGGAGAAAAGCTGAACCTCACTGAAACAGAAGAGTCAAGCACTAAAAATTACCTAAGGAAGCCGAAGGTGCATGGACACATCCTTTGTTAGTTGGGAACGTATCTACATTCTAGAGGTTCAAGCTGCTTAAAATCACTGTGCTGCTGCCTTCAGGCAGAAGCCCAGGTGGTCTGCCATGCCCTGGGCCAGCAGACAGGTAAGCCTTTGAAAGTACAAGGGGAAACCTCAGTGATTTCTAGGTTGGTTGGCCTGAGGAAGGGCTTTGCCATCTTTCTGATACCTCAACTTCACATTGCATGGAGCTTTGGAGGCATGAGAATTCTGGTTTAGCTCAGAAGCCCCAGCGTAGGGACAGAACAGTGTGGATAAAGGCTTCGGAAGAACAGCCCAGAAGGCTGGATTCCTGGAAGGGGTAGATCTTCTTGGACTCTGATTGATTCTGTGAAATGAAATTACACCCACAGTGACATCCATTGTCTCCTGTCACATATGCATATCATTTGTCCTTGAGAAACAGAGTACATAAAAACAGGGAATGAATTGGAGGCAGAGGAAAGGGGAGGAAAATAATATGAGATGGCAAGCTTTGAGCTCTGTGGTGAAAAGGTTCACCGGCATGCCCTGTGGCTGCCCTCACGTAGCTTACTATCTAGTAATTGCACAATGACCTGAGACCCAACAGGGAGGAACTGAGGGCTCTGGGTCTTCAGAGAGGGAGGGATCACCCAGCAGAGGTCTAGGCCAGGAATGTGCAGTGAAGGGGGCGCTGGGCGTGCCTTCATGCATTTATTTCCTCAGCCCTTTAACCAACCTTTCTTTCAGTGGGTTTAGAAACCCCATGCTGGGCATTGGGGTCACAGAGATGACCCCAGTTCTCCCCCTCAGGAAGTTCAGGGAATGCATGTAGAGAAACACATGCACATGGTAGTTATGGGTGCTGGGATAGATCTGATGGGCAAAGGGGTGGGCAGGCTGGATTAGCTGCTCCATGAGGCACTTTGGGGCATGTTAGAGAATGGCACCTCTTCTGGACAGATGCCATCCACGGGCATGTGGCTTGGCAAGCAGAAGTTTTGCTGTGAAAATCAGGAAGAGTCCCAATCTTCTGCCTGAGTCTGTACCCAGCCATGGTGTTGACTTAGCCTGTGAACCATGGGAGCACCCAGGCATTCTCGTGCAGTGTGCAACCTGCACAACTGTACACAGCATCCCGGTGGCAGTGGGCTAGAAGCACACAGCCTGTGTCTTGACTTCGATGTGTGGAAACTTAAGCAGCCCACTTGAGCTCTCAGAGTCTCATTGTCTATATGTGCAGGATGGAAACCATAATATGCACCTACCTTGATTGTTCTGTGTGTGTTAGTGTGTGTGCTGGTACTCTGGGCCCTGGAAGGCTCTACACAGATTTTTTTTTTTTTAAGACTTTATTTATTTACTTTATTTTTTTTTTTTGGCTGTGTTGGGTCTTCGTTTCTATGCAAGGGCTTTCTCTAGTTGTGGCAAGTGGGGGCCTCTTCATCGCGGTGCGCGGGCCTTTCACTGTCGTGGCCTCTCTTGTTGTGGGGCACAGGATCCAGACACGAAGGCTCAGTAGTTGTGGCTCATGGGCCTAGTTGCTCCGCGGCATGTGGGATCTTCCCAGACCAGGGCTCGAACCCGTGTCCCCTGAATTGGCAGGCAGATTCTCAACCACTGCACCACGAGGGAAGCCCTACACAGATGTTAAATATTACTATTTGGTAGAGATCTGCCTCTTGATTTATGGACCAGGAAAATCTTTAATAAATCTGTTAGTGGATAAACCTTACATTTACTACCTCTTCTTGCTTCTCTCTTTTCTTCTCTCTCTTTCCCTCCCCCCATCTCTCTCTGTCTCTCCCTGACACTCATGCCTACCTTCTACCATCAGTCCTGCCAATTCACAGGCTTACTCTCTCCTTGATGAGAGACCCTTATCTTTGTTTGCAGAGTTTCAGTCAAGAGGCAGGTTTTCTATGGAGTCGTAGAACTGCATACAACTTAACAGTGTCCTTTAGGCCCTACCTTGCTTATTTGTTGCAGAAAGGATTTTTTTTAAGAGGACATAGAAAATAAAGTCAAGAGGTGTTCGTTCCCAATAGCTTGATTGGAAAACATCATTGGGACAAATGAACAGAGCTGCACATTTGCATTAATTAAATTGACCATGAACCCAGCTTAATGTTTCATTTCACCTTTCTCCTGGCATGATGGTGCCTGAGTGTTTTGGAACTCAGATACATACACGCTGGCAGGGATGGCTGAAAGATCAGCAACAATCAATGTTTGTAATCAAAGAAGATTAAACTCCATATTAATTAACAGGAATCTAATGATTGACACTCTTGTGGGGCAGAGTGGCCCAAGCCTGCACTGCATTCAGAGAAATGGAGATAATTAAACAGTGGACCTTTCTGGAAGGAAAAGCTTTCATTATTATTGAGTTAAATTCTATGCATAGCGCAATTCTTTTACCAATGGGGAATCAAACCAAGTGCTGTAGTAAATTCAGACCAGTGACATGCAGCTCCTGACCTGAGTCTCCAGGGTGCTTCTCCAGGTGTTCCCCAAAGGAACTTGGGGTAGTGTTAAGAGAAGGGGCTTACTACTGAGTTCAAATCCCAGCCCCATCACTCAGTAGCTGTGTGATCCCAGGAAAGTTACTTAACCTCTCTGTTTCTTCATTTGTAAAATGGCAATAATAATAATTGTACCTATCTCAGAGGGGTTGTGTGAGGATTTGATGAGTTTGATGTGGTAAAGGTAGATGGAAAGCAAAGGGGAGGAAATGCTGGATGGTTTCTCGAGCAAATGCTCCCTAATGGGCCCCATCTTTACAGACAGCAGCACCTTTAAGCCTCAAAGCCAACATATGAGGTGCATCTTCACAGATGAACATGCCAAGGAAATTGGAAAAGAGTAAATACCAAGACTGCTTAGATATCCTAGTGAGTGAGGATTGATGGCTCCCATTTACTGAGAGGACTAACCCCGCGGCCTCTATTCGGTGCTGTTCATTCATTGCCTCACTCACTCACCTGCAGTACTCGGGACCTCCTGACACAGGTGAGGAGATGGAGGCTCAGGGAGGTCAAGGGTGAGAGTTCATGCTGGAGCTGGACTTGCGCCCAGAGGCACCTGGCTCCACTCTTCCTGGGGGTGTCCGCAGGAGGGAGGAGGCTGAATGGAAGAGGGCAGTCACCCGCTTTCTATGTCAGCCACCCTTGTGACAAAATGAGACAAAGTCCTTGCTTGGGATGCACCTGCGGTCTGGTTGTGAGGACAGAATTCAAAATCAGAGAACGGAAGAATGTGTGTGACCCACAGTCAGTTCCTTGTCAACCCCAGTGTCCCCGCCGGAACGATCCATGCATTGGACCATAAAGAACGGGATCCTCTACTGCGAGGTCAGGTTATGTAGGTGCAGGAGGGGCAAGGATGCTAGGGTGTAGGGATCCACGCTGTGCACCTTGTGGGTCTGTGGATCTATGACTGGAAATCCTGGTCCAGGAGGTGGCAAGTGCCACAGGGACACAGCATTTCCAGATGATTTCATTATGGCCTACAGAATGGTTGGAGCTCCGCTTTACTTGAAAAGCATATGCATTATCACCTGGCTGTGGCTGATAGCAGAATTCTGGAACCTGCGGTCCAGAGAGGTCCCAAGGGAGGGCATGCAGCGCCTTCTCCAACATCACTCCTCTCTGACAGACCCAGTAAGATGTCTGCCTTTGACCTCTCACCCTGCCTTTGACCTCAATTTAGCACCCTTGCAACCAAGTCATAATTTAAGAGAAATTACTCCCTGACATCCTCATGCCAGATAATTCTTTAACAGTATCTCTGGGTGATTTCCTTCCTAGGCAGCCGCATAATCACTTTGTACTGTTTCACCAAACAACTGATGCCTCGGTGCATCATTGCCTCCCAGTCGTATGGATTTAGCGCAGCATTGCATTCTGTAATCATTTATCCCCTAATCTCTCGGAGGTCACCTCTGCTTATCAGGGCCCCAGACACCCAAGAGGGCAGGAGCCCAAATGCCAGCTAAGTCCAGGAAGGAAAGAGCAAATGGCAGGTTATTCAGGGTGCTTCCATATGCCCACCTCCCCTCCGGGCTGATTGTTGACTTCCTCAAAAGATCTGCCCGTTTAATAGTACCTGAAGCTGCTCACTAGGCCTGACTAATATCAAAAGAAGGAAAGCGTGTGCAATTCAAATGAAGTGCGCTGGTGTAATGCAGACACACAAATGTGTGTGGGTTCCCAGCTGAGGCAAAATGTGATTACTCAAACCACAAGTGGTTCAGCTAAGTGAACACTTAGCTTGTAGAATAAAAGTACAAACAGAAACCAACTAACTGCATTCTCCAACCTCCTTTTCCTGCTCATCACAATAATATCACGGTGTTTAAAGCAGCTACCCTGGTTTTGTTTTGCTCATACCTCAATCCATAAAAGCCTGTGGAGCGATGTGGGAAAAGAAAACTTAAGAGGTTTTTTGAACAAGTTAAATCTAGAGCCACGTCCCAACTCCTCTGAGTCTAGCTGAGAGATCTTGGGAAAGTTATTTAATGTTGCTGGCTTCAGTTTCTTCCCCTCCGATATGAGACGCAGAGTAACAGTTTAATCAATATGCATAGGACATGTCTAAGGTCAGCAGTTAAGACCTCACAGGATGTGTGACAAGAAATAAGATCCTGTATGGGAAAGGGTGCACACAGTGACCTGAACATGATAGCCAATCAATACGATTATTATAATTGGGATGACTATTTAAAATGTAATATTCAGTATTTTGCATTTCATTGTGTTGATCACCAGATGGGAAAGTCATAGAATGTTTAAGGAAGATTGCGGCTGGCAACATTCCTTTCAGTCTTGGTTCATTTGAAAACCTTGAGGGAAAAGCTGTTACACACATGGACTTAGTTCTTTGGGGGTTTGAACCCCACCCCTATGTCCCCCTTGCCTCTCTCATTCCCCTGTCATGCGTGACATATTCAGATGAAGACAAAAAGCACCTGAGGTGAAGGAATGAATGAGCCCACATTCTGAGGGCAAACTTCCTAAACAATGGCTGTGTCTTTGAAATCAGATTCCCCATCTTTGAATTCCTGCTGGTTGGAAAATATACTCACTTCCCTCTTTTCCTTAAAAATATCGATCACCCATGATGCTGCAAGATACTGTAACTAACTAACCTTCACAGCAGTGTTATGGCTGAGGAAACCTAAGCCTCATAGGTACACGTGGCCTCAGGATGATTCCCAAATTCATAATTTTCCCATATCACATAGAAAATGGTTAACATTTTTATAAATTTATAAAAATTGTACAGCTAACAATATCAAGGTGCAGAGGGAAAAAATCTGTGCACGCTGTTGTGAGAATTTACAAGAGTTGTCGTGTCAGAGCCCCGGGCCTGGTATAAAGTCGGCTCCTAACAGATGCTCAGTCTTGGTGTCCCTGCACCTCCAGGCAGGCCCTCCTCGGAAAGCCCCTTGAAGCAATCCCTCAGGGTAACTCACCTGCCCTACTGATTCCTAGCGATGGGGTCGGAGCACCGGCTCTGACCAAACATTGAAATGCTGACTATTTAATTGTAGGAAGGTGTTTTTTTTTTTTAATTTATTTTATAGAAGTATAGTTGATTTACAGTGTTGTGTTAATTTCTACTGTACAGCAAAGTGATTCAGTTTTACATACATACATTTTTTTCATATTCCTTTCCATTAGGAAGGTGTTTTGTAGATATGATCTAGTCACCTCACTCTCTCCCTCTCAGCACCTGTGACTTTTGGAGGGGTGGGTCTGGATTAATTCCAAAAGATGGCAGGGCTGGAGCAGCTCACAAAGCCTCAGAGGATGTCTAAAGGTTGAACTCACAGTGCCATGGACATGCGGCCGGCGGCGCGCTCAGGTGACAGGTGTTGGGCAAAGGTTACAGTGTAGCCCTGCCCAGCTCCAGTGTCAGAAGCAGCAGGAGAGCTCTGTACCCTTCACCTCGGGGACCTCTGTCCTGTCGGCACTTGCTGGCTGACGTTGAGCTGAACACACGGGGCTCAGGGGCCTTTGGGCCCCTCCCACAGGGGAACAAACCATACGTGCGCCAAGGAGAGGCCATGCAGGTTAATATAAGGCTCTTTTCCTAGATAAGGAATGTCAGGGAGACGGTGGCTTTGGCCCTGCTTCTCCTGAGCAATGAAAATTCTGACTGAGGGCAACTTAGACACAGACCCTGCTGGGACAGCTGGAGGCTGGGACGTTTCCCCAGAGCCTGCCTGACGGTACCCCAACTCTGTCCATTCAGTCAATCTCGAGAGTAATCATTCAGGTAAATTGGCCCTATTAGGGCTTCCTCGGTAAAACTGCCAAGCAGGGGCCGCATCTTCACACAGTAATAGGACAGAAAGGCAGACAGTTGTGTTCACATGTTCTGAAAGGCGTGGATGGCCGGGATGTTGGGAAAGTTGAGACAGGGCAGATCTGTCAGGCATGTCTGCACCACGTCCTGGGACGAGATGCAGCGTGGACAGTTCCCAGGGCTACCGGAAGTAGCTTATTCAGAGCAGGGAGTGTGCTTATCCTTAAGGAGGCAAGTCAGAGGGCAAAGGACAGGTATGGATCGCAAAACAGAGGGTAAGATGAGCAAGGGCAGATGGGTCAGAATTTAGGCTGAGAACTGGGGAAGTTTCAGATACTTGCCTTTATGAGGCAGCAACTTGTGCAGAGTGTGGAGGCTTGTGTGCCCAGGTAGCCAGGGTAGGCAGCAGGGGCCTTCCTTGGCTTTGGCTCTTGGTAGCCAGCAGCTGAGTGTCTTCTTTGGAGGACTGCCTGTGGCCTCCTGGATAGAGCTTTGCCTGTCAATAGAGAGATGGAGGTACCTGGGGGTCCATGCATCTCCCCCAAGGGCACCCTGAACCAGTGACTGTCTAGCGAAGTATGAAAGTCCAGGCCCCTTGCCTCAGGTCAGGACAATTCTGAGCGGTATCTTACCCTCCAGAGACCCTCGCAGAATCCAAGTGAAGCCACCCCTCCGTGGGACTCCGCCTGAAATCACCTCCTCATCTGACTTCCTCCCTTTCCTGCCGGCCAGCCCCACTTCCTTATAGGTCTCCCCTGGCAGGATGTCTTAATGAATCCCTTATACAAGAACCTGCATCTCAGGGTCTGCTTCTCAGGAGCCCTCTTAGGAGGTGTCTGACTCATGTCCATGATGGCTCATCACCTCCCAGCAGGTTCTGAGCTCCTCCTGCGTGCCCCACACAGTTCATACCTCTGTGTTCCCATTCTACCCCCTTGACGCTCACCTCCAGCAGGGGGCGCAGTGGAGCAGCACTCGAGCCGCAGCGAGTGCACACAAAGTGGTGCAGGTAATTGTGGAAAGATGGAGGTCAGGGTGGCTGTGATCATTCAAGGGGAGTTTCCTGGATGATATGGGCTGACAATTAGTCTTGAAGGGTAGGAGTTAGAAAGGCCACAGGAGGATGTGAGCAGGGGGACACATGAGCAAAGATGCTGAGGCAGCGGCCAGCACTGGGGGACTAGAGACCAGAGACAAAGGAGGCTCGGCTGCCTGGGCTCTAACGTGGGTTGGGTAGAGAGCCTGGATACAAACCAGAGGCCGGCCTTTCCTATTCCACCCAGAGAGCAAAGAATGCCCCTCTCTCTTCCTCACCCAGGTAGCTCCATGGGCACGGGAATACTGGGCAATGTCCAAGCTGGTCCTAGTGTCTGGAGAATGAGCCAGCTGGCAGCACCGTAACCATTCACAGGTCACTGAGGATGCAGTGGGATGTGTGTCCCCTTGGCATGCCCGATATGAAGGCGCTGGGACTCCCCTTAACTTCCAGCAGGCAGCCTTTCCTTTGTGGTCCTGCCCACCTCACCAGCCCACACTCAGCCCAGGTATGAGCAAGTGTCTGGAGTGGAGCACAGAGCAAGAGTGGGAAGAGAACCACCTTGAAGCTGAGTGCTATGTCAGTCTGGGCTCCCCCTGAGACAAGGATGGAGGTGGTTTACTGGGGGGGTGACCCCGGGAAGCTCAAGTACAGGAGTGGGGGACATGGGATGGAAGGGAGAAAAGCCAGTGAATGGAGCATAAACGCACAGACTCCTGCTGCAGGCGGCCGGGCTCTACCCCCCTGGGGACCCTCGGACATATAATTAGGATGATGAACCATCCCAGTCTGCCAGACTGACCCAGTGTTAGCACTGAAAGTCCTGCATCCTGGGAATCCCCTCAGCCCCTTGAAGACCAGGATGGCCACTGATATCATGAGAACATGCACCTAAGGGCGGGGAGGTTGTGTTTGCCAACAGAAGTCCCTCATTGGTTGAGAGTTGCCTCTGGGGATCAGCTCTCCTGGACTGCCCCTCATGAGCAGCTGAGCAAGCTGCATGACCCTGGGAAAGTCCTCGGGCAGAGAAGCTGGAAGATGCAGGCTCTTGAGGTAAGAAGCCATCAGCACACAGCGAACAGTCGTGGAGCTGCAGGTGAACTCAGATGTGGGCCAGGAGGATGTGGGTGGAACCATCAGTAAGGTCAGCTACCAGTACCTGTGATCTCAGGTATGGAACTCGGCAAGGTGGGGGCGGTGAGGTCAGTTGCAGATCTGAGGCACTAAGTTGCTTCCCCCAAGGTCACTGGCTTTGTTCCAGTGGCAAGGGGTGTCCAGCCTCAGAGCTCACGCGCCTTGCTTTCACCTGCAGTCTCCAGTCGTCTGTTTATCCCCCATCCATCTCCAGCTGCATCCAGCCCGAGACACATCCCTTCTGAATAGTTCTGCAGACAGCTGCTGCAAAGAGAGGCTATTGAAAGCCATCCTAGAAGTGAGTTAGTAATAGCTCACCTTGAAAAATAACAAGGTTAAGGCTGAGGAATGTTCTATTCAATTCTGTTGTAATTAAGGGAACTTTTCTGCGTTGCATGCTGCATAATTGAATTATACCACCGATTAACTTTTTAAAATAATTATTTGTAGATTTGTTTCCCTTAGTAGCGCATTTTTTTAAAAATAATATACTTTGCCGCTTAATAAAGCAGATAGATGCCGGGGGAGAGATGGTGGAGGAGATATTGTTTGTGTTCAGTGGTTCCATCATTACTATTGATTGCCCAGCCTTATTATTCACCTCAGAGACATGGCAATTAATAGTAATGGAAATGAAGGAATATTCGTGTTCCACGAGGCTTTATTGAAAGAGGAAATGAACAATACATGCAGACAAGGAATAATTCTTTGTTGCTTGTGACAACGGTGCTTTCAGAGGAAGGATTAACCTGCATCTTTAAGGAGCACCTGAGGCTCTCCCTCCAGGTGCTGGGAGATGTCAGGTCTGAGGCCCGCCCCGTTGGAAACCCCCTCCCACCGCCACCTGTCTGTGGCCCACTGAAATAAGGCGGAGGCTGAAATAAGGTGGCGGGCCTGATCTGGGTGGGCTGAGATGGCCTTTCCCTGAGCTCCTGCCTCTACTTGGTATTCAAGACTGGCTCTAAATTGGATCATAGTGAGTCATCCTCTAGACCCCTGGAGGGTCTTGGCCTGAATAATGAGATGAGATAAGTGGTGGTGGACCCAGGCACTCACAGGTATTACCCTGAGGTCTGGCCCTGCCCTCCCTGCCTGCACTCCTCGCCGTCATGCCACACTGCACGCCCCCGCCACTCGCCGGGGCTTCTCTCAGCCGCCCCTCACCCAGGAAGGCTGCCTCTCCTGCTTACAGGCCAGTGGCTGCTCGCCCTCCAGGACTGGCCTGCAGCCGTCTCCTCTCCCAGAAGCGCACGGCTGTCTCCCGGCCAGTCCGTGGACTCTGCGAGGATCCGCCCCGTCCGTCTTCACTGCTGCCCGGGCCCCAGCAGAGCAGGGCACAGAGCAGTGCCAGGAGCCGTCTGCGGACTCCAGGGAGCTTATCTGTGCATATTTACAATGACCTCTTTGCCAATGCCCCCAAAGGCGGGTTTTTTATTTTTCCAATTGAGGTATAATTTATATAAAGTTCGCTAGTCTTGCAGGCACAGAAGGATTATGTTTTCCACATCTACACAAGCTACTGTGCAGATAAAAGTATGGAACATTTCCAGCACCCCGGAAAGCCCCTCCTCTTGCCTTCCACCCTCAGGGTATAACCACTCTTGTGATTTTTATCACCATTGATCAGCTTGGCCTGTCGCAGTCTTTATACAAATAGAATCGCGCAGCAGGGACACTTGTGTCTGCCTTCTTTCCCTCAACGTTACGTCTGTGAGGCTCATCTTGATGGCATTTTATGTGCCCGTCCCCTGCAGGGCTTCCCTGTTCGATGCCCACTAGGGGACCCCTGACTGCAGAAGACAGAGACGAGCCCAGGGCTGCAGACAGAGCTCCCGCTGGCTGCTGCAGGCTCAGCACCAGAGCTCAGGGCACGGGGAAGGTGGCCAGGTCACTGCTGGGTGACCAGCCTGTGGGCTGAAGCTGCCACAGGCCCTGGTTCTTTGAGAAGAGGCAGCTCAGGGCATCCTCAAAGGAGATGGGCAGAGAGATAAACAGAGGAGGAGGGAACCTTCATGATGGATATGGGCAGGTGGCTGTGCTCTCAGGAAACCCCTGATTTGCTCTGCCAATCAAGTCACCGACTCTGAAGTGACCCACCCTCCTGACCACTGTAGCAATGCAGCTTGGTCTCTGCTCAGGCCCAAAGGGGTGAATTCGGGAAAGCAGATGACATCTGCTTAACTGAAGTGGACATGAGCCTCTCAAGGCCAGCAGCCTGCCTTATTTGCTCCTGGGTCCCCAGCACCTGGCAGATACCTGCTACACAGTATGTGCTCAGTAAAGTCGCTGCTAAATGACCAAAGGAGGGGAAAAGATGGGCAAATAGTCCCACCTTGAGGTGATGATAAGGCCTCCTTCGTCACACTGCCCTGGGGGATCCATACCCATCAGTGCCCTCTTAACCTGTTTCAAAGGCGAGTAGGCCTTACTGGAGCAATGCAGGTCATTCCGTGGCAGTGAACCCAGCCCTGGGCTTGCCTGTTTGGGCTTGTCTGGGAGCGAACAGGCAGTCTGTTTGCTCCCAGAGCCAGGGCCCTGCTCTATTCACCTCTGTGCCTGTAGCCCCAGCACAGAGCTGGGCCAGAGAAGGGAGTTCAGGGAATTGTGTGGGCATCAAACTAAAATACTCATGTCCTCTCTTAAATAAAGGGAAATTTTAGCAAGGAAGAAGGAATGTCCAAAGTTGGTGACATCCTGAGATTCCTGAATCTTATGTAATAATATGTGTGCGAAAAGAGAGAAATATTACCATTTCAATATCCATGTTCTCTCCCCGTCCCCTGCCCATAAGTCGGATGCTGTCACATCAAGTCCTGGACTTTTTTGTGCAGAATCATGGTAATAGGTAAGCGGGAAAATTGAGGGGCTGGATTTGTTTGCATTGAAAAAGGCATAACTGGTGGAAGGAGTAGGAGATATCCGGAAGGTAGAGGGACAAGGGACGGCCAGAGGCAGGGGGCCGGTGAGAGGAGAATTTTTGAGTTAGGAGGCTGAGGAAAGTAACTGGGAAGCAGCTGCCATGCCTGTGAGGAACTGAGAAAGAGAAAGAGAATATTCAGAATGTTTTGCTGTGCGTCGTGGATGAAGTCTCCTTGGATGGCTTCTGAGACAGCTCAGGAAAGACTTGCATTTCTGTTCAGTTGTAGAACTGGGGCATCTCCCAGTGCGCCATGATGCAATGTGGGCTGGGGGGGGGGGCGGTGCAGGCAGCTTTACGTAGAGGTGACACACCTGGGGGTCATAGGTGAGGTGCACTGGGGGCCGGGAGAGCCAGGGCTGCGTCTGGGGGAGTTTGAGAATCAGTGTTAGTGACCTCACATGTCTGGGGTCAGCCCCAGTCTTGGTAAAACAAGGGCTTTGGTACACTGAACTTGATCTGCGATGGTAAATAACTTTTATTCATTCAAAAGCCAATTAGTCTTAATTGGTAGAGTCTTCCAGGGGAGTGTAGGGAGAAGGGTTTTGAGGTAGAATCTGAGCTCAGTAAGAAAGGGTGACATGATTGATGTAATTGACTAGCAGTGTCTGTCCTGGATGACAGGGACAGCACACTGGCCGTGGTTTAGAGTTTCCCTAAGGCCTCTTTTAAAACTCAAGGTCAAAGTGTGAGTGTGATTCCATGTGTGTGGTGAATATAGCCTCACAAGAGGTTGGGAGGTGGTGTCATTAAATATTTAAAATCTCATTCAAAGAGCATTTCATATAGAGTAGGAATTCTGTAAATGCTTTTGAGTGAATTCTTATATAAATGCATATGGGTGCCTCGAACACTGGAACATAATAGGAACAAATTCTTTTCATTTTAACAAATATTGATTTGGTGCCTATAAGGTGGCAGGTACAGTGAAAGATACCAGGAAGGAGAGTTGTTCCTGCCCTCAGTGAGCTCCTGGACTTTGAGGAACTTTCCGAAATGAAAAAATAAAACAAACAAACATAAAACATTAAGCTCACCTTGATCACATCAGCCTCAGGGCAACTGGTGCGGAAAAGTTGTATCTCAGTAGCTACTCACTATGGGCAGAGCTGGTCTGGGGTTCTGTGATCACGGCTCTTTTGCCCATATCTCTTAATCCAGAAACATGGGGCGGGACACTTCCAGTTAGCTAATTAATTGACTCTGAGAAATGTTCCCAGGCCCCCATTAACAGTCCACTCGTTGAGATTTTATGGGGAAAAGGTCTTTGATTTTAAGAGCTCGGCAGTCTGATTCCTCAACCCACAACTGATTAGAAGCACAAGTTTTGAGGTTGGGGGTGAGGAGTGGAGGATTCTAGAGGGAGCCCTCTGATTAAGATTGGAAAATAGGGGCTTCCCTGGTGGCACAGTGGTTGAGAATCTGCCTGCCAATGCAGGGGACACGGGTTCGAACCCTGGTCCGGGAAGATCCCACATGCCGCGGAGGAACTAAGCCCGTGCGCCACAACTACTGAGCCTGCGCTCTAGAGCCTGTGAGCCACAACTGCTGAAGCCTGTGCACCTAGAGGCCGTGCTCCACAACAAGAGAAGCCACCGCCATGAGAAGCCCACGCACCGCAACGAAGAGTAGCCCCTGCTCGCCGCAACTAGAGGAAGCCTGCGCACAGCAACGAAGACCCAACGCAGCCAAAAATAAATTAATTAATTTAAAAAAAGGAAAAAAAAAAAGATTGGAAAAGAAACTCTCAAAGAGACAGCCAGTGACGAAACTGGGAGCCACAAGCAGGAAAGAGGACATGAAACCAATGAAAGCCCAGCCTTAGGGGAACTACCCACCCTTCTCAAGCACCGGCCCTCCAGATACACACTGCTGCATCAGATTAGCTGACTGGTCCAGAGAGGACAGGGGTCTGGGGACAGGGATGTTTGTTTGCTAGAGGAGGCAGGCGACTGGTCGTGCCAACCACAGAGAAATAAAGCTCAACAGCGGGATTATTCAGGCAGTAAGCACACCAGCCAGAAACTGTATATCCTTGTTGGCAAGGGATGGTGGGGATGAACTGCTGAGCTAGGTCCTTTACACACATCTCCCTAAGCATCACAGAGAGAGCCTTACCATCAAGTGCGCAGGTGCAGACATGTGGCACAATGGCTGCCGTGGGCCTGCAGGGGCTGGGTGGGCTGGGGAGCGTGCGGTGCCCACAGAACTGCAGCCTTCTGTGGCATGGGAAAGAGGGCTGGGTGAGGAAGAACTTCTGATTCTCCAAGAAGCTGGAAATCGGGCTTCTTATGAAATCTCCCAAGTTTAAAACATTGGCAACTAATTCAATTTTTAAAACAACCCCACAAATTCCTTCTTCTCCCCTGTTTCCTTCCCCATGTGTGATCTCCATCTGCTTGGAGGGTTATTATTATCCTGTGTACACCAAGGAAACCAGCTTATGGAGTGGTGGGGTGATTTGCTGAAGTTCCCAGAGCTGGTGGTCAGAGGAACTGAATTCTGCAACTAGGTCTGAATTAAAAGGGATTCACTCTTCTCTCACCGTGCTGTTGTACAGTGTGTGTATTGCTTTAAAGTTTCAGGCATCTCGACTTTTATCATTTGCAGCCCATTCTCACCAAGCTGAGGATGGGTTCCACTGCAAAAGAGTCTCTGAGCTGCTGTTTCCAGAGGAAAAGTGATGATCACTCCTCAGAATGACTTTCTCCCCTAAAATGGAGCTGCTGCCTTCCCCAGAGATGACATACAGGGATGCTCAACCGGGGATGAGATACAATCCCTAAGTCATGGTGCCAGACCTCTGATTTTCCTATTGCAAGTGGAGGCTTATCCCTTTGTTCTTTAGATAAATAGATGATAGATGATAGCTAGATAGATGGACAGAGAGACAGATGGATAGAGGGAGAGAGAGAGAGATGGAGAGAGAGATGAAGAGATGATAGATAGATAGATAGATAGATAGATAGATAGATAGATAGATTTCATAATACAGAAGTTTCTAAAGACTAATACAGCTAAAGCCTGTTTTCCTACTACCTGGCTTAAATAAAATATCACCAGTTCAGGTGAAGCCCTATGTGCCCCTCTCTGACCAAATCTTCTAGATTTCATCAGCAGGAAGTTGGTGTTTATCATTTCCATGCATCCTCCTATCTTTCTGAGAGCCAAAGTCTATGTACTTTTTTAGGTTACACGCATGCATACCCAGATACAGATACACACGTACAATCACACATGTGCACCATATATATACACACATGTGCATGCACCCACACCCACATACGGAGTTTCCACTTTTCCTTGCAGGTGATTCATGCTTCACTTTCTTCCCCAGCTCTTATCTGGTCTCTTCAGTGAGCCTTTGGGGTTAGTGGGCTGATTGCGTTACCCTCACTTTTTGGAGGACGAATAAGGACTTCAAGAGGGGGTAGGAGATGGACACGAGTCTCCCAGATGGCAGAGCCAGACTTGCACCTGGGCTTCCTCTGCCTTGCTCTAGGGCACCCTCCCCTCCCAGCCACAGCAGGGTCTCTGCTTTGCTCTGGGTCACTCAGTCACAGGCAAAGGTGGATGGGTCCAAACAAAAAAGTCATTCCTCCTCAGACTGAAAATAGCAAGCCTCAGTTGAAATTTGTCTTTCCAATTAACGTAATACAGTCTTTTTCCCTTTTAACTTATCTCATTAATTGATAATGTTCTCTGCTCAATCAGGTTCTTTGATTGTTCCCTTCTTTAAAGCTTAGGGCCAGGAGCTGGATGGGTTGCATTTAAGTTATGACATATAGGAAATTGATACTGGCATTTTCTGCATGACTTGCCTTTCTTCAGTGAGTTACTTTGCTGTAATCCTCCGTGAGAAGCTCCAACTGTAAAGGAGATACAGGTTAATTAAAAATTGGAAGCTGGTAAATTTCACCTTGGGCAGCTTGTGTGTGCTTTTGGCAGGAGTTGATGCAATTATTGATCAAATAAAATTGTCATCCAAAAGAACATATCTTTTTTTCTTTTAGAAAGAATGCAGCAAGATATTTATTATTAAAATCAAGCCTTTACCAAAGATGCAGTAATGACATATGAAAACTGGGTAGGTTTTTGTCAAAATGAAGAATTATGTATATTTTAAATTAAATGCTATTAGATTTTATTTTTAAGTGAAAGAATAGATTGGGCTTCTAAGTTATTGTCAGGCTAAAAACACCATTCTAGGCCCACCATAATTACTCAGTAAATGCTTGTCAAATCGAACTGAATTGAAAAGGCATCAAGACGCCATTACGCTTAACCAGTCTTGAGGGTAACAGCAATTGTAGGGCTGTGCCACATATATAATATTGATGGAGTCCTAAAGAAAACATGAGTGATTTTTTTTTCTAAGAAAATCACATTATTCACACACTGCAGGAGATTGGGGGCATCAAGTTCTCAAATCAGGAGTGCGTGTTGCCACGGTGGGTTTCCTGCCTCACGAGCTGCCCCACCTGGATGTGCTTGCCTCAGGTGCCCACTTTCTGTGGAAAGAAAGACTTTAGCAGCACAAATCCTCTCAGAGTCAACGCAAACCTCTGTCTGAAACGGTTCATGCCAGAGGCTTTGCTCTCTGGTAAGCTTCAGGTCACATTTCTCAGTGTAAAGACCCCCCTCTGTCAATAGCCTGTGTTTGCTGGGCTGGTGGCAGATCCTCCACCAGCCCATCTGACTCAGCCTGACGCTGGGGACAGAGGGATGGACAGAGCCGGGGACCAGCGGAGTTCTGGAGTCAGTATGGGCTTTGTCCTTGCCGCTGCCGGTCCTGGCCTGCCACCCCACCTCCCACCCTGCCTGGAGAAAGCTGAGCGAGACAAAGGCTTGCTGATTCCAGGTGACAAGACAGGGGGCTGAGTGGAGTGCGAGAGGGAAGGGGAGAAAAGCCGATACAAAGGAACGCCCTCCAGGTGGTCACCACTGTGGGCAAACTGGGGCCCAGGGATACTTCCTGTGATGCCTGATACTAAGAATGTTCTCGTATTGTCCACTGTGGCATCCACAAGCCACATGTGACCGGTGGGCATCTGAAATGTGGCCCGTGGAATTGAGGAACTGATTTTTTACATTTATTTCCTTTTGATTCATTTTTATTATTGATTATGTACAGACCGTGCCTTCAAGTTGCTGGCCCAAGGGATGGAAGAGGGTGTCATTTACCCAGTGGCTCTCTCTCCTGTCACCTCAGGGGGTGTTATACCCCACAGGACCCATCCATCAGCCTGCATGGGTGCAGGAGTTTCCTGCAGGTACCCGCCCCGTGCACCAACCACTGCTGCATCAGGGCAGCACAGGTGCAGAGGAGGGGCTCTGGCAGTTGTAGCTGAGGCAGGAGCTGACGTATACTCCTGCATGAGGCTATTTACAACAGATGTGCCGACAGCAGTAGTTCTCAAATCCGAGCGAGCATCGGGAGCTCCAGGAAGGCTTGTTAAAGCAGATTGCTGATGGCCAGCCTGAGGGCTTTTGATGCCTGTGCCGGTGGTCAGGTGACCACATTTCCAGATTCCCTGGGCTCAAGTTAAAGGTGAGCCAGAGGATGTGTGTTGGACCGGAGGTGACCAACCATAGCGGTTCGCCCAGCACTGAGAACATGAGACTTTCAGTGTTCAAACCAGAACAATCCCAGAAAAACTGCGACCGGTTGATCACCCTCTCTGGCGGCATCTTTTGGCCTCCTGTGCTTCAGTGACTTTGCCAAGTGGGAAGTTTAGGCCCAGCCCTGCTCGCCCCTCAGGGTGCCTGTGAGAATCAGGGTGGTGCGTGAAGCCTGGGAAATTTTATTGCTGGGCTTTAAGATAAGCTGCTTCTCCAACAGTAGAGGGTGCAGGTGGCCTCTGGAGCAAGAGGTCTGATCTCCTCCCCAACCTCTGAGCAGCATTCGGAAGTGCAGCCCCGGTAAAGAAACAAGCCTCCCCGTGCAGGTCCCGATTCTCCTGGGACAATCCTGATGGCCTATGGAATGAACCTTAGTGGGGAGCTCTGCATGGAGACTTCGATTCCCACCTGGTGGTGGGTTCCTTTCCATGTTAGGTGTGATGTTTTCAAGGAGAGACTCTTTGGACCATTTCTCCTTCACAATCAATTAAATATGAATATCATCTCTGTTCAGCCCTGTATAGATATGTTTGGAAGGGGCGAAGAGGAGAGGCACAAAGCTTGCTCCCTGCTCTAGGATGTCCCTGACACACTGGGGAGGAAAGAATGGTTTGATGATGCCCATGCCCATTTCCGCATCGCAGACAGACAGATGTACGCATGATCTCTCCCTCTTACCCTACATTCTGTCTACCCTTGGGCCGGACGATGCGTTTGTCCGCCTCCCTGCCCAGCCTTAGACTGTGAGCACCTTGAGGGCAGGGGCCATCTTGCCGGTCTCCCTATTCCTGGGCTCAGCTCAGAGCCTGGCAGGGAGCTTCCAATTGGAGGCTGTTTGCTGGAGGAAGGAGGAACCTGCCCCTCTGTGCGTGCTGAGTTCAGCCAGGAAGAGGGGCTGAATGGTAGCCAGGGAAGCAGCAGGGTCCTGGAGGAGGTAAGGCAGGCCCTGGACCATCAGGTTGGGTAGGCTTTTTAGAGGAGAGGCGATAAGAGACTGTTCTGGGCTGTGGGACAGCATGCCCAGGGCACAGACACTGGAGAGGCCCTGGAAAGTGTGGGTGACAGGGAGGGGCCCAGCCTGGCTGGAGTGAGGGATCAGACTGGTCAGCAGAGGGGAAAGAGATTGGCTCAATCCAAGGAGCAGATAATGAAGGGCCTTAACAGCCCAGCTGAGGAGTAGGTATCATGTATCAAAGTAGAATATAATAGTAAGCAAAGGTTTCTGAGAATTAGAGACAATAACATCTTTCTGGCTTCTTGATTTTTCCAGGATGTTGTGTGATTTGTTAAGGTGGCCTTAACAACTGAAAGAGTGCAGTTAGTGAAATATTACTCAGCAATACAAAGCGGTGAATTATTGATAGATTCAACAACATGGATGAATCTCAAAATCATTGATATACTGAGTCAAAGAAGCTAGGCCAAAAAAAAAAAAAAAAAAAAAGGAGGACATTCTGTAGGATTCCATTTATATAAAATTCTAGAAAATGAAAGCTAATCTCTGAAGACAGAAAGCAGATCAGTGGTTGCCTGGGATGGCAGCAGAGAGATGGGTGAATTGTAAAGGGACATGAAGAAATGTGGGGAGTTGATGAAAATTCCTGTTATCTTGATTACAGTGATGCTTTCACAGTATATACACATACCAGAACGGATCAAAATGTACACTTTAAATGTGTGCAGTTTCTTGCACTTCAATTATATCTCACTGAAGTTGTTTTTAAAAAAAGGTTATCCATAACAACGGTGGAAGTTGAGAAAACATAGTATATTTTCTTAAGTAAAAGGGAATACTTTATATATGTCAATTCATGCAATTCTCTCAAGCATCCCAGTGATGTAGGTGTTAAATTCCCATTTCACAAATTCTGAACTGAGGCCCAGAGATATTCAGTGACTTACTCAGGGTGGCACAACTTATGAGTAATGGGTGGAGCCAGAATTCCAACACAGGTCTGTCTGATCTCCAGATCACCGTGTCATGTACGTTGTCTGTGCCTCTCAAACTGGATTCTCCCTCTGAGAGCATCCCCAGTGCTCAGGAGGAGAGGGATGAACTGATGGGTCAAAAAGCACTTCCCAAACCTCCGAGGACTCGGTGTCTCATCTTTCAGAATGGCTTTGGATGGGGGAGGATCTTACCTTATGATTATCAAGGTGATTTTAGCTCAAATTTTGAACTCAACCACTGATTGCTAATCACTTCCTCTTCTCAATAGACAAGGCATAACCTTCGTGTGAAAAGCAATCAGTAGAACAGGAAACAGGAGGGTCAGAGATGGGTGTGAGCGACTTAAGTTTCAGATATATCCCTGCTGTAATCTTTGAATGTTTGATTGTGAACACATATCACATGGAAATAGAAAATTTGAGGAAAGTGAGAAAGGAGAGTGGAAAGAAAGGCAGAAGGAAGGAAGAAGGAAGGAGGGAGATAGAAAGGGAGGAAGAGGTGGAGGGAAAGGTCTCTACTTCGGGACATATGTCGAGATCAGTGCATGGTCAACTCATTCTCCTGGCCCTTCCGCTTTCACCCAAGACCCTTGTCAGTAAGAAATGATGGTCACGCCAACTCCCTAGGATCCTCTCAGAGACCCAGGTCTTTGGAGAAAGATTCTATTGCCATCACTCAACACCATTTCCTGGATGTTTGGGGAAGAGTCTTCAGTGCTGGCTGAGAAAAAGTGCAGTTGATTGGGATACTTTGATTCCCTGAGTTTTTTTTTTTTATGGCATTCAGCCTCCCCAGTCCAGGACATAATTTCTGAGGTTTGCAATATTGGATTGAGGAAATGCTGATCGATTTGTTTTGATTTTCCTTCTCACTCTGCTCCAGTTAGCAGGTCCTGCTTCCACCAACCCTACTGACTAATTATCACTTGCAATGCCATCATGGATGCCGCAGAAGGTCCCATTAGCACCTTCTAAGGGATTTATATGAAAATGACTGTGAACTGGGCTTGGACACTAATGAATTAATCTATTGATATTCGTGGGGAAAATCCAGTTGCTTCTGAGCAGGCCAGGTGTTCTCCACAGCCCCCTGAATGAACTGGATTCTTTCTAATCATCCTCCATACCCACCTCCCTCGATCCCGGCAGCCTCCTCAGACACCTCTCCTCCCCCACCCTGTTCCTCCTCACCTGGGTCAATGCTGCTGTTATTGCAGTACTATCCTGAGCACACTGTGCCTAAGCTCTCTGGGATCTCCACTGGTTGCTCCCTAAGGAGAGGAACCATAGTTATTCCCTTTGTATCCACAGGACCCAACACAAAGTAGCCCCAAGATAGCCAGTATAAGTGTTTACTGTGTGCCAGGCATGGTTCCAAGGACTTTACCTGGATTCAATCCCTTAATCTTGAGAACTCTATGAGATGAGTTGTGGTATCATGCCTGTTACATAGATGGGGAAACTGAGGCACAGAGCAATTTAGTTACTTGTCCAGGGTCATACAGCTAGGAAACAGAGGTGCTGGGATTCAAACCCAGAGAGACTGGCTCAGAATCCAATTTCAAAGTTTGTTGGCGTACACTGAGTTGTATTTTTAGAAGTTGAGGTCTTTTTTCAGGTACCTAGTTAATATCTGTTTGCAACGGGCCAAAAACTTAAGCTGAAAGAATAGCACCTATGGGGACCATAGCCTAATTCCATAGCACAATTCCAGCTGTGACACCGTGCCAACCAGGCCTCTGTCCTGTTTCAAACCCTTCTCCTCACTGCCTTCAGAGTCAAGGCCAAACACTTGAGTAAACCTTTACTACTCCCTTCCTTCTTCAACAGACAATGATTGGCACATCATAGATGACTTAATTAACATTTGTTGAATGAATAAATGAATGAATGAAGAAATGAGCACATGCATGCACCAAAAGATACACCTGTATGAGGACAGAATTTAGCAATTTTTGCCTTTCTAAAATCACATTCCTGCTAACTTGCCCATGAACTAAAAGTATAACCCTGTCAATAGTCTCATATATGAGTTTCTTACACATCAGACAAGATTTAAGGACCCAAAACACAGGATTTTATCAGAATTTCATATATGCTAAATGATGACAAATTTTCATATTGCGTCAGGTGAAATTGTGTTTTCAGGTTAGAAACAGGGCTTGAGAGGCATGTAAAACAGTCTCTGAAGCCTCTTTGACCAGACTACTAGATGCTGAACAGACATTTTTAAGGCTTTTAAAACCAGACTTTATGTAAAAGGTGGAGAAATAAAGATCAAAATCCCTTTAGTGCTCTAATTTTGCTAATAGGCTTAGGAAAAGACTTTCATTGTCTTTTTGCATGTTTAAGATAATGATGGATTCTGGAATTGTCTCAGAATTCCCATCTTATGAATTTTTTTGAGCCTGGTTTGACATGGGATTGAGTTCATCTTGCACTCATTTACTGAGCCATTCCCGTGAGTCAAGCACTACAATTGGCCCTGTGTGGGGATTTAGGGGACTGGTAATAGAGAGAGCTTTAGAGGGGGCTAAGAGAACGGAGTCCTGCCCTCAGGGAGCTTCCTATCACTGGGAGCGCTAATACAGCAGGAGGGGCCTGCAAGGTGCAAGGTGCTATAGAACGTCCATCTGGAAGGAGTTCTTTGATTTGGACTACGGAAGACCAGTTCAGTCCTCTTGGAGGGAGGGCCTTTGAGGTGAGGTTGAGGGACAGGTGGAGAGATTGTTACAAATGAAGAGAAGAAGGGAAGAAAGGGGCATCCCCATGTCTTCTGAGAAGCTCCTGGTCCATCAGGGGAAACAGACCCAAACACACCCAACCTTGCCAATGGGGGACACAGGGAAGGCTCTTCCCTGGCTGAGATCCTGGTGGGGTCCTGGTTCACCCTCCACTTGAGAGTGTGGCATGGATAATGCAATGTGTAGGCATAAGGAATCTGATCCACACTTTCTCTTCTGTCTTCAAACCACCTTTAGCCTCTACTCCTCTAGCTGAGGACCCCACCCCATAATTTATTGTGAAAATAGAATCCATCAGAAGACAGCTCCCTAACCTCCCGCCCTTCAGTGGAGGCAAGTCCTTGCTCCTCTCAGGGCCGATGTGTCACCTGACCTGCAATGATACCCTTTTTCATATCCCCAGCTAAGGAACTGCTCCCATCAGCATACAAACAGGCTCAAGTACCTGATATTAAAGGGAAAAATTAAACCCCTCTTTTTTCTTCACCTTCAGCTGCATCCAAAGATCTCTACTACCCTTCTTAGCAAAGTACTGCTTATTTCTCTGCACCCCGGTTTCCTCATCTGTAAAAAGGGACTATCATTAATAATCATCCCATAGGCTTGTTGAAACATTAAATCAGTGAATCCTTGTGAAGCACACAGAAGGGGCCCGGGATGAGCTTTCACTGTTTGTTAGCAGTTATTAATCTCCAACAAGTTGCCTGTACTCATTGCCCGACCTCCTCGCTCTATTACCCCTCACTCCCTTCTGATCTGTCCTCCCTTCCTGATGTGCAACTGAAATTGCTTTGTCAAGGTCACCAGTAGATGACACGAAGCTCAATCAGATGACATTCCCCTGTCTGCTCCCTTTGGACCTCACATCATTCAGCAATGTCCACTGTCCTCTCTCCTTTTTGAAACACTTCTCCCTTGGACTCTGGGATTCTATGGTATTACTGGAAGTTCCTGCTCCTTTGCTGCCTCCTCTTCTTCCACCAAACATTGGAGAGTCTTTGATGCACTGTTTTTACCCTCTCCAGGCCAGACCTCCCGTGAACTCCAGGCCCGCATATTCCCCTGCTCAATGGTCATCTCTGCTCCAATGCCTCCCAGGCACCTTGAATCCAAAGTCAAAAGCAGAGCTCTGCCCCCTCCTCCCACAGCAGATGGTCATCCCTCCATCCTCGCCCTCTAAACCACAAGCTCCCAACCACTCAGACTCACAGTCATCGCTGAGTCCCCCCTGCCCATCCACATCCATGGGCACATCGTCCCTCGCCTGGAGGACCCCATGAGCCTCCCCACTGGTCTCTCTGCTCCAGCTCTTGCCCCTCCCTGGTACATTCTCCATTCAAAGCTGGAGGGTCTTCTTAAAGCAAATTCCAGATCATATTTATCTCTTGTTTTTTTTTTTTAATTAATTAATTATTTATTTATTTATTTTATTTTTGCTTGTGTTGGGTCTTCGTTTCTGTGTGAGGGCTTTCTCTAGTTGCGGCGAGCGGGGGCCACTCTTCATCGCGGTGCGCGGGCCTCTCACTGTCACGGCCTCTCTTGTTGAGGAGCACAGGCTCCAGATGCACAGGCTCAGTAGTTGTGGCTCACGGGCCCAGTTGCTCCGCGGCATGTGGGATCTTCCCAGACCAGGGCTCGAACCCATGTGCCCTGCATTGGCAGGCAGATTCTCAACCACTGCGCCACCAGGGAAGCCCTCTCTCTTGTTTAATTCAGTTTGAAGACTTCCCAAGGTCCTGAAGATAAAAACCAGCCCCTCCCCCATGGCCTGCAAAGCCCCCAGGGCCTGTTGGAGCCCTGCCTCCTGTGCTCTTCTCCTGCTGATCTTGTCCTTGCTTGGGACACTCAGACCCTGTGGCCTCTCTCTGTTCCTCCAACAGTGGGGTCTTTGCACTTGCTGCTGCCTCCCTGGGATTCTGTTGCTCTGTCCATCCCATGGCTCTCAGCTGCTTCCATCCCATTACAAGCATCTTAGCCCAAATATCTCCTCCTCAACTGAGCCTTCTCTGATGCAGTTAGCTATGCCATTGATATTAGTTTCTTTTCTATCTGCCCCCTATAATAGAGTCCCACAATGTGCAAGAACATTATCTGCCTAGAATACAACTGTGTCCCGAGCATCTCACATCGTGCTGGCCATGCACTAACTCCTTCGCAAATCTTTGTTGAAGAATGAACCCTTTGACACCCCTACCCATCTGCTACGGCATCCGTCTCCACTTATCCAAGCATTACTGAGTGCCTATTAGAATAAGTGCTACACAGAGAAGAGAACCCTGCAAGATGCAGAGTCCAAAGATTCTACATGGGTGTAAATCCATTTTCTAACCTTTATTAGTCAAGTAATATTAAGCAAGTTACTTAACCTCGCTCAGGTTCAATTTCATCATCTGCCAAATGAGGGTGAGAATAACGATATATCACTCACAGGGTTGCTGGGAGAACTGCACACAATAAGGCGTGCGATTGTGCTTTATAAAATTATACAGTACTTTCAATACCATATATTTCAACTAGAAATAGCGTTTGCAGGCAGCTATTGTCATTTTCATTTTTACCCAGTGGAGAAGCAGGGACTCCATGAGGCTGGGGACCAATTTTCATCCCCACCCACGATGTGTGAATGTATCAAACCCTGCCATCAATGAGCATTCATTTTCTCTCTCCTTCCCTCCGTCTCTCTGAAACTTTATATCAATACATAGCTTTATATATTGGGTAGGCCAAAAAGTTCATTTGGGTTTCTCCGTTAAGATGTTATGGAAAACCCGGAACAAACTTTTTGGCCAACCCAATATATTGTTTTGCCAGTTCTCTAGGAAAAGATGATACCTTGTTTTTCTTTATATTTATTTTATCATAAGCAAGGATAAGCATATGTTTATTGACTATTTATATTTCTACCGTAAATTGCCTATTTGTTTACTCTGCCCATTTAGGGGGGAATGGTATTGAACTTTTCCTTATGACTTTGGAATCAGTTTGTACATTAGGGATTTTAGCCTTTTATCCATCATATATGTTAAAATATTTACCCTAGCTTTTTAATTTACCTTTTAACTATGTTTATCATAGCTTTTCCTTTATAGAAAGGCTTGTAAAAAATTATAAAAGGATTTACCCACGTTTCTGTTCAATATTTAGGTACTTGTGTTGTTTACATATAAATCTTTGATCCATCTGAAATTTATTTTGGGTTGAAAAGTGATGTAAAGATCTAGCTTTATTTTTTTCCCTGAAGAGTTATACAAATGCTCCAACCCTTCTCTGATGAATAGTCATCTCTTCCACCCTCCCTCCCTGATTTCCAATGCAGCCTTTATATTTGGATTTGTTTATGAATTTTCTATGCTCCTCTCCTGATCTATTTGTCTTTTCTTGTACCTAAAACCCACAGCTTTCTACCTTTAACTGTCTTAGTATCTGGAAAGATCTGTTCTGAAGCTCCCTGGCAGTCCTTACATATTTATTCTTGAAGGTGATCTTTAGAATCTTTAGAACCACTGTATCAGTTCCCTAAAAACCATCCTGTCGGAAAGTTGGTAGAGACAGGGTATGTTGATTGAAGATATTGATATGTACTGGTAAGTTGCCCTCTGGGAGGTTTGAACTAATCTGCATTCTCAACATCCTCTCACAGGTCTGCCCACATCAGGCACTTTAACCCCCTACCTCACCGCTATAATGGAATAGGACATCCCATTGTCATTTCAATGTGCATTTCTTTGATTGCTAGTAAGGCTGAGCATCTTTTCAGATGTTTACGGCTCACTTGGTTTATTTCTTATGGATTGTCTGATTCACACCCTTTTGTAATCTAATTGGGATGCTCCTCATTTTCTTACTGGTATGTAAGAGCTCTTTTTAAGTTAATGATACCAACCCTTTGTCTGTCATATACAATGTGCACATTTTTAAAATTTATTTGACATTTAAGTTTGCTTTCCCTATAGAAGTTTGTGAATTCTTATGTGTGCCTGGCACGTAATAGGAGCTTAATAAATGTTAGTTGAATGTCGACTTCATAAAGTCAAATCTACCAATATTTTCCTTATGGCTTCCAGCTCTGACTATCTCTCCCATAGGGATTGTGTTTTATTCTTTCTGGTCATAGCAAAGGCTATACTGTCACATCCATTTTTCCATTAGTTCCTCATAACTGCCCTGTTAGGTAGAGGGGAGAGGGGTAACTTGAGTTCATTTTCACATTTAGAACCTGAGGTTCAGGAGAGAAGCAGGAGCAAGCTGGCATGGAGCCAGCAGGAGTGGCCAGTCTGCCAGACGGACAGATGGATGGACAGACAAGGGCAGGACCACTGGAGCCATGTCCAGGGTGTGCCCAACTCCTTCAGGTGAAATTTAGACTCTCCAGCTGCTCCTCTATGCAGAGCTCTCTGGACATTACTTAGAGTAATTAACTTCTTACTAATATTTTGACTAATTAGGAAACATCTGGACTCAATTTGAGTTGTTTGTTTGCCAAGTATTCTGGCCAGTTTGGCATTTAGTCAGCCAGGCTGAGTCCTTGAAGTGATCTCTGCGTCGACTCTGAGAATCAATCTTGCACAGAAATCACACAGCCACTCGGAGGGTTGAAGGAGATGAAGTCTCACACCCACTGTTTTTAAACAGATGTTAAGGACTTTGGGAAAGACGGCCACCTCTGGCATCGACACTATGACTAATATTAATAGTTATTATTCATAGGAATGCCTTTGCTACTACATCTTCCTTTTCAGAACATTCCCTCCAAAAACATTTACTCGATTCTCACAATAAACTTGTGAAGTGATTACTACAGAGAACAGGGGTCGGCAAACTATTTTTCAGTAAAGGGCCAGATAGTAAATATTTCAGGCTTTGCAGGCCAAGGAGCAAAACTGAGCTACCATTTTGTTTGAAATGTTATTGTCTTTTTTACATTTTACATTTAAAAATACAGTAACCATTCTTAGCTTGCAGGCTGTACAAAAATGGGCATAGGGCTGAGTTTGGCCTGGGGGGCCACAGTTTGCTGACCCCCAACATATAGTGTTATAACTGGTGACTAGACAATGAAACTGAGGCCCAAAGAAGCGATGTGAGTCTGGATGAATCATATTTTTATGAGCATAGAGGATAATATGTAGGGCTTTCAAGCTTAATAATGATGGCTCAACCTAATAGTCATTCATTCATTTATCCATTACCAACAATTTACTAAGCATTTACTACGTGCTAGGCCTCATGGTAAGAAGTGGGGTGAGGTGAAGAATAGTCATTTAAAATTCTGACTTTGTACCAAGGGGCAAACGCAGGGTTGGGGGTGGTGGTGCTGGTATGAATTGGGAGATTGGGATTGACATATATACACCAATATGTATAAAATAGATAACTAATAAGAACCTGCTGTATAAAAATAACATTAAATTAAATTAAAAAAACAAAAAGTTCTGGCTTTGATTTAGACAGGCGTGCACTCAGACCTGCCACGTACATGCTGTGTGACCTTGGAGTTCACTTAACATCTCTGAGCCTCAGTTTTTCTCATCTGTAAAATGGGCACAATTAGTTCACCTGTAACATACAGATATTAGCTCACTGGACTGTTGTAAATATTAAAGGAAATCATCTATGTAAAATCTTTAAAAAAGTGTCTCGAATATGGTATCCATTACATGGACGCTAATAACAATAGTAATGATACCAATAACTGTAATTTACATTGAACCTTCATGTAATTTACATGAACCTTCAAGGAGCTCACTGTCTAGAGAAAGAGACAAGCATAGAAACTCATAGTTGCCCAGCATATGTGATAAGAAATGCTGAGGACACAGAGGGGCTGCAAAGAGGTCAGCAGGGAGAAGCTGCTTGTGCTGTGTCTGGTGTGGTGAAGAGGGTTTGTGCCAGGAACAGACTGTACAGAGGGAGCAGGAAGCACTGAGAAATCAAGAAGTTCTGTCTGGCCACCCACCTACCTCACACTGGGGAGGCCACAGTCAATGGCCAGTTTCCGTAGATGGGGAAGATGAAGCCCAGGGTGGGGAGGTCACTTGCCCAGGATCACACAGGGAGACTCATTCGGCTGTTCATTCATTCATTCATAAAATCTTTATCAGGCAGGCAAAGGGAAATGTACTTCCTGTATATGCACTGTCCAGTGGGGCAGCAGTGGGAGGGGTTCAAGGAGGGATGAGCACACAAGGAACCACACTGTAAGGTATGACCTAAAGGGAAATGCAGGTAACCTGCAGTTGGAGTGAGGAGGCAGGAGGGCAGAAACCCAACTGGGCAGAATGGGGAGAGTTAGGGACATCAGAGCCGGGCTAAGAGGACGAAGGGATTTGAAGAGGCGAGGAAGGTACTTCAGGCCTGAGCAAAAGCTGGGCTGGGGGATGCAAGGTCTGGGCATGGGCTGAAGAGAAATATCTGCAGCCCCTTTATGATAAAGAGACTCTCAGAATAGTGCCCTGCCAGGTGGTGGACACAGTGAGCACCCAATTCAAGGTTGGCCTCAACCCTCCCGCTTCTCCTTGGCCTCAGCCCCTCACTCTCACCTGGACTCTCCATAGGCTGAGCTGCCCACTTTTTCCCCTCAACTCTGCCTCACACTGCTGGTTCCTAACAGCCCAGTGCCTAATGCTTCCTCCTGCAGGAAGTTCTCCCGAACTACTCCAGGACCAAGTTTAATTGTAGTACATGAGCCAACTGAATGGGAGCAGGCCCTGTCCTGGCAGCCACGTTCCTGGAAGGGGTTGTGCCCCTGGACAGCCACCCCCCACCCAGATCCTGACTTGAGTGATTACATGGGCACCCCCTGTTCCCATCTCTCTTCCTTAACCAAACCTATGGGAGTCCTTAATCAAGCAGTTTGTTTGAAGGATTAGTTGAGAATGAAACTACATTGTGTAATAAACTCTGTTTACTAAACAGCTATTATAATCATAGCATGCATGTACGCATGTATCTGCATAACAAATTCGCAGAAACAATTCATGTTTAAGTCCAACTATCATGTTGGACTCGTATTACCCGCAGTCCTTTCTCATCAGAGAAGTGGCGAGATCCTTAGCTAGGTATAGCGAGGTATGTGTCAGTCCACACCCTGTCCAGATCCCCTTCTTTGTCTTCTCTTAACTGTGTCTTTTGTGTCAGCCACTGAGCTTCGTCTGCACCCCGAGCGGCCCCCCATCCCACCTCGCTGTGTCACGAAGGGGCTGCAGAGACGTCTGTCTCTGTTGATCATGGCTGTGTTCTATCACACTAGTGATTTCCCGGTAATTTGGTTTGCATGGACATGTGCCGTTCTAGAATTTGACATGAGTTATGCAAACTTGCGTGCTGAAGCTCTCAGGGAAAGTTTTCTCTCTCCTCTCCTGTGATAATAAGGTGTCTATTCGTGGTTGGAAGAATGCCACATGGGATGATGGTTTTGTGTATAGCCTTGCCTTTTGATAGAACTTCCAAATTGTGAACAACTTGCAGATGTTTCCTCTGGTTGCTCACAAAACACGGTTTTGGCTTCCTCACTGGGAGCTGTTGCCCAGAAAGCAGCCTTCCCCCTCTACCCCTCCACCTTTCATCAGCTATATATGATTTGCTGTTTATCTCTGGAGGTAGGGTCCCCAAATCTACAGTTTAGTAAATACATCAAGGTAGCTTTATGCATAATATATAGAAACTGAAGACCTTGACACAAGACTGAGCCAATATTAGTCCCTCGGTGAAATACTGTAGTTGAGAATTTTATGGTCTTTACTGGATCTTTGATGCTAATGAACAACCTTCAGACCCAAATCCCTGTAAGGACTGTCTCGCCTGCCTCCCTTCCTTCTGCCTTTTTTCCTTCTTTTAGCATTTACTAAATTCTTCCTGGGTACCAAGAATGCAGGAATGAAAACTCCCCAGCTCTATCTTACAGAGTTGGCATTGGGCAGTACAGACAAGGAGACCTGTATATGCAATACTAGGTAATCAGTGCAATTATAGAGGCCAGCCTGGGCTCACCTGGGGAATGGGGCCTCTGAAGTGGCTTTCCAGAGAAGGGGTGTTGGAGATGGGTCTGCAGGATGCGTAGGAGCAGGGTAGGTCCATGCAGAGCTGAGGGGGATCCTCGGACAGGGCCACTCATGTTCTTTGGTCTTGGGACCTCTTTGCACTCTTTAAAAATTATTGAGGACCACGAAGAACTTATTTATGTAGGTTCTATCTATCAACACTTACCTTATTAGAATGAAAACTGACCTATTTTAGAAATATTTATTCATTCAACAATAATCAACCCGTTAGATGTGAACATCTTTGCTGAAGATTTTATGTTCTATATTGTTCAAAACAAAGTGAATCCAGTGAGGAGAGTGGCACTGCTTAACCTGATGGCGAATTTCTTTTAAGATCTAGCTTAATAGAAGACAGCAGAATTCTCATGGCTGCTTTTTCATTCGATCTGTTGTAATATTACACCTCGTAGCTTTTGTAAAACTTGGCTGTGTATTCATGAGTTACTAGAGGTGAAAAAGACAAAAACACCTTCATGAAATTATGAAAATAGTTTTGAGTTCATGGGCTCTTCCTCCAAAGGGTCACAGGGAACCCCAGGGGTCCCTGGATTGCCCTTGGAGAATCTCTGTTTTGGAGACAAAAAGGTCAAGGATGTATGACTGGCTAACTTGCTAGGCGTTGGGCTTCTGTTCTACAAGCAGGGCACCAGGTGCTTTTCCTGGAGGCTCCCCCCAACCCCTGCTCAGCAGGGCAAATGGGGAACGTACTCAACGTACTTTTCCTCCAACTCTTACAGAAATTGTTTTGGAGAAGAACCTTTGCTATTATGGTACTCAGACTTCTGCAAAAGAGGCCTGTTTTTAAAGCAAATACATTTTTAAGAAGGCATATGTAAAAATATTCTGTGCATGGACTGGCCTTTGTTTTCCATCAATAACAGAGTTTCTATGCTATTATAGAGAAGAGCATTAACATTTATTTGATTTAAAAGCCACTAGGCCCACATCTTAATATTTCGAACATTGTGATCATTTAAGTCTTGGTTGGTTTTTGCTAGCTTTCGTAGTTTTTTTTTTTTTTTCCTCCAAAAGCAAAGAGAAAAAGAATCCCATACTCAGAGCCACGACTGTTAATTGCAAGGCTGGGTGAGCTGTCAGAAGGCCCCTGACCTTGGAGACCACTTGTTAGCTGTGTTGACATACAGGGGCCATATTTATGAGCTACATAATTGAATAAAGATGGGTTTAGAGATGGAAAAAAAGAATGCCAGCGAAAACGGTGAATAACTGTATTCATGTGGCTCCCTTGGGATTGGGCTTGTTTTCTGCTTCCTTGCTATTAATGAAAAGAAATCCAATTTGTTCTACATGGTGAGATTTGTAATTTAGATGCTTATTAATTCTGGCTTCGCATAGGAGCTCTTTGAAAAATACCGTCTTCAAAGCATTTACCCTCAAAGGCCAGCAGACCTTCACTGAAAACAAGCCGAACACGTGTGGCTAAAATGTTTTCTGTGTTTAACACAAGCTTATCAAGTACCTGGCATGTGGAAAACCCTGATCTAGACGTTGCGGAGGTTGGAGGTATAGCAAGAGCGTACCTAGTGCGGCCCACCGGCCGGCGGGGGGCGGTGCCTAGCGCACCGTCCAATGGGGGGCGGTGCCTAGTGTGGCCCACCGTCCAATGGGGGGCAAGGCAGGTATATAGAGCAAACAGGGGAGTGTTTCCCTATGGGAGGCCGGGTGGTGGGGTCGGGGGGAAATGGTGGCTTATGCGGGGATGGTGTGAGCCCAGTGTGGAACGAGGTGGGCTAGGTTTCCAAATGAGGATGCCGGCATCCCGGCGTGAGCGAGGGGCGTGCCTGCCTTAGCGAGGCTGTCAGTCCCAGAAATGGTGCCGGACTGTGATTCCTCAGCCACTACTGAAGCCCCAGGCTCTGTCCAGCCCTGAAATGCACACAGCAGGGGAGGCTAGAGCAAGAGCAAGGTCTCCACCATCGAAGGGTATGTGATCTTGTTGGGGATGCAGATGAGCACTGCGGGGAGGGGAGATGGAAGGAAAGCCTGGGGCCTTCTTGGAAAATTCAGGCCTCAGGTAGGCAGTTTAGGTTCTAAATGTTCACAAGAGGAAACAAGAGTGTGAGCACGTATGAGTTCAGCCATTCATTCAGCAGGTATTTCATAAGTGCGTATTTGGCGCCAAGCCTACCACTAGGCTTGGGGAACGAGAGGGCATTAGCTGTGCTCCCCTTCATTCAGAGACTGGCATCTTTTCCTCCCATGTGCCTGGTAAGATGTTGAATACACAGTAGGTGCTCAGTTAGTGTTTCACTGACTTGGATCCAAACGAAAGGTCGGGCTCTGGTCTCAGCTCTGCCGTTTCCCAACCTCGCCATCTTTGACAAGTCATTTAGCTCCTTTGGACAATTTTTCATTTGTAAAAGAGGGATAATCTCTAAATAATTCTTCCATGATTTTTTTTCAGGTGTAATTATAATAACATCCTCTCAGCATAGAGCTTTCTACAGTTTACAAAACACGTTTACTTCCAAATTTTAAAATGAATCCAGTTGAAAGTCAAGTGGGGCAGACGAAGTAGGTCTCTAGAGATGTCTACAAGGGGTGTCAGAGCAAATCTGAGCCTGAAGGACCATTTAGTGTCCCAGCTTGGCCCTTGGCCATTGTAACTTGGCTCCATTAACTCAGATGTTCTAAAGGAGGGAACACTGCCCTGTGTCCTAGGAGGTGTCAACCCTCTCTGGCTGGATGTGTGAGGAGACCAGCCGTGACCAAGAACCCCACTCTGGCCTTACATAGGGTCACCTTCACAAGGCAGGGCGTGTGGCCTTGGCACCGTGAGAATCCGGAATCTTGGGGAAAATGAGGTTCACAGCAGTGCTTGCCACTCTTTCTCTTCAATTTTAAGTGAGTTACTTCTTTCTCTGAGCCTCGTCTTCTTTATCTTTGAAATGGTGATCAGAAACCCTACTCATTAGGAGAATTGTATGGATTAAATGGCCAATATATGTAAAACTCAGAAAAGGATATAAGCAACCTGGGTGGTGACCTCGGAAATTGACAGGAAGAAGATTGAATGGCTCCAGACTGTAACTACATGAGACTTCATTTCTTTGAATTTTCTGATAACTGTGGCTAACCTCAAAGCCCTTCATGTTTTTTTCTTCATCCCTAATAATCTTCCCAAATGCTGGGTTCGGTTCCAAATGGAGTCCTTTGCTGACGGTGGGGCTCTGACTTAAGCCCCTGTTGGAGGTTTGGGTGCTGCCACTGGCTGTCTGGGGCCGTGGTGATGGAGACAGGGGACCCCTTTAACCTCCTGGAGCCAGCGCAGGGGCAGGGGTGTTGTGGAAAGAGAGCTGGCTTTGCACCCAGGCAGATCTGAGTCCCTACCCAACCCCACCACTCAGTAGGTGTGTCATCTACGTAGGTGGGCAAGAGGCGAATCTGTCTGTCTCCTCAGGTTAGAAAAGCTGACAATGTACTTTCCATGCCTATTGGTATAAACCCAAAGAAAAATTATCTCTATCAAGTGCCTAGTGCCCCACATGTCTGTAAGTAGTAAGCGATGCATGATAGTCTGCTTCCCCCTGAAGGGCAGAATCAGGTGAGCTGTGTCACACACGTGCACGCGCACCCACACACACACACACCTGTGCACGACGCCCCCTCCCTCCCCATTTCCAGTACTGAACACGGGGCAGCCTCTCCGCTCTACGCTGAGGACCTTATAAATGGATTCAAGCTGTCACCACAAAAGCCAGGGTCAAAAGGGGCTTCATCTGTATAATAGTAGCCTGATATGCTCACCTCCAATAGGAGCTGAATTAGAAATTGCATCTCTTAATACGTCTAGAAACCTGAAACAGATTCCTTTAAACTCTGTTGTCTCTAGAGAATACCTTCTAAGATCCTTTGGTCACTGTTTGCAAGCGTGGTGGGGTGAAGGTATTTTGGGGCCCTGGCCTCCTAAGGGAAAGTAGACTCTTCCTCTTGTTTCCTTTACATCACCCCAAGCTAGGCCAGAAACCGGGGGAGGAGAGGGGGAGGGGAGCAGAGTCAGGGCGCAGGGAGAGGTGACAGGGCCCTCAGGCGGTGCCCCAAAAGGAGGCCAAGAGGAGGCCAAGGAGGCCTTGGTGAGCCAGCCTCACCATTCCAGAAAGCCACGTCCGCATCAGCCAGCACAGGCAACACGCTCGCAGGGCCAAAGAAGAACGCAGGAGGCCCTAAACCAAGACCATGAAGCCATGGAAACCCAGATTCTTGAAAAATATTTTAGGAGAACAAAATACGTCCGATATTTTGTTAAGTAAAAAAAAAAGCAAGCCAGGGGATTGTATGTACAATCTGACCATGGATTAGTTTTTTTTTTTTAACGCACAGAACAAAGCCTGGCAGGATAGACACCATAAACTGATGGATGACTTTTTAGTTTATTCTTTATACTTCTCTGTCTTTCCAAGGATCGTTGCAGTGAACATATGCTACTTTTACAGTCAGGGAGGGGATGGTGCTTTGAAGTGTCCATCTCTCTGCTTGCACTAAGAGTGGGTGGTAGAGACCGCAGTCATCCCCACACCCACCAGTTGCTCACGATGTGCTTCTCCCCACCTCAGAGAGTTCTCCTCCTTTCTACACAAATCCAGATCCTATTCATCTTCCAAGACCCAGTCTCCGCCAGACTGCCCTTGCCAAATAGACTCACAGCACGCTTTCTGGGCACCGCCGTGATTTCACGGGACTCCCATCGTGTTAGTGATGAACGCCAAGTGCCTAGGCCAGTTCTGTGCACGCAGCCGGCGCTCATCAATACTCTGAATCGATGACCCAAGTGCCATGGAGAATCCCTCCTGTTCTGTTTCCCTTTGCTACAAACACTCACCGTGACCTCTCCCATTAGAAGATACAGTCCTTCCCCACAGCATCACCCCTCTAAGAGGACGGCAGCATGTTCAGGCTTTACTGCCAACCCTCCTGGCTCCATCGTCCACTGACCCTGACTCCACCTCTTTGCGGTCTTGGGCAAATTGCTGAAACTCTGAGTCTCTGTTTCTACCTCTGTCAAATGGAAGCAAAATACAGAATCTGATTTGCAGGACTTGAGAGTGAGACAAAATGAATGTATTGAGAACAACGCCGGCCTCACACATTTTTGTCCCCCTCCCCCTCTGTGTGCTACTCTTGCTCTACCTAGAGAGCCGGGTTTCCCCGGGTCACTTCGCCTGCTCCAGACCCACAATCCTGTCACTGCTCGGCCTCTGCTCTCAGCACCCACAGAGTGTGGCTTTTCCAGCAACTTTATGTCTCAGTTGGTGAAGTGGCTTTCTACCGACTCAGGGCAGTTTGTTCCATCTCCATCAGATTTCTGGTGTTCTGGGATCCCTTTGGGGGGTTTTGTTTCTGTTCGTTTATTTTTTCATTTCTGTTGTTTCTGTACGAGCATCGCTGAGTCCCTTGCCCTGTGGAACGTCTCCCCAGTCCTCTCCAATGAGCCAACTGCGACTTCCCCATGGGACCCCATGCTGCCCCTCCTCCCACCCTCCTTGCTCTTCCCCCTGGGGACTCCTGGCCCCTGTGTTTCCCCGACCCCTTCAGCAGGGCATAGACTCTGCCTCTGACAAGCCCGCCTCCATGCCTCACTCCCCCATGATGCACAAACAGAACGGTGAGGCTGATCATCTCTAAACAGTCCCCCTGGGCATAAGGTGTGAGGTATACAGTGAGTGCTCAGCCGTGCTTAGTCACGTCCATGGGACCATGCCTGATTTGGGGCAAGGCATGGAGTGAGCGCCTGTTAAATATTTGCTGACTGAATATTTGTTTTTTTTTTAATTGGTTCGTTGTGTCTCGCTCCTTCATCCTTCCCAGCATTTCCTCTGTCTTGCTGAAATCAACTTCCTTAAAATGGCCAGACCCTAGTTTGTGAATTTTATGCTTTCCTCCACCATTCATGGGAGCAGAAGGGTCTCAGCCCTTTCTACTTCTGGCTTCTGGTATATTAAAAAATAGAACAATGCCAAACCCATTAGAAATACCATGGTGGGTTTAAATGATTACATTTAACAATTCGAGTCATGTGGTGAAGGCATCCTTTGAAGTCTTTTGGGGTGTCCCTTTAACATGATCTACAGGTATAACCATGCAGACCAAACATCAAGTCTCAAGGCTCTTCTTGAAGGTGAGAAGTGGACCAAAGGACCTCCACCCCAGCCCTGTGATAGACCCCCATCCCCCCACATTTGCTGAACTTTGAGCCTGTCAACTTCATCTTGGGCCTTTTGGAAACACGTGCCCAGGGAGTGGCCGTCCACATTGGAGTTGGTTCTTGGCATCAATAGAAGGCTACAGACCCCTCAATTCTGGAACACTAATGGCACCAATATCAACCCAGGAGCCAGACAAGCTAGAACTGGAGGATGAGCACAGGCTTCGGGGCCAGAGGGCCTCAGATGCCCAGGGCTGCTCCGCTCCTGTTAGATGTCAGGACCCAGACAAGTCACTCACCACAACACAGCTGTGAGGATCACCAGCTCAACTCAGTCAGCGCTGCTCAACACTGAGGAAGGAAAGGCGGGTGAAGGGCTGGCGCGTAGTAGGCTCACCATAAATGACCCCGATGGTTGCCAATCCTTTGCAGTCCCTCCTGGAATAGACGCTGCATTCTGATAGATAAATGTGGTCTTGCTGGAAGATCCTGGATCTGCTCTGGGAGAGCCTACCTAGTTAATTCTGGCAAGGGCATATTTGCAGTGAATGAATGCAATTCGAAATCATTGTGTGAGGTGTTGAAATCAGATCAGTCGGCCTTCCCCCAGGGAACCGGTGAATTTTTCAAAACCTCCCTGCTCATTTCTCAGCCAGCTGGAGTGTTGCGTGTTCCGTGTTGACAGAAGCCCCTCATCATACGGCGCCAAATTATTCAACAGTGTTTAACATTTCAGAAGCACAATCCTCACTCCAGTTTTGTGCTAAGCCATACAGCATTCTCAGAAAATCAATATGCATGTCAGATCCCTTCTCTCCCTCCCCCATCCCATTACTTTCCTAAGCACCACCCTAACATAGATGTAAAGGCAAATTCTCCACTAAAAACTAGTTCCTAACTGGACTGGCCTATGCAGAATAGGGGATACGCATCCTGATTTAACTTTTACTGGCTGTGTGATCTTTGAGCCGTGGTTGCATTCATGATTCATTCATGTTTATTCAACAGATATTAATTGAGTGCATGCTATGTGCTTGGCTCTATTTTTTTTTTTTTAATTATTAGCACCTTTAATTAATTAATTATTTATTTATTTATTTTCTTTTTGGCTGTGTTGGGTCTTCGTTTCTGTGCGAGGGCTTCCTCTAGTTGCAGCAAGCGGGGACCACTCTTCATTGCAGTGTGTGGGCCTCTCACTATCGTGGCCTCTCTTGTTGCGGAGCACAGGCTCCAGACGTGCAGGCTCAGTAGTTGTGGCTCACGGGCCTAGTTGCTCCGTGGCATGTGGGATCTTCCCAGACCAGGGCTCGAACCCCTGTCCCCTGCATTAGCAGGCAGATTCTCAACCACTGCGCCACCAGGGAAGCCCTTGGCTCTAATTTTGAATACCAGGGATATAGCAGTGAATAGGTCATCGTGGTCCCTGCCCTCACAGAACTTAGAGTCAGATGAGAGTCAGACACTAAGTACATGATTAAGCAACTGATTATTTGAATTGTAATCTCGACAAGAGAGGCAAAACAGAAGTACAGGGTACCGAAACCACGTAACTGAGGATCCAAGGGAAGGCTTCTCTGAAGAAGGCCCATTTAGGCCCAAGCCGAAGGCTGAGTAGGAGGTCGAGGTAAGGTGGCCATGAACACGCCTGTGAAGGGCTTGAGACAGCAAGATGCTGGGGACACGTGGCTACTGGGAAGATGTCTGGGCCCCCTGCTGCTCCCACAGGAGGGTGGTCCCAGGTAAGGCTGGTGAGAGGTGGCCCCAGTTTATGCAGGCCTGGCAGACCCTGTGCAGGACTGTGGTCTGCATTGGCAAATTGGCTCTTGTCTGAGACAGGAGAAGGTGGGAAAGACCCTGGGCACTGGGTGTCTGAAGAGGGCAAGGAGGTGGGTGGCCCAGAGGGCTCTGGGGGTGGAGTAGGGTGAGGGGAAGCCCTGGGGACAAGTCTTACCAAAGAGGTCATTTCTGGGCTGCAGCCAAGCCCTCTGTTCTCCCTTACCATGGGGTTAACTCACTGATTCCAGTGGTCTGTTTCCAGCTCTCTCTCCCTTGTCGACTTAGGCTGGGATCTCAGTATTGTGGAGGGCTGGTCCTCTCCCAAGCAGGGCATAGCTGGTGGCAAAAGAGGCAGGCCAGAGGACGCAGGACCTAGGGATGCCAGCAGACCTGTTGGGCATACTAGGGTCCCTCTGTGATCGGGGCATTCAGTCAAGAGTTTCAGGTCACAGCTGCAAGAACCAGGCAGCTACAAGAATCACCCCATGTGCCCTGCCAGGAATTATCCCCCAGATTACTAAGTCCTTCCTCAGCCCCTCTGCTCCTTCCCCGTACTGTGGGGCAACGTCCTGAATGTCTGCAGGTACTTGGCCCTGTCCTCCCACTTTCTCAGGCCTGGGTTCTGCCCGCTTCCCCCTCCCACCATGCACACGCGAACACACATGCCCAGTTCTTCCAGGACAGAAGCCTGCCAGTTGGAGCAGGACTGATGCTTGGGACTGTTGCTGTTTGTGGCATGGTCACCCTTCTGGGCCTCTCTGCCCCGACCTCCCTCTATCACCTGCAGGGAAGTTCTGGTCTTGGAGTTCTAACCTTCCGTGTTTTTCCTCCCCCACTCCTGCTCCATCTCCATCTCCTTCTAACTTGGCCTTCCTCCCCTCACTGCTACAGCTGCAGGAGCTCAGGTCCGAACAACTGTCCCCTGAGCTACTAAAGAGGTCTCCCAATTTTTCTCCTCTCTCCTGCCTGTTCCCATCCCATCTAAACTCAGTGCTGCCACCAGAGATATATTTATGAAATCTACATCCGGTCGTTTCCTCTACAGCCCTCTGTGGACACAGGCTGGCCCGCAGGCTCTGGCTGGTCTGGCTTCCCCCCATCTCCCCAGCCCCTTTCCCACCACTCCCAGGAGAACTACCACTGCCTCGTTTCATAACACTGGTTGGTTTCCCAGGCTCTCATGAGCCTTCATGCTTTTGTAGCTGTCGTTCTTCTTTCTGGAAAGGCCCCACCTACTTCCTGCAGAAGTAGAATTCCCTACGCATCCTTCAGCCTTCATTTCAGGATTTGGTCACCTCCGTGAGCTCTTAGAGTCTGCAAACACAACTGAGAGGTCATTTCTGGGCTGCAGCCAAGCCCTCTGTTCTCCCTTACCATGGGGTTAACTCACTGATTCCAGTGGTCTGTTTCCAGCTCTCTCTCCCTTGTCGACTTAGGCTGGGATCTCCTTTCCTACCCAGTCCTGTTCCAGTGCATTGCTCTCCAACTATTCTACTTCATGCCATTCAAGCTGGAATGGATATGAGATAATACAAGAAAAGTATTTAGAACAGTGCCTGCCACAGAGCAAGCATTAAATAACTGTTAGCTAGTACCATCATGCCTTAGCACTGTCTTATGTATTATTTTTCATCTTTAATTCATTGATTTATCATTCATTAGTTCATGACTATTAATTGAGCACCTGGTACAAACCAGCTTCTATGTTAGTTGCTGTGGATTCAAGAACAAACAAAAACAGATACAGACTCTGCCTTCCTGGAGCATCCCAGGCTGAGGGAAGGGTCTGAGCAAAGGCCCCTGGGGAGTGGGGAGCAGGGCTGGTCAGAGCCTGGCAGGAGGCCAGTGCTGCCAGAGCAGAGACGGGAAGGAACAGGTGAGCAAGACGTGGCTGGGAGGTCAACAGAATCTTCATTTAAAAAATAGAGTTACCATATGATCCAGCAATCCCACTCCTAGGCATATATTTGGAAAAGATACAAACTCTAATTCGAGAAGATGTACGTACCCCAATGTTCATAGCAGCACTATTCACAATAGCCAAGACATGGTATATACATACACACACAAACACACACACACACACACACACACACACAGTGGAATACTACTCAGTCACAAAAAAAATGAAATAATGCCATTTGCAACAACATGGATGAACCTAGAGATTATCATATAAGTGAAGTAAGTCATAAAGAGAAAGACAAATGTATGATATCACTTCTATGTGGAATCTAAAAAAACGATACAAATGAACTTATGTACAAAACAGAAATAGACTCACAGACATAGAAAACAAATTTATGGTTACCAAAGGGGATAGGTAAGGGGGGAGGGATAAATTAGGAGTTTGGGATTAACAGATGCACATTACTGTATATAAAATAGATAACCAACAAGGTCCTACTGTATAACACAGGGAACTGTATTCAATATCTTATAATAACCTATAATGGAAAATAATCAGAAAAAGAATATATATGAATATATATATTCATATATATGTATATATTTAGTTATACTTATGTATATGAATCATTTTGCTGTATACCTGAAACTAATACAACATTGCAAATCAACTATACTTCAATAAAAAAAAAAAGAGATTAGTGGGAAGCCATTGAATTAGGGCTGGTGTGACCAGACCTGACTAGCCCAGAACTGGAGACACTGAAAATACCTAATGAATACTGTTTGAATAAATAGATGATGGGTGGGCACATGCATTAATAATAGCAACATCTAAGGCTTATGAATACTTACTATGTTCTAGACATTATCCTAAGGGCTTTATATGTAATAACCCCTATAATCCCCACTAGAACCCTATGAAGTAAGTGCTATTTTAATCATTTGCATCCAGCTGATGAGGAAAGAGAGGCACAAAGAGTTAAGTAAAAGTAACTTGCCCAAGTCCCACAGCTAGTGAGTGTGGGCCAGGATTTCTACCCAGGTACCGGCCCCGTGTCCTGGGCCCTGTGGATGGGAGTATGGAGGAGTGAGATTGTACTAACAAGCCATCCAGGGAATGAAAAGCCTTATCTAACGCTGCATCTCTAATTATGAAGATTATTCCGGTTACTTCTTTACACGTGCATCCAATGTTCTCCATTTTCATCTGAGGCACCTAATTAGAGGTAATCCAGTTAAGCCTGGTTCTGCTTTCTGTGGTTCATCCAGACCCACAGGGCTTTCCTTTCTCCCCTGCAGTCTGTGCCTGTCTTCTCCAAATGCTTAGAAGCATGGGAGACATTTATTTTTAGTGAGACGGCCAACAGTTTCATTATGACGTGAATCTGAGATCTCCTCCTGGTAGCCGTTTGCTCTGTGCTAGTTTTGCTAACAAGTAGTTGGTTTCAGATCGCTAGGTGGGCATTACTTTAAAAATTGGGATCCCAGTTACACAGAAATAAATGATTTCCTCCCTTCCGGTGGGGACGTGTGTTCTGTGCATTGTGACCTTCCTCCGTCCGGCTGGCTGGGGAGCGATTCTCAGAGTGATCCTCTCCAACGCTGGGCCCCTGACCTGCTCCTTCATCATTGCACATGAGGAGTTTGACTTTCCTTCTCTTTATTTGCCTTCCGTTTCCCCCAGGGAAATAGGCAAACTGTTTTAACGGCCTATCCCCTTCAGTCTGCAACTCTTGTTCGGCTTTGAACTGTGAGCTGGTTTGAAGTCATCACTTTGTCTTGGGGGTATGCAAGGCAATTCTAAGCTCTCTTTTAGAATAATGAGAATTGAGACTTCCCTGGAGGTCCAGTGGTTAAGACTCGCCCTCCCAATTCAGGGGGCACAGATTCAACCCCTGGTTGGGGAACTAAGAGCCCACATGCCCCACGGCGAGGCCTAAAGGAATAAATTAATTAAAATAAAATAATGAGAACTGTGGAAACTGAACATCTTCTGGGTCCTTCCTTCTCTCACACGAGCCTTGTCAAGAGCTAGGACAAGTCAGTGAGTTGCAGTCAGCAGTGACGTGAACTCTGTAAAACCACAATGAAATTGTAATTAATTGGGGTCAAGGGAAAAATGCGGGGGGGGGGGAGGGTTTCAGAGGAACACGATTTGGTTGGCTTGGTTTTAGAGCCTGACAACGGGTACATGGGAGAAATAGCGCTGGGAATTTGCATTTGTTTTAAAAATCGAGAGCAAAACCTCTTGAGGGTTGACATTTCTGGCAATTGGATTCTTTGTTAGCTTGTCTCCAAAGGTCTCCACCCTAATCCTGGGCAATTTCTATTTTATGTTATTGGTATATTTGTTAATTTTTTTTTTTTAACATACAGAAGACATTTGAAAGAAGCAACGCAAGGCCTCTGGGGGAAAAAGTTCAGGCAATTACATTGAGTGAATCAAATAATGTGCCAATCGTGGTACTAGGTGCTGGGGTTATAAAGGTGGATGAATCAGGAGCTGTCACCACCATCTGGAAACTTGTCCTCTAGCGGAAGAGACAGAAAAACAAGTGTAACAGGTCATTTTATGGCTCCTCATTGAAGTCCTTTATACGTCAGATGCCGTGCGTTGTGCATTTCTCATTGCAAATGAAGGACTATTAGGTCTTTTTACAGCTAAGGATACTGAGGCTCAGAGAGGTCGGCCTGGGTTACTAGATGCAGGGCTAACTCCGTAGTCCATTGCTCCCTTTTCTCTTCAGTGTAGCTTCCGTGCCCTAAGTGGAGGCCAAATCCTTTCTGCCGGAGGAGGGGCCTCAAGGAAACTCCATAGAAGAGGTGGCAGTGCAGTGGAGCATAGTGTCATTTTGAATTATGTGACAAATTCCCGCTGAGAGAGGCTGAGAGCAGAGGCGAGCCAAGAACGCCTGGAGGAGGTGGCAGCTGCAGTCAACGCTTTAGAAGCACAAATGGGTTATCAAGTTGTAGCAAAGGGGCATAATGATTCCAGGAGTGGGACGACTCAGAGATTGACAGGGAGGCTTTTACAGCTTTCAAGTGCATCAGTACCAGCTACCTAGGGACTCTTTCTGTACTTACAATGTGAAGTGTGTCATTGGTAAAGAGTCTAGACATCCTAATGGCTTTGCGACACGAAGCACAATGCCCCCATCTCCAAATCACAGCAAATGCACCGGCAACTTTCTCTGCCATTGGTCCTCAGGCCTTTGGGAAGTTAGCTCTGCCAGTTTGGGAATGTCAAGGGCAGCTCAAAGTGGGAACAGAAACAGGTCCTACCTTCTGGGGTTTCCCCCTTTGCCCTTTGACCCACCTCCATCCCAGTCCTTGGGTGGCCACAGGGCCAAGGGACTAGAGTATGCAGTACAGACAGCCTGGTTCAAGGAAAGGAAATGCTTTGGACCACACCATCACCTGTAGGGCACACATTGGCAGGTGAAAGGTCCTGGACATTTCCCGAGTATGGTCTCACGGGATCCCTACAACTATGTCATGAAATGTTTTTTTTTTCTCGCTTCCATCTTCAGTTTGAGAAATTAAATAGCTATCCTCAAAGCCAAGCTCTTAGGGAGAGCTTTCTACCCAAGCTTTGGGTAGAAAGGAAATCTCATGAGTTTAATTCAAAGCCCAGAACTTTTTCATGATATACAAAAAACCCTAGGCTTCCTGACATGGTGTTTCCCTTAGCTGCTGCCCTGGCATTGCTCCTGGGATGGCTGTTATCTTGAAAGACCCCTGAGATGGGGAAGGGATCAGATTATCCTTTTGAACCATGACTTTGCACGTATATTTTCTTATGCCTCCTACTTGTCCTCACCTCCTTAATCTGGGTGAGAGCTGCTTATTGTTAAGCCTAATCCACGTGGCTGCTCTCCTGGAGATCTCACAGGAGTACCCACATGGGGGGGTTGGATGCTCTTCTTTTTATCTCCATAATACCCTGCAGGGGCCCACGTTTCAATGTTCCAGCATGTGTTGTTTTTTTTTTTTTTAATAAGCCAATTTAGAAAAATTAAACAAACAACAACAAAAACAGGGATTTTTGCATAAAAATCTAGATTTCTAACCATTGAGTAAACCTAGAACATTCAGGAACTGGGGCATGGAACCCTGACATGAAACCATCATTGTGAGTTAGTAGTGGTCACCCCATTAGGAAGGAGATTACAGTCTCCCATTTAGTCCCATCCCTCCCTGTTTTTCTTACATGAGGACCACTTCCTGGTTTTGTGCCAGGCCTGGCCCCTGGGGGCAATGGAGTAACTGTCTTTGTAAATATCTGTCTCCCCAAAGAAAACACACCTGTGTTCCTTAGGGCAGGGCCTCTGCTCACTCATGGCCACCCTCTAGCACAAAGCAAGCACTGAAAAATATCCTTCAGGGAACCCAAGCTTGAACTAAGTTTCCATTTATCTCGGTTACATGAGAGCATTTCATCACTTTCCAGCCTAGGCCAAGGAAATAGTACAGTGGCCCAGAAGGCTGTGGGTGCTTCCTGGTGAGGGCAGGACGTGGACAGTAAAAAGCACTGCTGATAAGGGGAAGGGTGAAGACCCAGGGGGTCAACCTTCACTCACCTCCCTGATCCTGCCTTGGACCCCAGAACTGCCACCTGCACCAGCCAGGTTCAGAAACATGGAAAGCCTTACCAGAACTAAGTGAGTGAAAGCCTTGAAACAGGCCCTTGCCAAAGTCCAGGTCTGAATGACACCTGTGATTTCCCAGCTGATCATAAATACTATAATTGGGAAAGGCGTACACCAAGAAGATTTGCTTGGAAGAAATCACATCAGACTTAATTAATGACTCCAGAGCAATCAACCAGGCTCCTCTGATTTAAAGCCCCACAGACCAATCCACGTTAATTGGATTTGATTGTATTTGCTATTTTAATTAGTAGGCGAATTATGAAAATGTTTATTTGTTCATAACAAATGAGTGGATGCTGTTATCCACTCACTACTGTGGCTTTTTTGCCTTCCCCATGTGCCAAATGTGTGACCTTCCATTGTTCCCTTGCTCAAGTCCTTTAGTTATCAAACTGGTTTTCAATTAGTAAAGGGCAATTAAAAGTTTCCAGTGTCCTGCGGAGGAGCCCCTGAATATGGGGGCTCCTCCTAGCAACTTGCCTTCCACGGGACCCAGCTGCCACATCTGTCTGAGCAAAAGTCCCAAGTCAGAGCTGATGTCTTTCATTGAGGTTACAACCCAAGTTAGTTTCTGGAGGCTGCGCTATGGGCTTAGTGTGGTACGGGGTCTGGAGTAGACAGTAGGGGGAATAAAAAGTGAAGAATGTTTGATCACTGCCTGCAAGTTGATTTCCGTCTCACTGAGACAATGGGCGAGAGAGGAGGGGAGCTGAGCAGAGGGAGAAAGAGGCAGGATGGGCTTGCAAAGGAGCGTTCATCTATCTACCCCAGCTCTGGAGGAACTGGAAATTTTTAGACTCACTCACTCATTCCATGGGCATTTGCTGAGTTCCAGCTGTGTGTCGCTCTCTGTTGAGGTGCCACGGGTGTGATGATAAATCAAACCCAGCTCTGAGCTTCACAGCCTGGTCTGGGGACAGGCAGATTAATATATGATTACCATTCTGTATGAGCAGTGGTGTCAAGGAGAGAAGCCCTTTCTAGAGGACAGCACAGGGAATGGGATCTCACCTGGCCTTGTTCATGACCCCAGATCTTAGGTCCTAGATCCTAAAGGAGAACCATGGCCATGCCAGTTGCAACAATGACAGCTGTTTGAGCTTGGGTGAGCCTCAGACTTACGGAGTTATGATCAAGTCTGATTTCAATGGCCTATGGCAGATGCTTAGCATGGTGTTAGTGCAAGTAGCATTCGTTAAATGGTGCCTGGACTCTTACAATTATTTAATGTCGTTTCTGTGGATCCGCTTCTTTAACCCACACTGTCTTCTTTTCTCAACATCTCTTGGTGTCTGTGTTACCCATTTTGCCTCTCGATCGCATGGCATTTTAATCATCGGTTAGTTCTGCTGGTATGTCAGCTCCCTGATGCCAGGGACTGTGTCTCGCGTCTTCCAGAGCTGCATGGGACAAAAGCAGGTGCTCACTGAATGCAGAATGGGGAGTTATTGACAGGGGAGATCACACATTTCCCAGGGGTGGTGGTGATATGTGATTAGAAGCTGTAAATGCCTTGGAGGCGAATGATATTCTAATCTGTCACTGCATTTGTGAAGTTAATATTTCATTTCACATAGTTAGTGGAGGCATTGTGAAATTGTTATACCACTCAACTTTTGAAGAGACACCTCATATTAATCTCATCAAACTACTCCAAGTTTTAAACTCACTGCGAATGCAAATAAAGCTGGCCCTGGAATAATGCGGAGTAGGCTGTTAGCATGTTGATGGGAAAATTGTCTCACTTTAGGGATAACTCGAGGAAATCAAGAAAATAAGTTCTTAGTGCTAGTCAGAGTCATAATAAAGTGAATTATTAGAGGCATTTCCGTCTGAGAGTTTCGGTGATTTTCCCGATTAGTGGATCCTCTGAGAACAATACTTCTTTGTAATGAAGCTGAGCCTTTAAAAAACAAACAAACAAACAAAGAAAACCATCTCCATGAATTATACCCAAGAAGTGTTGAGTGGACCAGATGGCTCAATTATCAACAGGATTGTTGCTTTTGCATCATCCTTGGAAAGTGCAGGTGGTGAAGTTTAAGGAATCTTCTGGGAGGGCACAACTAATAAGTCACCTCGGTGGATGGAAGCTGCAGCTTTATGGCTTTCTGAAGCAACCAGAACTAAGGGGTGTGGCTTCAGAGGCCAGAGACCTCTGCTGGCAACCTCCCAGCCACACCTGCCCTGCAGCCTGGTGGCCTCCGGCCCCCAGTTCTAGTATCAGACCCAGCAGTGCCCAGCTGTGTCAGGAGTCACCACTTCTTCAGATTTTTTCTTTTCCTCACATGCAAAATAGGAAATCTCTCTGCTTTGACTTTCTCTCAGGGACACGAGGAGGCTCAACTGAGAGAGTGTAGGTGACACCTTGGGTACTAATTTACTCTCGCAATACTCAAAGGGCTTGTTAAGAATGAACTTACTCACAAAGACATAGAAAACAAACTTATGGTTACCAAAAGGGAAAGGGGGGTGGGAGAAGGATAAATTAGGAGTCTGGGGTTAGCAGATAAAACTACTATATCTAAAAGAGATAAACAACAAAGACCTACTGTATAGCACAGAGAAATAGCCAATATCCTATCATAAACTATAAAGGAAATTAATATGGAAAAGAATATACATATATATATATATCAGAGTCACTTTGCTGTACACCTGAAACTAACACAATATTATAAATCAACTATACTTCAATTAAATAAATAAATAAATAAATAAGGGCTTGTTAAGGATACCTGACTCAATGTCCAATTGTTAGAGAAGTGAGAAATACCAAAATTCACATTAAAGATGCAGCTGTGCCCTCTCTCACATTTAATGCCAGGCTTGTTAGTTCCCTAGGAAGCCTCACTAGTTTTGTTCCTCTTGTAATCAAGGCTTCTAGAGACTGCAACCCCCCACCCACTATTACAAAAGATCCATGCTGAACATAGCCCTGAGAGACTCTCACCCACTCTGTCCCCTTCTGTAAGGACATAGCAGCTGGGGGCCAGCTGGGATGGCATGGATGGCAGGGAGGATCCCAGGGAATTTAGTGAATAAAAGTAATAATAATAACAATACCTAAGATGAAGCATGTATTAATTGCTTGTTACACGCAAGTCAGGGCCACCTTGTGCTGATGTGCAGGCTGTGCACACAACAGAGCCCCCAGAGCTGTGCAGCTCATTGTAGTGTGACTGTGGGGCAGTGCATATTGGCCACATGGGGCGGGGACTGTTTCAACTCCTGTGTTAGATGAGGAAAGCGAGGCACAGGGAAATGAAGTGACCTCTCCAAAGCCACTCACCTCGTGCGCGATGGAGCCTCGTGGACTGGTTCCAGAGGCCATGCTCTTAACACCTGTGCTACGTCATCACTTGGGAAGTCTCGCAGGAAGGGTGCTATCCAGGCAAACCCCAGGTGCCTTGGCCAGAGGCAGACAGGTGGGCCAGTGACCGCCCAATGCCATTCGACAGGAAAAAGGGGCAAAGAAAGGGCTTGGGAGGCTAGGTAATGCGATGAATTCCAAGGGTGTTGGGGAGAGCAGAGGGCGGGGTCGCGTTCAGCAGAGACAGAGCAGGTGGATCCGGAATCCCTGTTTTCCAGCATAGAATGATGTCAAGATGCTGGGTTTCTGAAGAAGCCAACTCACGGTACCCAGCAGGGCAGAGCAGTTACTGAAGAGCCCCTCTGGAATACCTGTTCCTAGGAGAGTAACGAGGGCCCCTCAGGTCTCAGGCTGTGACCTAAATATTAGTGATTAATTGTGAAAACTTTGCTGTTACTGAAAGCTGATTATTTTCTTCACGCTGGCATGAACGTCTCCACATGCTAGAGTTCCAGGGAATTACTGTGATGTAAGAAAGAGTCCAGGAACCCGAGGCCCCTCCTCGGAGCCACCGTTCCCTACTGGGGGAGCTGAGGCGTATCATTTAATAAACACAGATTGGGTGCCTGCTCTGTACCTAGCCAAAGAGGAAATGGAAGACAAAGTAAAGTGGAAGATTTGAAGTTTAATATAATTTTTAAAATCAACCCTCCCTGCAAAACAATTTATGCTCTGTGTTCTTGGGGGACAATATTGATTTAACGTATTTTTCTTCCTTTCAATAAAGGTGAACCGTGAAAATTTTGCATATTATTATAAGAGCCTATATGTAACAGTAATTAAGAGTTTGGAGTTTGGAGTAAAATTATTCTTGGATTTTACACTGTTTACTAGCTGTAGAACCTTAGAAAAGCTAATTAAGCCTCAGTTTCTTCATCAGTAAAGTGAAGAAAATAATAGTCCTCAATCAGTTAGGACTTTTCCAAGTGCAAGAGTAATTCCACCTTCCCCTGAATCAGGAATTAAGGAAATGTCTTGTTTCCTACTACCGGAAGCCCAGAGGCAGGAGGAATAGATCCAGAAGCTCAGTGATGGTATCAGGGACCCAGGTCTTCTGTCCCTCTGCTCTGCTGTCCTCAGCATGGGTACCATGCTAAGCGCGGTTCCCTGTGATCACAAGGTGGCCACCAGTGCCACTTGGGTCTGTGTGCCACTCTCTTCTCATCCCAGGGGAGAATGAGAAAAAGAATCAGTTCCCCAACCACACCACATGTGTTCTTATCCTCAGTCTGTCTGGGCCATGGTCGTGAGTCCCCTCCAAGTTGAGCTACAATGGCCAGAGAAACACCATGCACTGATTTGCTGCTTAAGTAATCAGGCTGCCCCTGTGAGGCTGGGGCTGGGCTGACTGCACGTGAAATCAGGATCTAATTAGGAAAAGGGGTGAGAACATGGATACTGGGAAGGCAGCCAACAACAGTGTCCAGCACAAGTACCATGACCGAGGTTTGTCACGAAGGATAAAGAGATCACGTCGAAAGTTCTGAGCTTGCACCTTAGCGCGATTGTAGATCACTTTAATAATAAGCAAAGGCGCAAACCCTTCCAGGAATTTCTGTCTCTGCTTCAAATAATAATCGTTCTGTTCTTTTGAAACACGCCCCAGGCACAGCACTACGCTGATGCTTTGGAGAAGTGGCATCTGAGCCACTTCCCCTCAGAGAAAAGGCCACTCTTGCTGCCAACACTTTGCTGCTGCTTTATGGCTTTTATACTTTATTGCAAGTGCATTCCCAGTGGTCTCTGAACGCTGTGTTCTAGTGTCCTAAAAAAATGTCCTTGTCCTGCCGTGAGATGCATTCTCATCTGAAGTGTCATCTCAGGTCGTGATGTACGTCCAGGGTCTGACCACAGGCAGCCACGCGTCGCATCTTCCCTCAGCCCAGCTGCTCTGACAGCCCTTGTTATTGGGTTCCCTGCAGGAGCCCTGCACCGTGCAAGGCAGCCAGGAGATCCCAAGGATGGGCGGAGGAATAAGGTTGCCAGGACAACCTCCCACTTGGAGAGCATCACAGATCTGGTACTGGGGGGCCTTGTCAGAACTCACCCCCATTTTTAGTTTCCAGGTAGGGGATGGGGAAACCAGGTAAGAGGAAACACAGAAAAGGGAGTCCCAGCCATGAGTCCAAAACTAAAAGTGACAGCTCTATCACCTTCTCTCAAAGGAGAGAAAGAGAGTGTGATAGGGTCGCTGGAAAATGATGGAGTGATAAAAGGCATGGTCCTGATTTGGTGATTTTAGTTGCAGGTGTCACATGCTCCAGGGTACACTGTTGGCATTGAGTGGACACCTCAGGCTTGGCCACACAAAGTCAGGCTGGCAGAGTTCCTGAGAGCTGGGTGCCAACCAGACCCTACCTTCAGATAGGTAATGCCCATGCTTCCTTTTTATTTGAGGGGGGCTCAATTTTTATGTATCTTCTGGATTATACCAGGTTCAGGAGCATCACATTATTAGTTGGAGCTCTGAACCGTGTCAAGTAGGAAGAGGCCATTTGGGGGAATGGAATTGCAGCCTTAAGCCTCTCCAGAAATGCAAGAATAGATGGAAAATGTGCGAGAAGACAGAAACAGAAGGTAAAGGTGGTCCCTAAGAAATTGGGTTGCTTACACCTGCTTATTTGTTTGATGGGAGGTGAGCAGAGGCAACAGAGAAAAGTATCTGAAGTCATTTCTACTGAGTGCCAAGAACAACGCTCCACCAAATGGCCCCATACAAAGGTCATGCTGGGAGAATGCAGAGTGCCCCCTTATCTCTGGGGGGCGTGAAGCTGAAATCAATGGGCTTGGTTACAAAGGGTAAAGGGCAAGGGTGTCTAGGTGACTGATGGTGAGTGATTATGGTGAATGATTATGGAAAAGCGTGGCTTCCCTGGCTGTATGGGTATACCTTGGGCAGAGCACAGCTTGTTCCTGGAATGGGGGCCTTGGGTCTTGAAGACGAGGTTAGAAAGGACATGTGCCAGGACCCTCCATAGCCTTGGACCCAGGGTCAGCCCAGACTCATGCTCAAGCCTCCTCAGCCTGCCTCTCTCCTCTCTGCCAATACCTTCAACACTTCCTGCCCAGTGAAATCAATCTCCTACATAATTACCTGTGAGGCGGGGTCTGGCCCAGCCAGTGGGTGAGCATGTGCCCCCCTCAGCACCAAACCTGCCTCCCCCTTTCTTCTCTTTGGATCTTCACAGCCCCCACCAGTGACCTGTGTTGTCCAGTCTGTACCACCTCCTCTGCACTTGCTTCCCACACACTCAGGTGTGGCTTCCCCTCAGGTCCACCACCCTCCTTCAGCAGGGATAGAGAGACCGTTGGGGACCCAGAAGCTGATAACGTAGCACCCCTTCAAGTTGATCGTCCTTAAAATGTTGTCCCACTTTTATTTAGGAGTGAGGCTGAGGGTGGGGGGAGGGGGGTGCACCCCACTGAGAAACCGAAGCCCTCAAATAACCAGAGCCTTCAGATAACCAGAGCTTCCCTCTGAGAAGATAGTTAGGAGAATCTGGTGGTCCTTCAGCCCCACACCACCCCCAGAGATGATCAGATTGTTCTCCTCGGAAAGAGTCCTGAGAAATACGTATTTTTTCCACTTCTGCTACTTTAGTGTCCAATTCAAACTGGCTGTCAAGGGGCCACCTGTGCTCTCAGCTCCCTGGGGAATCCAGGGTCCCAGGGGAGAAGGGCTGCGGGCTTGTCCAGCACAGGATCAGCACCTGGAGCAGAGCAGCTTAACTAGTGTCTAACTCTAGGGTAGACCCCAGGCCCCTCACCGGCACCTCCTGCCACCCTCTGTGGATCTATGTCTCCAGGCTGCAGAGGCCCCCGCACAGGAGAAGGGAAGCTCGGTGGCAGGGACTGTTCGCAGGGCAGTCTTAGTCGTAAGTAAGCTCCCAGCACAAGGACTTTGTCAGTAAAGAGAAAGGGACAGAAATTCAATGCGGGGGAGAGACCGGGCTTCCCCTGGACTGCGTTTTATGTTGCTGGTCCCCATCAGGCTGAGACAACCTGGCTACAAATTCCCATCCTGAACACTGAGATGTGAACCCACACTGAGTCGTGTTCTGAGTGCCATTTAGGAGTGATGGAATAAAGAATGTGTTGAGAGCTTATCCCAGTGGCAAGCTCCACGCTAAGGGCTGGCAATGCAGACACAAGCCTGATAGAGTTTCCGCTTAAAGAATTTCAGATTCTAGAGGGGGAGATGGATGAGAAGACAGCCAGTGGGATGGAGAGTGACAGATGCCAAGTGGGGATCATCTCCAGGGACTGCAGGAATGTAGAGGAGGAACCCCAAGCCAGCCTGAGGGTGGAGGGAGTCAGGGAAATTTTCTAGAGCAGGTGGTTCTTTTAAAATGAACCCTTCTATTATTTCTGGTTGAACCTTAAAAATAAACAAAAAATTTGCCCAAATGCAGGTTTTGAAAGACACAGAGTGAGTGAGTGAGAAGACAAGGTGTGTCTCAGACTCACACATCCACTGGAATGCTATCATCACCCTTGGAATCTCTAAGTCCCGGGTGGAAAACCTCTAAGGGATGTCTGGGTTACAAAGTTCTGATGGAATCAGTGAATCAAAAACTAAGTCCCTGGGACTTCCCTGGTGGTACAGTGGTTAAGAATCTGCCTGCCAATGCAGTAGACACAGGTTTGATCCCTGGTCTGGGAAGATCCCACGTGCCACAGAGCAACAAAGCCCGTGCACCACAACTACTGAGCCTGCGCTCTAGAGCCTGCAAGCCACGACTACTGAAGCCCGTGTGCCTAGAGCCCATGCTCCGCAAGAAGAGAAGCCACCGCAATGAGAAGCCCGTGCACCGCAACAAAGAGTAGCCCCCGCTCGCCACAACTAGAGAAAGCCCGCGTGCAGCAACAGACCCAACACAGCCAAAAATAAATAAATTTATTTAAAAAAAAAACAAAAACTAAGTCCCCTATTTGCAAACCAACATCCCTGTCATGCAAAGTCCTGTTTCCCCAAGCCAAAGTTTCTCACTTCCAGAAAATCACGTACATTATCTGAATTAAAATTGAAGGGAGAAATAAAAATCACACTTCATGCTGGGTTGATTTTCTCTAATGATCTGATCCCTGCCCCCTCTTTGGGTGGGAAATGATTACAGCCATAAATATTTGTAATTCTTGCTCTGATGTATTATATTTGTTGACATCGCCACAGGGTAGATGTTGTGCTTGAAAAAATAAGAATGTTGAATAGTGGGGACTGAAGAGAGAAAACCAGGAAGGAGGATGGGATTCTTCCCTTGAGCAGGCTTCCCCAGCAGTGGGCTCTAGTGGAGGGAGGTCTGGACCACTGGTCGGGGAACTTAGCTCCCAGTTCTGATGCCTGCTAGCATTGTGCCTGGGGACAAGAGCACTTAAACCTCTGTGGACCTGTCTCCTCTTCCACAAGATATCTGGGGGATACTAAAATAGATGCATAGATGCAAAAAGATTTTATAAAGCAGTAAGTTCCACACATGCACATTTCAATGAAGAGCACAGGTGCTAAGGAACTTACCTGCTTCCTCTTCACCTTCACAAACAATATGCTTGACACTCTTCACTTCTCTGATCTCCCCATCAACAAGGCTCCAGACTCACACAAATATGGACTCAAATTCCAGGTCCATGATTTGGGGCAAGTTGCTTAGCTTCTCTGATATTCAGTCTCTTTATCTGTTCAATGAAGAGAATTACTGTTCAATTAAAGATGAAGTCGGTACAATAATTTTATAAATGGTAGCCAATATTATGACATGTGTTGATTTTACTCTATTAGTTAGGATGCTTCCAGCAATTAATAGAAAGTCCAACTCAACTAGAAAAAAAAAACTGGAAGGAGAAAATTTTATTTCTCATGTAATAAGAAGTCAGGGGGGTCAGGATAGCACCAGGTTGAATTGAGTATCAACTCTGTGATATCACTGAAGATCCAAATTCCAGTGTTGGCATCTATCCTAAGGCTGGTCCCTTGCTTTTCTTCAAATATGGCTGCAACAGTTCCCAGCATCACATCCCCACTCAACAGTGTTCACAGGTCATACCCAGAAGCGGATATCCTCCTGATATCAATAGACTAGGAAATCTACCAATAAGGAAAATGAATAGATCTCTGAAGAACAGCAAGATAAGAGCCTGTGCCATACCCCCTTGGATAAGACTCAAGGCTAGGGACATGATCTCATACTGTCAAATCTCTCCCATACTACCTTGAAAAGGACTGTGCACACATTAGGCCTTCACTAAAGGGTTGCTACTAATTTAAAACAGTTAATGGAGCACCCGGTTATTAAAAAACTATCATGTTACAATATTTATCCTTTATGTAGAAAGCTGTCAACTGTGGTATAATTTCTAAAAGCAAGAAAGAAAAGGAGGGACTTCCTTGGTGGCGCAGTGGATAAGAATCTGCCTGCCAATGCAGGGGACATGGTTCCAGCCCTGGTCCGGGAAGATCCCACATGCCGTGGGGCAACTAAGCCCACGCGCCACAACTACTGAACCTGCGCTCTAGAGCCCGCATGCCACAACTACTGAAGCCCGCACGCCTAGGGCCCGTGCTCCACAACAAGAGAAGCCACTGCAATGAGAAGCCTGTGCACTGCAATGAAGAGTAGCCCCCACTTGCCACCATTAGAGAAAGCCGGCACGCAGCAACAAAGACCCAACGCAGCCAAAAAAATAAAAATTAAATTAAATATTTTAAAAAAAGGAAAGAAAGAAAGAAAAAGAAAGAAGTTAATTGTTTAACAATAGAGGAATGCTTTAATAATCAATAATGTACCCCCCTAATTCTGAAGTATTAAAAATGATTTTAGATGACATATAAAAATTCTCTATAATGTATAGTGAGTAAAATAAAAATGCATATACACCACATTGTTTCCACTAAGGAAAGCAAACATATCTATAAAATAAAAGTATGTATAGGAAAAAATCCACTAGAAGAAATCAGACCAAAATATTGACAGTGATTTTTCTAGGGTATAGGAACCTGATTGATTGATTTTCTTTTTTTCCCTACAATGTTCAAAATTTCTATAATTCACCTGTTTACTCTTTTAACAGGGAGAAAAACAATTTTAAAAAATAATGGTGCTTAGCCTGACCACAGAGAATGCCTTCTTGGCATGGATCTGCATGTATATTTATATCTCTCTATTCTGTCGAAATCAATGTGAAAAGGCAGCCCAGACTATGTGGGAAAGTCTCTGCATCTCATGCATTTTTAACAGATTTGTTGAAATAAGCGAGAGATGAGGGAGAGGACCTCTTTGCCCTGAGAACAGGTTATATAAACTAGAAGTGATATTGTGATGACGGTGAGCACAGAAATGCAGGTTAGGAGATGCTTCTGAGACTGCAAATGTGTCATGAAAATGCTGAAAACTTGGGAAGCCACAGTTAATATCTGTGACAAATTAAAGAGGATTGGCATGCATATTTATTAAGACATTTATTTTGATTACAAAGAGATTAAAGAGCTGAAGCTGCCTCCAAGACAAGAAGTTTAATGAAATGGATCAGAAAGCACGAGATGAGGTTTCCAGACAACAAGGTTGATGTCTAAGTGGACAGTGCAGTTCACTTCATGATGGGTGAGTTGCTCATGAAGACCTCCCCCTTCTCCAAATGCCTCGTCCATAACTTATTACTGGATCAAAGCCTTTAATAAGTCAAACGTATACTTTTCCTCCTTACAGTCCTACCCCACAATGAAGTGTTAGCCACAGAAAGGAGTACCATTTTAATGTATTAACAAACACTGGGTGTGTTAGAATTCCACCCTCCATGTTTCATATCCAAACTCTCCCCTGCTTCTTGGCATCATACCTGACATGCCACCATTATTGCTTTACTCTTTGACCCTTGAATAGCCCCTCATTTCTTAAGATTCCCCAAACAATGCTTTCCCTCTGGGAGATAAAGCTTTATGTGACTGTCAGAGCATCTCATAGATTAGTAGTTGACCATCAATAAGGAAAGCACCTAGTTGGAGAGGCAAGACAAGAGGAGGAAGTAGGCCTCGAAAGGCAGGATCTTCTCAACATTGCATGTCTTGTGCCTGAAGCTTTCAGAGATCATGTTCTCATTGGTTGTTCTGTGACTTACCTAAATCTTCCATGGAACTGAGGAACAGGGAACCTAGAATATGTTGAGCATTTCCCATACACGATATCAATTCATGATCCCAGCTTTTCTTCATTTTCAGAATAAAATCAGCTCTGATTAGTTAAGAAACTTAGAAGTTTGCATGTTAATACATGGCAGATTTTGGCAAGGACTCGAGAGCCTGAGAGACAGAATTCTCCAAAAGCTACTACTCTTTCTGACCGGCTGCCAGTTTTAGCCAGGCAAGACATGTCATGGTGCTGTCCGTGGTACTGAACGCCATGACTTTATGCCAATTATGAAGGACCAAAGGAATGAAAGCTTACGTCCTCGTTAGAATCTGCAGCTTTCTTTTTTCCTCTGCACCTTCAGACAAAACTCTCTCACTGACCTGTGCAATTTGGTGTGACATTTTCCCAAAGTGCTCTCTACAACCGTATTTGCTTTAGACATCAACTTTAAGAGTGAAAGGTTGACTTTCTGGATGTGAAATATTTTATACATGACATTTTATCTGTCATTGTTAAGATTAACACAAAGTGTTTGCCCTGAAGAATAACTAAAAATGCAGTCAAACTAGATTATCTATTGCATAGAAAAAAAATAACACCTCATTAAAGAGACTGTGTATATAGCTCTTGGCAAAGAGGTCAGTATCATTAAAGCAATGCCAGAAAGCACACAGCAGACAAAGAGGATGAGTTTATCTTGCCTCATCCCTGAATGAGCCAGGACTCATTCTTAAGGGGAAAACTGAGAATCATTAGAATTGAAGCTAGGCGTACTGGTACCCAATCAAAATCTGATTTTCTACCGTTCACTATGGCCACAAATGCTCTTATTGCTCCTCACAACATAGCCATCATTCTGCCCTCCAGAGGGACAATAATAGGGAGGATAACCCCAGACACTCACCACCCGCCACTGTTGCTGGGGCAACAGGTGCAACTTATGAAGTGCCTTCATGCAGGAGAACTGAAAGCCTCCTTGAACTCATGTAGGATCAGTACACTGCTGGTCTCAAATTTGGGGTATAGATCTTCCATAGTCAAACCTCCCTCATACTTCTCCCCATTTTTAGAAGATGGAGTCAGCAAAAACTCTGGACATGCTGCTTGGTGTACTCAAGAGAATATGGGTTTTGGAGTCAGACAGCTTTCTGTTCATGTACTGACTCTACTAACCAAGAGCTGTGCAATCTTGGGCAAGTCACTTTACCTTCATTCACCTCAGATTTCTAATCTGTATAGTGGACATGACGGTAAATCCTACCCCCTAGTGTTTCTGTGGGGATTAACTGAAATTAGTACCATGTACTCAATAAATGTTGGTTTACTTGCCAATCCACAGAATGCTGTGGGAGCTGAGAACCCAGTGTAGCATGTTAATTTCTTACTATAGTTTTCAGACATATTTAGTCACAGGCCCATTTGTTGAGTGAAATTGTGTGGGTGGAAGATCTGGAGTTCCAGCACCTCAGGCCAGTCGTACTTCAATCCCAGTACGCCGAGATGGTCCCAGAAGTCTGTGGGAACCACAGGTTTCTCGAGGATGGTTTATCAATTGCTCCGGGTACTCATTGTGTCTTCTTTTCGCCTACACTGGCCTTGTGACTAATTTAACTTCTTCAGAAAGAAACTAGTTGTCTTCTCTAGCCCTAAACTAGAAAGTTCCAGGAGATGGACCCTGTTTCCAACCAAATGAGTGCAGACAGACATTTCCTGGAATCCTGCAAAGTAAATAAATGACATTTGTGTTTTGATCTTCCCCACAGTTTCCAGAATGGGACTGCATACCACATATTCAGCACATAGGCCATACTTTTAAGCCAAGTCCTGTTCATTCTTCAAAACTCAGGGCAGATGGACACTCAACAGAGAAGTTTCACTGAGCTTCCAAGTCCACACAGACTCTTCTTTCAGTGACCTCCTCACTGGATTGTAAAACATCTGGGATTTGGGGGGTAATCATATCTTTGGCTTGGTTTTCCCACAGTTCTCAACTCCTCTCTTTTTCCTAATTTTGCCTAAGCTAGAAGCCCTAGGGAGCTCATCATATACACAATGGATAGAAGAGAACTGAGACATATCCTCACAGTATGGTTCGTTATATTGTTTGTATTTGGGAAGGCTCCCTTGAAACATGGGATAATAGAAACTCTAATGAGAAAGTGGGACAGTAGAGTGATTAAGACAGTGGACTCTGGAGTCTAATACTCTAGGTTCAAACTCTGGCTCTGTCACTGGGTGGCTTGGGACAAGTCATCTAACCTCTCCCTGCTTCAGTTTTCTCATTTGTAAAATTAAAATAATAGTAGTTCTTTACTCACAGGGTCATTGTGAGCATTCAATAAGCTAGTACATGTAAAGACCTCAGAACAGTGCCTGGCATGTAGTTCCATAAACTTCTTTTTGACACTTTGCACAGTGCTTAATAATGAAATGAGTTAGTATGGGATTGTCTAAAGAGCACTGGACTGAGAGTCAGGATCTACATTCTAATTTTGGGTCCTCCATCCACTTGATGTGTGATTTTAATCAAGTTACCTTTGCTCTTTGGACCTGTTTCTTGCAATTGTTTCATCAGTGGGTTGAAGTAGATCATCCATAAGGCCTCCTATCATCTGTATCTTGTATTTATTTATGTATTTTTATTAAAGTAAAATTGATTTATAATATTATATTGGTTTCAGGAGTACAACATAGTGATTGAATATTTTTATAGGTTATACTCCATTTAAAGTTATTATAAAACATTGGCTCTTTTCCCTATGCTGTACAATATATCCTTGTACCATTTATTTTATACATAGTAGTTTTTACCTCTAATCCCATATCCCTGTCTTTCCCTTTCCCCCTTCCCTCTCCCCACTGGTAACCACGAGTTTGTTCTCTATATCTATGAGTCTGTTTCTGTTTTGTTATATTTATTCATTTCTTTTATTTTTTAGATTCCACATATAAGTGATATCATACAGTATTTGTCTTCTCTGTCTGACTTATTTCACTAAGGATAATATCCTCCAGGTCCGTCGATGTTGCTGCAAATAGCAAAATTTGATTCTTTTTCATGGCTGAGTAATATTCCATTATATATATATATATATATATATATATATATATATATATATATATATGTATGTATATATGTACACCACATCCTCTTGATCCATTCATCTGTTTATGGACACTTAGGTTGCTTCCATACCTTGGCTATTGTAAATAATGCTGCTATGAACATTGGGGTGCATATATCTTTATGAGTTAGTGTTTTTTTTTCTTTAGATACAAACCCAGGAGTAGAATTGCTGAATCATATGGTAATTCTATTTTTGCTTTTTGAGGAACCTCCATACCATTTTCCATAATGGTTACACCAGTTTACATTCTCACCAACAATGTACTAGGGTTCCATTTCTCCATATCCTTGGCAACATTTGTTATTTGTGGTAATTTTGATGATAGCCACTCTGAGAGATGTGAGAAGGTATCTCATTGTGGTTTTGATTTTCGTTTCTCTGACAATTAGTAATGTTGAGCATCTGTTCATGTGCCTGTTGACCATCTGTATGTCTTCTTTGGAAACATGTCTATTCAGGTCTTCTGCCTATTTTTTAATTGGGCTGTTTGGATTTTTTTCATACTGAATTGTATAAGCTGTTTATATATTTTGGATTCATAGGCCATATCATTTGCAAATATTTTCTCCTCTTCAGTAGGTTGTCTTTTCAATTTTTCAGTGGTTTCCTTTGCTGTGCAAAAGATTTTAAGTTTAATTAGGTCTCATTTGTTTATTTTTGCTTTTGTTTCCTTTGTCTGAGGAGACTGATCTAAAAAAAATATTGCTACAAACTTATGTGAAACAGTGTTCTGCCTATGTTTTCTTCTAGGAGTTGTATGGTTTCCAGTCTTATGTTGAGGCTTTTAATCCACTTTGAGTTTATTTTTGTATATGGTGTGAGAAAATATTCTAACTTAGTTCTTTCACATGTAACTGTCCTGTAAGTGTCCTGTCCCAGTACCACTTATTGAAGAGACTGTCTTTTCCCCATTGTATATTCTTGCCTTCTTTGTCATACATCAATTGAACATATGTTTGTGGGTTTATTTCTGGGCTCTCTATTCTGTTCCATTGATCTATGTGCCTGTTTCTGTTCCAGCACCATACTGGTTTGATGACTGTAGCTTTGTAGTGTAGTCTGAAGTCAGGGAGCATGATAACTCCAGCTTTGTTCTTTTTCCTCAGGATTGCTTTGGCTATTCAGGTCTTTTGTGTTTCCATGCAACTTTTAGGATTCTTTGTCATGAGTATTTTGGTAGAGAGTGCATTAAATATGTAATAGATTGCTTTGGGTAGCATGGACATTTTAACAATATTAATTCTTCCAATCCATGAACATGGGATATCTTGAAAGATCTTGGTTTCATTGAACTTTTCTATTGTTTTTTTTTTTGTCTCTTATTTATTTCCTCTCTGATCTTTATTATTTCCTTCCTTCTGCTGATTTTGGGCTTCATTTGTTCTTCTTTTTCTAAATCCTTTAGATGGTAAGTTAAGTTGTTATTTGAGATTTTTCTTATTTCTTGAAGTAGACCTGTATCACTATAAACTTTCCTCTTAAAACTGCTTTTGCTGTGTCCCATAGACCTTGGAAAGTTGTGTTTTAATTTTCATTTGTCTCATAGTATTTTCTGATCCCCCCTTGATTTATTCATTGACCTTTTTTTCTTTTTTTTTTTAGTAGCATATTTTTTAGTCTCCAGTGTTTGTGTTTTTCCAATTTTTCTTCTTGCAATTAATTTCTAGTTTCACATTGTTGTGTTCAGAAAAAATGCTTGATATAATTTCTATCCTCTTAATTATGTTGAGACTTGCTTTGTGGCCTAGCATCTGATCAGTCCTGGAGAACGTTCCATGTGCACTTGAAAAGAATGTGTGTTCTGCTGTTCTGGGATGGAATGTCCTGTAGATATCTATTAAGTCCTTCTGGTCTAAAATGTCATTTAAAACCACTTTTTCCTTATTGATTTTCCATATGGATTATTTTTCCATCGATGTAAGTGTTAAAGTTGCCTACTATTATTGTATTATTGTCAATTTCTCCCTTTATGTCTGTTAATGTTTGCTTTATATATTTAGGTGCTCCAATATTGGATGCATATATGTTAATGAGTGTTACACCTTCTCCTTGGCATGATCCCTTTATCATTATATAATGCCCTTCTTTGTCTTTTGTTATAGACTTTGTTTTAAAGTCTACTTTATCTGATATGAGTATTGCCACCTCAGCTTTCTTTTCATTTCCATTTGCATGAAATATCTTTCTATCCCCTCACTTTCAGTCTGTGTGTGTCTTTAGATCTGAAATGAATCTGTTGTAGGCAGTATATACATTGGTCTTGGTTTTTTAAATCCAATCAGCCACCCTATGTCTTTTGGTTGGGGCATTTAGTCCATTGACATTTAAAGTGATTATGGATAGGTATGTACTTATTGCATTTTGTTACTTATTTCCTGGTTGTTTTTGTAGTTCTTCTCTATTCTTTTCTTCTTCTTTTAGTTTCTTCTCTTGTGGTTTGATGATTTTCTTTAGCAGTGTGCTTGCGTTCCTTTCTGTCTAGTTTGTGTATGTATTGTAGATTTTTGACTTGTGGTTACCATGGTGTTCATATATGTTGACCTATAACTGTCTCTACTTGTTTTAAACTGATAGTCATTTAAGTTCAAACACATTCTACAAGATATACATAAGATATAAATTTTTACTCCCCTCCTCATTTTCTGTTTTGGATGTCATATTTTACATCTTCTTTTCTGTCCTTTAATTGTTTATTGTAGTTATAATTGACTTCACAATTTTTGCCTTTTAATCTTTGTACTTGCCTATTTAAGTGGTTGACCCATAGCCTTTCCTGTATATATTGCCTTTACTAGTGAAAAAGTCTTGTAAATTCTTACTTCTTGTTGTAGCTTTTTCTTTACCACTTAGAGAATACCCTTTAACATTTAAAGTTGGTTTAGTATTGATGGACCCTTTTAGTTTTTGCTTGTCTGAGAAGTTCTTTTTGTCCTCTTCAATTCTGAATGCTAACCTTGCTGGGTAGAGTATCCTAGGTTGTAGGTTTTTCCCTTTCAGCACTTTAGATATATAGTCCACTCCTTTCTGGCCTGCAGAGTTTCTCCAGAAGAATCAGCTGATAGCCTTATTGGGGTCCTTTGTATGCGACTCTTTGTTTTTCTCTTACTGCTTTAAAATTCTCTCTTTGTCTTTAATTTTTGCCATTTTAATTATAATATGTCTTGGTGTGAGTCTCTTGGATTCATCTTGTTCGAGACTTTCTCTGCTTCCTGAATCTGGAAATCTGTTTTCTTCTTCAGGTTCAGGAAGTTTTCAGCCGTAATTTCATCAAATACATTTTCTATCCCTTTCTCTCTCTTCTTCTGGGACCCCTACAATGAAAATGTTATGCTTGATGTTGTCCCAGAAGTCCCTTAAACTACTCTTTCTTTTTTAATTTGTTTTTCTTTCTGCTGTTCTGAGTGGGTGATTTCCATTATTCTATCTTGAAGATTTCCTATGCATTCGGCTTTATCAACCCTTCTGCTGATAATTCCTTCTAGTATGTTTTCATTTCAGTTATTGTATTCTTCAGTTCTGATGGGTCCTTTTTTATATTTTCTAGTTCCTTATAAAAATTTTTGCTATGTTTATCTATTCTTTTCCCAAGTTCAGTTAGCATTCTTATTACTAATGTTTTGAATTCTTTATCTGGTAAATTATTTATCTCTGTTTCATTAGTTGTTTTTTCAGGTTTTTTTCTTGTTCTTTCATTTGAAACAAATTTTTGTCTTCTCATTTTGTTTACCTTTCTCTGTCTTTATGAAATTAGGTGAAACAGTTACCTATCTAGGTCTTGAAAGTGTGTCTTTATGTGGGGTTATCCCTATGCAGTCTGTGCATGCCCAGTGGTTTTGGTGGGAGACCTGGATCTTCCTCTGGGTGTGCTGGCAGCTACTACCTTGGTGGAAGTTAAGGCTGGAAATGGAGGGGCTAGAACCAGTGCAAGGTGTGAGCCGGGGCTTCTCCTATGCTCAATGACTGTCACTACCTTATCGGGGCAGGGGCAGCATCCAAAGTGCTGGAGCAGAAGCCCTGAGGGTCAGATCCAAGTCGGTTCCATTCCCTCTAATTGTGTGCTCTCCCTCCACCCCCAGCAATGGCACCTTCACCCTAGTGGAGAGCAGTGCCAGAGCAAGAGGAGCTGGAGTGGGCACCCGGTGCAGGCTGAGGTGTTGGCTGCTATGGTCCCAGCAAGCCAGTTAGAGCCCTAGGCTGTTTCCAATTCTCTGCCTTCACACACTGGCCAGCAACAGCTGCCCTCACTCCGTTCAGATGCAGGGCCAAGTTCAAGCCAGTTCTGACCCCGCACATGCACACTCTCCTTGGCAATGGCAGTCTTCTCTCTAGTGTAGAGCTGAACCAAAGCAAGAGGGGCTGGAGCAGGTACCCAGTGCTGGCTGGGGTGCATGCTGGGACAGTCTCAGGAATCTGGCCAGAACCCCAAGCCATTTTCAATCTGCTTCCTCCACCTTATTTCCAGGAATAAGCCAAAATGTGTGCACGTTCTTTATGAGCAGAGTCTTAGCTTCTTACAGGTGTCCAGTAAGACCCACTGGTTTTCAAACCAGCAAAGGGGACTCATCTTCCAAGTGTCAGACCCCAGGGCTGGGGTGCCCAATACATGGTTTGAACCCCTCACTCCCCAAGGAGGATCTCCAAGCCTGTGATATTCCCCTTCTCCTCTGTGTCCCCTGATAGGGGCCGCAGGTCCTGACCTAATCACTTCTCTTCCCTTACTACCCAACTCCCTGTAGATCTTTCTCTACAGCCTTAGTTGTAGCAGAGACTTTCTTCCAGTTTCCAGTTTTTTTTCAGCAAGAATTGCTCCACATGTATATGTATTTTGGATGTGTTCATGCAGGGAGGTGACTTCTGCAACCTCCTACTTGGCCATCTTGATCTCCCCTCCTGTATCTATCTTTTTCAAATTTTTAACTATGGTAAAATATACATAATATAATATTTACCATCTTAACAATTTTTAAGTGCACAGTTCAGTGGCATTAAGTACTTTCACATCATTGTGCAACCATCACACCATCCATCTCCAAAATTCTTAATCTTTCAAAACTGAAACTCTGTGCCCATTAAACAATTACTCCTCATTCCCTTCTTCTCCCAGCCCTCAGCAAACACCGTTCTACTTTCTGACTCTAGGATTTTGAATACTCTAGATACCTCATATAAGTGTCATAATGCAAATATTTGTCCTTTTGTGACTGGCTTATTTTACTTAGTATAACATTTCTAAGGTTTATCCACATCGTATCACATGTCAGAATTTCCTTCTTGTTTAAGGCTGAATAATATTCCATTGTGTGTATCTACCACATTTTGTTTAGCCATTCATCCATTGATGAACATTTGGGTTACTTCCGCATTTCAACTATTGTGAATAATGCTGCCATGAGCATTAATATACAAATGTCCCTTTGATTCCCAGCTTTCAATTATTTCTGGTATATACCCAGAAGTGGAATTGATGGGTCATATGGTATTTCTATTTTTAGTTTTTTGAGAACCCACAATACTGTTTTCACTAGCAGCTGTACCATTTTGCATTCCCACCAACATTACACGAGGGTTTCAATTTCTCCACATCCTCATAGCATTTGTTATTTTCTGGGTTTGGGTTTTTAATAGTGGCTATCCTAATGAGTGTGTGAGACGTCTTCTTTTGACTTTGTGACTTTCTGCTTGATGTGGCAGAAATGGCTGGTCCAGGGGTCTGCTGCCCAGGACCCTGCTCGGGTCCTCCTTCCCATGTCTGTTTTCTGTGCTGGGTACTTGGTATTCACAGAACAATCTCCAAACCTTCCCTGAAAGGATGGTGATTTGGGCTTATAAATACATGTGACACACCTTGAATTAAAAAAGAAATTCAGCCCAACCTCATAAAAAATCAGCCTCTTCCTTTGATTTTATAAGCATAAGCACTTCGGGTCATATTTATGGGGTTAAGATCCAAGCTCTGATCGATGGCTTCTCATCTGCTTCCTGTATTCATGGCAAGGCCCCAGAAAAGCAGGCATGGGGAAATCTATGGCTGGATGCCACTAAAATATAAATGTTCCTTCATTTCTAATAGATGCTAAAGAATGAAGCTTATATCATTACGCCTGCTATAAAATATTAAATGTAAGTAATTCAATGTTACCCAAGGGCCAGAGCTAAGCTGGTGCCTTTTCCTTTCCCTCTTCAGGGAGGAATGGCTCTGAGTACCCCACCTGGCCCCCGAGAACTGGTGGGTGCCTGCACCTTTATCATTCATGGCTAGAGGCTGCCTTTCTTAGGGTCCCATGATGCTGGATGCTGCAGGGAATGAATGGCAGAGAGCCAGGTTTGCAACCAACATTTTTGGCTTCTCCTGGGAGAGAGAGGACCAGAGGGGCTGCTCCTCTTCCTGACTTCTTCAAGTAAAAAGAAGATTCCCAATGTCTGATTTGACCTAAGGATATACTGTGTCAGTTACTTTTTGTGTCCCAAATCCTGCCCCCTCAGCCCATCTGGTCTCAGTGCAATCACGATGGACAGGTCAGTGCATACTCTCAGAATCTCCACATCCACTCGGAGCACCCACTTCACACTCAGGCGCTGCCCAGAAGTGTGGGAAAGTTCATGTTCCCAGTAACAACTCCCCACAAATGGGAGGTGGAGGATGGGGATGGTTAATAAATATCTCAGCTGCTCATCCTTTAGAGGGAAAATCTCCGTGTGCATTCTACATGATTCTCAATGGCTTCCCAGAAGGATCGAGCCCCATTTTGCCCACAGCAATAACTAGCTCAGTTATGCACCTTTCCAAGTTTCCTTGTCTTGTTTTCCTTGCCTCCTCACTTTGCCTTCCTGAGACACCTCCCAAGGAAATTACCTGGTCCAGGTCTTTGTCTGAGGCTCTGCTTTCAGGGGAGCCCGTTTCAAGACATGGGCTCAAAATATGGGAAGGATTTCTGGAAGAAGAAGTGAACTTTGAGGCTTGGAAACTGACAAAAAGGCCAAATAGCTGTAAAAGTCAGTGTCTATGAAAAGAATTAGGCTTCAGTTGTGTTTCTTGTTCTCTATACATCTTACCCAGACCGTCAAGGTCAGGCCACAGTTGTGCAGGTCAGGTATTGCACAAGGGCACCTAACACAGGAGTTTGAAATTTGATACTTGTTCTGCTCACCAGGCCACACCCTCGAGTGCTAGGCTGCACCCAGCAGAATAAAAGATTTCTGTTTCTTAACAGGATACTGACCACTCATTCTCCAGGCCATGTGGCTTCAGGTTGGCATCTGTACCAAGAAGGTACCTTTTTCCATTTTGCACAAAGGCATCTTATAGGCCAGCTGTGGTCCTCAGTCACCTGGGGTTCTGCCCTATGTCTGACTACTTTTATCCACAAGGCTAACACTATAACCAAGGCAGTCTCTCTCCCATGCCCTATATGACATTTTATTTCTGCATCTGCCCTTGGCTAATGCTGACTTTCTCCCTCACTCTTCTCCCAAAATGTACTCCCATGTTCTCCAGTGTTTTTGTCTTCAAGTCTCTGTTCACTCTAATAAGCTTCCAAGCTCACTTGGATCACTGTAGTACTTACTGGGATTAATCTATTTGTTCATTTATTCATATGTTTATTCTTCAAGAAGGTATTCAGTGTTTTCTGATAATGTGCTTGGCTATGTGTCTGCAGACATGAAGCAATCCAGCCCCTGGGGAGGGACAAGCAGACAGATATAGACTGGTGATCAGCACAGTGACAAAGGAATGCACAGGGGCTCTGTGAGCACGAGGGGTCCCTCTCCCAGGCTGGGGAAGAGGCAGCGACAGATAGCTGTCTTCACACGAGATAAAGGTGGGGGGTGGGAGATGTGGAGGACGTTCCAAGAGAGAACAGCAAGTTCAAGGGCAAGGAGACAAGAATGTCCACAGGGGGTTCTAACTGTTCAGTTTTGTTGGAGTGTAAACTTGGAGGTAGAGAAAAGAGAGAGATGAGGCTTGGCTGGGGTGGGGGTTGGGGGGTGAGCAAGGCCCTGTCCTGCAGGATAAGCCCAGTAAGGTGCTGATAGTAATCAACCCTGTAAGAAACAGGGAGACACTCCAGGTGCTCGGCAATGGCTTCACTCTTGCTTATATTTTGCAAATAGTAGAAATTCAGTTGATTTCCCCCGCAAATTTACCTGTGTTCCTGGATGGGAAGCCATGTGGAGTAGGGGTTCATTGGGCTGGAATGAACACTTGGCTGTAATGAATGGATGAGAAATGTTGTGGATGTGGACTTGGTCTTCTCAACTTGGAAGGTGCTGAGTCATGAAGATCAGAGACTCTGATTACCTCTGTTATCCCCATCCCTTTCGTAGAGTGGACACTGGGTTTTCTGGTCTACACATCTCCTAGGTGAATTTCATTGTCTTTTCTGGTGAGAAAGTCTATAGGCAGGGTCTCCTTACCCTTCTTCTGGACAGAGGCATAAGACAGGAGCAAGAAGAGAGTCAGGCAAGGGTTTGGCAGTGGGCTGGGAGGAGGGGTCCAATCCCTGTTCATTTGCTCAAGATCTTAGCATGACCTTGTAAAATTCAGGGAGGGCAGAAAAAGCTTGAGGTCTTTGTGTCTTACTGACCTTTATTCAAAGCCAGGTTCAAGCTCAGGCGAGTTATCAATCTTCTCTGAACATCAGACCTCCTTCTCAAGGGAGTTCATGGTCCTTCCCTGGGCTGTTCAGACAATTTAAGAGACAATACAGAGTGCCTAGTCCAGAGGCTGACTCTGAGGGTGACCCCAGATGGAGTTCATTACATGTCGTCTTGTTCCTCTCTCCACCTTCCCTTCTTTTAGGGATCTCTTTCCACTTCTCTCGGCCTCCATTTCTGTAAATACATGAGTTCTATGCCAAGGTTTGTCAGCATTGTCCAACTCATCCATCTCTCTACAAGTTAATCCACTTCTGTGTTGTCACCAGTGAGGATTTCTTGAATCAGAGCTCTGATTGTGTGCTTAATTTCCCAATAATTCACCATGTGACTGTTGGCAAGTCACATTTCCTGCCTGGGCCTCAGCATGCCCATCTGTGGAATGGATGAGTGGACCAAATAATTTCTGAGAATCCTCCCAGCTCTAACATTATATGATTCATGGCTATATACTATCTAGGAAATAAAGCCCAAACACCTTAGCATGGCATGTAAGCTCTCCCCAGGGCCCCTGCCCCATGGTCTGACTACAGTTTTACTCACATCATCCCTGGTTTTCTCTTTTCCACTATCCAGTCCCTTGCCTTCTCACCCCAGTGGAATTCTCTGCTACCACTTAGGAACCCTATCACACTATCTATCTTCTCCTCACTCATTCTGTTGCATCACAGCAACTAACAGTATTGGGCAGAGAGGAGATGTACAATGATTACTTTTTTCTGAGTTAATTTGAAATTTGATTATGAGTATTACTGAGGGGAAGACAGAGAAAGCCTGAGCTTATAATCAGAGATATGGTTGGTGAGTTCACTAGACCAGGCCATCTACACAGTTGTAAGGGCCAAAACACTGGCCCCAGAAGTACCTGCAACTCCACATTCAGACTGTTGGTGAGACTGTTATGAGCAGATGAGATAAAAATTACACACGGATTTTATGTCTGGATATGTCACTTTGATCAAGGATGGGCAGACTGGAGTTGTGGATAGTGTAACAGAAGAAGGCAGGGTCTGTGTGTGTGTCTGTGTGTGTCTGTGTATGTATGTCAGTGTGTGTCTGTGTGTGTCTTGTGTCTGTGTATGTATGTCAGTGTGTGTCTGTATGTGTCTGTGTGTGTGTGTCTGTGTGTGTCCTGTGTGTGTCTGTATGTGTCTGTGTGTGTGCATGGGTAAACGAGAGGCAGGAAGCCCAGAATGGCTTACTCTTCTCCGACCTTTACGGCTCTCAGAACCCCTCCCCCTCCCTGAGAACCGAGGCTCCACACCACACCAGAATCTCAATTAAACTAGATTAAACTAGTTAAATTAGTTAAACCAGAAAAGTGTTCTTTTGTCCTTTCCAGTGTCTCGGTTGGGCCTTTGGAAGAAGCAGGGGAGCGAGGTTCAATGAGTCAATTACTGCTTTTTTTGATTCTGGTAATTCTGTTGTCAATCAGCAGAGTTATTTGTAGGTTGAATACTGTCGAATTAGGTTACCGATGCATGAGTTACTGAAGATCAATAATAGCTTCTCCCGTGTGCTGACTGTGCATTGGACACCGTGAAGGCCCTTTGAACATTTTACTTCATATAATCCTTATAATAACCAGAAAGAATAGATATTTGTCTCCCCATTTTACAGAGGTAGAAACGGAGGCTCGGGACCATATTCAAGCTTGCAAAGCAGGTACGCAATGGAGACTGGATTTGAATTCAGGAACGATCCCTTGTTCAGCCTTTCTGGAGCCTGGTGGTGCGGGGAGGAAGAAGACGAGGGGGGCCTGCAGTTGGAGATGAGCATGAAGGGTCTTGAGTGTCATTCCAGGGGGCTCGACCTTCCTTCTTTCTAGTTTCCGGGCTCTGCCTGTGGACTGGCCTCCACCGGGCATCCCCTGAAGTGTGGACAAGCCCGTGGAATGGCAGAGCTCTCCCATTGCTCAGGACTCGGATCTGGAGCACAGAGGTCCCCGACCCAGGCCCCACGTAACAAGGTGGGGCTGGAAACTGACCCTCTGCCAAGTACACAGCCCCCCAGCTTTCATCGGCCTGTCAGAGCCAGTGTAGGCATGCCAAGATTTTGCTGAAAGCCGGCTGCTCTCGATGTATTAAAAGCTGAAGTCCTGGGGGCGGGAGGTGAGGGGGTGGAAGAGAGGGAGGTCTTCTGTGTTTTCTTTATGGAGCCGTTTGCCATTGCTCTGTGTGAATTGTGCCACAGAAAATCAGCTGCCAGAGGCTTCAACTGGCAGCTTTCCCTGGACAATGGGCTGACGCGGCTGCTGAGTACACCCCGTCGTCGTGAACCAAATTGCACAGCCTCACAAGCGAGGAAGGGGCTCGTGGTCCTCGCAGTGCTGACCCTCCTCCAGCTCCCTGGAGATGAACAGTTGAGGAAAGCATACAGCAGCTACCTCTTCCCAATCAGCAGCAATGTGACTGTCTCCAAAAGGGCCGTTGCCCACTGGGGCTCAGCTGGCCAGATCCAGGCTCCAAATTCAGGGACATAGGGCTTCCTTCCTGGGAGCCGACATTTCTCTCTCTCTCTACTTTAGGGCCCAGTTACTGCCCATTCTGTGTTGGCAGATGTATCAACGTCCCAGGGCTGCTGTAACAAACACAAAGCAAATGGCATAAACAACAGAAATTTATTGTCTCACAGATCTGGAGGCTGGAAGCCTGAAATCAAGGAGTTGACACGTTGGTTCCTCCTGAGGGCTGTGTGGGAGAATCTGTCTTTCTCCTGGTTTCTGGTGGCCTCGGGCGTTCCTTGGTTTATAGGTGGCATTCTCCTTGTATCTTCACATCACCTTCCCTCTGTACGTGTCTCACTCTGTGTCCAAATTTCCCCTTTTATTAAGGACACAGTCATGTTGGATTAGGGACCACCCTAATGACCTCATTTTAACTTGATCATGGGCAAAGACTCTCTTTCCAAATAAGGTCACACTCACAGGTACCGGGGTTTAGGACTTTAACATCTTGGTGGAGGTAGGGGACACAATCAACCCGTAACAGCCGAGATGCTGCCTTTGTGTCTGAATCTGTGCTGGAGCTATGGATACGTTGGCTGCCACAGCTGATGGAGATACACTCAGGGTGTGGGACAGCTTCGTTTCAGATGGAGAATAGAATCTTCTTCACTCTGAGATCTTGAGCTCTGGACCAGCCCACAAAGGAACCGTCTCTGTTTGGGGGGGGAGGGGGGAACAGCGCCTGAGCCTCTACCAGCTTTCATTCCATTTGCATTATCCTTTTCAGAGGTAGCTGAACACTAACTGAGCTCTTACTCTTGGCCTAGAACTGGTTTAAGGGCTTTATAGTATTAGCTGATTGAACCCTCAAAATGTCCATAGGGGGTGGATACTAGCATGAGACCTGTTTTACAGACAGCAAGTAACTTTCCTGAGCTCACTGAAGTGACAGAATTGGGATGAAAACTCAGGCACTCTGACTCCAGGGCCCAAGCCCTTAATTCTAAATTCTTGATAATGCAGATTTTAACAGCCCACCCTCCAAACCCGCCCAGAGCTTCTGATTTAGAAAATCTGAGATAGAGCCCAGGAATCTGAATTTTAAGAGCACCTGTAGTGATTCTGATGCAGAGTCCACGGTCCACACGTGGATAAACAGTGTCCTCCTGTTTCCATGGAAATGACTTTGTCAGATAAGGTGCAGGCCTCCCGGTAGCCAGAGCAAGCACCCTGGTTTTCCTCTCACTTCTCTGACCGCTGTCTCTCTCCTCTCAGGCACGTAGTGATGGGTCTCCATACATACACACCCACTCCACTCTCTTCTCCACACAGCAGCCAAAGGAACCTATCTGCAATACAAACCTGGGGCCACATATCTGTCTGTGACCCCGTAGCTCCTAGAAAAAAACCTGCGTCCATAACACTGCCACAGGCCTTCCGGGAGCCATTCGTGCTCATGCCTGGGTTTAAGTCCGAGCTGTGCCAATGGAGCAAGTATTTTAAGCCCCCTGAGCCTCGTCTATAAAGCAGAAATAGTAACATCACTTCCACAAGGGTGGCAGCCAAGATGGAACGTGGCAATGCACAGAACATGTCCAGTTCCACTCGTGGCCCCTAGGGGGCGCGCAGTCAGAGGCGGCTTTCATGGCAAGCGCACCCTCGGAATTTCCAGCCCTGTGTGACCCCGAGCTCATCGGAGAGCTCTTATTTGCTGGGCCCTAGAAAGATGTGTAATAATTGTGCAAAGACTAGGGCCCTTTACTGCACAGGTCTGGCACTAGTTCCTCGGGGGCTTTTCCCACCCGAGACCCAGGAGAGCACGCACCTTGTAGAAAAGACGGGGGTAGTGTAGACCATCCTTCCTCCAGGCCTGAAGGCTCTCAGTGTACAGATGCCAGGCCCTCCCCTTCCCCAGCCTGGCCAGCTGCTCTCTTAATCTGCTGGGCACAGCGCTTGTCTTGTCTGCTGTTTCCAAACAGACAGTGGGGCGTTGTGGGCTCTTCTTAACTAATGAGGTGGGAGCAGAGATGAGGGTTCTGGCCGCCTGACGCAGACCCGCATGTGCTGCTCCATTAGGAGGGAAGGGGGATGTGTCCTGCTATGCGGTGTTTCCTCTCGGCAAAGCTGCCCTGTGTCAGCGGCCATGACCAGCAGTACCATACCATCTGCCTCTTGGACAGTGGTTTGTGGGTTTGAGGAGGGCAGTCCAGGTTTGAATGTGGCCCTCGGAAGGTTGATACCTTGTCTGTACCATAAGGGGCTGGACTGAAGCATCTCAAGAATGTTTTTTCCGTTTGGATGATTTGTGCTTTTTTAAAATCCCAAGAAGAGGCCCGGCCCCATGACCAATGTTCTGTGCTGACCTGCTATGCTTCTCTCTCTGCTTCCTTCTCTCCCTCCCCTCCACCACCACCCCATTCTCCGAGGAAAATGTATTAAGAAGACCAGAAGAGACCCTTTGGAATTACAGTGAGATTTGGGAAGTGTAATTACAGGCATTTAGTTTGCTAATCAATTGCTCTTAGAATCTTAAAGCTAGAAGGGACCATCCAGCTCAGTGGTTTCCCAGTCTGGCTGTGCATGAGCATTACCTGGGGAACTTGAAAAAGATGCCAGTTCCGAGGTCACAAACTAGACCTACTAAATGACATCCCTGGGACCAGGGCCCACGAATCTTTGCATTCAGCTTGGCATTGTGCTTCCTCAGAGCCATGGGGGCCTTGAAATGGAGTTTGGAAGTTTTCATCCTTAGCTGAACTGCATGTGCTCTGTGGTTCCCACACGTAGAATAGAACCCCTAGACCACTCAGGTATTCAAACTATGCAAGACAAGTGCTTGGGGCATATGTTACTGAATGGTTGTTATTCCAGCAGCTGCACTGCAGTTGATCTACACTCATCTGGCCATGGTTTCCTCGTCTCTGAAAGTCAGACCTGGTCCAAGCAACAGCACTGCATTATGCGGGAGAAAGAGCCCAAGTTTTGGGGTTGGACTTGGTTCAGACACTGGCTCCACGACTGACTAATTGTCTGGCCTTGAGCAAGGTCCAAGTGTCCCCCAGTTTCCTTTCCTGAAAATGAGTACAAACAGGTTGACCTTGCAGGATTTCTGTGAGAATTCAAGGAGATGGTGGTCGTGAAGTGAGTGGTGTGTGAAGCATCAGAGTTCTTCCCCCACTCCCCTGGCTATAGCTCGGATGTGTCCCTTTATGATCTTGCTGAAACTAGTACTTGCCTAGCAGATGTCTTCCTAAAGCATGCCTTACATATTGGTCCAGGCAACCTTGTAAAGTAGGCCTGACTTTCAGGAGTTCTAATGTACTTCTTACAGGAATTTCACCTTCCCCTGCATATGGAACATTGTAATAATCTATGCTGACTAGATTTGCAAATGAGTGCCAGAGAATGAATAAAAAGGGTTAAAATTTTATAGAATAGTCTTATTTTTTGTAAAAAAAATTAAAATGAAAATAATAATATGTATACATAGAGAATGATTGTATATGCAAAGAGAAGGCTTTAAAGCATAGGATTAACAGTAGTTTGCCTGCAGGGTGCAATTATAGAGCATTCTCATTTCCTTTTCGTTTTTTCATAAACTTAATTTTTTAGAGTAGTTTTAGGTTTACAGAAAATTTTCAAATGATAGTACAGAGAATTCCCATAAACCCCACTCTCAGTTTGCCTTATTATTAACATCGCACATTAATATGGTACATTTGTTACAATTAATGAACCGGTATTGATAGATTCTTATTAACTAAAGTCCACACTTATTCAGATTTTCTTACTTTTTCCTTAATGTCCTTCTTTTGTTCTAGGATCCCATCCAGCACGCCACATTACATTCAGTCATCCTGTCTCCTCAGGCCCCTCTTGGCTGAGACAGTTTCTCAGACTGTCCTTGGTTTTGATGACCTTGACAGTTTTGAGGTAGACGGATCAGATATATTAAAGAATGCCCCTTGATTGGGATTTGTATCATGTTTTTCTCGTGATTAGACTGGGGCTATGAGTTTTGGAGAGGAAGATCACAGAGGTCCAGGGCCACGTTCATCACATCATATCAAAGATACATACTGTCAACCTGACTTGCCACTGTTAAATTTGACCTTGGTCACCTGGCTGAAGTCATGTTTATCAGGTTTCTCCACCGTAAATGTAGTTGTATCCCACCCCCCTTTTCCATACTATACTCTTTTGTTTATTGTTCCATATTCTCTGAAGTTTTTTTTTTTCTTCTTTCAATGAACATAATTATTTTGATAATCAGGGAGAATAGAGGTATTTTCATTTTGGAAAAAAAAAATGACAGAGTCTCATCAGACCTTCATCCTTTCTTTGTGTTGTTGTGGCTTGATTTTCACATTATTGCACACGGCTCCTCCAGAAGTCCCTGCAGGGAGTGGTCTGGCTGCAGCCTCAGTTCCTGCTGAGTGTGACCCTGACCTTGGCCCCTGCTGCTGGCTTTGTGGAGCGTGTATCTTGCAGCGTAACTTCCGATGGAGCCGCCTGAGCGGCTCTATAAATCAGCCGGGAGCCTTGCCCTCACTGTAAAAGTGAAAGGGACTTTCAGCTGCACTTTCTCCTTTCTGCCCAAGGTAAACAGGGTGTAAATCTTGCTGAAGGAGAAGTTCGTATCCATCCACCTGAAAACACCCCAGCAGCTTGGAAGACAATCTGCTCCACACCTCCGTCCACTTAAAACACACAGCCCCCCGCCCCAGGCCGGGCACATTGTGTCCAATTCTCAGTGGGATGAAGGAGTGAATTATAGCGGTTTCCTCCCTTCTCTCATCCCTGGCTTTTTGTCAAAGAAGCAAGTGAGAGTGATGCATTGAAAATGGACAGCTTTTCATATGGTACCAGTTTCTTGGTCACCTGTAGCAGCCACACTGTCCTAAAATTCACTATCCTTGTTTTTTGTTTGTTTGTTTTGCCAAAGAAACAGTTTTCCAGAGTGAGTCTCAGAGCAGGTGTCTAATTGCTCTGCTTTAAAGGGAGCCTGGTGCAGAAGGCAAGGTTCAGAAAGGATATTGTGGGGTCTGCGTGCACCGGATGGATGGCCTGTGGACTGCACTTTGTTTATTTAACACCTAAAAGAGGAGCAAAGAGTCTTCAATCATACCTTGTTGTGAGTGGCCTGTCTTCCTGGCTCAGGTAGCATTCCCCTGTGAATATGGAACATTCTCAGCAAATTTCACAGCTCTGGGTGCTTGCTGTCTTCTCATGCAGAGGTTCTCAACCTTGGCACTACTGACATTGTGGACAGAATAATTCTTTGTTGTGGAGGACTGTCTTGTGCATTTAGGATGTAGCAGTATTCCTGGTTCCTACCTACAAGAGGACAGTAGCACCACTCCCCCCAAGTTGTGACAATCAAAAATGTCTTCAGACATTGCCAAATATCCCCTGAGGGGAAATCACCCTCCGTTGAGAACCACTATTGTAAAGGGATAGGTATCCGCCTAGGCCCCGTACAGTGGAACACATTTACAACCCTTAGGTATGCTTGTGTTTCAGCTTGAGGGCTGGGAGATACAGGCAGTTCCTGCCTGTGTAGGGCAAATGACTTGCTAACCATTAACTGCAGAGGTTTGAAACCAGGGAGGCAGTCCCCATCAAGATTCCTGTTCTAGTTATCTATTGCCGTGTAACAAAGCACCCCAAACTTACTGCAGTAAAGCAGCAACCATTTCTGGTTGCTGTGGACTTTAGGAGGGGACTTTTTGTCCCTGTTCTCAATGTCCCTGCCTCAGTAGGAAGATTTGAAGGCTTGGAGGGACTTGATGCCTGGGACCTAGAATCATCCAAAGCTGTCTTCACTCACATGCCTGGCAGTTGATGCTGGCTGTCATCTGGAACTAAGCTGGGACTGTGGACAGATCATCTACTTGTGGCGTCTCCATGTGGTCTGGGCTTCCTCACAACATGGTTGCCTCAGGGCACTCAGATGCTTACATGATGCCTTGGGGTTCCAAAGGTGACTATCAAAAGACAACCAGGTGGAAACTATCTTGCCTTTTATGACCAGGCTTTGGAACTCACATGGCATAGCTTCCACTGTGGTCAGAACCACTCCCAGATGGGAGGAGGGTCAAAGTCACATTGTATGAAGAACACATGGGTGGGGTATGTTATTGTAGCCTCTGTCCCAGTTCCCTCCCTGACTTTATCTTTCGGTAATAGTGTTTCCTTCACCCCATCCCATGGGCCCTGATGCCTGACTCTCTTCTCTCAGGCTCTCTGCTCTCCTTTATTTCACCACAGAGGCTCCCCCATAATCAAAGAGGTTGAGTTGAAATTACCCTCTAGGTCGGCTAGAAAGGATGATACTCGTGTTTTGTTTGGTTTATTCCCTCTCAATATCTCCAGTGGCTCTGAGAACCTTTTGATTCTCAGTTCTAGAGGTCCTAAGAATAGCTAACTCCATTTCACCTTGAAAAAGCTCATTTTAAGGCAAAACCACAGCATTGGTTACTGTGAGGTTAGCTCAAGAAAGAATTTTGGGACTGATGTACTTGAAATAAGATTTCACACAAATCTTTGCATTTAAGAGACTGTCTTAAAGAGTGAACTTGTGTCTTCCAGAGTCTACCAATGTGCAGGTGCACACATTAGGTTCTTAATAAGTGTTTACTGAATAAATGTTTCTGACCTCAGTCACCAAGCATTTTATTATACTCAGTATTGTCAATATTAGAGGCTTGTGAGATTTTCCTTAAACCTGGAAGATCTAGACAAAATAGAAATAGAATATGAAGTTTTACTCCTCTTTAATCCTCATGCAAATCCTGGTTACATTGAGTAACTTCATATGATTATTCTGTTAACTTGAGTTTCTAGGCTGTGGCCATAGCTAAATTTTTGCCTGGGATAGTTTTGAGCCAGTGCTGCAAGTAGTCTGGTATTGCTGATGTATGTACAGGCCGTTGTTTGTTCCTGGCTGAGGACTCACTGGTTTGATCATTCAACTGTCTTTACTAATTGCTGTGTGCTCAGGCTTATGCTAAGTGTCAGGCATGGGTAACCATCCAAAAGAAGGTAGACCCTGCCCTCAAGTCTCAGGGCTGCTTCTTGCTTCCTTTGTTTGTCTGCTGTGTTTATTTCCAGTTGGTTATGATTAGCACATTCTTCCTTCTCCAGCCTTCTCTCTTCCCATTCTTTGCCTTGCCTGGTGTATCAGTCCACTATATTTTTGGTAATGCTGCATAACAAGCCACCCCACTTTTTGTTGGCATACAAAAATAAGCATTTATTTACTACTTACTTGTCTGTCATCATCTGGATTCTGGCTGATTTAAGCTGAGTTCAGTTAAGATAGGGTTAAAGTTTGCTCTACACATATCTCATGGCTGGGCCTGAAGTGTTCTGAGACATGTTCTCATGGCAAAAGGCAAGGGCAAAGAGAGCAAATCTGATTGTGTAAGCATATTTTAAGCCTCTGCTCACATTGTGTCTACTAATATACCAATGGCCAAAACGAGTCATGTTCTCAGCCCAAAGTCAAGTTGAATGCCAATAGGCTCCTCCTAGGAGGCAGGGGACAGTGCTTGAATATTTACTGAGAAGTGATCTAATCTATCATGCCCAGTACTTCTTCTACAAGTGTCATACTCTTTCTGGCCTCTGGACCTTCATATGCCATCCCCTGGACCTGAAATTCTCTCCCTTTGGAGGTCAAAATATCCCACTCCTTGACTCATCTTTTAAGAGTCCAGGCAGGAGCTGCTTCCTCTGGGACACCTTTCCTGATAACACACTTAGGTTCCTGGACCATTCTCCTGGTTCCCATAATATTCTGCATATCCTGCACCAAGTGGATGTATCTGTTGGTCTCTATCACCCCCACCATTCCATCCATGAGTGTTGAACCACATCTGAGTCACCATTCTTTTCCTGGCATACAGCACAAGCTCAAAGGTTTTGAAAAGCAAATGCATGCTGTGTTTGTGACATTGGGTGAGGGGGTTGAGATCTCTCTACACTGACAGCTCTGGGGAAGCACAGATAGAACTGGGCTTTCAACATTTCCAAGTGGGAGGGCCATTTGTAATGAACCATCCGAGCTGTCTGGGCATATCTGACTGTGTCCAACAAATGCCATCTGCTTTGGAGGCATGTGGAGACTGGGAAATCAGTGTAGATCGTGTGGCTTAGGTTCTGTACTGAGGGCATCAGATCCTCACTTGCCCATTTTGAATTTTTTCCTCGTATCCTGATTTAGATAGGGAGTAGGTCTGATTAGCTGCCAGTTTGTTCCCCAAGTAGTAGGCTTGGAGGATTTGAGGCCAGGAGGCATTGGGCCGTTTTATGAAGGATCTGTCATCAGTTTGTCATTGGTGTTCCTGTGTTGATTATTTTGGTAAAGGGGGTGGGGGTGGGAATGTGGAGCAGAAGGCCGTGCATGTGGTTAAAGGCAGTAACATGTGTGGCTGCCACTCATCTCTGGAAAATTCCAGAAGCGATAAGGAGGGTGGAGGGGACAGACTTACAGGCTGCTTTCAACCCACTTCAGCTTCTTCCAAAGCCTTTCACTGTGAATGACCAATTTGAAGGTAACTCAGTTATCTGTGTTTGCCTGTTCAGTGTGGTACTCTTAGATATAATAGCCCATCATCTCAGCTTTCTGAAACCACGCATATCTTCTCAGGCTGGGTCTTCATCCAGAGAAGTGAGTGGAGACATTCAAAAGGCTCTTCCAAATCAATACACAGAATATGAGAGAGGGCAGGGAATGGCAGAGCCCCAACCCCTGCTACCCCTTCTTGTGTCATTTCTAATTCCCCTAGGCAGGCAAGCATTCAGATGAGTCTCACCAACTCAGTGGTGTTTTCTCCATGCCAGCTGAACTGACCTTAAAATTCATCAGGCAAGGGCTTCCCTGGTGGCGCAGTGGTTGAGAGTCTGCCTGCCAATGCAGGGGACACGGGTTCGAGCCCTGGTCTGGGAGGATCCCACATGCCGCGGAGCAACTGGGCCCGTGAGCCACAATTACTGAGCCTGCGCGTCTGGAGCCTGTGCTCCGCAACAAGAGAGGCCACGATAGTGAGAGGCCCGCGCACCGCGATGAAGAGTGGCCCCCGCTTGCCACAACTAGAGAAAGCCCTCGCACAGAAACGAAGACCCAACACAGTCATAAATAAATAAATAAATAAATAAATAAATAAATAAATAAATAAATAAAAGAACGTGAATTTCTAAAAAAAAAAAATTCATCAGGCAAGATACCACTTTGTTTATGCAAATTTAGAATTTCATGGTAGCCAAGTCCATGCAGCCACCCTGCATATAATAGCCCAAACAAGTTCTTTTGGGTATCCTCATTTAGAGACGGGCTACAGGGAGCTATTATAAGAACTTATGGGACAGGTACAGGGTGTGTCTGGCACCTCTGTCTTGTCTTCAGCGACCCACTCTGCTTGTTGCTCTCATTTGACCACTCTATGTATCCACAGCCCTGGGCTGTGCTTTGCCTGCCCACCTTCCCAGTTCTGCCCATTCAGATCTTCTGGGCAGCATCCCCTGCTAGCACAAGGGCATTGCACAGTGTAGGAGTTATTCAATAAGCTTGTTATTAATAAGGATTATTAAGCTTGTTATCAATAATTAATAAGGATTATTAAGCTTGTTATCAATAAGGATTGAATTATGAGAATTAAGTACGTTTAGTAACAAGAGTCAAATATGCAGAAACTCGGAAGTGAGCCATTTTCAATCCCTTCTTATCTAAAATTGGGGCTGAAAACTTTCTTTGTGTCTCTCTGTACAGTCAGCCTCTCGGTTTCCCTAATGACTCTTAGTCAATGACTTTATCCTTCAGCATCTTATGGTGCTCACCTGCAAAAATGAGATAATGACAACCTTGAATGTGGCTGTGAGGATTATGGGTAATGGGTAGAGAGTGAAATGCACGTGGCCCTCATTAGATGATCCAGAATCTGAAATAATGTTTAAAATTGGGACCCTCCATCTACCAACCCATTTAACCTGCTTAAGCTAGTATCATAGACTTCCCTGTACTAGTCCCTAGGTCACCATATTTTTATTTTCTTCTAATACATAGATAGTAAACACTGAAAGAATATATTATCTAACCATACTATTTTACCACTTTTCTCTCCTGAGAGAGATTTCACAGCTCTACTAAAGTTTTGTTTTATTTTCTTTCAAGGGGCCCAGATTCTGTTTTCTCCTGAAAAAACTCTGTTCACACATTTAGAACAGAGTCATTTTCTTGATGCTTTTCTCACAAAACACCACCGAGTAAAATGTGTTATTTGGAGTCTCCTAATAGATCAAAAAACAAAATAAACACAAAAATATTTTTCTATTGAACTTTTCCTGTTGAACAGGAGAGATTAAATCATTCCAATGACGTGGAATCTGAGGGAGTTGGAGATCCCAAGGAAGTTGTGCTTAATCTTGAGTCCGCTGTGGTTTTCTTCAATGGATATTTATAAGATAATACTGCAGAGTCCACCATACTGGTGAGCTCCAGTCATTTCCTGGAGTACTAAACCAGAGAGTGAGCAAAGGTGGAATGGACCTGGAATGGACTTATTATCTCATCGTGGTTCCTCTGTTTTTTGGTGAAGCAAACATCTGATTAATCACTAAAACACAGACTACAGCACTTCATTCTTGCTGGGGATGGCTGGAGCTCTGTGTAGATAAGACCTCCATGAATCATTTCTCCTCTCAAAGCAACAGAGAGTTAGCAGTCATAGCAAATGTACTTTTATGATCTCCAGATAATGCTTCCTTCAGCCTGCCTCTCAGGAATTATTATTAAAGAAGTCAATTGTGTGTGCTTGTTTTCACATGAGTTTTCATCAAATGCTCATAGACCTACTGCATATCTACTAGGATGATCTACCCTGAATTGCTTCTTCAGGGAAAAAAGCATAGAGATGGAACCTTTGAAGAATTTATATGTGTAACCTCTTCATTGCTTTTGACCGAGAAAAAAAAATTAGATTTTGACCCAAGAGCCAAGTCCAATCAACTAATCCTGGCAGCTTGGAGAGCTGAGTTGAGAAGGATCTGATGCTTAATAATGACTCAGTACAGAGGTTGCTGTGATGAATTTGCATTGACTGTCACTTGGGTAGAAAGGGAGAGTCATGGCACAGGTATTGGGTATTGGGTCTGTCTCCTAGACTTGCAAAGTTAACCAATTGTGGTCAAGTTATCAAGCTTTGGCCCTTGGAAAAGTTCCTCTTGAAATGGTAGAGTTACCAAAAGGAGATATAGCTGTAGTTCTTTGGCTTCAAACTCTCAGATAGAAACTAAATCATTCAGTCTAATCCCACAGGTTTGCATAGGCTGAACTGAATTCTGTGGTTTCATTTCTGGAGCACTGGTGCCTAAAACCAAGTTTTTTAACTTTTAAAACATCTCTTTCAAGTTAAAAGGGCCTTTTCTTTCTCTGATCAGCTTTATATTCATTCCCCCACTTAGGGTCAATCAGCAAAGCCTGTCTACAATTGCCTTGCATTCTCCCTCCTCTGTCCCTGTGTCCCTATCAGCCAGGGCACTTTTCCTGCCAGGCAGGCATCAGCACCAGTCTGCTCTCAAGAAAGGATGTGCTATTAGTCATTTATATCTCAGCATGAGTCTCACTGTTTTTTTTCTCTCAGAGAATTAGAGTTTGAAATTTCTCTGAGGAATGAAAGACCCCTGTTACAGGAAGGTAGGCCACAGTAGCAGATAGGGACATAATTTCATACAGGAAGGCCTTTATATTATGCTCTGAGTCACACCACGTATAGAATGGCCTAATCTGCCTAATACATGAGGCCAACCCTGTTTCTGTTTGACCTGTACTAGAGGGAACTCCTTCTCTAAAGATTCCACTGTGTCAGGCTTCCCTGGTGGTGCAGTGGTTGAGAATCCGCCTGCCAATGCAGGGGACACGGGTTTGAGCCCTGGTCCGGGAAGATCCCACATGCCACGGAGCAACTAAGTCTGTGCAACGCAACTACTGAGCCTGCACTCTAGAGCCTGTGCTCTGCAACGAGAGAAGCCACCGCAATGAGAAGCCCGCACACCGCAACAAAGATTTGCCCCTGCTCACTGCAACTAGAGAAAGCCCGTGTGCAGCAGCAAAGACCCAACACAGCCAAAAATAAATTAATTAATTAATTAAAAAAAAAAAGATTCCACTGTGTCAATCACACACACATGCATGTGCATACAGGTAAATTCTCTGGAGAGCAGAATTCCAGCCAGTCTCTCTGCCTGCTCTCCCAGACCACTCCTCTGTGTCCCCTCTTCCTCCTCCCTATTATGGTACAAATAGGGTCCCAGTGACTTTGCCGAGACCAGCCATCAGTCATTACTGTGGCCGACTGCTTTTTCCTCACTCTATGTATGCTCACCATCAATGTATGCTCTACTTTACCATTGGGTCTGAATCCAATTACTTTTAGAATGCACTGAAGGAATGTAACATGGGGGAAAAAAGCCCACGTTCCCCTTTGTAAAATGAAAATCCTTTCACCATAGGAATAATCCATTTATTCCTTCAAGAAATGTCTGTTGGTTGCTTTCTATATAATCCTGTAGATTCGCCAAGAAAATAGTAGATGGCATTCCAGTGGGAGTCCCATCTATGCCTGCAGTAGGGAGTGTGGTGTGAGGGCTGAGGAATGGCCAGACACAAAATCTCTGAAACTGAAATGTCTTTGAAATGGTTGCTCCAATATTTGAAAGCCCAGGTGTTTGAATCTGATTGCAAGACAACAGGACCCAAAGTTGAAGCAACAAGTATCCACGTACCCTTTGCTAGCTCTCCTTCCATGCACACGTTTCCCTCTCTAACAAGACTCTACAGATACACAGGTTAAGGGAGCAGTGAGCAGGCTGGCTTGCAAACAGGGAACAAGCATTGTGCATCCCAGTATCTCTCTCCAAAGCCTTCTCTGACTCTCCTCCCCTCTCGCCTCGTTGACATCTCCCATAAGACCGAGAGGGTCATTTCTATGACAGTTTTTGAAACTTTGCCAGAAGTCTAGGAAGGAGAGCCAAGAGTCAGGCAGCGGCTGGGAGCTAATGAACCTCTTCCTACACACAGGCACCCTGCCATCCCCAGGGGAAATGAGCTGGGTGCAACAGCAAATGATGTCCTCCCTCTTGGCTTGGTGGCAGCTTAGGAAGAAAGATAATAACTTTGGTAAACTGAAAGGAGCACATCCCAGAAAAGCAAATCTTTCTTTAACGATGCCAAGAACACTACCTGCTAGAAATCCACACTAATCTCAGAAGGTAACAACAGCCAGAGGAGTTTCACTCAAATAAAACGAACTTGCAAATGCAGGTATTATGTACAAACTAAAAAGCCTGCTACAGATTTTACCTTCAACAGGAAGCTTTGCCACGGCTGTTGGGTCCCTGAAAGGCCCGTGGTGAGGGACCAGATCTAATGCAGAAAATAAGATGCAGGGCAGGGATGGAGTGTGACTTGTGAGAGCTCCTCTACATGTTCTAGGTTTCCAAAAGTAAAACAATGAAGGACACATTAAGTAATGAGCATATGAGTGACATAATGCCATCGCAAAGTCATAACAGTGGGTGCTCTGTGTGATTCTGTTCCATTCACCCATTTACTCCTTGCTTGCTAGAAACTTCTTGGGTTCTCTCCTCCCAGATGTCTTCACAAGATGCTTTCAAGTTCATGTTAGCCTTCTGCAGATGGTATGCACAGAATCAGGCACTTATTTTGGTTTCTTCCTTCATCCAAGGAATCAGTGATTTTTCTGCCTTGGACTCCAGGTTACTGAAGCTTGGGGTTCTCAGAAGTTCTGGAGAGTGAGAGATTAGCTGCTTGAGATGAAGAAAGTCACTGAGTAAAGTTATCAAAAGGCTGATTAGGTGTTTCACAAACCCTGGACCCCTCAACACCAATCCCACCCACCCTCTTCTGCCAACACCTGAGCAGTTTCTTCTCTCAGACTCCACAGAAAGCTTAGTCCTTATTGGCCCAGCATCCCTTGTATCACTCCCAACCTAAGAGAATTAGTGCTGGGGGAAGGGTACTCAGGATGCTTCAGGGGCAGGGAGAGGGGCCAGTAACCAGGATGGGATGAGGGAAGATTGCCCAAAGAGGGGGACAACTCAGGTAAGTATTGACGTATGATTAGAAGAGGATAGAAGAGCTTGTCAAAAGACATTTCTCAATATGGGGAGAGAGAGAGAGGGAGAGAGAGGGAATGTATCAGAGTTTCATTTAACTTGTTAGTGAGGAAACCAGCAAGATGACAAAATCAGTACAAAAGAGAATATGAGAACTGGGATTTTATATAGTCTGTGACATAAAAAGGAATGCTGAGAAGAGATAGATAAATTAGATGCAAAGCTGGGTAATTCCTGCAGGGCAATGAAACTATAACTTATAACTTCTGAGATTCTTTTCTACTAGCATCTCTTCCTTACCAGAAAACTTATGTTTTCTATATGTTAACCTCTAACCTTTACAGAATATGAAATAGCTGGGACCTAATCAATAGTAAGCAGTAAGAAAAACACAGCCAAGTCCCCCTAGAGCAAGGGTCAGCAAACTATACTTATAAAGGCCCAGATAGTAAATATTTTAGACTTTGTAACTATTGTAACTACTCAGTTCTGCTATCACAGCACAAAAACTGCTCTAGACAATAGTTAAATAAATGGGTGTGGCTAGGTTTCAATAAAACTTTATTTATAAAAACAAGTGGTTAGCTAGATCTGGCCCACAAGCTGTAGAATCTGCTCCATGATGACATTAAAGGATCACATAATCATTGATTAACTTATTTCCAAACTTTGGTATTTTTTTCTTTTCTTTTTTTTTTTTTAGAATTTATGTATTTATTTATTATTTTATTTTTTGGCGTGTTGGGTCTTCGTTGCTGTGCACGGGCTTTCTCTAGCTGCGGCGCATGGGCTTCTCATTGTGATGGCTTCTTTTGTTGCGGAACACGGGCTCTAGGTGCTCCGGCTTCAGTAGTTGTGGCACACAGGCTCAGTAGTTGTGGCTCTCGGGCTCTAGAGCGAGAGCTTAGTTGCTCCGCAGCATGTGGGGTCTTCCCGGACCAGGTCTCGAACCCGTGTTCCCTGCACTGGCAGGTGGGTTCTTAACCGCTACACCACCAGGGAAGCCCGGTATTTTTTTCTTAACAGGTTTCAAGTAAAGGAAACAGCAAGTGCAAAGGCATAGGGCATGAGCTCACACATTGTATTTGGGGACTATGGACAAGTTAAAATTCCTGAAGCACTGATATAGGTGTATCAGCTACGTGAAGAGGAATAAAGCTGGATAATTTAGGGAGAAAATCAGCCATCGTTTTACCTGTAGCAAAAAGTGTACCTGAGTAACACACCTGGGCAAGAAAGTGAACCAGACCTGGTCTAATCCCAATGAGTGACCTGTGAGGGTTGAGTGAATCTTACTAAACCTCAGTTTTCCTGCTTCAAAAATAAGGATAATATTGGACCCACCAGAGGGTTTCTGTGACAGTTAAAAGAGATGATGCATGTCCCAGGACTCAACAATGATAGCTTTTAATTATAAAACGATCTTTAATATTATTTATTTATTTATTTATTTATTTATTTATTTATTTATGGCTGTGTTGGGTCTTCGTTTCTGTGCGAGGGCTTTCTCTAGTCGTGGCAGGTGGGGGCCACTCTTCATCGCGGTGCGCGGGCCTCTCACTATCGTGGCCCCTCCTGTTGCGGAGCACAGGCTCCAGACGCGCAGGCTCAGTAATTGTGGCTCAGGGGCCCAGTTGCTCCGTGGCTTGTGGGATCTTCCCGGACCAGGGCTCGAACCCATGTCCCCTGCATTGGCAGGCAGATTCTCAACCACTGAGCCACCAGGGAAGCCCTAATATTTTTTTATTAATCAAAGCCAAAGGGAGGTCCTAGGGCTACAGTTGAATCTACAATCGTTTGTTGGAAAGGGTAGGTGCTGGCTTCATGAAGGCATAATGGAAAGTCCTATTGCTCTTTGGTGTTTGAGGCTTTGTCCTAAGACCAACTCAATCTCTCCCTTCAATACCCAGCTGGGCTTAGAAATGCAGGCTTTCCTGGAATTCCTGTTAAGAATCCCCATACCCCCCACCCCTTGTGATAGACAACAAGGCTCTGGGGGCAATTACCTTGTAAATAAGGACACAGTTAGTGTACTTTGAGCAAAGCTGCTGGGTTAGCAGCTGCATTTGCATTCTGACAATGGATGTGCTAATTAAGAATGATTCCTACCCTTTCGTTAAGCCTGGAAGAGATTCTCTAAGCAATATAGCAGCCCCTTTCACTTATGGCCCTGTCAGCAGTGTCCCACACTTACTCAAAGCCACTCTTTAAAATTGTACCTATTATTAGATTTTTTTTTTTTCCTAACTGGGCCCAGTTATTGCCTTCAGAGGAGAGGAATTCATGTCTCCCCACCCAACCTCCTGGCATCCTCAGCCATGCCCCATCTTTTCAGAGAGCTTCCTCTGTCTCAGGTTGCTAGTAACATCTACTCTCTGTTCACAGCTCTAAAGCTTACTCAGATGGCCACAATGAAATAATAATAAATGATAATGATAAAGTATTTACTGTGGGCCATTTATGTTTTTTTCACTTCTATGTAGTAATACTGTTGGAGTAATTATGCAAATGGATGCAGTGCTATCCATCTTTGCCTGGGTTCAAACTAACAGGCTGCCTGGCGATCCAGGGCAGAGGAACAGCCCCAAGTGCTGAGTATGCATCAGACTGCAGACTCTGAACTACAAGAGTGGACCTAAGGCAGGTCTGAAGGCTGAGCCCACTGGAAGATGGTCAGCCTGGGCAACCAGTCTCCTATTCATCCATCACACACGAACACTCAGGAGTGTGCTGGCTTGTTTTACAATGGCTCCTTGTATTTGGAGAGTAGCTGGGCACATAGCCTTGGTATCTAGAAGAGAGGAGAGGTGGAGGAAGTGAGGCTGGAAACAGGAAAGACCCTCCTGAAAATGGCAATGCAGTATCTCACACCCGACAGCATCCAGCCTCCGCAAGATGGCACCACCCTAGTTGCACAGATCAGGGCAGAACTTGAGGCCACAAGAGGACTCTGGACTTCCATCTGGGGGTGTTTGTGTACCTAGCTTTGTGAGATTACATACCTTGTGTGGTTAAATTGCACACTTTGTGTGGTCAAATGTGCACTTTAATTGTAAAGAAACTTTACAGCCTTTGTCAGTCAATGGTACCCACCACATTGCCACCCTTGTGAAATGTAAACTCCATTTCTGTGTCACTCCATGTGTGATTGCCCCCAAATCAGCCCACACTGGCCAATGTCCTAGCGTTTTGGGTGGCACTGTCAGAGAAAGAGGATTTCTGCCTGTTCCACATCCTCCCTGACTCCCGCACCCAACCCCAGCCCCTCAGGCATCTCCAGAGACACCGTGAAGGTCCACTTCCAAACCACGCAGCCCCAGCCTGCGTTGTGAATACATGCGTGTCGTGTTTTAACACGGAAGGGGTGAATCTGGAGTGGCCTGTGGTTGTTGGGAATCAAGAACAGAAAGTCAAACTTTTTAACTTTCTTCTGCGAGAGAGACTTGAAGAGAGACTTTGCTTTCTCACTGCTTCCCCTGGCACGTCTTCCTCACCATCTTCACACCTACCTTTGCTAGGCTGCACTTCTGGAGGGGGGGACCCTGCCCACTGGTGTACTGCTCACTGGCAGATGCTCTTCAGGGTGGGCGTCTCTTCAGACCCCGTCACGTGCTCCAGCCTATGCCCCACCTCTACGAGGTGTCTGAGGATGCACAGGACTGGTCCCAGCCCATCCTTGCAAGATTCAGAGTTAATTAGTAAGGAGAGGCCACACCCCTGACTCCATTATGTTATCAGAAGAGCAGATGAGCTAATGTGTAAGTCTGAGGTGTTTTACAGAAAGAAAGGGCTTTGCTACTAAATTGTGCGTGGATATAAGAATTACTTTCCTACAATGGCATTTTTTATTTTAAAGTGGCACCTCATTTTTTTTCTTTAAACTTAAATATGAACCTTCACTCTCCTGAATAAATAGTTTGACGCAGGGAATTTGTCTGCTACTTCACATGCTTGTTTTGATTCTTTGAGCCTCTCTTTCTTGGTCTGTAAAATGGGATTATTAATATCAATCACAGAGGATTGTTGTGAGGCTCAAATGAGAAAATGTCCTTAGCATTTAATGTGGCATCTGGCATAAAGAGGGTGCTGTAGTGAATACTTCTGAGTATTGTCAACAATATGGGCTTATCAGACACAACACTGGGGTGGCCATGATGTGCTCCAAGTTTCAGGGACGAAGGGTCAGTGTGGGTTGGTGCAGCCCAGGAAGTGTCCTGGAGAAGGAGGGTGCTGTCTACACCCTGTGAGTTGGGGAGATGAGAGGTAGCCTGGCCGGCCCCAAGCATGGCGCAAGTGACAGAAGGCAGGCTGAGGTGGCCCTGCTTCCTGTCTCCCACTCACTACACCTCCTACTCCCAGGAGGAGTGGGGATGGAAGATCAGGTCCAGGACAAGGAGAAATTTATTCCACTCAAGGCTGCACTTGTTTCCTGGTAGGTGAACATCTGTTTGTCGTCTTCTAAAATTGTAAAGGAATGTAAGTTTTTGTCTTTGAATAAGAATGAATGAAAAGATGACCATCAATATTTATTTTTTGAGCATCTAATGAAACGCATGTCACTGAAGACACAGCTCAGATGTCATTATGTCCTCTCAGAAGCCTTCCTGGGTCCTGCAAGCTGAGGTAGGGGCTCCTCCCACCCTTGTCAGTCCCTGGTCCTCCAGCACTTGCCACACTGAATTCTGATCATTTGTTTCTGCCACTGACTGTGAGCTCCTCCAGAGAAGAGACTGTGGCCTGCAGCCCAAAGAACCTTGGACCCACAGCTCGGTAAGCATGGGAATTTGAAGGGAAGACAAATATGGGCATAGACCCTTATTAGAGGGAGTGGAAAGCAGAAAGTGAGCTGGGAGTCGGCAGAGCAAGAGATCACCCCCAATGGACAGCTCAGGAGTGGATCCACAATGCAGGTCCCTGAAGATATTCTGGACCCAAAGCTCCTGCAACTGACAAAACTCCCCATGAGCTAAGGCCAGATCAAGGGCTTTTCCCTATGGACCTGAGCTAAGTAATACCTAGGAAAGCAATTGTCCTCCATTAAAAAGAAAACTTTGAAAACATTTTGCACTAATGTTTACATTAGCATTTCACACAGTGAAAAGGGGAAAGGAAACTGGGAATGAATACGAACTGAGCGCCAGTTACTCTATAAGCCACGCTACATGTGGTGTCGTCCACGAGGAAACAGGCTTACAGAGGAACACACCCCAGGACACATGGTCAGTATGAAGCAAAGCAGATCCAGGCTTGGAGCTCAGATCAACCATGTAATAGCTCATTTTTCTGCGGTCCTGGGCAAGTCACTCCCCACACATCAATCTGGAAAATAGAAATGAAATGAGATATTTTATGTTAAAGTTCCTAGCAGAGCGGCAGGAATATAGTAGGTGTCTAGCAGATCTTAGTTTTTGTTAAATTGCTTGAAATGTTGCCAATTAAATTTACTCGGTTGCATGAATCTTCTAAAGTGGCAGCAGTGGTTACCCTTGAAGGGATATTAACATCAGACAGTTAAATACTGCCCAGCCAGAAGGGGCCAGAAAGATGACCTGGCCCCACGTGTCTGAATGCTGCCCTGGACCAGCAACACCAGAGCCATCTCCGTGAGCTCATAGTCTAGACACCCTTTCCCATGGACACAGTTACTCTCACATCCAGACACACAGATGTGAGGACAGAACCGCAGAGGCCTTCCGGGAGAGGCTGCCAAAATCTGGAGAGTTCCCCTCTCCTCCCACCCCAGCAGAGAAGCTTTCCAGGAGTCCTGCTGTAGACGGAAAGCCAGGGAACCCTCTTGGGAGCGTGGTGGACCACCGTCTCAGTGACCATGGCTGCAGCCTCCACGGGAGCCTGCTGCCTACAATCAGGACAGCCCTTGGCTGAAGAATGAATGCGGCCAGAAAGTTCCTTGCCAGCTGTCCCACACACAGCCGGATGTTCTCAGGGTTCAGCAGGTTCCGGCAAAAAACCCCGAAGAGCCTCAAAGAGAGCAGATCTGGTCTGAGCCCAGAGCCCCAGAGACTCCTGAAGCCCAGTGCTGAGGGTGGCCCAGAGGACCCCATGCACAAATCACTCTACCTCCCTCAAGTATAAGAATCACAGGTCCCACGCAGGCCTGGCCTGTGCCCCCCCTCCAGATGCTGGCTGTGATGCAAGATGGCTCGTCTGCAGTTCCCAAAGACGGACGGAACGTCCATGGGCACCTCATGGAGCAGGGCGAGGCTTTGCCAGGAGGGTACCAAGCAGCTGCCAACGGTCCCATCCCCGCCCATGGTCACGGAGCAGCGTGTGTTCCTCCTGCTGCTTGGACATCTCCTCCAGGAAGCCTTCCAGGTCTCACTCTGGGCTGGGTGCCTCGGGTATGTGCCCCTCTAGCATAGAGATTTTTATTATTGTTGTCGCTTGGCACTTGCCTCCTTGACCCAAGATGGTCCCTTTATGTGAGGGAGACAAGAGCAGACAGCGATGCAGAGCCTGGGCAGAGGAGAGGCAGCTACTTACAGGGGTCAGAGCTCAGTGGAGACTCTGGATCCACCTCATTTTGTGCTTTCTCCACATGCCTTTAGAATGAGATTCGGGGAAGGAGATATGTGGAACTCAGATTATCTTATGCAGGACACAGAGGACTGTGGTTTGGGGGCATCTGGGTGTCATCATTTCCAGCCTGGTCAAGGGTCACCAGGGTGCTCCAGGGACTCAGACTTCTCCATCTGAGCCATTTAATGCAGTGCCTAGCTGACCAGCCATGGAGACTTAATATTGAGGAAAGTATGATGCATTTCTGGATTGTATGGCAAAAATGCAGACTTTTTTATAGATTCTGACAGCCCATTAGCCAATAGCAAGGGGTTAAGTATGAAGTGCCCTAGAGAGAATGTCTCTTCCTGTTACAGCACTGGCCAGGCTGACACTGAGGGAGGCTGCTCTCGCCACATCTACATCAGGCTTAAGACATCTTTGATCCTCCATCAGACCGAGGGCTGGTGGAGTGCCAGCTGGGCAGGCTGGGGCTCCCCACGCTGCATGTCAGGACATGGCCCATCAACGGGTCTCCTCCACTGGGAATTCTGTGAAGCCTGTCTCCCTGGTCTCTTGCAGTGTCAGGGAGACATGGCCAACCCCATCCCACATCCCATTGGAAGAACTTCCCAGAACCTTCCTGGCTTTAGGGAGCAGTGAGAGCTCCTGGAAGGGGCTCTGGGCTGAGGGTCCACAGCCTGGCTGGATTCTGATCCCAGTTGGTGGCTAAATAGTTGGTGACCTTGGGAGAGACTCTGAACTCTCCTTTTGAGGGGGATTTTTCATCTGTAAAATTTTTCACCGAAAAATGCCTAAAATAACCTATCTTGCTGTAGTATTAGTATTTAAAGATCATTCCCTTAATGAATATGAAAGCACTTAGGAAAACATAAGGCAATATGAAAGACAAGGCATTAGGAATGCCTTTCAGCCATGGAAATGATTCGAGACTGTGACCCTTTCTTCAATCATGTCTTGCATATTCGAACCTCTGCACAAAGCTGGAAGGGACCCTAGAGATTATTCTAGATTAATATTACTCTAGTTCCCAACCCTGGCAGCTCATGACCATTCCCTGGGAGCTTTTTCAGAAGTATCAATCTTCTACTGCCATCTCCCACCCCATCATTCCAATCCCCCAACATCCATATTTTGATCCTGTTAGTCTGGGGGTGGGATAACAGCATGGGTGGTTTTTAAATGCCACAGATGATGTGAACCTGGGGAGGGAAAGGCTGGTTTAGTCCAGCCCTTGGTTTTGTAGGTGCTGATGCAGTGAGGTCGGGAGCGGTGGTGCTCCCCGCACAGGTGCACACCGAAGCAGTCATCAGGAGGCAAAAAAAAATAGCACAAAGGCCACAGCCAAATGGCCCTCCCAGGCAGGATGGCAACCAAACCTTATGACATGCAGGCATCTATGCCGAGAGCAAAGATCCTGTCAATCAAAGATGTCATCTCCAAGTCTGCAGTCACCCCGTGACCCCCCGGCAATATCTGCCAGGAACACTGCCCTGGGAATTAGTGCAGAGACAGGCGATGGTGGTTTATTTGCTGGTGTTTGTGGGGTAAAGAAGCCTGTTGTCCTGTCTCCCTCTGGACTCAGCTCTTCAGGGCAGGGTCTGAGTGTCCTCATCTCTGCCTCACCTACAGGGGAGTTAGAGGAAATCAAACCAGAAAAAAATGTTTGGCGGGTAAATGAATGAGTGATTAAGTGAACGAACAAAAGCATTTGAAGTGCTCAAACACAAGGCTTAAATTTAAACCTTGAACATCATATAATGAACCATTTTCACACTCAACTAGCTCTTCTGCCCTAGATTTTAATTAAGTCAACATAAAAATCATTTTGATAGTTAGCCAGGGCTGCACTGATGCTAAACATTATGTGTACTCATATTAAGGAAATAGAAGGAAAATGAAATGGGACTTTTGATTCTCTGCCTAACTCACAATAAACCATTTATGGTGTTAATTATTTATAATAACTTAATGACATAATTACTCCCATGTAGGTTGCCTGGAATAATGAAAGCGCAGAAGGATCACAAATCTTTTGAACTAGGTTTAGAAAGAAGGCTGGCTTCACCTTTTATCAGTTGGATGAGGTTGGTCATCTTGCTTAACCTCTGACCCTCAGCAGCCTCATCTTTAAATATCTATCTTGCTGAGTTAGGACAGTCAAGACATAATATGCTCACTTCCAGTTACATTCTACTGGCCAGAACTAGTCACTTGGCCCCAACCTAACTGCAAGAGAGTCTTACAAATGTGCAGTAAATGTCTACTACCTCTCTTGGGCAGTAAAGCTCCATGTATATTAGTTTTTCCCTCATTGCGCTCCTGGGAACACATTTATAGTTTAGGAAGGAAGAACAGAGGATAAGAAAACCACCGGTCTGGAAGGCAAGGCCTTACTCCTCCTATAACCCTTCCTTTCTTTATTCCTTCGTTCCCTCATTCATCAGCAGATATTTATCAGGCCCCTTGAGGTGAGCAGCTGTAGATAGAGTTGAGGGCAGCCTCTACCTTCATGGCACTAATATTCTGGCAGGGAGGCTTGAGGGAGGCGTGGAGCAAGAAACAGACAATAAATAAGTGAAAAGCTGACCGAATAAATAGAATAAATTCAGATAGTGATGAGCAGTATGATACCTTAAAACTGACTGATGTGATCCTAAGTACCTGGGGGGAGGGGAAAGTGAGGAGGCTTTTAAGAGGAGAATGACCAAGAAAAGCCTCTTGGAGGAGTTGTCATTTGAATAGAAGCCCAAATGTCTGACCTAGTCATCCACACTAAGTCCTTCACTGAGAGATGAGGATGTGGTATCAGAGCTGGAAGAGAAGGGTGGAGTGAGGAGCTTGGCAAATACTCTCCTCGAAAAGGACAATAATAACTAATAATAATAAATAATTTAAAAAATTTTAATTTAAAAAATAAAAATGATAATAAAAAAATGTTAAGGACAATAAAACTAAAAAAAAATTATAAATAACAACCATTTCTGGACTCCGGAAATTGACCAAAGACAAGCAAAACACTGGGGGACTGTTATGAACAAGTTTGTGTAAATAAATTAGACAACTTCAATGATGGAAAATTTCTAAAAAGACACAAATAATTAAAACTGACTCAAACAGAAATATAAGATCTGACTAGACCTCTGGCAAGCAAATATATTGAATTAGTAGTTAAAAATGTTCCCACAGAAAAGCCCAGGCCCAGATGATTTTACTGGTGAATCCTAGCACATGTTTAAAGAAGATAACACCAGTTCTTCACAAACTCTTCAGGAACTAAAGGAGGAGGAAGCACTTCTCACCTCATTTTATGGGGCCAGTATTATACCAAAGTCACACAAAGACATCATAAGAAAACCACAGACCATAACCTTAATGGGAGGAAAGTCCAAAAGGGAGGGGATATCTGTATGTGTATGGCTGATTCATTTTGTTGTGCAGTGGAGGCTAACACAACACTGTAAAGCAAACATACTCCACTAAAAATTAACAACAACAAAAAAAGAAAACCACAGACCAATATCTCTCATGAACATAGATGCAAAAATTCTCATAATATGACAAATCAAATCCAGCAACACATAAAAAAGATTATACATCATGACTAACTGGAATTTATCCCAGGAATCAAAGGCTGCATTAACATCCAAAAACCAATTAATATACTACACCATCTTATTAGATGGGAAAAATTGGCAAGGACAAAAGCTACATGATCATCTCACTAGATGCAGAAAAAGCATGTGAAAAATTTCAACGTCCACTCAAACTAAAAATAGAGAAACTTCTTCAACCTAATAAAGAGAATTTACCAAAAAAAAAAAAGAACTACAGCTAATATTATATTTAATGATGAAAGACTGAAAGCTTTCCCCACAAAATGGGAACAAGGTAAGAATGTCCACCCTCCACACTTCTATTCTACATTGAGCTGATGTTTCTAAGTCAGTGAAATAAGACAACAACAACAAAAAAGATATTAAAGACATTCAGATTGGAAAGGAAGAAGTAAAAATCATCCTTATTCACAGACAACATGAACTTGGATGTAGAAAATCCTACGGAATCAATAAAATTCTACTAGAACTAATGAATGAATTTAGCAAGTCACAGACACAAGATTAATGTTAAAAAATCAGTTGTATTTTTATATGCTAGCAATGAACAATACAAAAATAAAAATAAGAAAAGTATTCCATTCAAAATAGCATCAAAAATAATAAAATATCCAAGAACAAATTTAACAAAAGAAGTACAAGACTTGTTCACTGTAAATTATAGAAAAAATTGATGAGAAAAGAATAAGAAATAGCTAAATAAATATCTAAATAAATCCAAGTTCATAGATTGGGAGAGTCACTATTATTACAGTGATAGTTCTCCACAACTGGATCTGTATAGTCAATGCAATCCCTATAAAAATCTCAGCAGGCTTTTATTTGCAAAAATTGACAAGCTGGTCAAAGGACCCAGAATAGCCAAAACAATTTTGATAAGAAAGAACAAAGTTGGAAGACTTAGACTTTGTGATTTCAAAACTTTACTATAAATCTGCAGTAATCAAAACAGTGGGGGTACTGGTGGCAGGGTAGGAATATAGGTCAATGGAACAGAAATGAGAGTCTAGAAATAAGCCCTTACATTTTTGATCAAGTGATTTTTCAACACAGATACCATGTTAATTCAGTGGGAAAAGGATAGTCTTTTCAACAAAGGGTGCTAGGATAGTTGGATATCCTCATGCAAAATGATAAATATAGACTCACCTCACAATATACACCAAAACTAACTCAAAATGGATCATTAATTAACTTAAACATAAGAGATAAAACTATAAATCTTTAGACTAACACAAGAGAAAATCTTCATTAACTTAAAGAAAAGGAATTCTTAGATATGACACTAAAGGCATGGCCCATAAAAAATTGATAAATTGGACTTCATCAAAATTAGCAAACCTTTGTGCTTCAAATGACACCATTAAAAATATGAAAAGACAAGCCATAGACTTGGAGAAAGTATTATAAATCATATATTTGATAAAAGACTTGAATACAGAATATATATATAAGGTTTGATTTGTAAATTAGGCATAGTAAGAGATTAACAACAATAACTAATAATAAAATAGAAAATGTTTAACAATATACTGTAATTCAAGTTATATGAATGTAGTCTCTCTCTCTCTCTCTCCAAACATCTTGCTATACTGTACTCACCCTTCTTCTTGTGATGCTGTCACATGATAACATGCCTACGTGATGAGATGAAGTGACATGAATGATGTAGGCACTGTGCAATAGCGTTTGGCTACTACAGACCTTCTGAGGATATGTCAAAAAGAGGATCATCTGCTTCAGGTGATCCTGAATCATTGAGCCTTGATGATGTCGAAGGTTGGGTGTCTGGAGCAGAGAATGTTGATGGTTAGAGACCCCAGACAGAGCGGGACAGCATGAGATTTCATCATGCTACTCAAAATGGTGCACAATTTAAAACATATGAATTGTTTATTTCTGGAATTTTCCATTTAACATTTTCAGACCAGAGTTGACCGCAGGTAACTGAAACCGTGGATAACCGGGGACTACTGTATTTGGCTTTTTCCCTTCCAGCCTCTGGGACAAGCGGGCACCTAGAAAAGGTGGAAGATGCCATTATCTGAGTTCTGGGAGTGACCTGGGTGCTCTTACTGACCAACCCAGAGCAGTAGCAGCAATGGATGGGGCCTGGGCAGTGCGTGCAGGAGGGAAGACAAAGCCAAACTCACATGATTGGAGTAGTGGCCACCTGCAGCCAGGAAGAAATATTCTAGGCCACTCTGCACTCAAAGGAGTGCTTGCCTTGGTGGCCTGGCAGTGGGTCTGGTGGTTAAGAACATGGGTGCTGAGCCCACCACCCAGATTCCAGGCTTCTCACCCAGGGCCAGGTGATCCAGTAGGGACACCAAGGGGTGATTTAGGCACCAGTAAAGGAGGGGGACACACAAAATGGAAAGAAGTCCAGCTTCAGAGAAATGCATCCAGAACTTTAGAATTCTAAAACTTAGAAAGTATTTTACTTCCATCATCTGCATTGGTTTTCTGTCAATATTTTTTATTATTTATATTTTGAATTGGGAAAGTTGTGGCTGCAGAGCATTTTTTTTTTAACATCTTTATTGGAGTATAATTGCTTTACAATGGTGTGTTAGTTTCTGCTTTATAACAAATTGAATCAGCTATACATATACATATATCTCCATATCTCCTCCCTCTTGTGCCTCCCTCCCACCCTCCCTATCCCACCCCTCTAGGTGGTCACAAAGCACCGAGCTGATCTCCCTGTGCTATGCCGCTGCTTTCCACAAGCTATCTATTTTACATTTGGTAATATATATATATGTTAATGCCACTCTCTGACTTTGTCCCAGCTTACCCTTCCCACTCCCCGTGTCCTCAAGTCCGTTCTCTATGTCTGCGTCTTTATTCCTGTCCTGCCCCTAGGTTCTTCAGAACCTTTCGTTTTTTTTTAGATTCTATATATATATGTGTTAGCATATGGTATTTGTTTCTCTCTTTCTGACTTACTTCACGCCGTATGACAGACTCTAGGTCCATCCACCTCACTACAAATAATTCAAATTCGTTTCCTTTTATGGCTGAGTAATACTGCATTGTATATATGTACTATATCTTCTTTATCCATTCATCTGTCGATGGACACTTAGGTTGTTTCCATGTCCTGGCTATTGTAAATAGAGCTGCAGTGAACATTGTGGTACATGACTCTTTTTGAATTATGGTTTCCTCAGGGTATATGCCCAGTACTGGGATTGCTGGGTTGTATGGTAATTCTATTTTTAGTTTTTAAAGGAACCTCCATACTGTTCTCCATAGTGGTTGCATCAATTTATATTCCCACCAACAGTGCAAGAGCGTTCCCTTTTCTCCACACCCTCTCCAGCATTTATTGTTTGTAGACTTTTTGATGATGGCCATTCTGACTAGTGTGAGGTGATACCTCATTGTAGCTTTGATTTGCATTTCTCTAATGATTAATGATGTTGCACATCCTTTCATGTGTTTGTTGGCAATCTGTATATCTTCTTTGGAGAAATGTCTATTTAGGTCTTCTCCCCATTTTTGGATTGGGTTGTTTGTTTATTTCATATTGAGCTGCATGAGCTGCTTGTATATTTTGGAGATTAATCCTTTGTCAGTTGCTTCATTTGCAAATATTTTCTCCCATTCTGAGAGTTGTCTTTTCGTCTTGTTTATAGTTTCCTTTACTGTGCAAAAGCTTTTAAGTTTCATTAGGTCCCATTTGTTTATTTTTGTTTTTATTTCCATTTCTCTAGAAGGTAGGTCAAAAAGGATCTTGCTGTGATTTATGTCATAGAGTTTTCTGCCTATGTTTTCCTCTAAGAGATTTATACTGTCTGACCTTACATTTAGGTCTTTAATCCATTTTGAGTTTATTTTTGTGTATGGTGTTAGGGAGTGTTCTAATTTCATTCTTTTACATGTCACTGTCCAGTTTTCCCAGCACCACTTATAGAAGAGACCGTCTTTTCTCCATTGTATATTCTTGCCTCCTTTATCAAAGATAAGGTGACCATATGTGTGTGGGTTTATCTCTGGGCTTTCTATCCTGTTCCATTGATCTATATTTTTGTTTTTGTGCCAGCACCATACTGTCTTGATTACTGTAGCTTTGTAGTACCGTCTGAAGTCTGGGAGCCTGGTTCCTCCAGCTCCGTTTTTCTTTCTCAAGATTGCTTTGGCTATTCGGGATCTTTTGTATTTCCATACAAATTGTGAAATTATTTGTTCTAGTTCTGTGAAAAATGCCAGTGGTAGTTTGATACGGATTGCATTGAATCTGTAGATTGCTTTGGGTAGTATAGTCATTTTCACAGTGTTGATTCTTCCAATCCAAGAACATGGTATATCTCTCCATCTGTTTGTATCACCTTTAATTTCTTTCATCAGTGTCTTCTAGTTTTCTGCATACAGGTCTTTTGTCTCCTTTGGTAGGTTTATTCCTAGGTATTTTATTCTTTCTGTTGCATTCGTAAATGGGAGTGTTTCCTTAATTTTTCTTTCACATTTTTCATCATTAGTGTATAGGGATGCAAGAAATTTCTATGCATTAATTTTGTATCCTGCTACTTTACCAGATTCATTGATTAGCACTAGTAGTTTTCTGGTAGCATCTTTAGGATTCACTATGTATAGTATCATGTCATCTGCAAACAGTGACAGCTTTACTTCTTCTTTTGTGATTTGGATTCTTTTTATTTCTTTTTCTTCTCTGATTGCTGTGGCTAAAACTTCCCAAACTATGTTGAATAATAGTGGTGGGAGTGGAAAACCTTGTCTTGTTCCTGATCTTAGAGGAAATGGTTTAAGTTTTTCACCATTGAGAACGACGTTGGCTGTGGGTTTGTCATACATTGCCTTTATTATGTTGAGCTACATTCCCTCTATGCCTACTTTCTGGAGGGATTTTATCATAAATGGATGTTGAATTTTCTCGAAAGCTTTTTCTGCAACTACTGAGATGATCATATGGTTTTTCTCCTTCAATTTGTTAATATGATGTATCACATTGATTGATTTGCGTATATTGAAGAATCCTTGCATTCCTGGGATAAACCCCACTTGATCATGATGTATGATCCTTTTAAAGTGCTGTTGGATTCTGTTTGGTAGGATTTTGTTGAGGATTTTTGCATCTATGTTCATCAGTGATATTGGCCTGTAGTTTTCTTTTTTTGTGACCTCTTTGTCTGGTTGTGGTATCAGGGTGATGGTGGCTTCGTAGAATGAGTTTGGGGGTATTCCTCCTTCTGCTATATTTTCGAATAGTTTGAGAAGGATAGGTGTTAGTACTTCTCTAAATCTTTGATAGAATTCACCTATGAAGCCATCTGGTCCTGGGCTTTTGTGTGTTGGAAGATTTTTAATCAGAGTCTCAATTTCAGTGCTTGTGATTGGTCTGTTTATATTTTCTCTTTCTTCCTGGTTCAGTCTCAGAAGGTTGTGCTTTTCTAAGAATGTGTCCATTTCTTCCAGGGTGTCCATTTTATTGGCATATAGTTGTTTGTAGTAATCTCTCATGATCCTTTGTATTTATGCAGTGTCAGTTGTTAGGTCTCCTTTTTCATTTCTAATTCTATTGATTTGAGTCTTCTCCCTTTTTTTCTTCATGAGTCTGTCTAATGGCTTATCAATTTTGTTTATCTTCTCAAAAAACCAGCTTTTAGTTTTATTGATCTTTGCTGTCATTTCCTTCATTTCTTTTTCATTTATTTCTGATCTGATCATTATGATTTCTTTCCTTCTGCTACCTTTGGGGTTTTTTGTTCTTCTTTCTCTAATTGGTTTAGGTATAAGGTTAGGTTGTTTGTTTGAGATGTTTCTTGTTTCTTGAGGTAGGATTGTATTGCTATAAACTTCCCACTTAGAACTGCTTTTGCTGCATCCCATAGGTTTTGGGTCGTCGTGTTTTCATTGTCATTTGTTTCTAGGTATTTTTTGATTTCCTCTTCGATTTCTTCAGTGATCTCTTGGTTACTTAGTAGTGTATTGTTTGGCCTCCATGTGTTTGTATTTTTTACAGATTTTTTCCTGTAATTGATATCTAGTCTCATAGCATTGTGGTTGGAAGAGGTGCTTGATGTGATTTCAATTTTCTTAAGTTTACCAAGGCTTGATTTGTGACTCAAGATATGATCTATCCTGGAGAATGTTCCATGAGCACTTGAGAAGAAAGTGTATTCTGTTGTTTTTTGGATGGAATGTCCTAGAGATATCAATTAAGTCCATCTTGTTTAATGTATCATTTAAAGCTTGTGTTTCCTTGTTTATTTTCATTTTCGATAATCTGTCCATTGGTGAAAGTGGGGTGTTAAAGTCCCCTACTATGATTGTGTTACTGTCGATTTCACTTTATATGGCTGTTAGCATTTGTCTTACGTATTGAGGTGCTCCTATGTTGGGTGCATAAATATTTACAATTGTTATGTCTTCTTCTTCGATTGATCCCTTGATCACTATGTAGTGTCCTTTTTTGGCTTTTGTAATAGTCTGTATTTTAAAGTCTATTTTGTCTGATATGAGAATTGCTACTCCGGCTTTCTTTTGATTTCCATTTGCATGGAATATCTTTTTTCATCCCTTCACTTTCCATCTGTAAGTGTCCCTAGGTCTGAAGTGGGTCTCTTGTAGACAGCATGTATATGGGTCTTGTTTCTGTATCCATTCAGCCAGTCTATACCTTTTGGTTGGAGCATTTAATCCATTGACATTTAAGGTACTTATCGATATATGTATTCCCTTTACCATTTTCTTAATTGTTTTGGGTTTTTTATCATAGGTCTCTCCCTTCTCTTGTGTTTCCTGCCTAGAGAAGTTCCTTTAGCATTTGTTATAAAGCTAGTTTGGTGGTGCTGAATTCTCTTAGCTTTTGCTTGTCTGTAAAGGTTTTAATTTCTCTGTTGAATCTGAATGAGATCCTTGCTGGGTAGAGTAATCTTGATTGTGGGTTTTTTCCCTTTCATCACTTTAAATATGTCCTGCCACTCCCTTCTGGCTTGCAGAGTTCCTGCTGAACAATCAGCTGTTAACCTTATGGGGATGCCCTTGTATGTTATTTGTTGCTTTTCCCTTACTGCTTTCAATATTTTTTCTTTGTATTTTATTTTTGATAGTTTGATTAATATGTATCTTTGCATGTTTCTCCTTGGATTTATCCTGTATGGGACTCTCTGCACTTCCTGGACTTGATTGACTATTTCCTTTCCCATATTAGGGAAGTTTTCAACTATAATCTCTTCAAATATTTTCTGTCCCTCTCTTTTTCTCTTCTTCTTCTGGGGCCTCTATAATTCAAATGTTGGTGTGTTTAATGTTGTCCCAGAGGTCTCTGAGACTGTCCTCAATTCTTTTCATTCTTTTTCCTTTATTCTGCTCTGCGGTAGTTATTTCCACTATTTTATCTTCCAGGTCACTTATCCATTCTTCTGCCACCATTATTCTGGTATTGATTACTTCTAGAGAAATTTTAATTTCATTTATTGTGTTGTTCATCATTATTTGTTTGCTCTTTAATTCTTCTAGGTCCTTGTTAAACGTTTCTTGTATTTTCTCCAATCTATTTCCAAAATTTTGGATATCTTTACTATCATTACTCTGAATTCTTTTTCCTGTAAGCTGCCTATTTCCCCTTCATTTGTTTGGCCTGGTGGGTTTATACTGTGCTCCTTCATCTGCTGTGTATTTCTCTGTCTTCTCACTTTGCTTAACTTACTTTGTTTGGGGGTCTCCTTTTTGCAGGCTGCAGGTTCGTAGTTCCCACTGGTTTTGGTGTCTGCCCCCGGTGACTAAGGTTGGTTCAGTGGGTTGTGTAGGCTTCCTGGTAGAGGGGACTGTTGCCTGTTTTCTGATGCATGAGGCTGGATCTTGTTTTTCTGGTGGGCAAGACCACATCCAGTGGTTTGTTTTGGGGTGTCTGTGACCTTATTATGATTTTAGGCAGCCTCTATGTTAATGGGTGGGGTTGTGTTCCTGTCTTGCTACTTGTTTGGCATAGGGTGTCCAGCACTGGAGCTTGCTGGTCGTTGAGTGGAGCTGGGTCTTAGCATTGAGATGGAGATCCCTGGGAGAGATTTTGCTGTTTGATATTACGTGGAGCCAGGAGGTCTCTGGTGGACCAATGTCCTGAGCTCAACTCTCCCACCTCAGAGGCACAGGCCTGACACCCGACCAGAGCACCAAGACCCTGTCAGCCACATGGCTCAGAAGGAAAGGGATAAAAAAAGAAAGAAAGAGAGAAAAAATAAAATATAATATAATAATATAAAGTTATTAAAATAAAATATATATTATTAAAAATAAGAAATTAAAAAGTAATAAAAAAAAGAAAAAAAAGGAAGAGAGCAACCAAACCAAAAAACAAATCCACCAATGATAACAAGTGCTAAAAACCATACTAAAAATAAAATAAAATAAATGGACAGACAGAACCCTAGGAAAAATGGTAAAAGCAAAGCTATACAGACAAAATCACACAAAAATGTATACACTTACACCTCACAAAAAGAGAAAAAGGAAAAACATATATATTTAAAAAAGGTAGAGAGAAACCAAATCAATAAACAAATCTACCAATGATAATAAACTCTAAATACTAAACTACCATATACATAAAACCAGAAACAAAGTAGATTCCAAAAGCAAACCCCAAGTCTACAGTTGCTCCCAAAGTCCACTGCCTCAATTTGGGATGATTCGTTGTCTATTCAGGTATTCCACAGATGCAGGTACATCAAGTTGTTTGTGGAGCTTTAATCCACTGCTTCTGAGGCTGCTGGGAGAGATTTCCCTTTCTCTTCTTTGTTCGCACAGCTCCCGGGGTTCAGCTTTGGATTTGGACCCGCCTCTGCATGTAGGTCACCTGAGGGCGTCTGTTCTTCGCTCACACAGGACAGGGTTAAAGGAGCAGCTGATTTGGGGGCTCCGGCTCACTCAGGCCGGGGGGAGGGAAGGGTACGGATGCGGGATGAGCCTGCGGCGGCAGAGGCCGGCGTGATGTTGCACCAGCCTGAGGCATGCCGTGAGTTCTCCCGGGGAAGTTGTTCCTGGGTCATGGGATCCTTGCAGTGACGGGCTGCACAGGCTGCCAGGAGGGGAGGTGTGGATAGTGACCTGTGCTCCCACACAGGCTTCTTGGTGGCAGCAGCAGCAGCCTTAGTGTCTCATGCCCGTCTCTGGGGTCCGCGCTGATAGCCGTGGCTTGCGCCTGTCTCTGGAGCTCATTTAGGCTGTGCTCTGAATCCCCTCTCCTCGCGCACCCCGAAACAAAGAGGCAAGAAAAAGTCTCTTGCCTCTTCGGCAGCTCCAGACCTTTTCCAGGACTCCCTCCCGGCTAGCAGTGGTGCGCTAACCCCTTCAGGCTGTGTTCACGCTGCCAACCCCAGTCCTCTCCCTGCGATCCGACCGAAGCCCGAGCCTCAGCTCCCAGCCCGGTGGGTGAGCAGACAAGCCTCTCGGGCTGGTGAGTGCTGGTCAGCACCGATCCTCTGTGCGGGAATCTCTCTGCTTTGCCCTCTGCACCCCTGTGGCTGCGCTCTCCTCCGTGGCTCCGAAGCTTTCCCCCTCTGCCACCTGCAGTCTCCGCCCGCAAGGGGGCTCCTAGTGTGTGGAAACCTTTCCTCCTTCACGGCTCCCTCCCACTGGCGCAGGTCCCGTCCCTATTCTTCAGTTTCTGTTATTTCTTTTTTCTTTTGCCCTACCCAGGTACGTGGGGAGTTTCTTGCCTTTTGGGAAGTCTGAGGTCTTCTGCCAGCGTTCAGTAGGTGTTCTGTAGGAGCTGTTCCACATGTAGATGTATTTTTGATGTATTTGTAGGGAGGAAGCCGATCTCCATGTCTTACTCCTCTGCCATCGTGAAGGTCTCCCTGCAGAGCATTTTTAATTCATGAAGCTCCTAAAGTTCTTACCCCAGTCCTGGTTCTACCACTTAGTAAATGTGTGGCACTATGTATGGTCAGGAACCTTAACTTCCTCATTTGTCAAACTGGAATTATGTAACTACCTCCTAGGAGGTAAACCTGTAAGTTCTGAGCGCAGGGCCTAGATGCAGCGAGTGCTCAGCGCTATCATTACTCCCGTCTGGGCACAGGAAGAGGCTGCTGTGTTTACATGTGTCATCACTGGGGTGAAGAAGGGAATCACAGTGAAATCTAAAACCCTGCAGAATCTAAGAATCTCCAGACCCTGAAATCTAAACCATGGAGGGCTTTGGATGCTTCTAGGTAATTATTTTTGGCAAAACAAATCAGAGAAAGCCTATGTGAGGTAGAAAAATGTAAATATGTGAAGCCCATTACCCAAGATGGAGGGAAGACGGGCCACCAGTGAAATGTAAAAAGGTACATTCATGCACGTTCTCAATGCACCTTCTCTGATCCCCCAAACTGAGCCCATCATGGAGCACTGGGAGCACGGAGGAGGGACACGTGGGTTAGCCGAGGATGGAGTGGTCAAGAGGGCCTCCCAGACAAGGTGGCCTGGCCTGGTTTAAGGGATGAGTAGTGCGCTTGGTACAGGGGCCTCTTCCCCTCCAGAACCCTCATCTCCTGTCTTACTCTGTGCCCTGCCCTCTGGCTTCCAGCTGGTTCAGCCAGTGGGGCCAGGCAGGCACTCAGGGGAAGGAAGGAGAGTGACGTCAGGTTATTCACTGCCCTGGCACCCTCCTTGCTTGGCCACTGCAGGGTGGATGTGCCCTTGACCAAGGGCCAGATGTCCTGTCAGGTGGCCCGGTCATCACAGCCTCTGGCTTCAGATATCTGAGACTGCTTCCTCACCCCCACCCAGGTTCTGGGGTGCTGTCTGTGTCCCTGACCCCTGCCACAGTCCCTGTGGTTTCTCTACACTTGAACCTCACCCTGGTCAGTAGTCTGTTTACCCACCTCACCTCTTTCCTCCTGGAACTGTGACTGTTACAGGTAGAGATGAGATGAAGAGCGAGGTAAAGAGAAACCTACCCCATGTGAAAAGACTAAAGCTGGCCTTGGGCCCTGCAAGGCCCTCTGCATGGGAGGCTGGTGGGTGGATATGTGGGAGAAGAAACCGGGGCCCCATATAGAGAGACTTTGGTGCTGAAGCTAAAGAGGTTGGAGTTTATTTGAGGGTAAATGCTAACCACTAAAGGATTTTAAGCACTGGGGTAGCATGATCAGCTTAGCTTTATAGAAAGAACTTTCTGGCCACCTTATGAAAGTTGGACTGGAGGGGAGCCAGTTAGGAGGCTATGGCAATTGTCCAGGTAAACTATAAGGCAAGAAAAAGGCACATTGGTGAGATAATGAGGAGGTGGGATTTCAGGCAGTAATTACATGTAAAGTGTGAGGAGTACAAGAAAGGGGAAAACCTAGGAAACTTCCCGGATTTCTGGATCAAAACGCTTGGTAGATGGTAATTCCATTTATCAAGATATTAAAGAGAGGAAGTTTTAAGAGAAAACACATGAATCTGTAAAAATGCTTTAAAAAAGAATGGAGATTTTTTTCTGTACATGGTATAGTTGTTCCTGAAGGAAAGGCTGAAAGAAGCACCGTATAGAAAATGAGTGACTTCTCTCCTGAAAGGGAAAACACTACGAGATCAGACTCCACACCTACCACTTAATAGCTGGACAGCCCCGCACCTCGCGGTGAACTTCTTTGACCCACTGTGTTCTCATCTGTGAAGGAGACTTTCTATGCTAGGTTGTGGTGAGAATGAAAGAACCTAATTTATAGATAAAACTCCCGGTATGTGGTAGGCACTCAATAAATGCTTGTGTTCAGGAGCTTCCAGAAGGGAGCTGAAGTAAACAGGAAGGGCTTCCTGGAAGAGAAGTCTCCATAAGACTAAAGCTGGCCTCAGAAGTAGACGACTTTGGCGTATGTGCAGAGGAGGAGGCTGATTCAATGATTCCATGAGGAGAGGCTCAAATGTGGGACTAAACCAGTAGAAGGACAGAAGCCATCCTGGCCGGAGGAGACAGCATTGGGGGAAGGACACATGGGACCCAGAGCCATCCAGACCCTACTGGAGGATATAGTCTTTGGCCTGAATGGAGCCCCATTCCTCAATGGGTCAGGGCCAGAGTCTCAACTTTCCTGCTGGTTCCAATTTGTCATTAATTCTTAACCAGTCCTTGTCTCTACCTATGCTTGAAGGCCCCCAGGATGATCCATGGGAGCTGTCAAAAAGTGATGCCAGGACCCAGACAGACCCAGGTCTCTAAGTTGAACCTCCCCCCTCCCTCTGCCTCTGTCTTGCCTACAGTCAGAGAGCAAAGAATTTGCCCTCTCTCTCCAGAGTGTCCACCACCTGCTATTCATTCGCTGTGGAAATTTAAGAGTTATTTTTTATAGCTTCAGCATTCATTGATGATCTTACAGTGTTCTGTGTGAGCTTTAAATGAAAAGAACAATCTGGAAAGCAGTTAGAAAGAAAGGTGGGTGACTCCTTTTTTTGTGTGAAATACAATATGACCTTTATTAAACACTTGGACAGTCTTAAATACATTCAAGGCATTTAAAATATTAAATTTTCCATGCTTATTACAGTTCCTAGAAAACAAATTAACTAAGATTCAATATTTCTTCAGAACAAAAATGTTGCAAATTTCTCCCACCAGATCTGGTTTTGTCCATTAAATCTCTATGGCATGGGGGATGAATCCAGAAAACCCAGCATTAACTTCCAGTGAAACGTGAGCCACATACTCGACCTCTTCACCCACAAAAGAACATATTTACTGTATAGATTTCCAGGGTTATCCTGCCCCTCTCACAACCAGTGCACAATTGAAGCATTTTGACTGAAGGCTGACTCTACTCCTCTAGGAGAGTGTGGACCCCTAGGGCAAGGACTTGCCATCCCAACTGGGGGTCACAGTGCCCACCTTAAGTAGAGGTTCAGTAGCAGTTTTTAAGGAAATGAATGAATTTGTGGCTAGATTGTGGCTGCTCTCTTACCCAGCAATGCCTGAGACCAGTCGTTGAGATGAGGAAGAGTAATTAACAAATTCATCCATTGGATTCTAGGCACTTCAGTTGTTATAGCTTCCTATTTAACTGTCTTGTGTAAAATTCATCAGAAGCCATTATAAGTCAATACTGAGTCGGTGAGAGAGATTTTCGTGTCATGGATATTTATGAACTGCATACTTGCATTTCACAGCAGGCAGCAGAGGGACGCCAGCTATGGGGCTTTCCTGCCTCTGATGTCACCAATTAAACCTGGGATCCAGCAGAAGCTAGCAGGGATGATCCAGGAAAGCCTGTACGTGGGTAGGGCCCTGCTTGGTCAATGCACTTGCCGTCCTTTGGGTCTGGAAATCGAATCTGATCAGTTGACATATCTGACTTGCATTGTCCAATGTGTTTTTTTTGCTCATTTGTTTTTAATATTCTTTTTAAAAATGATTGGCTTTTAATATTTAAAAATCAGGAGATTTCTCATAAAAATCTGCAAAAGCATCTGAAGATGCCAGCGTGGGTCCTCAATTTCTGCTTGACCACAATCAGTAAGAGCTAAATAATAGCCCAGCCACTTTGGAGCCGGCATCAGCTCTCCTATGGCCAAGCTCTCACTTGTCATCCTTAACTTAGCCTGCTTCACTCACTTCTGTTACCTAGCCTTGTATTACCTCCAGGAGTTGAAATCCCTAATTGCAGATTGTCGAGGATCAAGGCTGGAGATGGACACACATGCCTCACCATGGGTAGCACCTTCTTAAGGTCAGTAATCATGGGACTGAAGTACAGTCCTGGATTGAAAGTCTGGGGGCTCTGCCTGCCCCACCAGACCAGAAACCCAAGATGGCTTGGTGCTTACCCTGTATCCTTCACCCAGCACAGTGCCTGACATATGGTAGATACTCTGTATATACTTACACAAGGAAGGAAGAAAGAGAGGGAAAGAAGGCATTATCATGGAAAGCTTATGACCCAGCTTGGCCCTGATTTTATGGTTCTAGAACATGGTTGTTGTGTCAGGTTTGGAGGATGGAGACCCCAGTATAACTCCACTAACCTGAGAGAACTATACTTACTCAGCCTGCCCTTTCCCTGGGAAGTCTGGAGCCAAGCTTACATGGGAAGGACACATAGCTGAAAAAAGAGAATCCTTCAAGCTTACAGATGAATAAATACACATTTCAAAGATGAGCTGACTTTCTCTGATGCCCAGCTCCCGGCAGGGGCCATGCTGGACCTGTGAGCACACGATATTCCTTCCATCAGAACCCTAGTACCACCCCACCCCAACCAAACACACACACCACGCCACCTCCAGTGACTTGGCGAGGAAAGCATGGTGACTCTGGATATCAAACACCCATCTGAGAGTCTGTGATTTCCACAAGTTTGTGCATCGTGTAAAAATCTAAACACATGCTAAGTGAAAACAACACCTTTTGCTGTCTTTCTGGCAAACACATTCTGCAGGAATTTTCTCACTTCTTAGAGGTGACATATTTCACCCGGCAATTCCCCTGGCACCGAGGCTGCTAAAAGATAAAAGGGGCCAGGTACAGCATGCCCCCTACGAGTCCCGATATGTACCTCTAGAGGCAGGGATCTGACAGGGCTTTGGGAAGCAGAGGGCTTCAGCCACAGGAAGAGTGTAGGTTGATCTTTGAAAACAGGGTTGGCTGGACCTGGAAGAAATGGCCCTGGAAGGCGGTTGCAAAAAACAACATCTCCAGAGGATGAAGGAGAGAACGTGCTCAGCTGGAACACAGGGAGTTAGGGGGTGGGTGACAAGGAGCTGTCATAGACTAAGGACCAGACACACGCCAGGCATTTTGTACACAAGCTACTCTACCCAGGCCTCACCAGTCTTTGGTGCAAATAGGACCTCCACACCAGTAACTAGTAACATATTGTCAACATACATGATCCCACATTCAGGCTGTTCATGACACTGGCACGATGCAGGCTGCAGACCATGCAAAGTTCTGCAGTTCCCGGGTCTTGTATGAACTTCCTGGGTTATCCCACATTCCTCCCTGTTATGGATTGAATTGTGTCCCTTCAAAATTCTTTCACTGAAGTCCTAAGCCCTAGTACCTCAGAATGTGACCTTATGTGGGAATAGGGTCTTTGCCGATATGATTAGTTAAGATGAGGTCATCCTGGAGTCGGTGGGCCCCTAGTCCAATGTGATTGGTGTCCTTATAAAAATGGGAAATTTGGACATGGACATGCACACAGGGATTGAGTCCAGTCTAAACTCAGACTAGAGTCTCTGCATCCATCATCCAACATAATCCTTCTTAAAGAATGCCAGAGAAGGAAATTGTACCTTTACTTTCAGCTGAGTAACTGCAACTCAGGGAGATTATAGGACTCGCCTAGGGCCACATATTCATTAATTTCAGGGTTTCTCCATCAAACCAATTACGGTACAATTGCTGCGTAGTGCAAGATCAGCAAATCTGTGGTCAGGGAGATTTATATGAAACAGTGGCACTGCCAGTAAGTGGGCATGCTCTCCTCATCCAACCCTAACCCTAGACGGACACCCAAGATGCCCACCTTACCCTTCCTGGAGCTGTTGTAATACGTTGATGCTTCATGATGGGCCTTGGGTGGCCAGAGAGACTAAGCCAGTAACAGCTGCATGGCAAGAGGGTTTGTAATTGGGGGTCTGGATGGAGCAGGAATAACTGCAGGGGCATAGGATGAATCTGGAGAAAGGTATGCAGCAGGTGGGGCTGTCCCGAGCCTGGGAAATCCAAAGTGGGGAGGGAGTGACAGGAACTCAGTTTACTACTGTTCTGTCAGGAATTCCACACTTAAACACACATGCCTTTGTCCCAGGCCATAATGCTTTCATGGTCTCCAGGATGAAATCCAATCTTCCCTAAAGGTACCTTGTGAAGATCTAGTTGCAGGAGATGCTCTACAAAAAATTGATTCCAAGAATGCGTAATCTTGGGAACACTGGTTCTCTTGGAAATCCTCAATACAAATTATCATACTGAAATCTCAGAGAAGCCTTGCAGTTAAGAAACCTGTTTTAACTCAGCAATTTCCAAACATAGGTCACAGCCATAAAAGGAACTATGAGTGTGTATAATATCCATTAAAAAATGGCAGAGTATACTCTAGCACACATGATCATAATACTACCTTAACATTGGTAATATGAGAGAGAATCTCATTGAAACTTTGAGGACTGTTGTTTCTTATTCTTGGGAGAAGTTCAGCTCAGCCATCAGGGAAATATGACCTCTTCCCCCCGACTGCTCCTTGAGTGACCACCAGGCATAAAAGCATGCTCAATGTGAAAACTACATTTTCAAATAGAAAATGATCAGCTTTCTGCTGTGCTGCACTCCCACAAAAGGTCCATCCTGAGTGCTGCTCCCTTATGTGCTGTCTGTCACATTGATCAGGAGAATCAGAGACCAACAGCTCAGAAGGAATCTTTCCAGCCTTTTTTGTTTCGGGCCATCGGGCTGCGCAGCCAGGGTGTGCAACTGTCTTTAGCAGAAAGAGCTCTCTAAGTGCACAGGGCGCTGGCAATCAGGACTGTTGGCTCAGGAGGGAGAGAACTCTATTTAAGGGCACAGGAGCAATTGCTCTGACCGGCATACACTCTCACGAGTGAGGCTCTAAGAGTGGGAAAGTCAGGGAGGTGTAATCATCTCTTTGAAGAGCGAGGTGGGGTCTGTCTTCCCAATCTGCTGGAGGGAAAGGGGTCAGAGCAAAGTGGCTGAGGCTCCCTGTCATCACTGGAGCGCTACAGTGGGTCACTCATCCCTGCCAGAAGTTTCTGGAGACCTCATTCAAGGACTGGACATCTCGTGTGCCCTCAGCTCTTTTCCCTTCCCAATTGCTTGGGCTCTAGACCCTTCTCTCCATCTTCTCTGCAGGCTTCCCGCTGCTGGACCCCATCACTAGGCCTGGATGGCCTCCACAGCCTGCCAGCAGTCTCCCTGTCCAACTGCTTTCCCCTCCTCTCCTCTGCAGAGAGGTCCTCCTACAGGGCTGCATCCTTCCTCTGGCAGACACTGTCAGTGCCCACTAACTTCAGGATGTGCCACAAACTCCCACCCACTGGCTTTCACATCACAGCCCTTTGTTATCTGGCCCTTAGTTGCTGTGTAACTCTGTGACCTTAAATCCCAGGAGAGAAACCAAGTCAGGCAACCTGTCTGTTCTACGCCTTTGCTCACATTTGCTCTGATGTGTCTTCAGAGTGATCTCTGATAGGACCCACGACTCAACCCTCCTGTAGCATTAGCCTTTCTCTCCATGTTGTTAGCTGTGTTTTATAGGTATCCTTTTTTGCCCGAATGGGCCTCTCTATTGTAAGTTTGTTTGCTATTTCATTAATTTCTATTCTTTGGATTTGCTCTTTCTTTGAAAACACTGATGCAATTGATAAACCTCTGCTAAGGATGATCAGGTTAAAAAGAAACAGGACATAACCTAGAGCAAGAATGAAAAGAGAGGAGAGCAGATGTTAAATGACAATCAAATGGTATTAAAAATGACTATGAGGGGCTTCCTTGGTGACGTGGTGGTTGAGAGTCTGCCTGCCAATGCTGGGGACACGGGTTCGAGCCCTGGTCTGGGAGGATCCCACATGCCGCGGAGCGGCTAGGCCCGTGAGCCACAACTGCTGAGCCTGCGCGTCTGGAGCCTGTGCTCTGCAACGGGAGAGGCCGCAATGGTGAGAGGCCCATGCACCGCGATGAAGAGTGGCCCCCGCTTGCCGCAACTAGAGAAGTCCCTCGCACAGAGGCGAAGACCCAACACAGCCATAAATAAATAAAATTTAAAAATTAAAAAAAAAAAGATTATGATGTCATTTGCATTATACATTAAAAAACAATGACTATGACAATACATTTGAAAATGTAACTGACATAAACAAAATTTTAATACAGCTTTTCAAATTGATGAAAGAAGAAATGGAAAACCTAAATGATCCTATAACTCAAATAAATGGAACCAATAATTTTCATAGTCAGATGCCTGTTCCCTTTGACTGTGCTGGGTGCTCCCTGATAACTTCTTGATAGCATCAGAATATACCTTAGTATCACTGGACTGAGGTTGGCTGTCCCACGCTTCTCAGTACCCTGGTGAGGGTTGGGAGAAGGAGGCCAGCTGCTCATAGACAACTCTTTGCTCTGATGATTTTCTCTGGCCACACCAGCCCAACCCAAAGCCTTTGTGCATTTTTCAGAATTTCAAACAGACAAGGCCTTTAGCCTTCCAGCTTCCTTTGCCCACTTAGGAGCAGGGTGGCAGTTCTGAATCTTGTTTTTTTTTAATTGAAGTATAATTGACCTACAACACTATGTTAGTTGCTGGTGCACAACACAGTGATTCAATACTTCTATACATTGCAAAATAATCACCATGATAAACCTAGTTACCATCTGTTACCATACAAAGACATTATGAAGTTATTGACTATATTCCCCACACTGTACATTTCATCCCTGTGACTCTTTTATTTTGCAAAGGGAAGTTTGTACCTCTTAATCTCCCTCACCTATTTCACTTATTCCCCACCCCACCCCCGTACATCCTTCCCTTCTGGCAACCACCTGTTTGTTCTCTGTATCTATGAGTCTGTTTCTGTTTTGTTTGTTCATTTGTTTTGTTGTTTAGATTCCACATATGTGACATCATATCGTATTTGTCTGACTTATTTCACTTAGCACAATGCCCTTTAGCATAATGTCCAAACATATCATTGCAAATAGCAAGATTTCATTCTTTTTTAAGGCTGAGTAATTTTCCATGATACACACACACACACACACACACACACACACACACACACACACACACATCTGCTTTATCCATTCATCTACTGATGGGCACTTAGGTTGCTTCCATATCTTGGCTGTTGTTAATAATGCTGCAAAAAACATAGGGGTGCATTTATCTTTTCAAATGAGTGTTTTTGTTTTCTTCAGAAAAATAGAAGAGAAATTTCTGGCTCGTGTGGAAGTTCTATTTTTAAATTTTTGAGGAACCTCAATACTGTTTTCCATGTGGCTGTACCAGTTGACATTCCCACCATAATGCACGAAGGTTCCCTTCCCCCCATCTCCAGCGGTTCTGAATCTTGACACCTGGACTCTCTAATGGACTGTATGAATGGGCCCTGTTCTAGGCTGCTCACAAAATGTAGTTGAGGGACTGATGGAGGGCAGCTACCCTGGTCCAGGTTTCACCCTTGTGCATTGAAGAAGCTAGCATAGGGAGGAGGGACACATCGAAGGAGAGAGGGAAGAGGGAAAAGGGGAGGACAAATGTCCTGCTCTCTGACCCTGGGGCCCTCCAGCCAGAGACCATTTGCTTGGGGACCCCTCACCATGGAAGCCAGTCGTGGGAGCCTGTGCCCCAGCTGCCACTAACATGGCTAGAGAGGCCCTGATGGTATTTGCTCTTGGAAACTCAAGACTTTGGCATTGCACCAGGGCCAAATGAGCTCTATCTTCTTATCCATTTGGTTTTATTGCCTGATTATCCTAGTTTTATAGTTTGTAGGTTATATTCTTTGTCTTCACTTTGCTCTTTCGTTTCTTGTATTTTAATTGTTCTCAATTGATGTAGGATTTAATGGCTTTCTTTCATCTCCTTTGTACTTTTATCCCTGGCTTCTATTTTATCTACTAATTCTCTCATCATATTCAACTTTTATTCTGAGCTTTATCTTTATGTTATTCATTTTTATTTTAGCCTCGTTATTTGCCTTTCATGCTGTTTTAAATGGCTTTTGCTTTGATTCATCTTTTTGTTGACAGCCTACTGTTACTTTATTGTCTTGTATGCTCTTTAATTACCAAATGGCAAGTTTGAGGCAAAGTTGTGAAGCAACCAGTTGTGAGGGTTGTCCTGTGTCTCAAAAAGGACATCTTGAGTGGCGAGAAACAGCAAGCCACTCATGCTATCTCCATACAATGAAGACTTATTGAAAGGATACAGGCAAATAGCAGACAAATAAAGTGCAGTAAGGATATTCAAGCCTCATTAGAAATGGAAAATTATCATCAACTATCTTTTCCATATGTCTCTCACAATGGGGTTCCTTGTTTCTCCCTCTCTGCTCCTCTGCTTCATGTGCCCTCTTCAAGTAGTTGAGATCTGCTTTCCCAAGGCCCAGCCCAAGCACCCAGTTCAAATCTGCATGCCATGTAGTCCAGAACCTACTACCATCGAACTGATTCCGTCACTGTCAATCAATTCCAAATACTGGGAAGAGAGGCTCTGGTTGGGCAGTTCAGCTTGGCTCAGTTTTCAACTTCCATCTCTTGCCTTATCTCCACCTGCTTAGCCATCGGGATGATGGCAAGTAATACTCAAGGCTGTACTTTCTAGGCTGCAGCAGGCAGGTTCCCTAGCCAAGGGCAGTGATAGACAGGGAAGAGAAAGAGGCTGGATGCTTTTCTCCTTCCACATGATCCCACTGAAATATCACAACCTCCCTGCAAAGATCCCCCTCCATCTGCATCATCCCTCTATCTCTTCTTTATTCAACTAAGTATTCAACCAAATACTTTCAAAGTACTTAGTTGAATAATCCAGTAAACAACTGGCCAAAATTCCAAATCCCCCTCCGCAGAGGTAAAGCTTACATGGATTTTGTTTGTAAATGCTGGAAAAAAGTTGTCCTTTCATGTCACTGTAAAAGTCCCTGTGGAGAATTGTGCTGTAAACCTAGGGTCTTGTCTGACTGTACAATGCCAGGAAATTTGGCAAGATTTGCCAACAGGAGAGCAGTGTCTCAGTTTAATTGAAATAAGCCATCATGTTATTTGTAGTCTTATTCTCCTAAGACTCCAAGGAAGGAAGCATCATGAAAGGTCCATGAGCTGGGTTTGGGATCATTCTTCTATCAACATTTCTTGATGAGGTCTTAAAGCTTGACAGGAACCATGTTCCTGCCAGGTACACTATAGGGAAAGACTATGTCTTGCTGTGAGTGCTCCCTTACTCCTTTCTCCTGGCAGCAGATCCTCACAGGAATTACTCTGGATGGCAAGTAGTAGATGCTCAGTAAATATGTGATGAATGAACTGCAAATCCACTTGACCCCAATGGAGAAAGGAAGCTAATATCAGTACACATCTCTTATCTATTATGTTCCAGGCACTGTACACACTTAGCCTGTACAAGGCTAGTACCTACAACCTTCCTGACTTCATGGAGTCTTTCCAAAGACTAAGAGTTCTCTGCTGGAGCTAGGAAAGGTGGAGCTTGAAATGCAATGACTGCCCCAACTAGGTAGGGTCTATGAGCCCCTTACCGGCCTGAAGAAGCTACAGAAGACAGACCTTTGCCCTTCATCTTCCCAGTAAAGATTTCTTGGGGTCTACGTCTCTTAGGGGGATTTGAGGCAGGAGATAGATGGGCCCCAGGCTGAGCAATGGGAGTTTGTCCCCTGTGGACAGATACTCCAAGATGAAGACAATAGGAGGAGGGAGGAGGAGCTGAGCCCTGCCTAGATAAGAGACAAAGAGGCCACATATTTCTCATTCTCAAGGTCAAGGAGACCTTCACAATTACACATACACAGGCAGGCTCCTCAGGGTCCAAAAAGGGAGGGGGCGCCACCCCATAGTAGGTGATGTCAACCTACCCGTAGGCCTCTTCACTAGAATCCATCTTGGCTAAGAGATGGGCACACACACAAAGGAGGACCCTGAGATAAACCAAATAAAACTCAGAACCAGGCAAGGCAAGATGATTGGCCAGAGGAAACCCGGAAGAAATGCCCCATATATGTGATTCAAAGTACTGCAAGGGTGCAACTCTTTCTCTGAGCCCACCAATGTGTCTATCCACATGTACCCTTTTTCCTCCTAATAAACACTTTACTTGTTTCACTTAAGAAAGAAAGAAAGGAAGAAAGAAAGAAAGAAAGAAAGAAAGAAAGAAAGAAAGAAAGAAAAAGGGAGGGAGGGAAGGAAGGAAGGAAAGAAAGATGAAAGAAAGAAGGAAAGAAAGAAAGAAAGAAAGAAAGGAAAGAGAAAGATGAAAGGAATGAAAAAGAAAGAAAGAGAAAGAAAAAGGGAGTGAGGGAAGGAAGGAAGGAAGGAAAGAGAGAGAGGAAGGAAAGAAGGAAAGAGAGAGAGAGAGAAAGGAAGGAAGGAAGGAAGGAAAGAAAGAAAGATGAAAGAAAGAAAGAAAGAGAAGAAAGAAAGAAAGAAAGAAAGAAAGAAAGAAAAGAGAAAGATGAAGGAATGAAAAAGAAAGAAAGAAAGAAAGAAAGAAAGAAAGAAAGAAAGAAGAAAAAAGAGAAAGAGAAAGAAAGAAAAGAAAAGAAAAGATGGAAGGGAGGGAGGAAGTAAGGAAGGAAAGGAAGAAAGGAAGGAAGGAAAGGAAGGAAGGAAGGAAGGGGAGACTGTAATTTGTTTATCTATCATTGGGGCTATAAGAGACCTGAGACATGAGACCTAGACTTTCTCCCTGGCATCGGACCCTATCGTCCATTTGAATCTGGCTGTGAGGAAGGCAGCAGGGAGACATTGAGGCTCCACCAGGAAGGGCTTCTTTAGGTACCCAGAAGGCACATGAGCGTGGGAATCAGATACACTATGTCTGAAGCCTGAGAGTCACTTACTGGCTGTGTGGCCTCTCTGAGCTCTGGTTTCATTTTCTCTAAAATTTGGTAAGATAACTAACTCTCAAGAGTTTAGACAGAATTAAGTGTGCTGATATGCATGAAATGTCACACCTAGTGTTTAACGTATAATAGTTGCTCACTTATGTTGTAGATGGAGTTACCCTTCCCCCCACCTCCTTCCTATCGCAATCGGTGTGACTTAAATCAGCCCAAGCCTGCCTGCTACCCACTGAAATACACTTGGGCCTGAAGTCTTCAGCAGTCTTTGCTGTCAGCAATAGTTTAGCAGCTGGGCTTCCCCTGCGACAGCTCATTCTGCTCCCTTCCACTCAATTCCCACCCTACTGTCTGGAGGGAGAGGTGCTAATTGAAAATCCCCAAAGGACCCCACATTCCAGGGGAATGAAGGGGCAAAGATGAATCACCTTCCCCTTGAGTTGCCACTGGGTGTCTGCCAGCAGGAGCTGAGACCATCTCATTTAGCAGGCAGGAGCCTGCTGTTTCTTGCTGATAGTCTCGGGTACCAGCCAGGCCAAAAAACAAGCAGACGATCTCCAATCTCCAGACCATATTGAGAGGAATGTGCTCCCAGAGTACCCAAGGGGACCAGCCCCAGGGAAGAGGAGGAGAGTGGCTCTTCAGAGTAGCTCATTGGCTGAGTCTTGCTGGGGGTCATAACACAGTCATGCAGCCAGCGTCCACCCCACAAATGGGAAGGCTGGTTCCATTTCCTAGGAGATTGATGTTAGGATAGTGGAATGTTGGTGATAAAACGCATTCTCTTACTGGGGAAGGGGAAATGGAAGGCTGCATTTCTAAGTAAAATAGTGAAATATAGCAGGAACTTTTAAAATATTCATGACCTTTGATTCAGTATTTCCACTTCCTAGAATTCATCGTCATTTTGCCAACGTTATTTTAAAAACACATGAAACTGTTTATCCCAGTACTACTTAAAGTTGTAAGAAATTGGAAACAACCTACATTTCAACCATTTAAATATAGGTTAAAAATGTTTGCCATTATCCATACAATGGAATATTATGCAACCATTAAAATTAATGCCTTCAGGGAGTCTTTAATAAGCTAGGAAAATGCCCTTATAATATGAAACAAAGATACAGGATACAGAATTGTACATAAAGCATGAGATCTACTGTTTAAAAAAAGTTTACCAAAAGAAGATTGAAAGTCAATATGCCTAAAAATTACTGTTGATTTCTTCCCAACAGTAGGATTACCCTTCTTTTTTTACCTTTTTATATTTCTAAATTTTATCTACTGAGCATAAAGATAAAAATTGAAAATGAAACAAAAATAAAACCAAGAGATACCAGCCTAAGGAAATGGCCTCTGCTGGTGGAATTTCAGGCACCAGCAGGGCTGTATTTGTTGGAATGAGAGCCGTCTTTTGTCTGTTCAATGACCCCTCCCTGACAGTAGTCTATATGCCTGACCATTGAGCCCACTCTGACAATGCTGGGCTCTGAGAACATCCAGAAATGTTTGTGAAGAGCCCTTGGGAGTGTGTGCCTGTCACAGAGCCAGGAGACCCCATAAGAATCAGCCCCTGTGGAGGGGGAAGCAGGTGCCCTACTGCGGTCTGGCCCTATTTCTTGAGAACAATAAAGGATACATCCATGTGAGTCCTGAACCTTGTCCAGCCAGGTATAAATTGCAATGCTTATCAGATTGGCCACCTTGAGGGACAGCACATAACAAGGAAATAATAACGGTTTTATTTACAGCCCTTTTATTGAAGTTCTTGATAATTTCTTTTTTTAAGTCTGCAATTCCTCCAAAATTTGGAAACACTGACAAGAATTATTTTCATTTCCTCTTGAGATAAATCTGGTCAGAGGCACAAAGCCTAGTTAAGCACCTTCAGCCAACCCTGGAGGGCCTTTCCTGCTGACCCAGCCTCCTGCTTCCCCACCCCAAAACACCCCCCTGTCTGTGCCCCCCCGGGCTGGGCCCCTGTGGCTGACTGTGACACATAGGTCCTCATTTATTTAACAAGCTTACCCTGAACACGCCATGTGCGGGATCCCCATCTGCTCACACGGGGCTTGTGGAGCTGAACGGGACAGTCTGTGGCTGGACTGCGTGTCCTTTCAGGACCTTCTCTCCTTCTGCATCCCCATGGCCCCGGTACAGGACCAAGTGGACTTGAAGGGCAGCTGAGCAAAAGTGTGTCGGTGGGCTCTGCAGCTCAGAAAGCAGAGGGTATCAGCTTCAGGTTTGATTTCTATATTAGTTTCCAAGGGCTGCCATAGCAAAATGCTACAAGCTGGGTGGCTTAAAACAAGAGAAACACTGTCTCACAGCTCTGTGTGCTGGAGGTGTGTCAGCAGGGCACACTCACTCTGAAGCCTCCAGGGGAGGATCCTTCTTTGTCTCTTCCAGCTGCTGGTGTTTGCTGGCGGTCCTCGCATTCCTTGGCTTGTGGTTGCATCACTCCAGTCACATGGCCGTCTTCTCCCTGTGTGTTCACATCGTCTTCCTTTTGTGTATGCCTGCCTCTGCCTTGAAATTTCCCCCTTTTTATAAAGCCACCATCATATTGGACTGGAGCCCACCCTAATGACCTCATTTTAACTTGATTACCTCTAGAAAGACCCTAGTTACAAATACGGTCCCATTCTGAAGTTGGGACTTCAACATGCTTTTTTGGGGGGACAAAATTCAAGCCTCAATGGTTTCTATGGCTGACTCCACCACCCGCTAAGTGTGTAGCCTTGGAAATCACCCAACCCTTTTTCACCTCCACCACATTCTACTCTGTAAAAAAAGCACCTAATGCCAAGATCATTACAAGGTCTAAATGAAGTTCTGTGTGTAAAACACGCAGCGTGATGCCTGGCTCATCCTGGGTGGGACTTCTCATTGTTGTTATCAAGCTGCGCTTACTGGCCACACAGTTCCTCCATACAGGCGAGAGTCCTGGCCCGGCCAAGCAGGGCTGATACTGCAGCTCTAGTTCCACACTGCGGGGGGTCCAAGGGTGGCAGGTCAGCAGGAGCCTCCCAGGCTGACCAGCTAGGTGTCCCTGGCAAGAGCACAGAGCCAGACACAAGGCTGGTGATGTACCAGAGCTTGTTGAACTGAACAATCAGAGCTTGCCATTTTAGAGCAACCTCACAGAGGCCACCTTTGCCACAAGGCCTTCTGGATGCCAGAAAGCAAGAAGTCTTTAAAGAATAAATTTGGGGTCAGAAAGCCTTGAATTAGAAAACATGATATGTCCATACCTACCTCTCTGACTCTTCTCCTGCCACTGACCCCACCCTCACTGTATTCAGACTCCCTTTCTGTTCCGTAAGAGGAGGCCTGCACACTCCTGCCTCAGGGCCTTTGCACTGCTTGTTTCTTCTACCCCCAAACGCACTATGCATCTACCCTCCACCCTCCTTCCCAGTTTCCCAATTTGTCTGACTAATTTCTTCACATCCTTTCATGAGAATTTAAGAGAATTTCTTCTCTTCTCACCTACCATCCCCCCCCTGCCCAGTTATTTTCCTGTTCATTCCCATCTTAACATTAAACCCAATGTGTAACCATATCTTCAGTCTTGTACTTATTCGTTTGATACCTGCCTTTTCGATTGTTGAAGAACCAAGTTCATGTGCGTGACACACAGTAAGACCAGACAAACCAAAGCAGAAAGAAGTTTATTGAACGAGAAGGCGCCAGCCAAGAAGATGGGAGACTTCATTTTGTCTCAGATCCATCTTACTGACTGGCTGGGGTGTGAGGTTTTTAAAGACAAGCGTAAGAAAACGGAGGGGGTCTTGGGCCATGATTAGCTGGTACACGGTTCTCTGATTAGTGCGTGGTGAGGTAACAAGGTGGTGTTTCAAGAGTCAACATCATCAACCTTCTGGTTCCAGCTGGTCTGAGGTCTACATGCTTGTGGTCAGCAGTTTCCATCTGGTGGGAGTCTGAATTCTGTAAAAAACAACTCAGGAATGTATGTCAGACACTGTTATCTATGTCCTTCAGGGAGGAAATAAAGATTCTGTGACTCTGCAATATGGCTGATCTATTGTTTAAATTGTTGCCAGTTCTCCTGGCGCAACTGCTGTCTTTTGTTACTACATGTTCACATGCTTCCAATCACTAACACCCGAGCCAGTCTCTTGAGACTCAGGGGAGGCCTGGGAGACTAAAACTTTTCTACCAACAAGAGATGGGGAACATGGCAGTGGGGGCGGGAGTCTGTCCCTGGGAAGGCCCTCCGGGATCCTGCTGGGTTTCAGTCCCCGCTTTGATTTGATGCTCCTCATTCCTGAGGGAAACAGGTGGGGGACAAGAAAAGAGGAAATAAAGTTTTGGGCAGGGAGGTTAATCATAAATTTAGCAGAGAAACTCGGTTTCAAAGGAACTCAGTTTCACCATTAGACCAGATCCCAGACTGCAGGGTCCCTGCCAGGTTTATTCTCCATGGGCTGCCTAACACCTTGCTCAGGTCTCACCCATAGCAGGCGCTGGAGACTGTTTTGTGGGTCTCTGATAGACGGAAACCATCACTCTTTCCTCCAGATAACGCGTGGCCCCATAACACCAAGGGAGGCTGATCATCCAGGGAAGATGAGTGATTCCTAGTGTCTACTTTCAACTGAGTGGTATTTAATCCATGTGATTTTCCAAGGACATCTGTTCATTTTCGTGGAAGGTGACAAGCACCCTTGCAGCCATCTTTGTTTGTATCTGTGGGCTGTGCTCTACCTCATTCCTTTCGGGGCTCAGTTTGCTGGGATAACACTGCTAAAAACCTCCCTGCCATAGAGAAGTGATATCAAAAAAAGAGGAAGCATCAGAGGCTGTTGTCCTTGCATAAACTTGAAGCATGCTTCACATAGGCTCCGTGAGAAATGTGAGAAATTTCTTCTCCCTAAGGAGGAGAAATGAAGGACATCTAACTAAAAGGTTTTGGGGGCTTTCTGCTATATGACAATCAAGTGACCAGGAAATGGATTCTTCAGCTCAGGGAGGGAGGTCACCACAACCAGGCATCATTAAACTTCGTGCACTTTGAAAACTGGGACATTTGTGTCAAGCTAGAGAGATTGGGCTTCTGACCCTAGCAGAGCATCAGAACCTGGAGAAAGTGGGAGTAGCTGACAATGTGGCCTTTAAAATAAACCATAACAATCTAAACAAATGAGAGATGCTGAGCGTGAGAACAGACAACATTTTACAGTTGTTTCATGAAAGAAATAATCAGATCGTGTCACAGCAACTACCTAAACAATTTGAAAGGTGCTGGTGCAAATCAGTTTTGATGTCCATGTTAGATAGTCAGTAATTTACTGTCTCTGTGTGATTCCAGAGAGGACAGCAGGTAAATTAATACCAAGACATCTTGGCTGGTGCCAGAGACACAAGGAAGACCACAAGGGAATATGGAAGGTTTTCTTGTCTTCCTGATGAACTCCTAATCATCCTTCCAGCCCAACTTAGATGCCCCCTCCTCCAGGAAGCCTTCCCCTACCCTTACAGTTGGCTAACTGCTCCCTCCTCACTTGTCTCTGTTGTACTTATCAGACTCCATGTTAAATAGGTAGACACATGTCTGTTTCCTCACTATGAGGGTAACAATGTCAGACTGGAAGTTGTACCTAAATAGTGCCTTCGCTTTGTCAATGATTGTGTTGTTTTTCAAATTATATTAAAAAAGAATGGATATATGTATATGTATAACTGATTCACTTTGCTGTACACCTGTAACTAACACAACATTGTAAATTAACTATACTCCAATAAAATTATTTTTAAAATAAAATTTTAAAAAATTAAAAAAATAAAAGGGTTACAAATGAAAAAAATTATAGTAGTAGTTAAAATCTTCTCTATAAATAAATTTAAGTAAAATCAATCCAATCTAGTTAAAACTGTGAAGTAAAAATATTATAAGTCTTTGTGGATTATGGCCAAAATCATGAGGGTGATCCTTGGAAAACAGAGGTTGAGAAACGTTAGAATAAAAGCTCTGAATCTCTCTTTGGTCTAAAATGTCACGTTGCTATGTGCCTCCAGCTCCTCTTCCTAAGAAGATCTCAGATTGGTGTTCTATTTCTTTTGCCTCCTCTGCAGTGTCTGGAAATAACAGGTGCTCATTAACTACCCCTAATATCCCATGCATGAGTGTGATTGGCTGGGAGAGTAACAAGTGACAAAAGATATAAGTAGTTGAACTCTAAGCTGACCACAGAAGTTCCAGGCCAAATGCCATCCATTGAACAGGAGTAGGATGAAAAACTAGGGCTGATAATTTTGTGCAGAAATGTGCGATGCAGACTTCCTAATCGATAAAATAGGCAATTCTGAGTAGCTGCAGAAATGACTCCTTCGGTCAATTTTATTTTACTGGGGTATGCAGAATTTTGGATCTCACTGGAGATAGTATAATTATGTGAACTTCACTGCTGAGATCCAGGGCATTAAATTCTCCTGGGTCTTCTACAAATACCCCCTACCTAGAGAAAGAGGAATTCCATCTCTCCTTCCATTTCTCGGTAGCTTAAAAAGCGAACTGCATCCACATATGTTTTGCATGGAAAGTACGAAAAAGCACAGGGGTATCTACTGTACAGTGAGATGGATCACGAAGCTGTAATTTATCTTGCGTTGGCCCAAGGGGGAAATGAAGCATCCTATTAGCATTGCTGGTCTGCGTGAATCACAATAGGCAAATCAGAGACAGAGCAAAGCATCGATAATACAAATATCCGTGTGCAGCGAAGGAAAATGTCAAAGGGGAGTTTGGCTCTGCTGGAAATGGGTTACATTTAGAATGCATTAGCTCCTGACACCCAGGGCCCGGGTAATCTACAGCTCTTTCAAGTTATTTACTGTAAACTTGGAAGCAGCCAACCTTTCCCATTTGCATTGGCTTTCTGTTGCCAGAAAAAAAAAAAAAAAAAAAGGTACATGAAAAGATAATGAGAGAGTTGTTTTGAGTCAGTTTGCCGAAAGGCTGGCTCACTGGGGTGCATGTCCTATCCATGAACTTGGAATGTCTTGGCCATGGTGGCTCTCAGCCTGGGGAGCATTCTCAGACCCACCATTGCATTCCTGCTCCCTCTGATTCCTTGGAAAATAATGGTTTTATTTTGTCCCAGAATTAGAAAATGAAGCAACTGAAGCTGGGAGTTACGAGTCTTAATTATCTTCCCTGGCCTTTTCTTCAGGAACCTCAAACTGATTTTCAAATTTCTCTTCTGAGTTTAACATTTTAATCTGCCTGCCTTCTGTGTGGGCTTTGCAGGCGCTACTGATGACAAGGAAATGAAGAATTAGCCAGCCACATAGGAGGTGCTTGTTACCAGCTGGGCAGCCCTGGTCCTGATGAGAGGCGCTCATCTGGTCGTTGTGTAAGAAGGTCATTCATCTCCCACTCAGCTTGATCAGAATGAAAGCTGGAGTCATGCCTGACAGGCAGGAGCCTCTGAACTTTGGTTTTAAATTTATTTATTTTTATTTATTTATGGCTGTGTTGGGTCTTCGTTTCTGTGCGAGGGTATTCTCTAGTTGTGGCAAGCGGGGGCCACTCTTCATCGCGGTGCGCGGGCCTCTCATTATCGCGGCCTCTCTTGTTGCGGAGCACAGGCTCTAGAGCGCGGGCTCAGTAATTGTGGCTCACGGGCCCAGTTGCTCCGCGGCATGTGGGATCTTCCCAGACCAGGACTCGAGCCCGTGTCCCCTGCATTGGCAGGCAGATTCTCACCACTGCGCCACCAGGGAAACCCCTGAACTTTGGTTTTAAACTATGAAGCTGTCCCCTGAGATGCTGACTTATTAGCTCCAAGAATTGATAGAACAGTAAAATAGTCCATATACTTCTGTAATATTGATTGGGCTACCATTTCTCTTTCTTCTGCAGCTAGAAATATGGATTTTCCTGACACTTGCCTTAACTTGAATTAAACATTTAAAATATGCCTCTGCCCCTTTAGGGTTCCCCACCCAAACATTTGGGAACTTCAGTACAAGATATGGATTATGGGCAGAACTTGTCAAAAGTGAAAATATGAGGTCTTGTATACCTGCAGTAGTTTGTCAATTTCAGAGGCCTCGCCATACAAGGAGGCAGGTTGGTGTGGAGTCTGGGCACCAGAGCTAGGAAAACGTGGGGTCAGATCCCATAGTGACCTTGAACAAGTCATTCAGTTGCTCTGTGCCTCAGTTGACTCATCTGTCAAATGGGGTGAATACCTGCTGGCAGTGGACTTGTTGGTAAGGTGAGAGTCCCTTCAGGCAGAGTGCCCCATGCCCAGGGGTGAATCTGGGAAGGATGTAACAGTGTATCCAGTTCAGAAGAAGCCAGCCACAGGGTAAGCTTAAGGACAGCATCAGGCATTAGAGGAGCCCTTGCACCTGGAATGACAGCCCACCAAAGATGGTTCCCGGGACAGAGTCCCAGAAGCAAACTGGGGTCTGAAGCAGGGGCTAAACAGACCTAGAAATGACTCAGTGAAGGAGGAAGGGGCTTGACAACTGGCAAAGGGAAACCTGGAGGTGGGGTCCTAGTGATGGCCTTGCTGGGATCTTTCTGACACCAGATGGTGACCTTCTCTGAGGCTTTTTCTCTCCTGCGAGGTCAAAATCAGAAGCAAATGAGTTTCGGCTTCAGTACAAAGGTGCCACCTCTGATGTGAGCAATTGCCAACACCTACCATGCACATTCTCCATGCTAGCATGCTGCAAAGTGCTTTCTTCACTTTGCCTTGTTGATTTACACTTCACAATAGCCCAATATAGTAGGCTCTGTTATTATTCCCATTGTATGGATAAGAAGACTGAGGTTTAGAGAATTTCAGGCATTTTGGACATGTTCACAGAGTTAGGAATGTTGGAGCTGCTACTTGAAGCCAAGTCATCCTGATTCCAAAGACTCTGGTCTTAACCATCATACCATTTTTTCCTTTAAATTGATTGAGACTTTGACATCCAATAAACATCCCCTGAGCACCTGTATTAAGTTAGGCCTTAAGCTAGGCAGTAAAGTCAGGGAGATAAGTATAGATTCTTGCCTCCAGAAGCTCCAAAGGGAAAAAAAAAGATGTGTGGAAACAATTGACAATGCAGGAAGAAAAGTGCAGGGAGGCCAGGAAACATGGGGCATGGGGGAGCACCAAGGAGGTGGTGCCCATCTCAGCTTGAGAAGCCAGAGTAGGCTCCCAAACAAGGTAATGCTTAAAACTGGGTTTTAGAGTTTGTGTAGGAGTTCTCCCAGTAGATACGTATAAGGGAGAGTTCTTCATTAGTTGACAAAGAGCAACTAGGATGCCCCACTTTCTTAGGAACAAAGGCTGCTGATGGTAATATCAGCTGCTTAGTAACCTCTCAAATGGGCAGCTTGCAAGCCTTTCTGTTTCCACAGGTTCCCGTTTGCAGATAATCTGCAAAAGCCTGCTTGTTAGGGTGTTTTTTGCTCCTTCTTGATTTCCAGATGAAAAAGCTTGTGCATTAGTTGCTGTTTGGCTTTCTGATATTCTAACCTTCAATCAGCAATTTCAGAGCAGAGCTTCTCTCTACCTGAAGTGGCCCTCGCCAAGCAGGTTTGGAATTGCCAGATAAGCATGACACATTTTCTCAGAATATCAATTCTACTCAAAGGGGCAAGGATACACAATGTTAATTTCATAGTTAAAGACATTTAGATAATTTATAGAGTGAATTGAAAATTAGCATGACTCTCGAGAAATAAAACATTAGCTTTGTTAGAAACATCACAGTTGACATGGGCTACTTTTTTGGCATAGCAATGCCTTCTCCATCATTAGGTGATGATGAAATAGCTGAGTGGGACTTGGATTAAGCTTGTCAGTTTCCGGCCAGTATAACACTTGCAGTCAGTCCTTTGTTGTCCCAAAGCCAAACCCCTCCATTCTCTTTGTGGAAGGGATGAGGGTCCATTGCCTGGTGTATAACCCAGTAGTGTCTGCTCTTTCATTCAGATGAGCACCATGGTTGTTCCTCACGCTTCACCAGCAATGGCTGAATTCTTACAGCAGTTTAATGTCTTGCTTGAAATTAAAATAATGGGAGACACAACCACAAGAAACCCACCACAGGCCGTGCCAAGTCATTAAACTGTAATGCCGTGAAAGCACAGCTGCAAGAAATCACTGGTGATGTGAGGGGAGCAAAATAAACGTCGGCTGGGTTTTTAATTAACTGCCTCTAAATAATGAAAATGAGCAAATTAGACCGACTTTGAGTAGCAAAATACCACTGTAATATGAATATCGCTGTTGATGGATAGCATGGCATCTTTGATGGAGGGGTGTTAATCAGGCGGCAGCTCCTTCTAGCATCTCCCGGAAACCATGTACCTTTTAGCCGGCGTCTGCAAGTGTCAGCAGGTATTTTTGCCTGTGGGCCTGTGGGAGGGGAAAGCGTGAAGAAGCCAGACACAGGGGCTTTCCCCCACCTCTAGATTCTATAATAATAATTATTATTATACTACTAAGAAGACAGTTGTGATCAGAGGTGAACTCTGAGGTCGGGTGGATCTGAATGTAAATGTTGGCTTATGATTACTCTGTGATGTTGGAGAAGTTTCTTAACCTCTCTGTGCTCCAGGCTTCGTATTTCTACTTGCACAAAGAGCTGCCTTAAAGTGACTGGCACAGTACGTGGCACAAAATAAGCACTCAAGAACTACTGAGTAGCGAGAGCAGGCCTCCTACCTTGTTCCTGATTTTAGGAAGAAAGGATTTGTTATTTTACCATTAATTAGTATGATGGTAACTGCAGGTTTATCATAGACGCCCTTTATCGGTTTGAACAAGTTTCCTCTATTTCTAGTTTACTGGGAGATTGTATTACCTATGGGCGTTGAATTTTGGCAAATTCTTTTTCACATCTATTGAAATTACCATGTGGTTTTTCTCCTTTATCCTGTTATTATGGTGAATCACATTGACAGAATCTTGCATTTCTAGGAGAAGTTCTGCTTAGTCATATCCTTTTCTAGAGTTGGATGAAATTTGCTAGTATATTGTTAAGGATTTTTGTGTCTATGTTCATGACAGATAGAGGTCTGTCATTTCCCTCACTTACAATGTCTGTGAATGTCTGTGTCAGGTTTTGGTATTGGGGTAACATCAGCCTCTTAAAAAGAGAAAGTGTTCCCTCCTCTTCTATTTTCTAAAAACAAATTATGTATAAGTAGTGTTATTTCTTCTTTGGATGTATGACAAAATTATTAATGAAACAATCCAGGCCTGGAGTTTTCTTTACGGGAAGATATTTTTATAAAAATTACAAGTTATTTAACATATGATTTAAATATAATAATCAAGAGGGTTTTTAAAATATACTTTGGATTTACCTAACTTTTCTTTCCTAGCTTCTTGATATTAGATCTTTTTTTAAAATAATATATATACACTTAAAGCTATAAACTTCTCTCTGAGCACAGATTTATCTGCATCCCCACACATTTCGATATATTGTTTTTATATTATCTTCAGTTCCAATTATTTACTAATATCCCTTTCAATTTCTTCTTTGATTCATGTACTATTTAAATGCGTATTGTTCAATTTCCAAATATCTGGGGTTTCTCTAGATCTCTTATTGTTAAATGTTAATGGTTTCCATTTTAATCCCTTTGTGGTCAGAGAACGGACTCTAGGATTTCAGCCTTTTTCGTTGATTGGTTCATTTGATAGCCCAGCATATGGTCTTTGTGAGCATGACATGTGAGGTTGAAGTGAATGTGTTTTCTGCAGTTGAATGTAATGTTCTATAAATATAAGCTGGGACAAAGTGGTTGATAGTGTTCTTTAGATTACCTATGACTTTATTGATTGTTTTTTGTCTTGTTCTATCAATTACTAAAATTCTCCTACTGTGGTTGTGGAATCATCTATTTCTCCATTTAATTCTGTCCATTTTTACTTCATTTGTTTTGAGGATCTATAATTAGGTGCATATGCTTCTATGATCACTATGTCTTCCTTTACAGTTATAAAACGTCCTCCTTTAGCAATCATCTCTGTTTGCCATCAGTTTCATCTGATACAGATTTAGCTGCTCCAGCCTTCCTATGCTGACTATTTGTATTGGATTCTTTCCCTCCCATCACTTTTGACCTATCTATGTTTTCATATTTGGAGTGCATCTCTTATATACAGCATGCCTATAGTTAGGTCTTGTGTTTTTGTCCATTCTGATAACCTCTTTTTATTGGAATGGTTAAGGTAATTATTGATATGGTTGGAGTCAGATCTACCATTTTATTATTTGTCTTCTGTTTAACTTCTGATGTTTGTTTCTCTGTTACCCCTTTCCTGCCTTCTTTGTGATTTTTTTAATGTTCTTTAGAATTTCCCTTTATCTACTGAGGTCTTAGCTATATCTTTTTTTCAATTTTTAGTGGTTACTTGCTCTTTATATATATCTATGAATTTTCACAGTTTTCCTATAATTATATTTTATAATTTTGTGAAAATTGCAGAAAACCTGCAACCATATAGGTTCATTTACCAGCCCTCTCCTGCCATCCTTTATGCTACAGTGATCAATGTATTGTATCTATACATAAGCCCCAGAGATGATGTTATGATTTTACTTTAAACAATACTTTAAAATATGTATTTTAAACAAATTAAGAGGAAAAAATAGTCTTTTAGACTTATTCAGATACTTACAATTCTTATTGATCTTCCTTCCTCCCTGAAGACTCATGTTTCCCCCAATATCATTTCTCTTTTGCCAGAAAAGAATTCCTTCAGCATTTCTAGTAGGCCCTATCTACTGGAGATGAACTAAAAATGTCTTCATTTCACCTTCCTTCTTGAAGGCTATTTTTGCTTGCTATAAAATTATGGACTGATAGGTTTTTTTTCTTTCATTTTTTAAAGATGTTGTTCTGCTGTCTTCTAGTTTCCATGGTTTGTGACCAGTTCACAGACATTCTAATTATTGTTCCCCTTATACAACATCATTTTTCTAATAGCCTCACTAGAAAAAGTAAAAAGAAACAGGTGAAAATGATTTTACCCAAAATATAGAATATTATCATTTCTATAAGTTATCAAATAGAAAATTATTAATGAGAAATTTTACATTCTATTTTTCATTAAAAAGCACTTTTAAATCCATATCCAAACATACTTAAAAGTTTCCCAGTAATTTTATTGAGTATCTGTCCTTAAATTTACATTTAAAATGATAAAAATTAAATAAAATTAAAAATCTAGTTCCTCGGCCACACCAGCCACATTTCAAGTGCTCGAGAGCCACATTGTAGCTAGTGGCCTCTGGACCGAAAAATGTAGAGTAGGGCACTCAACAAGTCATTCTTTGAAGAGAAACTTGCATCCTGTGTCTATCCAAGTTCCAAAAGGCACTGTAGATGAGAAAAACTCAGAATAGAGGAAAAAAAATAAATTTGAAAAAAAATGGGCTTGAACCTCTGACTGGTTCACTCTTGAGGCCATAGGTAAGACTTCTGTCTGGACACTGAGAAAAAGGGAACAGCAAGAGATTCCAAAGATTTTAGCTGTCAGCATGATTCTACCAACTCTATTTGAATATTAGGTCTTCCTCTGGTTAATTGAGGAGGCTGCAATAGTCAGCCCCTATATCTTGAGAATTCACTAGCACTCATTAACTCCAAACACCTTTAATTATTCAGTCCAATATATAGCTTCTATTGTTTTTTTTTACATTTTTTTTTTAACATTTTTGTGCTTTTTTTTTAAATTAATTAATTAATTTATTTTTTGGCTGTGTTAGGTCTTCGTTTCTGTGCGAGGGCTTCCTCTAGTTGCGGCAAGTGGGGGCCACTCTTCATCGTGGTGCGCAGGCCTCTCACTATCGCGGCCTCTCTTGTTGCGGAGCACAGGCTCCAGACGCGCAGGCTCAGTAGTTGTGGCTCACGGGCCTAGTTGCTCCGCGGCATGTGGGATCTTCCCAGACTAGGGCTCAAACCCGTGTCCCCTGCATTGGCAGGCAGATTCTCAACCACTGTGTCACCAGGGAAGCCCTAGCTTCTATTTCTGAAACCCAGCTGTGAGCCCCATGAGGGTAAGGACAGAGTCTCGGGCTTCTGGAGACCTCAGCACCTAGTAAGATTCCGTCCCTGCAGGAAGTAGATGCTTACAGAATTTTGTCGATGCAGATAATTGGACAGCAGTAAAGGGCCATTGTATCTGTATGGGACTTTTTCACTCTCTGGGGTGCTTCAACATCCATTATTTTCCCTAAGGGACAAGAAGGAGTTAGCTTCTCAGATAAGATTCCAGGTAATGGTTGTGGGTCTTACTCACTTGTACCCAATAGCTGTGGGCAAATAAGATCTCTTCATTTTTAAGTAAGATTCTGTACCCTTATTTGACAGTCCCCATTCCTGCTTGGCAGTCAGAAAGGTATTTATTCCCATCTGGTAATTGCATCCAGAGCAGTCATTTTTGAGACACAGGGTTTAAAACACTCTCGTCAAATATTAAAAATCTAGACACCATAAACACAGTCACTGCCTTGGTCAGTGCGGTTTTCTTGTTCCCTCCTTCCTCCTGCCATCTGTCCACACCTGACCCAAATTGTGGACACCTCAGGATCAACCAGTGAGGTCAGCAGGAGGGCTGGGAGTCACTAACACTGGTAAGGTCACAGCAGTGGAACTAGGAAAGAGCTCATGTGATAGGGCCTGCCGTCACTTTCTGCCGACTTCCTCATGCAGCTGTGGTGAGAGTTCCATTCTATAACTTTCCACAGATCACCCAACGTGGCTGAGGCCATAGTAAATTCTCAGCTTCACAAAGAAAAAAGTACTATACTGATTATAATATGGTGTCCATAGGAGGGAGATGGCTGTATTCCCATTTCACAAGTGGGGAAATGAATGTATGGGAAAGATTAACTTTTTATCAGTTTCAGAGAAGACAAGTGAAGAGTCAGGGTTTGACTCTTAGGCACTGACCTATACTACCCTTCTGCTGGGAAAAGCAGCCCTGAAACACCATTGCAAGCAGAAAGACACAGTAGTGTTCACAGAACCGGGTCTTAGCAGAGTTATTTAGGCGGAGACGATTTCCTTCTTGCAGCTACAGTATTCCTCGGTGGTGGTTACACAACAACTGCTTCTTTTAGGGGAGAGATTTGACTGATCCATCATCATTTGTGTTCTCACAACACCCAGAACAGACACCTACTGCAGCCTCGGCAGTACTTTATCTCACTCACCCCCTTTTGCATCTGCCTCCTTCTCCTTTCTCCTGTCTGTGAAGACAAAGCTGGTCCCCAGTTCATCTAAAACTTCCACCCCTGGCTGGGCAGATCAGCACATAGAGAAAAGCAGGCCACTTGTTTTCATTGTCATCCTAAGTAAATGTCTGGCTCATTGTAAATGCCCAAGAAATGTGAGCTAGAGTGAATTTTCTAAATTATTACTGTTCATTTTCTTCTTACTCTATTTTTTACGCCCAGGGAAGATTTACTGAGTGAATGACTACAGCACATTTTTGTACCTGGAGTCCTTCACCTCCAGACCATGGGCACCAGCCAGACCAAATGGCTGCCCCACAGCTCTTCAAGCTCTTCCTGACCCAATGGTGACTAGTTGAGCCCTGGGGACCTCTACAACTCTCTCAGCATCTACATTAGTTGCTACATCATTTATTCTTTTAACAACATTGCCAAAGAAGGAAAAATGCATTAACTTCATTGGTTTTTCAGCAACAAAATAACTGTGCTGTGTTAATCTTCCAAAAGGAGGGGGATTTGATCCCAGCACAAAGCTTTAGGAAAATGGAAATGAGCTTTTAAATAAAAGAGTGTTTTATTTTTACTCAATACTAAGTACGCAGAGTGTTATAATGGTGGCATTCCCCCCCCCTCCATACACTTTGGTTTCTAATAGAAACAAAGTAAGTTGCCAATATGCTTCTAACTACTGCAGGCTTTCAGGCGGGCTTTATTATAATTGTAATAATAAAAAGTAGATAGACCTTTATACTTCCCAAAGTTCTTTCACATTTAGGGAGTCATTGCAGCCTCACTGTACTTTCGGGATTAGGCATGGCTATATCCTCAGTGGTGATGAAGAGGAACTTGGGAAGTGCCCAAGGTCATACCACTGAGAAGAGCCAAGCTGGGGCCCAGACCAAGGCCATCTGCCTGTGTTGGCTTGTCTGAGATCTCCCTGCCATCCACACACATGAGGGAGCAGTCAAGTTCAAAGACACTCCGTTGAACCTTTCCCTTTAAGCTTTCTACTTTTGGAAATTTCAAATTTTTTTAACTTTTTATTTTATATTGGAATATAGCTGATTAACAATGTTGTGATAGTTTCAGGTGCGGAGCAAAGTGACTCAACCATGCATATACAAGTATCCATTCTCCCCCAAACTCCTCTCCCTTCCAGGCTGCCACATAACATTGAGCAGAGTTGCCTGTGCTATACAGTAGGTCCTTGTTGGTTATCCATTTTACGTTTTATTTTTTGTTGTTGTTGTTGTTGGAGTAAAACACATTTTTTAAAAATCTTTATTGGAGTATAATTGCTTTACAATGGTGTGTTAGTTTCTGCTTTATTACAAAGTGAATCAGCTATATATATACATATATCCCCATATCCCCTCCTTCTTGCATCTCCCTCCCACCCTCCCTATCCCACCCCTCTAGGTGGTCACAAAGCACCTAGCTGATCTCCCTGTGCTATGCGGCTGCTTCCCACTAGCTATTTTACATTTGGTAGTGTATATATGTCCATACCACTGTCTCACTTCGTCCCAGCTTACCCACCCCCTCCACGTGTCCTCAAGTCCATTCTCTACTTCTGCGTCTTGTTCCTGTCCTTCCCATAGGTTCATCAGAACCTTTTTTTTTTTTTTTAGATTCCATATATATGTGTTAGCATATGGTATTTGTTTTTCTCTTTCTGACTTACGTCACTCTGTATGACAGACTCTAGGTGCATCCACCTCACTACAAATAACTCAATTTTGTTTCCTTTTACAGCTGAGTAATATTCCATTGTATATATGTGCCACATCTTCTTTATCCATTCATCTGTCATTGGAGCTTAGGTTGTTTCCATGTCCTGGCTGTTGTAAATAGAGCTGCAATGAACATTGTGGTACATGACTCTTTTTGAATTATGGTTTTCTCAGGGTATATGCCCAGTAGTGGGATTGCTGGGTTGTATGGTAGTTCTATTTTTAGTTTTTAAAGGAACCTCCATACTGTTCTCCATAGTGGCTGTATCAACTTACATTCCCACCAACAGTGCAAGAGGGTTCCCTTTTCTCCACATCCTCTCCAGCATTTATTGTCTGTAGACTTTTTGATGATGGCCATTCTGACTGGTGTGAGGTGATACCTCATTGTAGTTTTGATTTGCATTGCTCTAATGATTAGTGACATGAAGCATCCTTTCATGTGTTTGTTGGCAAGCTGTATCTCTTCTTTGCAGAACTGTCTATTTAAGTCTTCTGCCCATTTTTGGATTGGGTTGTTTGTTTTTTTGATATTGAGCTGCATGACCTGCTTGTATATTTTGGAGATTAATCTTTTATCAGTTACTTAATTTGCAAATATTTTCTCCCATTCTGAAGGTTGTCTTTTCGTCTTGTTTATGGTTTCCTTTGCTGTGCAAAAGCTTTGAAGTTTCATTAGGTCCCATTTGCTTATTTTTGTTTTTATTTCCCTTTCTATAGGAGGTGGGTCAAAATTGACCTTGCTGTAATTTACGTCATAGTGTGTTCTGCCTATGTTTTCCTCTAAGAGTTTTATAGCGTTTGGCCTTACATTTAGGTCTTTAATCCATTTTGACGTTAATTTTGTGTATGGTGTTAGGGAGTGTTCTAATTTCATTCTTTTACATTTAGCTGTCCAGTTTTCCCAGCACAACTTATTGAAGAGGCTGTCTTTTCTCCATTGTATGTTCTTGCCTCCATTATCAAAGATAAGTTGATCATATGTGTGTGGGTTTATCTCTGGGCTTTCTATCCTGTTCCATTGATCTATATTTCTGTTTTTGTGCCAGTACCACACTCTCTTGATTACTGTAGCTTTGTAGTATAGTCTGAAGTCAGGGAGCCTGATTCTTCCAGCTCTGTTTTTCTTTCTCAAGATTGCTTTGGCTATTTGGGGCCTTTTCTGTTTCCATACAAATTGTGAAATTTTTTCTTCTAGTTCTGTGAAAAATGCCATTGGTACTTTGATAAGGATTGCATTGAATCTGTAGATTGCTTTGGGTAGTATAGTCATTTTCACAATGTTGATTCTTCAAATCCAAGAACATGGTATATCTCTCCAACTGTTTGTATTGTGTTTAATTTCTTTCATCAGTGTCTTATAGTTTTCTGCATACAAGTCTTTTGTCTCCTTAGGTAGGTTTATTTCTTGGTATTTTATTCTTTTTGTTGCAGTGGTAAATGGGAGTGTTTCCTTAATTTAATTTAATTTTTCATCATTAGTGTATAAGAATGCAAGAGATTTCTGTGCATTAATTTTGTATCCTGCCACTTTACCAAATTCATTGATTAGCTCTAGTAGTTTTCTGGTAGCATCTTTAGGATTCTCTATGTATAGTATCATGTCATCTACAAACAGTGACAGTTTTACTTCTTTTCTGATTTTGATTCCTTTTATTTCTTTTTCTTCTCTGGTTGCTGTGGCTAAAACTTCCAAAACTATGTTGAATAACAGTGGTGAGAGTGGGCAACCTTGTCTTCTTTCTCATCTTAGTGGAAATGGTTTCAGTTTTTCACCATTGAGAACGATGTTGGCTGTAGGTTTGTCATATATGACCTTTATTATGTTGAGGTAAGTTCCCTCTATGCCTACTTTCTGGTGGGTTTTTTATCATAAATCGGTGTTGAATTTTGTCAGAAGCTTTTTCTGCATCTATTGAGATGATCATATGGTTTGTATTCTTCAATTTGTTAATATGGTGTATCACATTGATTGATTTGCATATATTGAAGAATCCTTGCATTCCTGGGATAAACCCCACTTGATCATGGTGTATGATCCTTTTAATGTGCTGTTGGATTCTGTTTGCTAGGATTTTGTTGAAGATTTTTGCATCTATGTTCATCAGTGATATTGGCCTGTAGTTTTCTTTCTTTGTAACATCTTTGTCAGGTTTTGGTATCAGGGTGATGGTGGCCTCTTAGAATGAGTTTGGGAGTGTTCCTACCTCTGCTATATTTTGGAAGAGTTTGAGAAGGATAAGAGTTAGTTCTCTAAATGTTTGGTAGAATTTGCCTGTGAAGCTATCTGGTCCTGGGATTTCGTTTCTTGGAAGATTTTTAATCACAGTTTCAATTTCAGTGCTTGTGGTTGGTCTGTTTATATTTTCTATTTCTTCCTGGTTCAGTCTCGTAAGGTTGTTCTTTTCTAAGAATTTGTCCATTTCTTCCAGGTTGTCCATTTTATTGACATATAGTTACTTGTAGTAATGTCTAATGATCCTTTGTATTTCTGCAGTGTCGGTTGTTACTTCTCCTTTTTCATTGATTTGAGTCTTCTCTCTTTTTTTCTTGATGAGTCTGGCTAATGGTTTATCAATTTTCTTTATCTTCTCAAACCACTAGCTTTTAGTTTTATTGATCTTTGCTATTGTTTTCGTCATTTCTTTTTTATTTATCTCTGCTCTGATCTTTATGATTTCTTGCCTTCTGCTAACTTTGGGGGTTTTTTGTTCTTCTTTCTCTAATTGCTTTAGATATAAAGTTAGGTTGTTTGTTTGAGATGTTTCTTGTTTCTTGAGGTAGGATTGTATTGCTATAAACTTCCCACTTAGAACTGCTTTTGCTGCATCCCATAGGTTTTGGGTCATCGCGTTTTCATTGTCATTTGTTTCTACGTATTTTTTGATTTCCTCAATTGATTTCTTCAGTGATGTCTTGGTTATTTAGTAGTGTATTGTTTACCCTCCATGTGTTTGTGTTTTTTACAGTTTTCTTCCTGTAATTGATATCTAATCTTATAGCATTATGGTCGGAAAAGATAGTTGATACGCTTTCAATTTTCTTAAATTTGCCAGGGCTTGATTTGTGACCCAAGATATGATCTATCCTGGAGAATGTTCCATGAGCACTTGAGAAGAAATTGTATTCTGTTTTTTTTTGGATGGAATGTCCTATAAATATCAATTAAGTCCATCTTGTTTAATGTGTCATTTAAAGCTTGTGTTTCCTTATTTATTTTCATTTTGGATGATCTGTCTATTGGTGAAAGTGGGATGTTAAAGTCCCCTACTATGATTGTGTTACTGTTGATTTCCCCTTTTATGGATGTTAGCATTTGCCTTAACTATTGAGGTGCATCTATGTTGGGTGCATAAATATTTACAATTGTTATATCTTCTTCTTAGATTGATCCCTTGATCATTATGTAGTGTCCTTCATTGTCTTTTGTGATAGTCTTTATTTTAAAGTCTATTTTGTCTGATATGAGAATTGCTACTCCAGTTTTCTTTTGATTTCCATTTGCATGGGATATCTTTTTCCATCCCCTCACTTTCAGTCTGTATGTGTCCCTAGGTCTGAAGTGGATCTCTTGTAGACAGCATATATATGGGTCTTGTTTTTGTATCCATTCAGCCAGTCTACGTCTTTTTGTTGGAGCATTTAATCCATTTACATTTAAGGTAATTATCAATATATATGTTCCTATTACCATTTTCTTAATTGTTTCGGGTTTGTTATTATAGGTTTTTTCCTTCTCTTGTGTTTCCTGCCTAGAAAAGTTCCTTTAGCATTTGCTGTAAAGCTGGTTTGGTGGTGCTGAATTCTCATAACTTTTTCTTGTCTGTTAAGGTTTTAATTTCTCTGTCGAATCTGAGTGAGATCCTTGTTGGGTAGAGTAATTTTGGTTGTAGATTTTTCCCTTTCATCACTTTAAATATGTCCTGCCACTCCCTTCTGGCTTGCAGAGTTTCTGCTGAAAGATCAGCTGTTAACCTCATGGCGATTCCCTTCTATGTTATTTTTTGATTTTCTCTTGCTGCTTTCAATATTTTTTCTGTGTATTTAACTTTTGATAGTTTGATTAATATGTGTCTTTGCGTGTTTCTCCTTGCATTTATCCTGTATGGGACTCTCTGCTCTGCCTGGACTTGACTGACTATTTCCTTTTCCATATTAGGGAAGTTTTCAACTATAATCTCTTCAAATATTTTCTCAGTCCCTTTCTTTTTCTCTTCTTCTTCTGGGACCCCTATAATTTGAATGTTGGTGCATTTAATGTTGTCCCAGAGGTCTCTGAGACTGTCCTGAATTCTTTTCATTCTTTTTTCTTTATTCTGCTCTGTGGTAGTTATTTCCACTATTTTACCTTCCAGGTCACTTATCCATTCTTCTGCCTCAGTTATTCTGCTCTTGATTACTCCTAGAGAATTTTTAATCTCATTTATTGTGTTGTTCATCACTGTTTGTTTGCTCTTTAGTTCTTCTAGGTCCTTGTTAAACGTTTCTTGTATTTTCTCCATTCTATTTCCAAAAATTTGGGTCATCTTTAGTATCATTACACTGAATTCTTTTTCTGGTAAACTGCCTATTTCCTCTTCATTTGTTTGGTCTGGTGGGTTTTTACTGTGCTCCTTCATCTGCTGTGTATTTCTCTGTCTTCTCTTTTTACTTAGCTTACTGTGTTTGGGGATCTCCTTTTCGCTGGCTGCAGGTTCGTAGTTCCCATTGGTTTTGGCGTCTGCCCCCAGTGGCTAAGGTTGGTTCAGTGGGTTGTGTAGGCTTCCTGGTGGAGGGGACTGTTGCCTGTTTTCTGATGGATGAGGCTGGATCTTGTCTTTCTGGTGGGCAGGACCACATCCAGTGGTGTGTTTTGGGGTGTCTGTGACCTTATTATGATTTTAGGCAGCCTCTGTGCTAATGGGTGGGGTTGTGTTCCTGTCTTGCTAGTTGTTTGGCATAGGGTGTCCAGCACTGGAACTTGCTGGTCGTTGAGTGGAGCTGGGTCTTAGCGTTGAGATGGAGATCTCTGGGAGAGCTCTCGCTGATTGATATTACAAGGGGCCAGGAGGTCTCTCATGGACCAATGTCCCGAACTCGTCTCTCCCACCTCAGAGGCTCAGGCCTGACACCTGGCCAGAGCACCAAGAGCCTGTCAGCCACATGACTCAGAAGAAAATGGAGAAAAGGGAAAAAAAAGAAAGAAAAAAATAAAACAAAGTTATTAAAATTAAAAAGAATAAATATTATTAAAATAAAAAAGTAATTAAAAAAAGAAGAGAGCAACCAAACCAATAAACAAATCCACCAATGATAACAAGCACTAAAAACTATACTAAAAATTGTGGACAGACAGAACCTTAGGACAAATGGTAAGAGCAAACCTATATATACAAAATCACACAAAGAAGCATGCACATACACACTCACAAAAAGAGAAAAAGGAAAAAATTATATATATATATATATATATGGAAGAGAGCAACCAAATCAATAAACTAATCTACCAGCAATAATAAGCTATAAATACTAAACTAAGATAAACATAAAACTAGAAACATATTAGACGCAGAAATGAAACCCCAACTCTACAGTTGCTCCCAAAGTCTGCCACCTCAGTTTTGGGATGGTTCGCTTTCTATTCAGGTATTCCAGAGATGAAGGGTACATCAAGTTGATTGTGGAGGTTTAATCCACTGCTCCTGAGCCTGCACGGAGAAATTTCCCTTACTCTTCTTTGTTCGCACAGCGCCTGGGGTTCAGCTTTGGATTTCCCCTGCCTCTGCATGTAGGTCACCCTCTGGTGTCGTTCTTCGCCCAGACAGGAGGAAGTTAAAGGAGTGACTGATTAGGGGGCTCTGGCTCACTCAGGCTGGGGGCAGGGAGAGGTACGGAATGGGGGGTGAGCCTGCAGTGGCAGAGGCCGGCATGACATTGCAACAGCCAGAGTCACGCCGTGTGTTCTCCCGCGGAAGTTGCCCCTGGATCATGGGACGTTGGCAGTGACAGGCTACACAGGCTCCCAGGGGGGTGTGGATAGTGACCTGTGCTCGCACACAGGCTTCTTGGTGGTTGCAGCAGCAACCTTAGCATTTCATGCCTGTCTCTGGGATCTGAGCTGATAGCCGAGGCTCACGCCCGTCTCTGGAGCTCAGTTAGGCAGTGCTCTGCCTTTTGTGGGCAGACAGGGAAGGAATCCCCTCTCCTCATGCACCCCGAAACAATGGTCTCTTGCCTCTTAGGCAGTTCCAGACTTTTTCCTGGACTCCCTCCTGGCTAGCTGTGGTGCAGTAGCCCCCTTCAGGCTGTGTTCACGCAGCCAACCCCAGTCCTCTCCCTGCGTTCTGACCTCCAAAGCCCGAGCCTCAGCTCCCAGCCCCGGCCCGCCCCAGTGGGTGAGCAGACAAGCCTCTCAGGCTGGTTAGTGCTGGTCGGCACGGATCCTCTGTGCGGGAATCTCTCCACTTTGCCCTCCACACCCCTGTTGCTGCGCTCTCCTCCATGGCTCCGAAGCTTCCCCTGTCCGCCACCCGCAGTCTCCGCCCGCGAAGGGGCTTCCTAGTGTGTGGAAACTTTTCCTCCTTCACAGCTCCCTCCCAGAGGTGCAGGTCCCATCTCTATTCTTTTGTCTGGTTTTCCTTTTTTCTTTTGCCCTATCCAGGTACGTGGGGAGTTTCTTGCCTTTTGGGAGGTCTGAGGTCTTCTGCCAGCGTTCAGTAGGTGTTCTGTAGGAGCTGTTCCACATGTAGATGTATTTTTGATATATTTGTGGGGAGGAAGGTGATCTCCATGTCTTACTCCTCCACCATCTTGAAGGCCCTCCCCTCCATTTTAAATATAGCAGTGCGTACATGTCAATCCCAAACTCCCTAATTATCCAAGTTTCTCTCTGAAATGGGAGGGCTTAAAATCAACCTTTTTTTTAAAGTGTAGATTTCTCAGTTCAGCCCTAATTTGATATTCTGGGCATGAGTACCTCATGTTGTGATTAGCATTTGTCCTTTCCATTTTATTACACCTAAAGTGAATACAGATGTCTCCGTGTAGAGTACACTTTAAGAAATCTTTCTGCTCAGCCCTCCAGCGGTGTGGTCAATGTTCCCTGCCTGCCAAGTGTGTGTACTGGGAGGACAGAGTGTGCAGCTAGAGCAGATGGTACCACCCTCCATCGGGAGAGACCTCACCAATCTGGAAGAGAAGCCTTTGCAGGACCTATCATTTTCCCTAAAGCTGGTGTCAAGAACCTGGGCATGTTTGCTCCAAAAGACTAGGTGCATTCTGGGGGTGTAGTGTTTCTCAAGGGGATGCTATGGCCATTTCAGGTGAGTTGGTTCTTGATGATATAAGACCGGCCTGCTCAAGGCAGGATATTTAGCACCCTTGACTCTTGCCCAATAAAGGCCACTAGCAATCCCCAGTCACTGTGATGAACAAAATCAGACACACAACACCTCCCACCCCCTCGATGAACTTTCCCCGTGAGGCAGTACTGGCCCTGGATGAGATTTTGCAAATTCACAGGATGCAGTCATTAGCCAATGATATTCAGGGAAATAAAGATGTGAAAGCTGTGACTGATAAGTGTAAGGTACTTCAAGGGGCCAGACTGATTTTTAATGACACATGTGACACACATTCAAAATACGTCTGATGGTGAAATGAGCTCCACATTCAGCCTCTTCCGATCTCAAACATGGACAGGGAGTTAGCCAGAAGTATGTGGCTTTTCTACAACATAATAACAGTGAGGAGAGCTAACTCTTAGGTAGTACGCACGTCATGCCAGTCACTGTTAAGCACTTTGCATATATTAACTCATTTAATCCTTCCAACAACCAAGAACGCTATGAGGTAACTATTGCTAATATTGTTCCATTTCATAGATGAGAAAGCAGGCATGGAGAGATAAGTGACTTGCCCAAGGTCACACAGGTAGTTAATAGAGGTAGGATTCGAGCCCAGTCTCTCTGGCTCCAGAGCCAGATGTTTACCACCCATGCTTGGATGAGGATGTGGAAATGAAGTTCCCCACCCCCGGAGCTCTGTAGACATTGAGCTCTGCCTGGTTACTCTCACCGCAAGTGCCCCAGCTGTGCAATACAGAGAAAAATGAGTTCCTCTGAGGTTGGGATTTTTCTGAGAGGTGGTGGATCATGTTTCAAGGATCAGGAATAGGATATGGAATCATGATCTGGGTGGAAACTATGGTTGGTAAATTATAAGCTTTTTGGTTTCATGACCCCTTTATGCTCTTAAACATTGCTAATGACTCTGAAGAGCTTTTATCTATGTGGTTTATATCTATCGATATTTACTGTTTTAGAAACTAAAACTAAGAAACTTACAAATGCTTATTTATTAACTTATTTAAAAATCACAATAATAAACACATTCCAGGTTAACATATATAACATAATTTGATCCAAAAAATACAGTTTCAAAAACAAAATTAGTGTGAAGAGTGGCATCATGCACATTTTTGCAATCTCTTCAGTGTCTGCCTTGAATATCCTCATATCTTCTCTGCCTTCAATCTGTTGTGATATGCCTTTTAGGTCAAAGTATGTGAGGAAAAAAAATATGGCCTCACCCAGATATATAGTTGGAAAAGGGAGGAGTATTTTAATCTTTTCAGATAATTGTAGCTATTCTTCTCTGATACTGTACCAGAACTCCATAGGCAATGGTTTCTTAAAGTTTAGCTACAATACCATAAAGTATCTGAAATCACATCAATGAACTTATTATACACTGCTGCATTAAAATCCATTGGTCTATTTCACACTTTGAATGAATCTTTTACCCATACATTCTGTGTAACAGTATGCATTGGTCATTTAGAAGTTATTGATTTATGGTTAAGTAGATCTTTCAAAAGTTGACATATTTCATTATACATTATCAAACAGTCAGTCATTAATAACACTACTCACTTCATCAGAAAAGTATTAAAGCATTGGTAAATTGTCACACTCTCTATGGCAGACACAAATTTTCCATAATTGAAGTCTCAAATTTATCATTGGCAATCACTACTATGAGTTCTTTTCCTTGAAGTGACAGGCTTACTTTAAAAGAAAGTTTGCCACACACTCAAGTTTGAATAAACATAGTTTGTCTGTCAATCATTCCTTCAGGTAAAAATAGCATCCCCTACAAAAACGTCCTAGTTCAGCTCCCATTCAAATTAAATCACATGAATGTTTTTCCTAGAGACAAACCAGTGTACTTTGCTCTGCAAAGATGTTTTATGTGTACTTTCCATTTTGTTACACAGAATATTAAAATACAGATACTCAAGGATTGAGATTTAATAAAATGGGTAATATTTACCAAATCATTAAAGTCATTCTTAAGTGAAATTGGCCTTATTTCTATCTTTCTTTATTTTTACAGTGACTGTATGTCACATAGAATGCAGTCAGGTGCTACTACGGCACCAGCACTTTTATTCACCACTGGTTTTATAACAACAATGCAAATATCAACACAGGGACAAAGTCAAATAATGTCTTAGTGTTCATATGATGATGATTTTGACTTTGTGGACATAGCAGAAAGGGCCTTGGGGATCCAAGGGGTCTACAGATTACACTTTGAGAACCCCTCTCCTGGAACATCATACCCACATGAAAGAACAGAGAGCACAGGAGTTAGATTCAAAGGGTCTAGACGTCGGTCCTTGATCCACTCCTTACTATCAAAGTGACCTTGGGTGAATCAGGTAACCTCTCTGAGACTCAGTTTCCTCACCTGAAAAATAGAATCAACCCAATCTGTTGGTCAAGGGTATGCAAGAGTAGGAACAAAATACATTCTAAAAATCAATTTCATTCATTCATTCATTCATCAATTTCTTTCATTCATTCATTCATTCATTTCCCCCAGAATCTTATGGGAGGAATTAGGAGACAACTACACCAATTTCTGCTGATGTGTCAGGAGGCATGTTACTGCAGAGGAAAAGGTAATTGTGAGATAGAGGTAGGTGATAAGGGGCTGGAGCCATGGAAACCCCGCCATCCAGCCCCAGACACTGCAGGGGCTCCTCTTCCAGTCTGGCCCCTCCAGGGGGCTCTTGGTGATGCTGAGTTCAGCCACCTTAGGCCACAGCCACTGCGAGATAGCCCCATGCCGCTGGCCCCATTTCCCCACGGAACCCGTTGCTGGTCCCAAGTGCGTGTGCATCTATGCATTGCACTCCCACACACAGGTCCTGGCACACTAAGTCTCCCACCCCAGAAAGCAGATTGGAAAACAAGATTTTTTTTTTACATTATTTTTGAATTTTATTTTATTTTTTTATACAGCAGGTTCTTATTAGTTATCCATTTTATACATATTAGTGTATATATGTCAATCCCAATCTCCCAATTCATCCCACCACCACCCCCCCGCCACTTTCCCCCTTTGGTGTCCATACGTTTGTTCTCTACATCTGTGTCTCTATTTCTGTCTTGCAAACTGGTTCATTTGTACCATTTTTCTAGGAAAGCAAGATTTTTAAAGTGATATTGTTACTGAGTACAAGCTCCTTCTGCTCACCACACGACAGGCCAATAAATCAGGAGACAAGGTGTTGAGACAAGGAATAGCAACTTTATTCAGAAAGCCAGGCATCTGAGAAGTTGGCAAACTAATGTCCTAGAATACCATCAGGGTCTGGACGCTAGTTTCCTTTATAGAACAGAGATGGGGACGAGGTGAGGACATAAAGTAAAAAGGCCATAAGTCTTACAAAACATCTCCTGGTTTGGCCAGCCTAGGGGAGGGGATGTGTTAATTTCTTCTTTCTTGCAGCCATTCACAGGTAGGCAGGGTCAGAATGTTTCCCTGTGAGCTGAACTAAGGCACTTTAGTTTAACATTTAGGCAGAAGGGCAATGTTCCCCAATAGAGGCCATTATGTATGCCAGTAGCTATAGACAACATCCTTTTAGTGATCATAGTAACAAAAAGCAACAGAGGGGGCTTCCCTGGTGGCGCAGTGGTTGGGGGTCTGCCTGCCAGTGCAGGGGACGCGGGTTCGGGCCCTGGTCTGGGGGGATCCCGCATGCCACGGAGCGGCTGGGCCCGTGGGCCACAATTGCTGGGCCTGCGCGTCTGGAGCCCGTGCTCCGCGGCGGGAGGGGCCGCGATGGTGGGAGGCCCACGCGCCGCGATGGGGAGTGGTCCCCACTCGCCGCAACTGGAGAAAGCCCCCGCACAGAAGCGAGGACCCAACACAGCCATAAATAAATAAATAAATAACTTAAAAAAAAAAAAAAGCAACAGAGAGCAAAGGTTAAAGTAAAAGAAACAGATCCAACATGGAGTCAGATCTTGTTCTTCCCTGTTACAATATTTTTTATATAGAAACCATTAGGTCTGATCTTTTACTTTTAAGTACATCACCCTCCCACTATAGTGCTTTATTAGTTACAACGAATTCTAGCGACAGGCCTCACAAAAGATCAAGACAGCCCAATGTGTCATTCACAGATACTGGGAACTGCAGTTTTAAATATCCTTCCTCCTCAGGATTCTATCCCAGGACATTCCTTCCACAGTCTCTCTCTCAACTTGCTGTGCTTTTAATTTGCTATTTGATGTGATTCTAAGTAAAGAAAAATTTTTAAATGATTAGCATAGATTTTACAATTTATCTTTATACTGTGCAATGCCAATTTGTTTCAAATGCAAACAGAAGAGCAGTTAACTGCTGTGCAGAATCTCTGAAAATTACAGCATTTGCATGTTCTAGCTCAGGTATGCATATGTATTTAATTCTTTATCAGAGCATTGTAAAGGCTACACAAATGGTACTCGAAGGTTTTCATTTCACTTCTTGATATGCGCATATTCTATCAACATTCTCTACATTTGACTTGCTGATAGTAAGGACGGACGGTGTGAAAAGAAAAGGAATAATGGATTGTTTTATCTTCCCTTTTCTTCTCTGTCATCATTTTCAGCATAAGTGATTGGCTACTACAGGGAAGTAGCATAGTAAGAAAGGATAGGACAAGGTTCTTTGGTTGCTTGCCTTTTTTCTGTGTTCACAACAATTTTGGTTCAAACAGAGGGGTAGCCTCTCGGGGCTGTCAGCTCCCTGTTTAGTGGACTATTCAGTCGTAGCTGTCATATGCTTACCTTGTTCTGTCTCTGAGTCCCCCTGAATGCCACTCCCCGATCCCCACATCGTGGGTCCACCATAATGCTGTGCTTATGGTGCATCCTGAATGCTAGATATGAACAGAGAGCAAGGAATGGGGAGGCATGCCTATTACACCCATCTCCACTGCTCAGAACACGCTCCATCATCCCATCAGCCTTCATTTACAAAACCCAAGTTCAAAGATAAAATTATTAAGAATTTCAACATGATGACAGCAGAGATTTCAACCTAGCTCAGGGCCCTCTTGAGCACATGGCCCTCATGTACCTCTCAGGTCACACACCCATGAAACTGGCCCTACCCCATTGCCTCTACTCTGGCCACATGTGTCTCTGCAGTCCCATGTCCCTTCCTTCTGAAGGGCACTACAGTGTGCTGCCCCCTCTGCCTGAAACTCAGTCCCCTCCCTCGTGGCCTGAGTGCCTCCCTGTTTCTCCTCCTGTGATCTCAGCTCAGCCATCACATCCTTAGCTTAGACCTCCCTGCCTGACCTGCCCAGGTCAGAAGTCTCTTAGAACCAAGAAGCCCTCCTTCAATGCATGTATCACCATCACCATCCTTCATAAAGGTAGGTGATTATCTGATTCCTTATTTTGTTCATCACTGTTTTGCCAGTGCTGGGTGCACAGTCCCTAATAAATATGAGGTGAGTGAATGGATGAATAAACAAATGAATGTTTTTGCAACCAGAACACACAAGTCAGATGAAGAGGTGGGTTAAACGAGTGTGGCGTGAATTCTAGTTTTTGTGTAAAGGGAGCTAAGTCCCATCTCAGTCTGAGCTGGTGCAAACTAAGTGAGCATGGCATAGCCCTTGTGAACTTCATTGTCTCTTCTAGGAGGTAATGAAGACTTGAGGATCGGGTATCTTTACCCCTTAAGGTATACAAGTCATTTTTTTGTGTCTCCAGCCCCAGCATGGTGCCTTGCACTTACTTACTCCATCCTCAAAAAATTCTGGTTCTACTGAGTTGAATTGAGCTGAATTTAGTTCTATGAAAATACGTTGCCCTGAGGTTTACTTTTTCTTACCTTCCCCTTGTGTCTGCATTTCCCCCTCCTCCTTTGTCTTTTCCTCCTTCCTCTCCTTTCTTCTTGTTCAGGATTTCTAAGCCTTGAGAACTACTTTAGGTGTGATCAAATATCTCCAACAGAAAATTACCCTCATTTCTATTCAGTTTAATTGGACTCTTCAAAGAGAAATGGGTCTTAGAATCATGGCTGTAGTTGGGCACTCCAGAGAACACCCCAGAACCAGTCTGGGCTCATTCGCTGCTAATATTCCCATATTGGCATTGATCTTGGGATAGAATCTCAAGGCAGGCATGTCAGAAATCCATCCCTTCAACCCCAGCCAATTCAGAGCAGAAATGAAAGTTGAGGAGGCAATGTAACCTATTCTCCCGCCCTGAAGGCTGCAGAGCTAGCCTTGTCTGAGAGGCAGTACTGGCCTGAGCTACAGCGATGGAATGGGAACCAGCCTTCTTGTTAGAGCCTGGCCCACAAGCTGTCTGTCTTGTCCATTATTCCACAACTACATTCGAGAAATGGCCAGGAGGGAATGTAGTGAAAATGGAGTGTTCATAATGAAATTGAGGATCGACAAAATAATAAAAAACAAAAGCCTAAAGGTAAAACTGGTATTGACTGACCATCTCAGAAAACATTGTCAGTAAGAGATCGGGGCACGCTTTCTATAAGTAAAATGGGGTGGGGACTTTCTCTCCTGAGTGAGCCTTGAGTGGGAATGTAGTATGTTACTGGAAGCAATTCCCTCGGCGGTCCCCTTAGAAGTTATGGGGCTGCTTGGAGATGGCGCGGTGGGGCAGAGAGGGCTTGGAGTTAGGACTCAGCCGTACTTGGGGTTTACACCAACTTTTGCTCTGTGACCTTGAGCAAGTAATAACTCCTTTGATCCTTTTTGTTGTTGTTAATTTGTACAGATTGGTATAAAACATCTGCCTTGCAGGGTTGTTGTGAAGATTAAACCAGATCACCTGGAGGGAGGTATAAAGCTCGATGCCTGACACACAGCAGGCATGCAGTCATATTACCCCCTTCTCCTCACGGTGCCTGTTCTCTGTGGGCAGATGCCTGGTCACCCTGAGCGTGAGGACCCCCTTAAACTGTAGACTGTAGGCACCCCACCCTGGTCGCAGCAGTGCAGCTGGGGCAATGTCAGACCAGGCTTGGGGCATGTCAGGTAGATATTCTCCCTGCGACATTATCTCCTGGGCCCTTTTACAGGTGACACAGTTGAAACCCAGAGAGTCACTATAATTTGACTAAATCAACAAGTCAGTAGTGAACCTGGAACGTGACTCAGGCCCCTGGGCTCAAGCCTGTGTTTTACTCCCCAGCAGCCTATAGCTGGACACCTTGCTGCCCGTGTCATGTGGCACACACACACCCCTTTTGCACTATGAAGGGTCTTTCTGGACATCTGCACATCGTCTCCCCAACAAGCCTGTAAGCTCCCTCAACACAGGAAGAGAACATGTCTCAGATCTTCAGTACTTTCCAGGACACTTACTACAGGGCTTACAGTCAAGGTTCAAGAAATAAACATCCATCAACTGAGATAAAGAAGATATTTTTGTGGCCTTGTTTTAGTGCTGAGAAATAGCTATAATACACATGAACCCAGCTGACGGAGAGAAATGTATTCATTTCACAACATGGTCAGCTCTTTAAGAAGTTAGCTTTTCAGGCTCCACAGGGATTCTGGAACTCACATAAACTCACCCCCGCTGTTTGGAGAGAACATGGCAACTCCAAGTGGTGTCCCTGTCCCCGCAGGGAAGTGGTAGGTGAGAGACAGGAAGGAGGGGAGAGGGGAGAAGGGGGAGGGGAGAAGGGGGAAGGGGCTACAGCAACGCGGGGTGCTTAAACCAAGAGTAAAGGACAGAGGCAAGCAGTGCTGCTCACATTTACTGAGCAAACAGATCACCTGGGGACCCTAATTAATCTAGAAGATGCAAACTATTATATATAGGCTGGGTAAACAACAAGGTCCTACTATATAGCACAGGGAACTATATCCAATATCCTGTGATAAACCATATGGAAAAGAATATAAAAAAGAATATATATATATATATATAATCGAATCACTTTGCTGTACAGCAAAAATTAACACAATATTGTAAATCAACTATACTTCAAAAAAAAAAAAAAAGACATCATGGACACACCAGAAAAAAAAAAAAAAGATGCATATCCTGACTCAGGAGGTCCAGGTGGGACCTGGGAGTCTGTATTCCTAACAAGCTCCCCAGGGATGCCCAGGCCGCTGCTTCACAGAGCACACTTTGAAGAATCAAGGATGTTGTCACAAAACAAAAGACAGTGAAAGCTTTGGCCTTTTTCTCCTTTCCTCTGCAGTCATTTGTCTTTTGACCGCGGGCAAATTCCTTAATCTCATACTGGGCAGAGGGCAAGCGAGAAACCTCCTAGGAAAAGTGGCAAACTGAGACAATCAGCCAGCTCCCCTGCACGATGACCACCCACACACCCCACTTTTTCTGCCGGGTACACCGGATAGGGCACATTTCAGTCTTACCATCCAGGACGTGAACGTGTTGGTATGAGTCTCTAAAGGCCGCTTCTGCTTTGACAATTATCTGTGTGGAGGAAATGGTCTGGTTTTGGGTTTGCAAATCTGGTCCAGTGGAAGCTCTGTGTTCAGTCTGGCCGTTCTCAGGATCCCCGCTCTCTGCCTTCCATCCTCCTGCAGGGGAAATCTGTGCATTCAAGATCCATGGCCAGGAGCTGCCCTTCGAGGCTGTGGTGCTCAACAAGACGTCGGGAGAGGGCCGGCTCCGCGCCAGGAGCCCCATCGACTGTGAGCTGCAAAAGGAGTACACGTTCATTATCCAGGCCTACGATTGCGGCACGGGGCCCCAGGAGACGGCCTGGAAGAAATCACACAAGTGAGTGACCTGATGGAGCTCCCTGGACCCCTCCCACCCCTTCCCGCCCATCTCCGTTCACACGCTGCTCTTCAGATATGCATGTGCAGTGGTCACACCATGCTGCTCCAGCCTGCCCGACTGCTGGCCGGGTCCCCAGGCCCCTACAGGCATCAGCGCGGGCCTCCTTCTACCCCTAGAATACTCCACCCCTCTGCTTCACATGAAGATACTCCTATTTTACCATCAGGACTGAGTTCAGATGTCACTTCCTCTGGGAAGCCTTCTGTCAGCCAGCCCATCCCTGCAGACCTCGCTGGGACATTTTCCTGGATTTCTGCCAGGCCATGTGCTTCTCTCCATCACAGCACTTTTCATTTGGGGTTGTAACTCTCAAATAGAGTTTAGCACAGCGCCTAACCCAGAGTAAGAGTGGTTCAGTTCTTACTGGATGGAGTGAATGAATAGTGGAGGGAATGGGGAGATGATCTAGAGGAAATGTGTTGCCTAAAGCTAGGTAACTAGGAAGGTCAGAGAAGGGGAGGCACCTCTCTGGGGTGGATTCATCTCGGAGGATCGGGGCAAGGACAGGTAAAGGGGTCTCAATGGGAGGGAGGACAGAGCACTCAGACAACAGCCACCCTGACTGTCTTGTGGTTTCTCTACTCTCCTGACCTCGGGACCTGAGTCAGTACCCGTGGGATGTGTGGGAGGATGGTGCGATTCTTTCTTTACCGCCATCTCTTCCTTCCCGTGTGTGGTCCTAGGGCCGTGGTCCATATCCAGGTGAAGGACGTCAATGAGTTTGCTCCCACCTTCAAAGAGCCGGCCTACAAGGCCGTCGTGACAGAGGGCAAGATCTACGACAGCATCCTGCAGGTGGAGGCTGTCGATGAGGACTGCTCCCCGCAGTACAGCCAGATTTGCAACTATGAAATCGTCACAACTGATGTGCCTTTTGCCATCGACAGAAACGGTGAGTGTCCTGAGAGGACCCCGGTGAACGGAAGCAGGGAAACAGCTCCACCCCCCACCCCTTTGAAGGCCAAGGGAGGGCTCTGAATGCACTTGGCAGGTGACACCTCCCTTGCTATCCCTGATGTAGGCTCTGTAACCCAGAACTCAGCCCTGCGCTAGAAGGGATGACCTTATGTAATCGGCAGCCTGGCCAGGTCTAAAACACCCCAGAAACCTCCTCAGTGAATAGTCTATAGAACTCACAATGCCACGCATTTGGATACTGAAGACAGGTTGGTTTTCTGGTAGAATTTTCCTGCTGTCATCCAGATGTGAGCCATGCCATCAACTCCGCCACATCTGAGTTTCCTGTATAACAAGTTGTAACATGAGCCACACCACAACAATCTGCTCCCAGACAGAGAGAAGCTAAAAGAGAAGGTGCAGATTTTGGAAACACCGTCCAAGCTATAGATCCATTCAGGAATCTTTAAAGCTCTTGCCAAGGGTTTTTGAGAACCTCCACCCCAGTGAGAATGAGGAATGAAAGACCCCTCCCACCCCACTCCAATCTCAAACTAAACTTACTGAACTGAAAACAATCGTAGAAAGCCATTTGGTTATTTCCCCATCACCATTATTAAAAAACTCATTTCAGTGTAAACACCACAGCCAGAGGCCCAATCAACTCAGCCCACTTTAACTGTAATTCTCAATAACTTGATAGTAATCAAGTATATTGTTTCATTATTAGCATGAGTGTGTGAGCATACGTACATTATCCTCACTTTGTTTCAAATAGGATTTAGCTGCTCAATGATGGGAAAGTTGCAAAACTTGAGGCTCATCCACGCCGTAAATGTTTATTAGGTGCCAGGCACAGTGCTGGGAACTGGGAATAGAGATAGAGGGGAAGTCAAAACAGAAGTGGGCCTGCCCACATGGAGCTTACCATCTAGCAAAAAAATAAAAATAAAAATAAAAAATAGAAAGTCAGGCAGCGTCAAGGATGAGGGTGGTGCACAAAGCGTGCCATGAACCAGGGTTAGGCAGCGAATTAGCCCTCAGCCTCCTGGTAGCCAATGCCTAGAGGGAAATACCATCAGTCACCTGCTCGCAAATCTTCAGTGCTTCCCGTGTTTCTTGATGTTGAGACCAGGGAGAAACTTACCCTATGACAGAGTCTTCTGCATCCTGAGAATTGCAGCAGATTCCATAGGGCATGGAGGCCAAGAAGAAACCCTCATCCTTGGTCTCCTGGAGTTTATGATCTGTCTCAGAAGATGAAACCAATATTCATCAAACAGACAAAATGGTAATAAGGAAGTTTCCTTAAAAGATGCTCAAACACGTGGCCAGTGTCAGTTACACACCTGGACATCACTAGATGCTAAGTGTGTAGGACACAAGATCAACACATGAGAAAGCAAAGGAGAAAATACTGGACTTTAAAGTTTGGTTCAGGACTAAGAAGCAGGTAATTTCAATTAGAAGAACTGCTCCTGATAGCTTTTCCTACAGGCCCTATGAATTGGCTGGCCTGTCCCCACCACACAGACATACATGACACACGCACACACATACACACACACACACGCCACTCTACAAAATATGAAACAACTGCTTTGTATGTTTCTGGTCCCCTATGATAAGTCTATGTCCACAAGAGCTGTGGAACTTGGGGAGTGACAAGTCCTTGCTGAAGAGCTAGACTGGACAAGGGAGAGGGTATCTGGAACAAGTGGTCAAGCTGCCCTTGGCCTCCTGCCTTAGTTCTGGAGAGCCATGACCCGGGAGAGAGGAGATGCAAATTCCTTCACCTGAGGGTAAACTGCCCCAGTCATGAAGATAATTACTCACCTTGATGAGCCATTTCACTAACACATGCCAATTTATTTACCTAGCTGTCTCATTAAAAGTGAGTAATGGTTCTTCACCAGGCCTTTGCCTCCAGCGTTGGTTTACAGCCTGAGATGAAGAGGAGAGCCGGCACTCCCGGGGAGCATGACCCCCCTCCCCGCCCGCCCCGCCCATGGTGAGGTTTACAAAAGCAGTTCTCAAGTAACGAAGGCAGGACCTAAGGGCAAACACAGAAGCAGCTCCCATTCTAATGAGCTTCCCAGTTGGCCCTTATCCATCACTTCTCCCAGTGACCTTCCCAGCTCCTTGAAGAAGTTCTTTGCATGCACATTAGAAAAAGTACTGCTGGGCTTCCCTGGTGGCGCAGTGGTTAGGAATCCACCTGCCAATACAGGGGACATGGGTTCCAGCCCTGGCCCGGGAAGATTCCACATGCCACGGAGCAACTAAGCCCGCACACCACAACTACTGAGCCCGCATGCCACAACTACTGAAGCCCGCACACCTAGAGCCCGTGCTCCACAACAAGAGAAGCCACTGCAATGAGAAGCCCATGCACCACAACAAAGAGTAGCCCCGGCTCGCCACACCTAGAGAAAGCCCGCGTGCAGCAATGAAGACCCAATGCAGCCAAAAATAAAATAAATAAAATAAAATAAATTAATTTAAAAAAAAAAAAAGAAGGAGTACTGTTGAGTTGGGCTCCACTCATTCAGGCCCCAGGACTTTTTCTTTTAATGCAAGACTCAACCTCTTCCAACCAGAAGTCTTCGGCCTCCCTTCCCTTGAATTCCTCCCCTGAAAAATCATGGCAGCAACAGTCCCTGCCCCATTGTGGGGTAATGAGGCCTCAGGGAGAGGCAGTGCCTGGGGATGACGTTCACAAGGTACTTAGCATATAGTGTTCCATTCATAGTGCCATGATTATTAGATATTTACCTGGGTGACTGGGACATGAAGGGTATTCATTCCCCACGGATTTACAGACTGAAATTATGAGCAAATAACTGAGTTGGTGACATTACCTCCCTCTTGGGAAGTTCTGGATCCATTTCAGACGGCTTCCAGCCCCCCGTCTTCTAGCATTTGGCTGGTCTCTCTGAGATTGGTAAGACTTAGTTCCTCACTTCCATTGAAATGATGGAAAAACTGATTCCTAAAGCATGAAGAGCGGGCCATATAGCACCTGTCACCCCAGTGGCAGAGTGGGGACTGGAGCCAGGTCCCCTGAGTGTTGGTGCCAAAGCCTTTTCACCAGTGATATTATCACTGTCCTCAGTGACATTTGACAGGAACGCATGGCAATGGTATTTAAGTGCAAAAATACAAAGTTGTGTCTTAATCCTACGCCTACCACTCTGTGTATGTGTGTGTGTGAGAGAGAGAGAGGTCCTTGACAAGTTACTTAAACCTGGCCTCAGATCCTCATTGTAACGTGGGAATTCAGTACCGCACTCAGCCAGGGGTGGGAATGATGGCTGAGGAAGCAGCAAGGCTCTCAGTGACACCCGGTCTCCACTTGGCAGACTTTTCTACCTTCCAAGCAGTGGTTGGTCTCATGCAGCCTCTGCTGAGCCCTCCGCAGGCTGCCCTGGTGAGTAACAGGTGTCGGACACCTATGAGCACAGCGTGTCCTCAAGTCTGTTCTCCAAGTACATGAAAACACTTCTCTTCCACCTGAATGGAAGAGAAACACACGTCCTTTGTGGAAAACAAGGGAAGCATAGAAAAGTATGAAGAAGAAGTAAGTCACCTGTAATCCCACCAAAGAGAACCACTACTGACATTCTACCAACACTTTTTCTATGAAGCTCTTGAACAAAATAAGGCCATGCTTTCCTTGCTTTTCTTTATCTTCCCCTTTTCACTTAACATTCGATTGTGTAGATTTTTTCCCTCCGTAAACATGCTTCATAATTAGCACTTTTAGCACGAACAGCAGTCCGTCTAAGCAGAGAATCAGGCTTAGCTTGTCTCTTACTATTGGGCATCCAGTTTCTTTACTCTTTTTCAATGTAATAAATAATGCTTAGATGAACATATTTGCACCTTTGTCTGCAATTTTTATCATTTTTTCTGGAGTCAGTTGTTAGACGTGGAATTGCATGGCCAAAAGGTATGAACACTTGCAAAGTGACTGGCCTGCATAAGTTTCCAACAGGGCAACTCCGATTTAAATTCCATCAGAAGGAGGGTGCAGGTAAGTGCGCTTATCTCACTGCAACCCCTACCCCACCTGAGGTTTGAAAAAATACCTTCACTATGACACATGGTAGGTACGGATAGTTCTTTGAGAGTTAACCTTCCCAAGCTCATTTGGAACAGAGAAATAAGCCCAGAGATCAGTACTCACCTGGGTTAACTGTGGACTCAGTTCTCCTGAGAAGGCACCACTAGGAGAAATCATTCACGTGTGGGGAAAATAATACAATTGTCACAGAAGCAAAAAAAATGGCTGTTTCTGATCTTTCAAAATGTTTTTAAATGTGTGACTTAGCCAAACACGACCCTTCCCTCTACAACCATCCGTGAAAACATTATACTCTGATGCTTCAAATCCTGTGCTCTGAAACCCATTCTCCCATGCGTGAAGTCGGTGGTGGTGGAGAAAGTAAAGTAGTTTCTCAGACAGTTTCATTAAGACTTCTTACAGAAGGGGAGCTGATGTAAATTGAGCCAAGGATTGCGGGCTCGTGTGTTTATTTTTATTTTTCTACCGCAATCAATAGTGTTTGGTCTGCTGAATGTCACACGGACAGTAAACCCTGAGCCTTCCTCTTCTACGACGTGTATCTTTTGAGAGCCATTTAACTTTAAAGAAAGTGAAAACCTTTTGTTCAAAATTCAAGTCGATGTTGCTGAAACATACTTCTCGTGGTCCTATTACAGTGCTTCCGCCTGGCAGAAGTCCTCCCCTGTGATGGCTTTAACCATGAACTAATTTGTTAACAGAAGCCACAGGGAATGTTACCAGCCCCCATACTGAGCTGTTCCAGATGTGCTCGGGGCCCCGAGCTGAGAACGAAACAAGTATTTGGAGAAAAAGGAAAGGGATTCTGAACATCCGCCACAAGGCCAGAGATACAGCAAACACATTTTTATTCAGAGATTCTTGACTGGCTTTGTTCAAGGAAACTTGACTTACAATCACTGGCTGCAGTTGCATTTTTAGAAACAGTCCAGAGCAGATAGCAGAAGAAATGATTCCAATTCTTGGTCCAATGTCTTGGGCAACTTCATACCCCCTGACCCTCCACACCCTTACATATGCTCACATTCGTAGCACCTGCCCATGGCCTCGTGCTGAGTACTGTCTTACTAATATTGAGTGATGGGTGGATGAATTTTTCCTATCTTTAACACATGATGTGGCTTTTCTAATTTTCCAAACTTTCTTGGGTTAGTCCCTGTTGTCTCAATTTGCATGAACGATATACATCAGTTGGAATGGAAGAAAGCTCATTAAAAAGTTTCCCCTTAGTTTTGATGAAATATAAAAACATACCTGAGTCACACAGACATAGAGAACAGACTTGTGGTTGCCAAGGGGGTTGTTTGGGATTAGCAGATGCAAACTAGTATTACATAGGATGGATGAACAACAAGGTCCTACAATATAGCACAGGGAAGTATATTCAATATCCTGTGATAAATCATAATGGAAAAGAATATGAAAAAGAACGTATATGTATGTATAAATTAATCACTTTGCTGTACAGCCAAAATTAACACAGCATTGTAAATCAACTATACTTCAATAATTTTTTTTTTTAATTTTAACAAAGGTGCACAAAAATGAAATATATATACCTGAGTCAGCCATTCCATGTTTGTGTATTTGCTTGTTGGTTTATTTGGGGTTTTATTGTTTTTTTAACATCTTTATTGGAGTATAATTGCTTTACAATGGTGTGTTTTAGTTTTTGCTTTATAACAATGTGAATCAACTATACATATACGTATATCCCCATATATCTTCCCTCTTGCATCTCCCTCCCTCTCACCCTCCCTATCCCACCCCTCTAGGTGGTCACAAAGCACCGAGCTGATCTCCCTGTGCTATGCGGCTGCTTCCCACTAGCTATCGATTTTACATTTAGTAGTGTACATATGTCCATGCCACTCTCTTGATTTCGCTTCTGGCAAAGGATGATGATATCACTTGAATTCTAATTTGCTGTCAGCTCCACCAATGAAAAAAAAAAAGCCAGAATGAAATTATTCTCAACAAAGGGAGACTTTAATCTCTGGGAATCAAAAAGTAAAAAGTATTAAATGCACATCAGACCTTGATTCATTTTTTGAAACCAAAATTGTATTTCAGCAAAAATAGTCAGTTAAAAGTTTGCTCATTAATTGTCAAAAATTTATTTCTGAACCTTAATATCAAACCCACAGGAACAAAAACACACAAATGGCTCAGAAACAATGTCTGGTCTCTCTTGGAGAAGAAAAATGTCTTTGCCACCAGGGCAAGGAATCTGTTATTCTGTGTAGCTTTCAGAAGAGAGGTCACACGTTTTCTCATATTGATTTTACTTCCTATTTGGTAGCAAAATAATGTGAGAAGAGGCAATGAACATTCTTGGCGAAGAGCCCAGATGTTAAAAAATACGTGTCGGGATGTTTCTGAATTCCATCTTTTTCCCAGAGATTTCATGTCAGATGAGCATACATTGCCCTACATTAGGGACACAGCCTAATGTAGGGTTAGTTTGGTGCAGTTTAGGGTGGTCTTCTGTAGGGTTAATGTTGGCGCAGTTTAGGGTGATCTTCTGACGACCCCGTACTTAACACAACCAGTTGGATTCCAGATGTGTGTGCAGAATTACCTGGCAGTTCCGTTCCAAAGCTGGGGTGGCTCCAGCCAGCGGTTCCTGAGAATCTGCCACCAAGGCACAAGCAGGCCACATGTGGAAGCCACGTCCCTACTTGCCCTAGTCTTTACAAAGAGATAGGGAAAGGGGACATTTTATTCTGGTGAAGGTTGGAAGAGGGCAGAAGGGATTTTGAAGAACTGCAGCGTGGTTAACTTGATCTGAAATGATTTTCAATGTCCCTCTATCTTCAGGCAACGTCAGGAACACAGAGAAGCTGAGCTATGACAAGCAACGCCAGTATGAGATCCTGGCGACCGCCTACGACTGTGGACAGAAGCCTGCAGCACAGGACACCCTGGTGCAGGTGGACGTGAAGCCAGTTTGCAAGCCTGGCTGGCAAGGTGGGCCTGCTCTCGTCAGTCCTGTTGGGTGAAGGCAGCTTGGCCAGGTGTATAGGAGGTGCTGGACTTGCCCTCCAATCATCACAATGCATCACTAGAGGAATTTGTAAAGCACAGGCACTCTGCTCTGAGAAACAGAGTAGCCTGTTTGTTCTTACAACTCCTGGGCGGTATAGTACCCCCATTTTACAGCTGAGAATGTCCGAGGCAACTCCTCTAACTCGTGTGCCCAGTTTGTCCAGTGTGCCCTTTCTCAAGTCTCATGACATCTTCCTATCAATAGGAATTATCCCACAGTGCTCAGGAGAAAGGGCCAATTCACCTTACCTAAGTGTTCGGAGTTCAGCTGGTGCATTTCAAGTTTTGATAATTGCTCAGCACCTGGGGAAGGTTGCGTGTTCCTTGGGCTTGCACAGAGGGCGTACAGGCAGAGGCTGGAGATCCAGAATCCAGCCTCTGTGTTAGGGGGTTTCTAAAGTGTTGGCTCTGGTAATGGAGAAGCAATGGCCTTCGATGGAGGTGGATATTTGTGCTAGTTTAGATCTTTTAGGATGCAAAGACGGAAGGTTCAGGTTTCCCTTTGAGGATGGAGGTGTAGCAATGAACTAAGGGGAAATAAGGATGGGAAGGCCAGCTGCGGAGATGGAGCTTGCAGAGGATTGGTTGGTTTATGGAATAACAAGAGCTCTTGTGGTGGCACCAATAGTTCTGGTGGCCGAGCAGGGATGCTGGAGTTATCTCTGTGCCACCATTTTGGTTGTTGATGCTGTCGCAGGGTTCTGCTTACACATAACTTAGGGCGCTCCATGGTTTCATCCACTTTGTGCCTTCTGTCTGCTGCCTTCCCTTCATAGGTCTTTAAATCTTCAGGGCCCCTGTTATATTCTACCTCTTTCTCTATCTCTATCATCTCTCTGTATCTTTCATTCTTAACTCCCCAAGAGAGGGTGTGATTAACTGTGTTGGTCATTCATGTCCCTATGGGACAGGCTGATGCCAGACCACATATAGGTCACTGGTCAGACTTTGAAAGGCTGCCTTTTAGTCAGGCTTTTATTCCTAATCCAATTCAGCAGGCCAGACTGGCAGGACCTCATGGCACAAAGCAAGGACACCTGAGGACCCACCTGGGTCATTGCCCTCAGATCATCCCCTGCACAACTTTATCTTCCTTAATATTGCAACTAGAAAGATGGGAGGGGGTAATTAAATCCACCTCTGGAGAGAATCGGAATCATTTGCCTTTGAACAAAGTAGACAAGGTGAAATGCTGAGTAGAGGAGACACAGCTAAGACATATGAGAGGTAAAGAACAAAGGAGAGTCTTCTCTGTGTCCGTCTATTTCAAGAAAGACAGAGAAAAAGGAACAAGCCAGAGTGGGAAACTGTGTGTCCCTGACCTCAGGGGGCCTGAACTCTGGTTGAGTGTAATTCACTAGACCCTAAGGGACCTGAGGGCAAGATTCTGTCTCTGTTGTTCACAGTGGAATTTCTCAGGTTTAGCACATGTCTGGCCCCAATGGTAGGTGCTCAAGAAACAGTCATTGAATGAATGAAAGAATGAATGAATGAATGAAAAGCCATTTGAGTGAAGAAGAACTCACCTTGTTTTATTTTGACGTGTAACAACTGGCCCCAGTGAAAGTCTCACTTTTGAAAAGAAAGCCTGGAAAGAATATAAAAGCTCTCTAAGCACGGAACAAGCTCACAATGAGATTTAAAGTGAGGAAAGCAAAACGCAAAGCCATATCTGAAGAATGATCCCAATCTTTTTTGTCTTTGATAAATGAGACACCTACAGATTTGGAATCACATTGAAATATATTTAAACGTAATTTCCTAATGGAGTTTGTACTTACTTCAGTGTTAAATGTATGCAAAGTAAAACGTGTTAATAATGTTTCGTTCTGTGTGTGAAGAATGCATGGGGCCCCTACCTCGGGGCATGAGGCTATTTTCAGCTCTAGACAGGGAGGTCCAGGAGGCAAGGATGCTATCCATCTACTGGTGTGTCTGCAGCCCCAGCACAGGGCCAGGCACAAGGCAGGTGATTGGCAAGTGCTGAATGCATGAATGAATGGTGAAAAATGTACCTTTGTGTGGAACAAAGACAAGAAGGAAGCAGCACCTCCCTGCACCTGCTCACCGTGCCAGGCAAAGCGATGTAAGCAGGTGTAACATCTGGACCAACTACCTGATGGTGGCTCCCTGCCTAAGTCTGCCAGCCTTGGGTGGGAGAAGCTGACTCTGGATTCTGCATCACCCCCCTCCTCCCTCTAGCTCACCCACTGTAGACAGCCATTAGGTCTGTCTCCCCAGCCATTGTCCCAGCAGGCTTTCAGATCACAGACAGGTCCTCCAAGTTCTCAGATATGTGTGGTGACGGTCAAAGTGCTTTCCTGGCATTCCTATCCCAGCCCCCAGACCTAGAGAGGAATCTTCTGTCCTACCACTGTACTGGTCCACTTTACTCCTCCACTTGGGCAACCGCCATTTCTGACCAGCCCATCTTGGGGCTGTTCTCTCTTCTACTCCTGGCCAGGGCTGCGGCCTCAGAGCTCAAAGTGTTCCTTTCTCCAGGGAAGAGCATTACCACCGGTCCCAAATATGTGTCTCCTGTCCAACCCCTTCTCCCAGCTTTGTGGAGCAAACTGGAGTGAGCCATGTTTTACTGGGTTGCTTTTTGTTTGTTTGTTTGTTTCATTTTGTTTTGTTTTGCTAACCACAGATGAAGCAGGCTGTTCCTCACTGGGAGAGGCCATCCGGTTCCTAGGGGAAAGGGCTGGTTCTTCCTGAAGCAGGTGTTGGGTGAAGGCTGCACTGTGTAAAATAGGAGAGGAACAAAGAGATGGGAGGCCATTCAGGGCGCAGTGAACAATGTCAGGAAGCCAGTCTGGCTTGCGGAGTGGGTGGGGACTGGGGAGAAAATGGGGAGCGAATTTGGAGAAGTCAGTGGAGGGGAGGGTTGGTAGTCAAGATTTTGGATGCCAGGGTGAGGCGCCACGATGCTCCCCAAGCCCCGGGGACCCAGCTGTGAGTGAGGGCGCTGCGGACGTGTGCCAGGCGTAATTGCCCAGAACAGAGGCTCCTCCCAGAGCTGGCTTCTCTCAAGCAACAACAGTCACCAAGCAATCGCAGGTTGGCAGTTCAAATTCTTGTACCTGTTCTAAGTCATTTCCCTCCAGGCAGGAGGGGACTGCAGCATAGTGAAAGCAATCCATCACGCTCAGAGCCTTCTGTCTCCCCTGGACCACTCACTCCCAATCAGTGCCATCACAAGCCCTTTCTGCACCCAGCTTGTCCCAGGGAGCTAGCTATGCTGGAGGAGCAAGGGACCTGCTCACAGCTAGAGCCCTCCCTTCCTCCCAGACTCCATTGATGCCCCAGGGCATTGGCCCTCTTTTCCATCACAATGACCCCTTCCAGGAATGTAGGGCTGCAGCTTTCCCAAAGGGATGCTGGCCTTACCCAGCTGTACACGAAGGACGTCCCACCCTCTGGCTTTGCTGCCACCTGCCTTTCAGACCTTGGCTAAGGCATCATCTGCTCGGGCTATGGTATTCCATTCTCTGCCTTTTTTCTGTGGGTGAATATTGTCTTCCCAGAAATGATATGGGCTCCCTGAGGGCAGAACCACACTCCTCACAGACCCTGGCACTCCCTGAACTTTCTGTCCATCACCTAAGCATCACCTAAAAGCTTGCTTACCACCATCACTCACCAATGGCAGAGCAGGGCTTATCAGAGGCTCAGCTGGCAGCAAGGGGAGGAAGGCTTTGCATCCAGAAAATGACCCCAGGGTACCAGGCGTATGCGTCTTGCTCTTACGTGAGTTTTGTCTTCTCTGTTATATTCTGAGAGTGTAATTCTGAGTAGGTGGTAAGGGTCAGCTTTCTCTGCAGGGGTAGGTGGAGATTTGCCTAAGGAAATGTCACTCCCATTCTCAGCTGCCCAGGGAAGAAGAGCATCCTCAAAGCATCAGCTAGACCTGTGTGGGTGAAAGGGAGAACTAAACCTGTGTTTTGTCCTGAGCTCTGAGAACACGCAGTATCCCTATAGCAGCTCTTATTCACAGAGATGGATGATTCTAATAGGAACCAGAAAAAAGGTGTGCATGCAGTACACATGCTAAAGATGAGCTTGTGCTTTTCATGCCAGGCATCTGGACTTGCAGTCTTCTTAGTGTCTGTTTCCCTCCTGCCAAGCGGTTATAGGTACCCATGCCTGAGGACTTCGGGAAGAATCTGCATCCATCCATGGGTCAGAGCACCACAGAGGATGCAGTGCCCTCAGAGGCTCTCAGGCGGATGGGGGCAGTAACAGCAACGGACACAGTCAGAGATGGCACTGCTGACCCCTGCTTAGAGGGGCCACAGACTGTGTCCTAGAGGAGCATTTGCAATTCAGTTGCTGGTTTGAGGATTTTGTTTGTTTAGCTTTTACATTATGTTATGTAATGTCATAATGAGAAACACATCCTTTCTTTTTCCCTTCCTTTATTGTTCTCTATAATCCCTTGGCCCATCTCTTTCTGTTTCAAGCTGAAAACATTGTCTGCACAACACTTACTTAGGACATTTTCCCTTTTATTGTTGCAAGTCAGATTTTGTATTTATTATTACCTGCTCCTGCCACCTGAGACCCAAAGTTCAGTCTGTCACTGTCCCCTTTATGCAAAACAGCTCCCCTCTGAAGAGAACCACTATAGACTCTCTCCCTGGCCTTTCACCGTTTCTTTCCCAGGCACGTTGCTGACCAGACATCCTGCCATTCTGGATCTGAAGTTCCCACATCAAATCAGCTTTCCAGACTCCAGCCCCCGCAAAATCCCATCTTCATTTTCCTACTTCATCCCTGAGCACCATCCCACGGCAGCCAATTTACACCTCGCCCAGCATCAGTTCACCCAACGCTGCGGGTTCCTAGAACTTCTCCCTCGGGCCCAATTTCTGCTCCTTTTACCTTCACAGTAAGGTGTCTTATTTAATATAGAAAGAAAAGGAGATGCAGCCACGTAATGAACCATTTCTTCTCTGTTTATTTGGGCTTGAATAATTCTCCAGGTGCGTCAAACTGTCTCGGTGTTTCTACCATCCCACAAACCAGGCCTTCGTTAGGAAGGAGGAGGGTATCTTTGAGAGGAACGCTTCTCAACTCTGACTGTGCACATGAGCACCTGGGAAGCTGGGTAAAATCCAGATTCTGACTTAGTACGTCTGGGGTCGATCTGCATGTTGCTGGTCCATGGCCTTCATTTGGAGTGAGAAGGTCATGCAGAAAATATTTCTAAACACCTAGAGTATGTCTAAGATTTTTGTGTTGAAAAGACAACAGCCTGAAAGTTGCTGGTTGCGATTAATTTTCCCTTAGTTATTCGCATTGTGAGATAACCAAAACTGACACACATATGACACAGTAGGAGATATTCTGACGTGAATTCATTTACCCTTTACTGAAGGCCCACTGTGTGCTGAAGGCTGAGAATACAGAGGAAAAAAGACCTACCAGGATTCATAGTATAGAAGGCAACATGGGGGACACAAGCTCTGCTGGAGGGAGCATTGGGGACACAAGGGAGAGACATTTAACCTTGCAGGGTCCCTGGGGCAGAGGCACCTGGGATCAATCTTGAAGGATAATAGTTTTAGCACAGCGAAGAAGAGTGTTCCAGGTTCGGGAGCAGATGTCAGGAAGGTGGGAGGGAGCATGATGTGGCCAGGGCATGGGGGAGAGCACTGGCCAGGCCAGTGGGGACCAGATCAAGAGGGAGACCTCTTGTGTTACCCCAAGGGCAGTGGGGAGCCCAGAGGCTTGCATGCCCTGGTGTGATGAGGGGGGATCTTGGAGAAGAAGGACTTTCTGGCCAACCACATAGATGGTGGCTGGGATGCAGAAATTGGGGCAGGGAGACCAGCTGAAGAGAATGATTTTTCCTGAGTGCACTAAGCAGAGCACTTCTGGAAAAGTATCTGAAGTCATGTATTCATTCCAAAACCAATTCAAAGTACTGAGCAGCAAAGGAGGTTAGAGTTTCAGGCAAATCGCATGAGACCCCATAGGCTAGGGGACAAGACTGGCACTCAGGCATGTCTTGGGTAGAATAGACCTCTGCTAAGCCTTGTCAAGTATATATTCTGTCCCTTCTGCAGCTGTCCATTTGCCTGCCACCCTGCCAAGGAGAAAAATGCCCAGGCCCCAGGGGTCAGTCGGTTTCACCCTGCCCCTTGCAAAAGTCAGGTCAATTATTGATCAAGTACAACAAAGAGCTGACTTAGGTTTTACTACTTGAGAGGCATTGATTTTGAATCATAGAGTAAAAAGCCCATGTAAGTACCCAGATTTGCTTAAACAGAAACAGGCAGGGCTCAGAAGGTGGAGATGTGTCCATTGGAGAACTTCTGGTGATGTCACCCTTGTTGCAGGCTGAAAGACAGAGGAAAGGATGGTTCCTTGCCCTCAGTTCCCTCCTTCACTGTCTTGCCAGGGAGTCCAAGATACTACCATTAGGGTACCAACATTTTGTTCTAAAGGATTGTTAAAAAACAAAATTCAGTGTAGTAAATGTGAAGATCTAATTGGCTTTATTCAACAATTCATGAACTGGGCAGTGTCCAGTGTTCGGAAGGGTTGTACAAAATGGAGGGTTTTTATTGAAGGAGGGAGGGGTGAGAAAGTTATTAGCAAAAGAAAAGAAAGAATTGTTTCAGTCCAGGTCACCTTCTTTTGGGGGAAAGGCAAGTGTCTATTATTCATATTACCTCTTCTTCCTTTGGGGGATGGAAAGGGTCTCCATTGACCAGAAAATTCCAGACTGTCCAATTAAGATTACATCCCTAGACTATCTTATACACTGGAAACTAATATAGTATTGTAAATCAACTATACTTCAGAAGGAAGGAAGGAAGGAAGAAAGAAAGAAAGAAAGAAAGAAAGAAAGAAAGGAAGGAAGGGGGGAGGGACGGAGAAAAAGAAGGGAAAGGAAAGGAAAGGAAGGAAGGAAAGAAGGAAGGAAAAGAGAGAATGAAAGAAAGGATTACATGCCTGGGGAAGGTCAAAACCGTAGTCAGGTCAGGTATTAAATCTATGTTTGGTATCACAGGCTTTAGCACAGGTAGTGCCTTTTGGGGCCTGTGGTTTTCTCTTTAACAGTTCCCCCTTTTGATCAAACTCTCAGCCTAACTGAGAGATATGATCAAAAGTGAAGGCAATAACACCACTATCGCCTATTGCTCTGTAGTTCTCACAGCTTTGTTGATCCTTGGTGTGGTACCTATAGGTCACAGTGTCTTTGCTTAATCCCTGTGACATTCACAGGTCACAGTTCCAGGCTCATAATCCTTAAGTTGGTCATTCTCTTCATTTTTTTTCTGATGTTCCAGTCTTAGGGAGATCATTTGCTTGGTGGTTAGCAACTGCAAACATGCATTTAAAGGGTTTTGAGAGAATACAACACAGCAGAGTAATTATTATGATTATAATAAGCACGATAATTCTCAATGTTTGGAGTGCACTTCAGAACCATGGTCCCCAAGACCCAAACCAATCAAAGAAAAGACCCCACTGAAGCAGTCACCCTCTTAAGCCAAGTGGCTTCTTCAGTAATCCTACGTAACTGAGTTTCAACTTCCCTAAAGTGTCAGCTCAGGTATAGCAGGTGGTGTTGGGTACAGCACAGACACCTTGTTCAGGTAAAAGATAATCAAAGGCTATTCTATTATCAAGAAAAACCTTGACCAGAGAGTATAAGGATCTTTGCTGGGCAGCTAGTGTTTTTGCAACAGAATTTGTAATGTCGCCAAGTGTTAAGGAGAGATTTCTGATCATATCTCACTTGTAGTTACTCCTAACCAGGAGATGGATTTATTCCCTGCATTTGAAACTGTGCACCTCAGATTGGGACTCAAACTCACGTGGCCGGGACTCGAACCCGGCCAAAACCCTGACTGGGGCTTGAACCCACACAGCCGGGACTCGAACCCGGCCAGAACTCAGACTGGGACTCAAACCCATGTGGATGGGACTCGAACCCAGCCAAAACCCACAGTCTTCCAACTGAGATCACACACCTGGTTTCAGGACTTAATGAAGCTCAGGTTCTTGATGTCTCATCGCAGAAAGAATTCAGTGAGAGACAAAGTGATAGGTAAGAAGTGGATTTATTTAGAGAGAAACAAACTCCACAGACAGAGTGTGGGCCATCTCGGAAGGTGAGAAATGCACCAGGGTATGGGGTTGCCCATTTCTATAGGAGTGGATAATTTCATAAGCTAATGAGTGGGAGGAGTATTCCAGCTATTTTAGGAAGAGGCAGGGATTTCCAGGAATTGGGCCACTGCCCACTTTTTGATTGGTTATGGTCTTGGAACTGTCATGGTGCCTGTGGGTGTGTCATTTAGCTTGCTGGTGTGAGCGTATATACGGAGGCTCAAGGTCTAGTGGAAGTCAACTTGTCCGCCATCTTGGACCCATTTGGTTCTAATCAGTTTATGTCATGTCCTCAGGCTATGTCATTCTTTCAAAGGCTATGCCCTGGCTCCTTCCTTCCTGTTTCACATTTACGTGCTCAATCCAGGGGTCAGTCAGGTTTTTAGTGCATGTGGAAAGAATCTCCTTTGTCATTTTAGCAGATGAAACAAAACCAAGTTTTAGTTTCACATAAGTATATTACTGATTGTTGAGCTGCACCCCGCAGGCCTCTAAGGCCTGTGCTTGCCCAGCTTCAAGACCGAAGAAAGAGCCCGGAATCAGCAACAGAGACATCAGTGGTTTAATGGATGGGGGAGCTTACACGTCTGAAGAAAGGTCCTGCAGTGACACCCCACCACCGTGTGCACCAGCGGATGGTGGGCAGGACATGGTGGCAGTCTTCACTCCCCAGGGGAAGGGGAGATTGCCAGTTATACGGGAAATTGACATCAAGTTGGCTCATTAGTTACCAGAGAAACCAGCAGAGGGGCACAACCCTCACCACCCCTTTCATATGCTGTCACTAGCTGGGGCCTGGGGTAAGTACGTAGTCATACGTGTAGGGTGTAGGTGAAGCAGGCATTGGTCTGGCAGGGGATGTACAGAGAGCAAGAGAACAGCCATCTTGAGTGGCCTAACCATATACCGATATTAGAGCATATTTTAACACCCTTATAATATCGATTCAATTTTAACCAGTTTGATGGATTATACAAGGTAAAATTCCTTCTTTTTCTCGCTCTCTTCAACTTTCTGTATACAATTAAGTTTGTCCTTCATAACCAGAAGTTCTAGTTTAGGCAAAATTACTTTCATTTCCCTTAATAGGAATGCATTTCCATACCGCATATCTTTTCCTAACCAAGAAACACATCCTACTTTCCTTGCATATAAAGTTGTGTCCCTTATTACTATTAATAGCTTTAATTATGTATATTAATTAGAATTCTTAACTCTTAGAAGCCTTAATTTCTAGTGAAAACTCAGAAGTAAGTAATTTTGAACCACATGTCAGACGAGCATTTTTTTTAGATTGACAAATTTATGAATGCATTTCATAATTTCTAGAAACATGTGTTTCTTCACGGGACAGTCTTTCAGTGTGACACAAAACATGTTTACTAATGAAACCGTGCACCTCTGATTGGAACTTGAACCCAGGTGAGGACTTGAACCCAGCCTAAACTCAGATTGGGACTTGAACCCATGGTCTTTTAACTAGAATCACTCACCTGGTGACTGGACTTACCGAGGTTCAGGTTCTTTGTATCTCAGCGCAGAAGGAATTCAGTGAGAGGCAAAGTGATAGGCAAGAAGTAGATTTATTAACATAGGACACTTGTGAGTGAAGCAAGTGGGCAGGCGAGGGGCCTCTGCCCCACAGATTAAGCAGGCTTCATTTTTATAATCAAAGGAAAGTGGGGGAGGGGAAGAAGACCACCTTCTTCCTCATTCTTCAAGTAGACAGTCAGGCTTACATCACTAACTCCTCCTTCGTATCAGGCAGGAGAGTGTTTGACCCTCTGAGGTCAAACTAGGACTGTCTAGCGCTTATTCAAATCAGCAGAAGGATGGTAACATATACTAAAATATATTGAACCATCTCAGGTTTCCGTATGAGCGTCTCCTACTTAGGAATGTCACCTTTCCCTTAAATTCCTGTCCTTGGTCCTAAGGATCATTATCTTGCTGAACTCAAACCGGCAGAATGCAGGCCTCATTTTTTTCTTTCACTTAGTGACCTCAGGCATATCTCATGCTTTTATTTATGGCTTTATAGTTAAGCAAGCCTGCTTCATTTCATGACATTCTGATAGCTTTCTTGAGCTACCATTAATTTACAGTGTTCTCCCAAAGTTCCCTAGGTTTCCCTCTCTATAATCCCCTACTGGGACTTCTACAACTACCTGTGTAACTATCCTACTCTATCCCTATCACTAATAGAACCAAATTTATCTTGAGTTTCTTTGCAATAGGAAGCCAAAAGTAGATAAAACTATGTTCAGTAATTAATGTTTCACAATTTTCTTATTTATAAAAGACCTAGATATTTAATACATTTCTATCATTTAACTTTAGAAAACTCAAAAGTTTCAAGTTACCAAAAGAGATTTCAAAGGCTATTTTTAAGTACCTATACCATAAAATATAATTGTTGCTGAAAAGTTTATATATAAATTCTTATCCTATTTACATCTATCTGAAACATTTGCTGACATCAATCATGTTTAAGTTACCCACAAAAGCTTCATGAGACACTAGACAAAATCAGCCATCATTCTAAGTTATTTTATTTTTTGCTGACAAATTTTGCAACAGAGAAACATGAATCTGACTAATAAACCTGAGTAGAATAAAAGTTGTTTATCTGCATTATATTCAATGTCAATAACCTTAAAAGAAATGTCTGTTTTAATTAAACCAACAAACTTAAACTAGCTTTTAGTCACTAAAGATTATCCTAAGTCATGCGAACTTGAAAAGTATCTGAGTTAGTTTCTGTTATATTTCTGAGAACATTAAAATGAAACCAACTAGAGCTCTTTTACAAATTAATTTTGGCAATACCATCCGAAGGTAGAAAAACATATCTATATATACATATATAGACAAAAAAACATACTGCTGCAAACAGAGAGCTTATAGTTACTAATATTAGTGGAAAAGATTTGTAAGATTTCTAGTTAGCCCAGTTTCCAAATATACCTCCTCACTCTCTTTTTTTCTTTTTCTTCTGGTGAGAAACTTGCCTATTAAGATTGCATCTCAAAGAATGGCTCTTTGGTCCTAAAGAAGATAGGAGTAGGACGTTTATATCACAAAGGCACAGATTAAGCGCAGTACAATTCTGTTTCCAATGTCCTGATTTTTGTAAGCATTTTGAGAGGAAGAGGTGAGGTTTGGGGATTGGTTAAAAAAAAAAAAAAAAAAGGCAGGTGAACTTTGTGGTTTTTATTTGTTTGTTTGCTTGCTTTATTATTTTTAATTGAAGTATAGTTGATTTATAATGTTGTGTTAGTTCCTGGTATACAGCAAAGTGATTCAAATATATATTCTCTTTCATATACTTTTCCATTATGGTTTATTACAGGATAGTGAAGATAGTTCCCTGTAAGGCAGGTGAACTTTGAACTTCTAGAGAGCCACACCTTTGGCCCTGCAGAGATTTTCAAGACAAAGACAGTTGTTTCCAATTCCCCAAAGAATTGGGTTGTAGCTTTTGTTTTAGGTATCTTTTATGTCTTTAATTTTTTCATTAGGCTTTTGCAATAAGTCTTTCAATGAAGCTATTTTGGAATTTCAAAAACTATTGTAGACTTCTGCATACCTATTAAAATAGGTATCCCATTCTGTTTGTATGATTTGGGAGCCCTTGCTTTTATGTATGTTTTTTAAATGACCTATCTATTCCTCATAATGGCCATTGTAATTCCTCTAAGGGCTGACAGCAGTTTGGTAGGTCCCTGGCTACAAATGGAGCTTAACCCATATTTCTATCCAGCTATGCCTAGCCATAAACAGAGTATAACTCATTTCTATTTGGCCATGTTTTGGAACCCTCAACCTCGTGGCTACCAAGCCCAGCTTTCAGGACACAAAACAAGCTTAGCAAGATTTTGCCATTTTTGTAAATACCTACAGCTTCTGGAATCACAGTTCTCAGATGTAAAATAAGAAGGTATGCCGGAGGTGGTGCATTCAAGTTTTGGATATAAAGGATCTCATTAGCAATTAGCCTTTATCTACACAAGAGAAGACAAACATGTGCACATTAACATGTAGGCAGAAACCAAGAGATGTTTCTGCGTCCTGGATAAAAGAAGGCCCTGTATGCACCACCAACAATTCCCATGGAACCTTGGGGAAAGGACTGAACCAGCAAACCCCAAGGATTGAGGAAATGAGGACTGATTCCAAACAAAATGGAGAACTGCAGCTGCCACCAACAGTTCCCAACATGGAATCTGGGGAAGGATTCCAAGCAAATGGCGAATTGCACACTAAACCTTCATCAGTTCCCAGTGTGGAATCTGGGAACAGAATCAATGGCTGGGGTTTTCCCTCAAAAACCTGGAAATTGCATTCTGAAAGGCTAAGGGCTTGGCTCCGGGCAGAATCATCTGTCAGCTCAATTGGCTGCAGGCAGAATCATTTACCAGCTCAAGCTGACCTGCCCTATAAAGGAAGCCAGTTATACTGGGAGCTTGAAAGCAAAATGAATGGAACTCATACTGAGAGGAATTTGCCAATCTCCCTCGGAAATGGTGAGAAGGACTGTGAACTGAAAAGTATTCATGGGGCACCATGGCTGTGTTTCCTGTTGTCCCTAAATGCCATTGGAAGTTTGCTTCAATCCCACTGCTGCCACCAAATCTGGTAAAAAACAGAATTCAGCCAAGTAAATGTGAAGATCTAATTGGCTTTATCCAATAATTCATGAATCAGGCAGCATCTCATCTAGTAAATAGGTACTCCGAGGAGTGGTACAAAATGGAGGGTTTTTATAGAAGGAGCATGGGGCAAGGAGGCTATTAGCAAAAAAAAAAAAGAAAGAAAGAAAAAGAGTTGCTTCAGACCAGGTCACCTTCTTTGGGGGAAAGGGCAAGGGTCTCTTATGCAGATTGCCTCTTCTTCCTTTGGGGGATAGAGAGGGACCACGTGACAGATTACCTTGTTGGTGCTGAGAATAAAATTCCAGACTGGCCGATTAAGATTACATTTCTTGGGAAGGTTGAAACTGCAATTAGGTCAGGTATTAAATCTAGGTTTGATATCATGGGCTTATCACAAGCCATGCCATTTGTGGCCTGTGGTTTTCTTCTTTAACAGGATAATCCCCACTTAAATTGCAAATGCCAAATGTCACTATTAAGCCAAGATTCAGCAAAGTATAGCCCACAAGCCAAATCTAGTCAACCCGTTTTTGTGAAACCGTGAGATACAAAATGGTTTGTACATCTTAAATGCTTGAAAAAAATCAAAAGATGAATAATATTTTGCGGCACATGAAAATTACATGAAACTCAAATTTTAGTGCCTGTAAATAAAGTTTTTTGGCATACACTACACTCATTCATTTATATATTATCTCATGGCAGCTTTTGCACTACAACAGCAGAGCTGAGTAGTTATATGGGGACCAGATGGCCCTCAAAGCCTGAATATTTACTATGGTCCATTCCAGAAAATGTTTGTTGACACTTGCACCAAGCTATTATTGCCCATTGACCCCTTAGTGGGAAGTTGTTTATTGGAGTACCTAGGACAGCCTAGAAAAAATGGAACAATAAATGGACACATTTAGACAGAGGCAAAGAAGTACAAAAGTCCAAAGCAAGGTTCACTGCACAGAGGACAGATAAGCAATTCTAGCCCATTTTACAGATAAGGAAAACTTAGGCCAAGAGAGATTGAGTGACTTGCCCAAAACCTCACAGCTGGTAAATGGCAGAGATGGAATTCACATTCGTGTCAGTCTGTCCCAGAGGGACTGGGGTATGAGGAGGAAGGAGGAGGATAGAACAAGGAGGTTAGGAATTTCCAAAGGGGCAGGTAACCAGCTTTATAAAAGGGCATCTCAGAAAACTGTTCAGAAAAGACACAACCGGTGTGTCCTTAGGGAACGTATTTAACCTCTCACCTTATCTCCAAAATGGTGATGAGACTTACCTTGAAAGGGCAGCTAGAGTTCAATGAAGCAATATATAGGTTCCATCTAAAAGGTGCCCAATATTCTTTCTCTCCCCTCTCCCTGACTCACCCAACTCACATTTCCTTGATTGAGCCTGGTCCAGCACACTGTCCCTTTGAGATTACAGCTCATTTGAAAATAAACCCATGCTTGCAGATTGTCCATCTCTTGCATACTATTTGTCTGAACCTAAAGTTGCCTCTGGCGATCTCACCGGCCAGAGAAACCCCACTTGAGCCTGAGACCTGGGTGTTAAGCTTCAAATGCAAAGACGTCAGGCCCAAGCTCATCTCTTCACACCAGAGCAGGAAGACACTTTCTCCCGTAAGAGACGTGAGCAAGACAATTACCCACCATCTACTCTTCCATTCATCAGGACAGAACCTGGCTTTATTTGAGGTTCATCCCAGGGGCTCAGCTCCTTTGTCCCACGTGCCCTCTGTGTATTCTCCTCCTGTCCTCCTGACTCTCTTCTTTATCAGAATTCTCTACCCGCCCCCCATCTCCCCATTCTCCACCCTCCTCTCCTCCCCCTTTATTCCTTCCACATTCTTCCTCTGATTCCTCCACCCACTTTTCCCAAGTGTAGCCCTGAACCCAACACTGGGGGAAGGTGATGGGGGCGCAAGGATGCAGGAGTCAGGGAGGTGACGGGGGTGCAGGGATGCAGGAGTCAGGAAGGTGACGGGGGCGCAGGGCTGCAGGAATCAGGAACAAACCAGAGAAGACAGAGCTGGATGGGAATAAGAAGGGCTCCATCAGCATTTAGCTCCATCTTGATCCGCAGGCTTTGCTGAAACCGCTTCCCTGGCTGAGCTTCGGTTTCCTCAACTGTAAATTAAGAATCATAATCCTTGGCCTAGTTATTTTGTAAGATTGTTAAGAAGACCACAAGAGGCTCTATGTGTGGAAATGCTTTGCAAAATTTAAACCACCATGCAAATAATGTTATGATCAAAACTGATAAAATAGATATTATCATACAAATGAGCACACACACATACGCACACCCTGAAATCCATAGAGTTGGGTAAGTCTGTGTGGCTTGAGCATCGTGTCCTTGATTTTGGAGCTGAAAACTGGAACCGAAGGGAGACAGTGGGGTGGGGAGGGAAGAGCACAGTCTCGGGGGATGAGAACCCAGGTGTCAGTCCCAACGCAGCTCCAGTGCAATCTGCAACCTCGAGAAAGTCACTCCTGCCTGGTTCAGCTTCCCCAAGTGCAAAGGGGACAACAGTGCCTTCCAATGAGGATGGGATGAAAGTCTGCGGGCACAGCGCCGCCCTCAGAACCACGCATGGCGGGGCTCAGTGAAGAACAGCTCTTTTTAGTTCCCTTTATTTCAATTTTTAAAATCACGATGGAACATTTTGCCCCCAAACCCAGTAATTGGAATTCCACTAACTCTGGTGGGCGTGACCCCAGGACCACGGTCCTTGAGTTAGCTCCAATCTGCCAGGTGAGCATCCGCGCCCCGGGAGAGGCTTCGTGGGGCTCTCCTCCTCCGTGAATAATGACCTGTTGTGACAGCACTGACACAGTAGATCCTTAAGGTGCAACAAATGGCTCTGACAAGGATGCTGATTTACTTACGCAGCGGCGTTTCAATGCACTTAAAGACCTGCTGGATAAATGCACGCACGCGCAAGCCTGGCTCCCCGTGGCTCCGTGTGAGCCTGGGGGGAAATGGACCCCAAGGTTTCTGGGTCCATGACCTCAGCCCTGCGAGGGAGGGGCGTGGGTGGACTGCACTCACCCCAAGCGACACTCAGCCACAATAATAGTCACCGCTGCCGGAGCACTTCCTGTGTGCCGTGCTCTGTGTGAGGGTGATGCAGGTACTCATGTACTCATGCTTCACCACACCCTGAAAGCTGTTCTTTTCCCATCTTGCAGATGAGGACTTGGAGGTTGAGAGTCTTGCCACCCAGCTGGTAATATACAGGATCAGCCTGCAACCCCAGTCCCTCCCGCCTGCACATACAGGGCTCCTGCCCAGTCAGCTGCAGTGTCTCAGAGCAAAGGAGGACACTGGCCCCCTTGGGAGACCATTGGAGGAAAGCTGTCTTGCAGAGAATCCTGCGGTCAGAACCCTTCCCTCGTGCTATAAAGAAGATGTGTCATTGGACAGCAGGACACCATGAGAGAGGACAGTGGCTTTCAGGGTAGCAGTGGGGAGAGATATCACTCTTGCCACACGAGCCTGTCGCTGGTGCCTGCCTTTGTTCAGGATAGGAGGGCATCTCTCAGCCTTCTTAGATGACCCCTTGGACTCTGAGAAGGGGACGGGCTTGCCCAAGGACACCCAAATGCTGAGAGGTGGAACCACGGCGGGTATAGGTCTTCTGACTCAGAACTCCACACTCCACCCTATCTCTCCATGGACCTGGGTCTCCCCCAGAGCCACACACTTTCAGCCTATTTCCTCTTCCACTGACAGTTCTTTTAATATTTGCAGGCGCTTGACTCTCTCCCTACAGGGAGTCAGGAGAGGGTGTGGCTTTAGGAGGGCTGGCTCCAAAGCCAGAAAGATCTGGGTTCAAATCCAGGTTCCATCATGCCTTAGCTCAGGGACATTGAGCAAATCACTTACCTCTCTGAGCCCTCGGATGTGGTATCTGCAAAATGAGACTAATAACAGGACCTGTCTCAGAGGGCGGTCCCGAGGCAGAACTGTGCCCGGCACACAGGAGCAGCTCCATGAGACCCACAGGAGGCCTCTAAAGTGGTTTTAGGAGGCAGGCCAGGCTGTTGGTGCCATTTGCTGGGAGTGTAAACTTAGGCAGGTCATTTCACATCTCAGGCTCAGTTGTCCCATCGGTAAGATGGCCCTCCTTCCTCAGATGGAGGCCAGGCAGACTGATAACACATATAAGAGGCCCAGCCAAGACGTTACTGAGTGGCATGAGCTTAGACACTGACATCGTCATCAGCACGTCAAACAGACACTTGGTTTCCGTGATATGCATGTGACCACAGCAAGCCACCCGCCTCTCTTTGCCACACTTGTCCTCATCTCTAAAGGGGGCAGAATAGTGCCCCCTCCTCTCTGCGTCCTTGTCACATGGCTCTTGGTGGATGGTGCAACAGGCTGGAGAGCTGTGAGTCAGCCCTGGATTCACACTGTGGAGTGTGTCATGACCCTGGAAATGCCAGGACAGGGGCCTGGAGAACTGACCCCACGCTAACCACGCAGGCAGACGGCCACGGTCCCAGCACAAAAGAGAGGCTCTCAAAGCTTCCATTCAACTCAGGGAACTTCCCCTCAGGGCCTACCCTGAGCCAGGCGGGCGGGGAGTCCTGGGGCTGTGAGCTGGATCTGCAGGGTGAGGGCAAGTAGGTGACCGATCCTGAATAGATGATTCTGATCCAGGGAGGTCAGAGCAGTGACGGGGGACCCAGGGGCTGGGAGAGCAGAGAACAGGCGCGCCGGAGCCTTTGGAAGGTCTTCCCAGATGAGATGGCACTGAAGCTGCATTGCGGGGGTCAGTACCACTCACCAGGTGCCCTGAGGGGGTGGGGATGGAGGCCGTGTTGGGAAGGGGCAGGGAGGAGTACCCCCCAGAGAGCTTGGTGCTTCAATGCTGCACCTTCTAGCGATCGGTTTCCGCCCGCGTCCTGCTCAGCATCTCTTGCTCCTTAACTGACGGGGGACAAGAGTTTGCGTTGCAGGGAAGGGTGTGGAGAAAATTCTGCAGAGGTGGATGAACCAGTGTGTGCTTCCTTGTTTGTCTCCATGACAGATGTGGTAAGATTTCCAATGCGGACAGTGAATGAAGTAGACAGAACTTTCCAGAGAGCTCCCGTAAGGCTGTGGGCGTAACAGCCAGAGTTCACCTGGCCCAGAGGAGCATGGTGGGCCTCAGCAGGGAGGGTCCCTCCTCCCTCCGTCTCCATGGAGCCCAGCCGACCTCCGCTGCTGAGGTCTGGGTGCCTTCAGGGCTTCCGCAGTTGGTACCCTCAGCCGGGAGGCTGGTTTCCCTAGGCAGGTCAGGGCAAGGCCCTCCCACGGGAGCAGCAAGCATGGGCACGTGGGCCCAGGGCAAAGAGGAAGCTCAGGGGGCCTGGGGGGCCTGGAGCTGCCCTATCAGATCATGGGCCAATGTGGGGAACCTGTCTGGGGCCTCTAGAAATTAGTACACTCTGAGGATGATGAATTTCCGATAACCCGGCTGGGGGAAGTTAGTATTTAGAGTAAAACGTGACCACATTTTCAGCCAGTTTAAGACAAGTGGGTTGTTTGTTTTGCCTTGTTTCAGCAATGAGGCGTTAGCTGGAGACCAGAAGCCCCTCTGCGTCCCCCAACACCAATGTGTGTCTCTGGCCTGAGACTCTGCATCCCTGGGTGATGGCGACACACAGGCAGCACCCGCCAGTGAGGAGCTGGGGCCTGTCCACCCGTGGAGGTTTGGCAAGTGACACCCTCCCTTGGGCAGACTCGCCCACCTTCTTCCAGGCTCCAGGCCCAGAAGCAAATAGTGACAGCATGTCACCCCCTCCCAGCCTCCAAGGCTTTTGCTCTTCAGGCTCTCAGCTCCGTGGATTTATAACACCCCTCATTACTGAATGCAAGACAAAGCACCCCGTTCCCAGTATGTGGGCGGCACTCAGACATGCCAACAGGAGGTCTTTGTGGCAAAGAGAAGAGGCAGGTTGTCTGTCGGCCCAGGTGGGCAAGGGAGAAGGATGGTTTTCAGGCAACATTTGCCAGTTCAGTGTAATAAGTAACAACTGAGCCACCACAACTTTTTAATGTAAACATATTTTAAATTATAGAGTGTTTCATGCTCATTTGAAAATAATTTTTTAAAGGAAAATAATTACAATAAAAATTCCCCATGATCCAGTGAATGCAGTGTTATCAGTATTACAGTATACCTTTCTCCCTTCATACATAGTTATTTGAACTTTGGTTTTTTTCCACTTAACTTTGTGCCACATGTATTGCCCCACATCATGAAACCTCACCACGCTCTCAGCGGCTGTGTGACATTCTCTCCAAGAAGGTCAAACATGCTTGACAGGGTCCTTGCAGTCAGCTAGGGCAGTGTGATTGTCTGGCTTTAGCTTGGTTCCACTTTTCTGTGTATCAGTGAATATCTGTGCAAAAGTCTTTGTCTGCATTTTGGATTACTTTCTCAGGCGTGTATTACCTGGAGCAAAGTGTTTGGGCATTTTGAGGCCTGAGGTAAGTTTGGCAGAGTATCTTTCTAATCATCTGCGATGACTTCCGCTGCCCCCGGACATGTGAGGGACACCTCCCTCCACCCCTGTGCACTTGGACTCTCGGGTTGCCAGTGTATTTCATGGACTCTGCAGATTTGTGCCATATTTTCTGAAGAGATGATAATTTGGTTCTAATTTTAGAAAGTCGCTCAGTGAAATGAAAAGTCCTGCAGTCCTCTAATATCACCTGGAGTCGTGGTCCTTTTATTTAAAAAAATAAATAAATTCTGCAGCCGTGTGCAACAGATCTATTGATTAAAGAGAAGTTACGTGACTGGAGTATGAAAAGTTTACATAAGCCATCTTTACAGAAAGACTGAAAGTGTGTTCATGAAAACCCATACTCTAGCATTGTAAATGCTTTTCAGGGCTATAAACGTAAAGATTCTTGAAGAATAGCTACTCCATTTGCACCAATAATGCATTTGTCCCAAGATAAGAAAATTGCCTGGAAAATGCTCATGTTTATTGGACATAAGAGAGAAGAGTTTCTATACATCCAAGAGAAAGTACCCTGATTGGTTGAGTTAACGATTTCCCCCTTGGGAGAATTGTTTTCCAGAATGGCTGTTCTTAAATCGCCTGGTTTCTGCACCTTTCCAGCATCCATTCTGCTGGATGTGTTTCTGTTTGGGAGCTGAGAAGCCTGTGAGATGAGGATCTTTGGGGATGAAAAGGTTGGGGAGAAAGCGGCAACCAAGCTTTAGGTGGGGACCCTGCTTTCTGAACACGATACGGTTGCCTTGGATGGCAGCATCGGCTGTTGCCCCGACAGCCCCAGAGAGCGTGGAGCCAGGGTGAAAGGGGAGGGCCAGCAGGCTCAGAGGCTCGTTGGAAAACTAAGGTGCTCACACGGACATCAGAGAAGCATGCCTAGGTGAATGGATCCCCTCACAGCACATGGACAGCCAGGGGCCAACCAGACTGGGTTGCAGTGTCCTGGGGACCTGTGCCAGACGTGGAGGCAGAGCAGGGCTAACCCAAGGGCTATGTGCAGATCCAGTGGACCTGGAGAAGCAGCACGCAGCATTTGGACCCCAAACCCAGCCTTGCAGAACAGCAGCAGTATCTTCAATTCAGAGAGACTGGAATGAGCGGAGAATCCAGAAGGAAGGCAACAGGAGGAAAGTCTGTCCCCGGAGCCCAGAACCTGGGCACGAACACCTTCCGTAAACCATCCTTGTCATTCATTCTTCAGATATTTATTGAGCACCTGCCATGTTCCAGGAACTGCACCAAGCACTGGAGATTGAAAATCTAACCAAAAGAGACACAGTCCCTGCTCTTGTGGAACTTGTGATGGTAGATGGGAATGGGGTAGGGGGTGAGAGTTTCAGACGGAAAACAATCACGGAAATAAATGAATAGTTGAGGCTACTGGGCAAAGCCAGTCACATCGCCAAGCCCAAAATCACCAGGGCAGGGACGTGTACTCCTTCCACCGGAGGAGGGTGTCAACGAAAATAGTCAATAAACAATCAATAATAAGAATAGAAAAGAGTTTTATTTGAGCCAGACTGAAGACTAACCCGGAAGCCATCTTCCCAGATGACTCTGAGAAACTGTTCTGGAGAAGCAGTGTTTTGAGCACAGTTTTATATCTTGTCAGACCAAAGAATATTCAACAAGTCAGGATTATACTTCTTCAGGTTTTCAAAAAAAAGAACAGATCAGCACATACGCAGCGAGTCAGTATGGCCTTGGCACCTGGGATGGGAGTCTTATCATCAAAGGAGTATCAGCATTGGCCTCCCAAGAAGAGGGGCATTTAATCTTTACTTTTAACATGAACATTGTTTACTTCTGGTGGATGTGCCCTCTTCTTTAATCATCAAAGCATATGTACACTATATGTCTGATAGGCCACAAATGCCTGACACACAGTGAGGCCAAACAAACTGAAATGTCAGAGTTTGGAGCAGAGAAAGGTTTATGGCAGGGCCATGCAAGGAGACAGGTGGCTCGTGCCCCAAAAACCCCCGAACTCCTCCAAGGGTTTCAGCAAAGCACTTTTAAGGGCATGGTGAGGGGGGCATGGTTAGTTGCTGCAAACTTCTTGGTGCTGGAATCCTTCGTTCTTGCAGCTGTCCAGGCAGGTCAGGTCAAGATGTTCCTGTAAACCTCCAACAAGACAAATGCTATTCTCTGTTCTGCAACTTTTTATCTCCATACAAATGGAAAAGTGTTATACCCTTAAAAGTCAGAGCCTTGAGAATGGGCTATCCTGTATATTTCAGGCTATCGGCAACATTCTTAACTGGAAGCAAAAACAATAGAATACAAAGGTTAAAGTAAAAGAAACAGATTTGTTCTTCCCTATTGCACTTCTCAAATCATCTATGGTGAAGGACCAGTTTTTTTTCCCAATCATCATGGAGCATGATTTTGCAAAAATATAATAGAGACAGATTTCTAGAAAAATGAAATAAATAGCAAAGGCATTCAAAATATAAGCCAATTTTTAAAGTATAATTAGATTCAACAAATGTAAAATTACTCTGTCAAATTGCTATAAAATTTCTAAACGCTACTGTGGATTTCTATGGCAGAATTATAACAAGCAGTTCCAAGGCCACACTGGTCTATAGACCACAGTGAGTAGCATTGCCCCAGAATCTGTCCTTGCCCTTGCCCTTGCCCTCCACAAAATCAGAAATGATTTAGACTTGGATTATGTTTCCAATTTGGTCTGATCACAAGCCATCTTTACATGGTCCTTACTTTGCAGCACTGGTTCTCCTGGTTGACAATGACAGGCCAAGGAAGAGGGTACGATAGAAGCCTCGGGCTTCATCGAGAAGCTATTGGGCAGGAAACTGTCTGCAGTTTCCCAGGTGCTCCCAGAATAAGGCCTGAAATTGTCCACCTACATGCCTGACTCTGAAATCACCCAGGTGACGATGTGAGGGTTTTCTCAGGTCGAGGAGTCGGTAATCATGGTGATGATTTGGGGCAGAATTAGACTCCCTCTGTCATCAGGAAACTAGAGAGAACTTCACAGGCAGGACAAAATTTGAGGACAAATTACTAGTTGTTTCATTTGACATTTATTAAGACATCTCAGGGGATTAGAAAAATTGCAAATACATGAAGTTTTCCAAAAATGGAGTCATATGTGAGTGCAATTTCATCATCATACACACTTGTCCACAGACACTCAAAGTCAGGCGGAGGTGTGTACATATGTGTGTACACACACACACGCCACGTCTTGGATCCTTCTCATTTTAATGCGTGGCAGTACAGACTCTCTGAATTCCAGATGACTGCCTTCTTCGCCTTTGATGAAATTGGAGAGTGTGTGTGTGTGTGTGTGTGTGTGTGTGTGTGTAGATTTTCATACATCTAATCACTCACTCATTTCATAGATATTTATTGAGCACCTATTATGTGCCAAGCCCTGCACAGTGATGTACAAGTTATGCTCCAGAGCATGAATGGGTGATAAAGAGTAAATAATTCTCGGGAGGAAGAGAAGGACCAGCCACAGAGGGGCCAGGGACTGATCACCAGGCAGAGGGCTGACCTGAGTTGTACTCCCTGATCTGAACCGTGGGTATTTTTTCTCTCCCTTCTTCTCCTTTGTAGTTCATTAAAATCTCTCTTTTTAGTAAGAACTAAAAGGTAATAAAATCATCTTGTGAAGATTAAGTATAGTAAATGCCAAGGGGTTAGTAATAAAGGAAGGGCGAGGATTCCTTATATTTGTAATTGAGTTCAGAGAGTTTGTGTTTTCTTTCTTTTTAAATTGTGCCTGCATGTAATTGTTTTTAATTGGGGAAGGGAAAGCCATATAATTTAATGCTCAAAAATAGATGTGCCTCTTATGTGTTGGGCCCAGGGTAAGTGGTTTGCATTTGTTATCTGACATAAACCCAATCAGCAGCTCTGAAATAGGTGATAACATCAGCAGTGTTTGCGTGAGTAAACTCAGGCAGGGAAGGAACTGACTGGGCCCCCTGTCCGTGGTACCAAGTGACAGAACTGGGACTCACACCTGGGTCTAACCCCAAAGCCTGGGCTCTTCTCTTTGGCGTAATTAATATTCCCATTCTACAGATGAAGAAACTGAGTCTCAGAACCATTAAGGAACATGCCCAAGGTTATTCAGCTGGAAAGGCAGCTATGTAATTCGTGGGTCCCAGTTCAAAATGAGAATTAAAAGCCTTTTGCTTTAAAATTACTAAGATCTTCAAGACAGCAACAGCAGAATGTTACACCAAGTATGGGGCCCTTCTGCACATGAAGCTGGTCTTGGATCCTGGACTGGACTCCTCACCACCTCCTGCCTCCTTCTGGCTGAATGTCCCATCTCACGGTTATAAACCCACAACAGCAGAAAAGGAAATGTTAAACGAAAATGAACTCAGAAAAGCAAGGGATCCTTTTTGGGGTTGGGTTTTGGAGTCATGCAGGCCTGGCACAAGTCCTGGCTCTAACACATGTATGGCCTTATCTAATCTTCACACCAGCTCCCTGAAATGTAGTTGTAATTTTTCCCCATTTTACAGATGAGGAAACTGAGGTAGAGAGTGTCTTGCCCCAGGAGCACTAGCTGGTAAGCAGAGAAGGCAGGCGTCTGACTCCTCACCCCTCATCTCTATACTCTGTTGTCTAAGTGTCACCGTGGCCCTACCCAAAGCCAGGCTGAGATACTGAGGAATTCACCCCAGGAGCCCTGTGGGGAGAGGAGAGAGAAGGCAAGTCTCAGAAGCCAGCCCTTGTCACTCCCATTTACAACAAGGCCCGCTCCCTGGCCCAGCACTTAAGTCCCTTGTAACCTGGCCCCAAAGTTCCTTTCTGGCCCATCTCACACCAGGCCTCCTAGAGGCCCACCCCTGGCCTTACATTTGTCTACGTTTTCTGAGTCCTGCCAGGCTGCTGATCGGGGGGCACCATTCATGTTGTTTTCCATCTAAATAGCACCAGTTGGCATTGTACAGCCCCAAGGCCATGGTGGTGACACCCTAGAGTTCTCTCTGCCCTCCGAATGCCCCTCATTCTACAGTGCTGTGTTAACCATGCCTTCTACTGTCTGCCTCCTGATGCTTTGACAACTGGGGCCTTGCTGAGCCTGGAGGGACTGCCCCTCTCAATTAGCTAATTCCTAGAGAGAGCAAACAACTTACCCTTTTGCTTTTCAAACACTAACCAACCAACCCAGAACCCACATCCCCATACACCTCTTTTATCAGGCTCTCACACTCCAGCCAACATTCACCTGCCCTAATCACCCCAGGGCCAGGTACCAGACATCTAGGGACAGCCCCTACGCCCCAGAGGCCGCTGAAATTATACAAACTAGGCGATCCTAAGGCTGCTTACCCTGTCTCGCCTCTTCCTTCCCATGAAAACCACAGTACTGGCTCTTGCCCATGGTTTTCCCCTCTCCCTCTGCCTCCTGATTGACCCTGTGCTTCTCCATGTGCCCCCAGTGGTGTGGGCCCCCTCTCTTTGGGACTTGTGAGTATAACAAATTCTCTTATCAATGGCAATAATATCCTGATCTGTTGGCCTGATCATACTTAAATAATAATACAACCTTTATTAAAACAAAGCCCAGGTTACTTCTCCCAGGAAGCTCCCTTTGATCACCCTAGTCGGGATAACTTATCTCTTACTCTTTGCTCTCTGGGATCCGCTTTTTGTCCCTCTGTCCCTCTGTCTGCCTTAAAGCTGGCCATGTGGCTGCCACTGCCCTGACTGTCTGCACCATCCAGTTAAGGGTTGAGTCACACTTCTCTGCCTCCCATGCCTGGGGCTCTGCCTGGCACATAGTAGGTGCTCAGTAAATACATGTCATCTAGAATAAAGATAAGAATGATACAAGACTGATGATAGTAGTGGTGGCAGTAGCTCTCTGTTCCTGGTGCTTTGCATACCTTTTCTCCAATTCCCAAAGCAACTCTGCAAGGTAGATTTGTGTTGTCATCATTCTACAGATGAGAAAATGAAGCTCAGGGAGGTTCACTGATTTACCTAAGGCCACACAGCCAAGAAGTGGCAGAGTCATGGTTCAGACCTGAGTCTGTCCAGCTGCAGAGTTAACACTCTTGAATTTAGTTAAATTGGATTGAAGTTAATTCCACATCGTGTGACACTGTCAGAGGTGATTCTCTGTGTGGGTTGATTGAGAGGTGGCAATCAGGAATGTTCTAGTGTTCTGAAAATGAGCACCAGCCCTAAGCCACCTGCCGAGTGACCTCTTCAAAGCACAGTCTAGATTCTTCTTGCCCTCACTAAACACCCATTTATGGCTCTTCACTGGCCCTAAGATGAAACCCAAACCTCTTAGCCAGCATCTGTCATCTGATCTCTACTTACCTTTCCAGCCCATCTCTACCTCTTTACTCACCCCCAACTCAGAGGCACTGGATGGCCAGTGGAGTTAAAGATGCTCCCTATTAAGCAGAGGTACCTCCCTAGCTTTTCCCTGTAGGAAAGGAAGTCCCTTGGTGCCAAATCAAAGTCACTGATTTCTAGGAGAAAGTCTTGAAAGATGCTAGGTGGTTGATGCCTGCAGAGACTGGTTAGAATGTCAGCTGCCTGAACAATCCCTGATCAGGAAGGAAAACCCCTTTCCTATCCCTCCCACTCCCCAGCACCCCCACATCCAGCCACTTACCTTGTATGAATCCAGCAATTTCCTGGAAAACCCGATGCCTCTTCCTCTGCTAGAAGGTGAGACCAGGAAGAGCTGGAGGCCCTTTGAACATGCACAGTAAAGGAAAAAGGAATGTTCGGAGGCACCTGTGTCACTCCCTTTCATCCTTCTGCGTCACTTCTGAGTTCAGAATTGGAACAGTGGACCTGAGTGTCTTGGATTACAAGAGCCCTCAAAGCCTGCGCTTTCCAGAAGTCTCAGATTAGCTTTTTTCCACCCACAGGCATCTAATAAGAGCATTCCAAGTGGTTAATATTCTCCTGATGAGAAAATATATGTTCCCCCAATTCAGCAGGAGTTATAATGCAATCATCCTGTTTCTAAATCCTTAATCCACCGAGAAGGAATTTAGTTCCTGAAGGCATTCCAGTGCTAACCTTTTCAGATGTCATCGAGCTTGATTATTAAAACAACAGGTGGTCTACTTCCTTTCTCTTCATTTGAGAAAACAGTGGAACCACAATTCATTAACTAATCTCTAGGTCCTTTATAAATTGAAAAGATTTTGTTTCCAAGCAGGACAGCTCAGAGAAGTTTAGGAAGCTTGTGAACCAAGGAGTGGGATGTTTCTACCATGAGGCTTCAGCGGGAAGGTTGCTGTGTTGGGCCCTTAGCCTTCAAGGCTCACGACGAGCCCACGAGGAGGTGTAACTATCCCGAATCTACAGATGAGGCCACGGAGGCCCAGAGATGACAACTGCTTTGCAAAAGTCACATGACCCGCATTCAGAGGAGATGAGATTCAAGCCTAGATCTCTCCAGTCTTCAGTGTCAAAGCAACCCCTCACCCACACAAACTGCCCCCAAGGTCAAGCGGTGATAAAACTGACAACACTCCTTGACCCTTTACCAGCATCAGAGATTAGCATCTTTTCTTTGATATATCAGTGCAAATTGAAGGTTCAAAAATGAATCTGTGGACTTCTCTGGTGGCATAGGGGATAAGAATCCACCTGCCAATGTGGGGGACATGGGTTTGAGCCTTGGTCCGGGAAGATCCCACATGCTGCAGAGCAAATAAGCCCGTGCGCCATAACTACTGAGCCTGCATGCCACAACTGCTGAAGCCTGTGCTCCATAACAAGAGAAGCCACCACAAGGAGAAGCCCGTGCAACGCAATAAAGAGTAGCCCCCGCTCACCACAACTAGAGAAAGCCCACACGCAGCAACAAAGGCCCCACACAGCTGAAAAAATAAATAAATAAAATTTAAAATCTTGAAAAACAAAAAAACAAAAATGAATCTGTAAAACTCACCTTTCTCAGTTCCAGCAAATCCTCAGAATCATGGAGGAGCTATTGTAAAAGAGCCCTGGGCTTCCCTGGTGGCGCAGTGGTTGAGAATCTGCCTGCCAATGCAGGGGACACGGGTTCGAGCCCTGGTCTGGGAGGATCCCACATGCCGCGGAGCAACTAGGCCCATGAGCCACAACTACTGAGCCTGCACGTCTGGAGCTTGTGCTCGGCCGCGACAGTGAGAGGCCCATGCACTGCGATGAAGAGTGGCCCCCGCTCACCGCAATTAGAGAAAGCCTGCACACAGAAAGGAAGACCCAACACAGCCAAAAATAAATTAATTAATTAATTAACTAATTTAAAAAAAAAAAAAGCCCTGTGACTGTGGGCAAGTCACACCAACTCTCAGCCAGTTTTCCATCTGCACAATTAAGATAGTAGCACTCACGGACTTCCCTGGTGGCACAATGGTTAAGAATCCACCTGCCAATGCAGGAGACACGGGTTCGAGCCCTGGTCCGGGAAGATCCCATATGCCATGGAGCCTCTAGGCCCGTGTGCCACAACTACTGAGCCTGCGCTCTAGAGCCCGCGAGCCACAACTACTGAGCCCGTGTGCCACAACTACTGAAGCCCGCGTGCCTAGAGACCGTACTCTGCAACAAGAGAAACCACCGCAATGAGAAGCCTGCGCGCTGCAACAAAGAGTAGCCCCCACTCGCCACAACTAGAGAAAACCCATGCACAGCAATAAAGACCCAACAGAGCCAAAAAATTAATAAATTAATAAATAAATAAATTTCTTAAAAAAAAAAAAGATAGTAGCACTCATTCACTGGGTTGCTGGGAGGATTAAATGAAAGAAGAGACCTAAAAGCCCTTAGCACCTTGTAGGTGTTAATAATTGTATGTCTTCTTATTTACTGCAATAAATTTTATTGCATAAATGATCATTTAACAATAACTGTTGAATATGTCCCTTGTGTTTGAGGCTGAAACGACTGCATTTAATCCCCCCAGATCCTGGGTGGTAGGTGTGACTTTTATTGAGACTCAAGGTGGGTAAGTAGTTTGCCCAGAGTTCACACAGGAAGTGGGAGGCCTGGAATTTGAACACAGGCACCCTGAGTTTAGAGGTCATACTTTTAGCCATCCTGCCATCCTTCCCTCTGGAAAATGAAGATGAATAGATATTTCATGTGACAAAGGCTGAATTTGATGACATGCATTTTGCTCTCTTAATCCCCACCCCAACTCCTTCTTGGAAAATGAAAGATGTTTGTGTGAGCTTCCCACTGTCTCCAGGACGCTACACTCAGAAAGCTTCATTGATTTCTTTTACTATATGGTTGCAATTTTGCCTGCTCTTCATAAACCCTCAAAAACAAGCCTCATGAGGTCACCAAAGCAACTGGCAGGTGTGATGATCCTAAAGCTCTTCTGTGCCTGATTTCTCTCCAGAGAGGTACTTGTCCCCTCTAACCCGGGGCGGCAAAGAGAATGAAAACTTTTCTAGGACTGTGCCTCCACTGACTTTTCCTTCATTATTTATTTGCTTCTTTATTTACACTCCTTCAAAAAAGGACTCGATGTGGAATTTCTCATCAGAGATAACCACTAAAATATCTGGATGAGAAAGAGACGCCCACAGTCCCCACAGAATAAAGGGAATCGATACTGAGGATGTCTTGGGCTTCTCCAACAGAAGAGGCTTCTGGAAGGAGGTGTTGTGGGAGATATCTTACCCAGTAGCAAGAGGAGACACTCAAGAACTGCTGATGTAAGGCCATACCAAGGTCCCCCTGCACAAAACCATTTCCCTGATTATTTTAAAATCTGTATCTCTAAAGAAAAGGAAGATCCAGGGAGAGAAGAGTGAGGAAGGGAAGGAAAGAGGCCCCCTCCTTGACACCACGTCTTATTATTGGGAAGAGATTCCTCCATTATCAGTTCTGGACCACTTGCCTTGCTGAGGACAAAGAGAAGCAAACATGTGATGGGCTGCTGTTGGGATGGATGGTTCTGCAGGACTGAGGGTAGGGGCAGATGGAGGCAGTACCAGAGAAGCTACAAACAGGCTGTGGCTTCTGTCTGTGGCTCAAGAAGGACTGCCATGGCTGAAGTCAAGGTAAGGTCTCTGAGGCTTCTCAGATCCACCTGGCAAATATTTCCTGTGCTCAGAGCTAGGTGTGGAGGGATCAAAAATAAACTCACAATTCCTGCCTTTAAAGAGTTCTTAGTTACAGGAAGAGGCAGGCCCACGAATGGATAATTCCAAGATGATATCCTACAGGATCCATTCACACTTCCTACCACTGTCTAGTGAGCATGTGCTCTGTGCTGGGCATTGTGCAGCATGATGGGGATTCAGGGTCACCGTCAGCTTGGAGTCTAATGTTGTAGTCTAAAGCTGAATATGCTGTGAGAGCACAGAGGAGGGTTTCAACCCAGACTGGAGAAATCCTGAAAGGTTACATGGAGGCGGTGACAGACAGAAGAGAATGGAAAGGGCACTCCATGCAGAAGAAATGGCATGATTGAATGCTCAATAGTACGAAACATTTTGTACCTAGGACACGACGAGACTGGTCATGTGTGGACCGCTGCTTACAGCACTGTGACTTTTAGATATACCTAAGAAAAAGCCCTCCTGTCTACCAGTGATTGGTCCTTTAGATTGACCTCTAGAGCGTGGGCTATAGCAGCTTCATGATCTCTTCCTCCAGGAGAGGACACAGCTCTGCGGAGCTCTGAGTAAAAACATGTAATTGGGTGTATTCTCTTTTACTTGTAGTCGCTATCATTTAAACATCCTCCCATGGCAAGTTCCCTGGTGATGAACCCCACAACATGGTGTGCAATCTTTGCTTATGGCTCAGAGAAATCCCTTAAAGTATGGCTGGTTAATGCAGGCGTTCAGAGTTAAACCCAAATTACCTGGTTAGCTGGAATGTGGCAGGGTTGCAATGCAGGGGGGACGCACATCTCCTTTGCTTGCTGGGGAAGGAATAACATGGATTGGGGCCCTACTGCATGTCAGGCCCGCATTGTTGCGCCTGGTTCTCACCCCCCCCCCCAGTGTGGTCCCTACTTCACTGACGAGGTGCCTGAGCCTAGGAGACCTTCACTAACCTGCCCAAGAAATTCCTGACCTGATTGAGTCAAGCCAAGATCATTGCGGCATCCACTTCAAATGAACTTCTCTGAGGCTTCCCATGGGCATTCATCCTTGACATTCATGTCTCAGCTCAGACAGGAACTCTCTCCATCTAAAGAGTCACCATTTTTCCTTTCATAGCACTTACCCTCCCTGACAGGACAGCACGGACATATTCACTATCTGCCTCTCTCTCCCAGCTCCACAAGGCAGGGACCCTTCCTGACTCCTTCACTGCTGTATCCGTGATGCTACAAGCAAAGCCAGGTACATAAGAACCCCAAACAAATAAATGCTTTCTTACTGAACAAAGCCATCTGACAGTCCCTAAGCCCAGCCCTTCCACTCCACTGCTTTCCTCAAGGTGGCGTCCGGTGGCCCATGGGGTGTTTGTGGGGAGCCCCGTGGTGGCTGATGAATGACCCTAAATTCAGGACTCTCTGAGTTTCTCAAGGGTGAGGGCAGGCAGTCCATAGATTTTCATTTCTACCATAGCAAAAGGATACCATCTAGCAATGTGACAAATGTTTGAGATTCATAAACTAATAGTATCCACAACTCATGTTCCTTGATGATTCAGACTTCTACCCACAAGTCTGGCTCAGCCTGGCACAGACCTCTCAGGCAGGTGTCGCTATCAGCAAGCGCTGCTGCCAGTCACCATGAGCGTGGCCTTGACTCGCCTCTGACTTTCAGTGGCTGCTATTGTTGTTTCAATCAATTCTTGTGTACACTCATGCTTGGTGTGTATTTTTGTTGATTGCTCTGTTTTGTGTGGTACCATTTCGATTGCGATTTTGTTCTTCTCCAGCGTTTTATTGTCTCCAAGTTATTTTTCCACTAAAAAGCAGGGATAAGACCATCAGCCCTACTTAAGTGGGTCACAGTCCTGAATGTTTGAGAAAGAGTCCTTGCACCTCACCTCGTGGCCTCACATAATCCTGAATTACCTTGCTCGCCTTTATTTTGTGACCAGAGGTATACGTTCCTAAAACTCACCTTGCTGGGCAAAACGGGGAAAATGGGGCGAGGGGCTTGACACTCAAAAATGTCGTCAGTGACACATAAAAAAGAGAGAGAGAGAGAGAACATTAGCACAGTTTTACTTTTACTCAGGTTAAATGGTTAAGAAATAGGTAAGTACTACAATAAGTAGTACTTGAAGAGACGCGAGGTTTGCTTGTGGAAGTGGACACAGGAAAGGTTGCAGCTGGTATGTTACTGTGAAGAGGGTTTTCTGATGGGAATGGAAAGCTGTAACAGTGGTGCAGGCGGGTGTGGCTCTGCACACATGGTGAGGGGAGTAGCTGGTAGATGTTTGAGGTCTGTGCATGCGCCTGTTTTGTACATTCCTACATGGCTCGGCTCAGCTCAGCTGGGTGCAGGTTTCTGCATTCATCTAATGTTTCTCGTGCAAGAAATCTTGCATAAGCAAATGTGAAATTCCCATTATCCTCAAATTGTTTCCTAATATATCAATTGTGTTGGAACAAATTCACGTTTTCAAAACATGTGTTATAGCGGAACTGTCTGTACCTGACTTACTGTCATCCTTTCTTTGTTTGCTCAGATTGGACCAAGAGGATTGAGTACCAGCCTGGCTCGGGGAGCGTGCCCCTGTTCCCCAGCATCCAGCTGGAGACGTGCGACGGGGCTGTGTCCTCCATCCAGATCACCACAGAGCTGCAGACCAACTACATCGGGAAGGGCTGTGACCGCGAGACCTACTCTGAGAAATCCCTTCAGAAATTATGTGGTAGGTTTTTCCCTGTTGAGATTATTTTTTAATTACTTTTTTTAAACAATATATACAAAGCGTATCTTATTATATTATGAGAGAATCACCCCTCCCCACTTCATTGGTCTATGTGACCTCTGGATGGATATTGTTTACTTATCATGGTTAAAGGGTCAGAAGGCACAGCTTTTGGCATCAGACACACCTGATCAGATCCCACCATGTACCAACTGTATGGCTGTGGGCAAGTGATGTGACAAAGCCTCTATTCTTCATCAGTAAAATAGGGATTCATGACCTCATGTGTTTTGTTTTTTTTTTTGGTTTTTTTTTTTTAATTTATTTATTTTTGGCCGTGTTGGGTCTTCATTGCTGCACGTGGGCTTTCTCTAGTTGCAGCGCGCTGGCTTCTCATTGTGGTAACTTCTCTTGTTGCAGAGCACGGACTCTAGGCGCGCAGGCTTCAGTAGTTGTGGTGCACGGGCTTAGTTGCTCCGCAGCATGTGGGATCTTCCCGGACCACGGCTCAAACCCTTGTCCCCTGCATTGGGAGGTGGATTCTTAACCACTGCGCCACCAGGGAAGCCCAACACCATGCGTTTAAGAGCACCTAGCACAGGGCCTGAAGGAACAGGGCTCCCTTCCACTGTGTTGGTTTACAGAGAGGTGCCTGCCCAGGGGCCAGTGTGAAGGGTGGTGTCAGCCACTTGGGGAGAGCTGGGTCTACCTCCCCCAGGACCAGCTATGGAACTTGAGGGCTTAGTGCAAATGAAAGTGCAGGACCCTTTTCCAAAATTATTAAGAATTTTAAGGCAGCAACAGCAAAGCATTAAACCAAGCTGGGGGCCTCGTGTGATTGCTCAGGTCACGTGCCGGTGAAGCCGGGCCTGGCTGCCCACGTCGGAGAAGAAGAGCTGGGGTGAGAGTGGAGGTGGGAGGTGGAAAGTCCAAGTGTGGGGGACAGAGGGCTTGCTGTCCACAGGCTGAAAGATGGCACCCCAAGAAAGGAGCAGGCCGGAACTAGGAGCCAGGCTGGTGGAGGTTCTATACACGAAAGCTTAGCTTTATTGAGCACCTGCTATGTGCACTCTCCTAGAATCTTCACATGCCCTACCCTAATCTCCCCACTACACTGAGGAGGGTCTTATTCACCCAGTTTTAAAGATGGACACTTTGAGGCCCAGAGAGGAAAAATGACTTGTTCAAGGTCACGCAGATAGAAAGTGACAGAGTCAGACTTTGAAGGTAGGTCTATGGGAATGAAGGGCTCTTTGGCTCAGGATCTGTGACTCCGGGCCAGGCCTCTGGAGCTGGAATGTAAACCTCTCAAGTCAGCTGTGGAATAAGACACTGAAAACGGTGGGAATGGTACCATGTGCTTGGTAAACCACACCGTGCACGGGTTGATGGGCCTCCTTCATCCCCACCACGTATATTACATTTCTTTCCTGTTCTCTCCAAGAATATTCAGGCCCTCACACCGACTCTCCAGCCGGGCTGTGGGCAGCTTAGGAAAGAGCTTTCTTTTAGACGGGGCCTACACTTGGGGGTAACTCCATCCCCACCAAAGGAAAAGGAGGCTCCCGAACACACAGCGTAGCCTGCATCCCCTCCTGGGGACCCCTCCACTACTCTCTTCGGGGCAGTTTTTCTCTCTCAACATTGACACACACACACACACACACTCATGCACACACAGTGCACACACATGCACACAGGTGCACACATGCACACACAGGTGCATACAGGCACACACATGCACACACAGGCACACACATGCATACACAAATACGCACACACATGCACATACGTGCGTGTGGGCCCACACACACCCACCTTCACGCACACAGCTCTTGCCCAAAGGACCAAGTGACAATTTGAGAACTGAATGTGAAATACACCCTGCTCGGGTATCACCACGTCCTATTTGTCATGTCACCAGGCTGGCAAGGAAGGCATGTGGGAAGGCACGTTTTTCCAGAATGATGCAGGAGATTGGGAAAAACATCACGGCCTCCATATTCCAAACTGCTCTTGTAAAAATGGCTATCAGGGGCCCGCAGTATTGAGAAAGCTGCCTCTGGCGCTCTCCTTCAGCCCGGGAGCGGAGAAGCCAGCTCCGCTGACATCTTACTTTGAATGAATATCCCATTTCGCTCCCTGCGCACCTGAATTATAAGTCAACTCAACCCCATGCCACCGCGGGTGACGGTCATTTCCTAAACTCCTCCAGGTTAGAAGGAGATGATGGAATCAGCTTGTTAAAGATCCAATGGGCCCAACAGCACACACTGGTGATTTGATTCTGAATGTTGCGAGGGGGAGACCAGGAGATAGGGAGAGTGAGAAGGATTTTCTGAGCGAAGAAACTTTAGAGCCAGATTGCATCTGGTTGTTAACATAGCTCATTGCTTCTGGGCTGCCAGCCTCGCCTGCCAGGAAGGCAGGTTAATTCAGTCAGGAAAGCACTTTCCCCTGAGATGCGAGCTTATCTGGTGCTGGGAGCGACCATTTGTTAAGAGAAGTCTGCGTGTCTTTCTGGTCACCTTCCCGGCAGTGCCACCCTCCCATCGCACTTCTGGGAACCCTGAGTGAGCCTGACGGGCAGGGCCACTCCTGCCTCCAGATTAGGAGTCTGACTCTTGAATCTGCAGAGAGAGATTTCAGGAAGGGAGGGCAGGAGCAAATGAGTGAGACAGATGCCCATCTGCGCTGGGGTCTGCTTCCTCAGGCCCTATGTGCTCTCCAAACCGTGAGGGAAAGGCAGGCCGGATCGCTTCTAAAGCAGAGCCTGGGTTGTAATTCCTGACTCCCGTGGGGCACCTTAGGTTCTGGAGACAAGCTTCTCTGTGTTTTCAGTGGACGGTCAACAAGTTGCTGGTGGGGTTTCCCAGCCAGGGAGCCACCATGACACTTTAAGCCCCAGCGTTCATGCATTTTTTATTCTACAAATCTTTATTGACTTTGGATGGAAACAGGGAGACCAATTAAGATGTTATCGTCATAGTCTAAGCAAGAGAGAATGATTTCTGAACCGGGGGAGTGGCGGTAGGGATGAATTTAAGACAGATTTAGGAGGCAAAATCAGCAAGAGTCAATCACTGATTAGCTGTCAGCAGTGAAAAAGAAGGAATCTTAGAAGATTCTAATGTGAGCATCTAACTGGACAAGAGTGCCACCAACCAGTGGCCACCAAATTCAGGGCAAGGGCAGATTTAGGGGACAATGATGACTGGACCTGTGGAACATCCAGGTGTGGGTGCCTAGCCCTAGCCTGACTCTCCACCCTCCCGAGGACCCACCTCCATCCTGCTGATCCATCCTTAGAGCCCATTTCTTCCTGGTGTCCTGCCTCTTCTTGGCCAGGGTACCCCATCTGTCCCCGTTCCCAGCTCATTCCCATCCCTAAGCCTTTGTTCATGTTTTCTTCCCGCTAGAATCTCTCTCTCCTTCGCCATTCCAAATGCTTCCCTTAAGTAAATATTCGCCTACCCTCTGTGCTCACCAGGGACAGTCCTGGGGCGCTTCCTGGTGTCTTTGAGTTCTGACATTGCTTCTGTGACATTTGTTGTTGTGCGGTGACCCAGGCAAGGGTGTGTCCCCAGAGGCGCCTTGTGGAGGTCCGGTCACTGCCCACCTGCTTCCTCCTCCTGCAACGTCGCTCCACAACGAGCAATGATGGGATCCTGCGTAAGGGGCGGTCGGACAACAGCTGGGCAAAGCTGCTGTCGGGAAACACCGGACAGGTGCAGTAGCACCAGAAATAGCCTCTTTGTTTCCAGGGGAACACTGGACGTCAGGCATATTGCTGCCTGAAGTTTGTGCACTGAAACACTTCCATTCCACCTTGAAACAAAAACGATACAGGGCCCTGCACCTGTGTCCCCTTCAGCTTGTAGGACCAAACTTAGCCTAACGTGGTCCCCCGTTGCCACTGGCTTACATGAATCCAGGCCTCTCGGGGAAGTTGGGCAAGCTGCTTATCACTTCCTCTGGGTTCAGAGATTCAAGATGAAGGGATCTCCCATCTCAGTCCCAGCCTTTCCCGAGGTGAAGTGTCACAGAACTGCCTTGAGTATGAAATGCATGATGAAGCCCAAGTGACTCTTGGCCAAATTAAACTTGACATTAACCAGAGCCCAAGAAAAGGCTCACTTCTGTGCCCCTGAGTCTCTGCATATTACAATAAACAGCAAAGCAGTTTGTGACACACATGTCCTTCGGAGACCAGAGGCCAGGGCTGCTCCTCCCTGGAATCACAGGCTCCTGGCATCTGGCCGGCACCTCCCCATATGACACGCGGGGTCAGCTGCTTTGTATATGGAGAGTCAAGAGCTCCGAGGACAGGTCCTGTTGAAGGAAAGGCTGCAGAGCGAGAGCCTGCTGCTAAATCAAGGGACTGATCTGTCAGACCAGGTCAGATTACCAGTCGGTGAGCTGTTCTCAGGATTTATACACTTGTGCGTCCAGGAGGTCTTCGTAGTGAATCCATTCATTCATTCATTCATGTATTTATTAATTCAGCAAATATTTGTTCAGTGTCCAAATGTTCTAACTCGTGAGGTTATCTAGAAGTCAGTAAGACCACTTAACAATTCAGTCTCCTGGGGAAGACAGACATGTAAAAAAAGTTCAGTCCATGGCTTTCTACTACATCGTGCAGCTTAACAGAACTTGCCCTCACTAAGAATCACAGTTCAAGGCTTTTATACCTTCAGAATACCCCAACCAGGGGAAGCCATCATCAGTTCCTCCAAGATGCCTCTAAAGAGCTGGAGCTTCCAGGGGGGGCAGAACCAGCCCCCCAGTCATAGCCAGTGTTTTCATTCTCAGAGAGCTGAAGTGGGCCTCTGACTCTAAGGAAAACTGCTGCACACGTGTTGGGAATCCCATTAAATCACTACTCATACATGAGCAAGTGTGCACACACTGACCCACGGGTGATGACAGTGAGCCGTGGGCTTCTCCTTGGAGATGACTTCTTTGAAGTCAATTAAGCAGCTACCCTACAGCATGCCCTTCTATTCTTGGAGAAGGTTTTTGCCTGCAGTGGCCTTTCCCAGGCTGGTCAGCAACTGGGTATCCACGGCCCTGCCCCAAGAGCTTGGCTGACCACCCTCATCCAAAGCCCAGCTTGCTTCACCAGGACAATTCAAGGCCTTTGAGGAACCCCTCTTGTCTAGGATTCCAGAGGTGGAATGATAGTCTGATGGTAGGATCAACAGTGTGAGCTCTGGAAAGGACATCAGAAAGTCCTCCACATCCATCCTGAAGGTATGCAGATAAAGAAGTGCGAATGGTAGCCACTGATGTCAGTCACTTAATTTGGTTTATCAGTCACATTATGCTGCAGTAACAAATGATCCCAAAATCTATTGGCTTAAAATAACAAAGGTTTATTTTCCATTCCTACCACATGTCCTTCTTGGGTTGACTGTGGCTCTGCTCTATGTTAGTTTCCCACTGGGATCCAGGCTAACAGAAAAGCCTCCATCTAGAACATTGTTGATCTCATGGCAGATGGAAAAAACACGTGGTGAACCATGGACTGGCTTGTAAATCTTCTGCCCTAAGATGACACGTCACTTGCACTCACATTTCATTGGTCAGAGCAAGTCACAAGGCCAAGTGCTATCAGTGGGTCAGAAAAGTATGTTGAGAACAGAATGCTTTCTATCATCATGTAGTTCAAGTACAGCCTTTGTCAAGAGGGCCTCCCTGGCTTCCCCTGAGACTCTCTATCAATGAACTCTTCCACGCACCAAAACTAAAAGACTTTCTACTGGGTGACTGGAGGTAGGGCCCATTTCTATCTGGTTCGTTGCTGCATTCTCACCACAGTGCCTGGCATAACTTAGACATTACATAAGCATTTAATGGAGTAACATGGAGTTGCTATTGCTAATCGTGAGAATATAGAATGAGGCCTGTGTCCTTGAGTACAATGGTTCCTCTCCCCTGAGACCCTCTCCTTCTTGCCATCCTTTCCCATGCCCCAAGGTGGGCCATGAGGAGGCATGACCAAGGCTCCATGTCTGTCACCATTGCCACAGGCCTACCGTGAAGTGCTAAGGACACTCTGCCCTCCCCAAGGCCCCCCAGAGCAGCATGCAAACCCAGCAATTAAGCAGTCCAGGGGCTTCCCTGGTGGCGCAGTGGTTGAGAGTCTGCCTGCCAATGCAGGGGACACGGGTTCGAGCCCTGGTCTGGGAAGATCCCACATGCCGCGGAGCAACTAGGCCCGTGAGCCACAACTACTGAGCCTGCGCGTCTGGAGCCTGTGCTCCACAACGAGAGGCCGCGATAATGAGAGGCCCGCGCACCGCGATGAAGAGTGGTCCCCGCTCGCCGCAACTAGAGAAAGCCCTCGCACAGAAACGAAGACCCAACACAGCCATAAATAAATAAATAAATAAATAAATAAATAAATAAATAAAAAATAAATAAATAAGAAGTCCAGACCATGACCACTGTCCCCAGGCTCCATGTGGGCTCTCGCTCCACCGTGTGTCCTGAAATCTGCCTCAGTCACCCCTGTCTTCATCTCCTTGCTGGCTCAGAGATGCTTCCCCACCCTGATAGGGCTCAGGGACTTCGAACCAGACCTCACCTCTGGTTGTAAGCCCCCTGCCCTCAGGCTGCAGCTGCTGTGCACCAGACCAGTTTGAACCCTCAGCAGCGTGGTGGGTCCCAGGGACCTCTGTGAGGGTCCCTAAGGGCGTCTTAAATACACACTGATGTGCAGACGCTGCTCTTCCACCTTTGTGAGTTATGCATCCTGTTTACCCACTGCTTTCCATGGGACCCTTTGGGGAGAGGAGCGAGAACTGCAGGAGAAAGGCAGATCTCTCTCAGTTTATTTAAGTGCACTGAATAAATGAAATACAATCTGTTAAGTCTGTGAAAGCCGGCACCATCTGGTAAAATGCAGTGTGATGCTTCCCAGGAGGCAACATCTGTGGGTCGGGCAGGGTGGCACGCTGCTCCCCTCACCAGGGAAGACACGGAGCTTCGCAACGATGGCCTTGCCAAGGCACACGCCTCTCTGTGGACAGCCTGCCCAGGGAGGTGGGGTCCTGGAAGCTGGCCTGGGCTTGGCAGGACACTAGGCTGTGTGATAGAAAGAACATTGCTGGGGGTCTGAGAGCTGGGCTTGCCTCTAGCTAGCTGAGCGGCTGTGTGATCCTGGTCAAGTTATTTCCCCTCTCTGGGCCTCAGTTTCCATGTTTGTAAGATGTGTAGGAGGTTGGGGGTGGGTAGGGATATATTGGGAGTATGGGATTAACAGATGCACACTACCATATATAAAATAGATAAACAACACGGTTTACTGTATAGCACAGGGAACTATATTCACTATCCTGTAATAAACTGTAATGGAAAAGAATCGAAAAAAGTATATAAATATATACATATGTATATTTTATAACCAAATCACTTTGCTGTACACCTGAAACTAACACAATGTTATAAATCAACTATACTTCAATTTTTTTTAATGTGCAGGAGGTTGCAAGATCTCCCTCCAGGATGACTGAGGTGGTGCAGCAGGAGTGTGGGCTTCAGGGCTGGCAAACCCTGATGATGGGTCCCCTTACTAGCTGGTTGTGATTCTAGGCTCGCTGAGCTTCAAGTTTCTTATCTGTAAACTGGAATCATAATCGTATTCACCACATTGATGAGTAACTAAGAAAAAGCATTGAAGTACTTATTCAAGTCTGACACTCACTCAGTGCCCAATAAAATGTTCCAAGGAAACTAAGGATAAAGGTCTGTCAAAATTATAATTCAAGAAGATACACGCACTGCTGTGTTCATAGCAGCACTATTTACAATAGCCAAGATATGGAAACAACCTAAATGTCCATTGACAGATGAATGGATAAAGAAGATATGGTACATATATACAATGGAATGTTACTCAGCCATAAAAAAAGAATGAAATAATGCCATTTGCAGCAACATGGATGGACCTAGAGATTATCATACTAGGTGAGGTCCGAAAGAGAAAGACAAATACCATGTGATACCACTTATATGTGGAATCTAAAATATGACACAAATGAACTTTACGAAACAGAAACAGACTCACAGACATAGAAAACAGACTTGCAGTTGCCAAGGAGTAAGGGAGGTGGGGAGGAGGGATAGAGTGGGAGTTTGGGGTTAGCAGGTGTAAGCTATTACCTATAGAATGGATAAACAGCAAGGTCCTACTGTATAGCACAGGGAACTATTTTCAATACCCTGTGATAAACCATAATGGAAAAGAATATAATAAAGAATGTATACATATGTATAACTGAATCACTTTGCTGTACTGCTAAAACTAATATAACACTGTAAATCAACTATACATCAATTAAAAAAAAAAGAATAGATGTCTGTAACTCTGAAAAGTAAATTTCCCTAAATATATGTGTATAGAATAACCCTGACCAGGGCTGGCCTTTGGCAAAATGTAACCAATTTTGCCTCCTAACCTTCTCTTTTCTTCTTCTCCCATATCATCCCCCCACTCGTCCTTGCTCTGCACCTCCCTCCCTATATCCAGACTTGTTTGGGGGAAAAATTGCAATCAGCTCCTTCACTAGTCTAAGGTGTTAATTACAGCATGCATTCTGCGGGAACATTGGCTTCTTAACAACAGCAAGGTTCTCAGTCAAAAAGGAACCTCAGAGGGTGGAGTTCTGAGCCCTGTCAGCCCTGCCCTGGTTCCCCCATGCTCAGGCCTGCGGCTCTGTGTGGGCCCTGTACTGGGCCCTGCTAGATTGTGTTGGCTGCTCTGGCTTGAGCTAGAAGTCAGGAGCCCTGGGTGCTCAACCTGCGTCTCCCTGGCCACCTGAAATTTCGGGAACCAACACATTCTCTGTGAGCCCTAGTCACCAGCTGTCGTCATGCTGGACAAATCCTGGTGTCCGAGCCAACTCACTCATGGGGCAGAGCAGCTGTTGCCAGGTTGCATTATTCTGGGGGGTTCTAGGAAGATGAACTTGGTCCAAAGACTACATATCTCCCACTCCCCAGCCACCCCCAAATCTCTACCTGCTACCACCTTGATAGAGTTCTTTCTTTCAAATACCTATGGAGGGTGATAACCTTTAAGGCTTTGTTAGTCGTTAAAACATTAGTGTGAATTAGCTTATCAGATAAGTAAAATGGACATCAAATAAGTCTCAAGGATTATAGGAGAACAAGTGATATTGATGAGAGGTGGGGGGCATGAACAAGAGGCTGGGTGAAGAGGCTCACGCGAGCATTGGGTAATGGCCGGAAGCATCTCACGGAGGCACCGGGTAGAAGAAAAGGCAGTTATAAACATTAATGGAGCACCTACTATATGTCAGGCATGCTACCAGGCAAAAGCCCCAAGAAAAATGCATTAATAATGTAGTCAACGCTGCCCACACTTTCCCTTGCTGAGCATAGCTGCAGGGTGATCGTAACTTAAGAGACCGGAATCTCCACTCCCACCTCCCACGCCGCCACATCTCAGACACTGCAGGTCCCAGAGGCCTTTCCCAGGGCGAGCTCCTCACAGAGCTAAGCAGAGCATCTGGCTCTCAGGATACAGATGTGTCACACAGCCAGCTTTCGGTTGCAAACCCATGGGCATCTGTTCAAAGGCTGCAGGGAAAACTGTCTAGGTTAAACATTTTCAAAGAAGTACATCGGTTTCCAATATGGCACCTTCCTGAGGGATTTTCACGTGTCATTTTAACTGTAGATGTTTGTAGTGGCTGACTCTGAAACGCAGCCCCTAGGTGACATGAGGCCCTGATATACAGAGTTCAGAAGTCCAATGATCCCAGACAAATGGCAGGTAATACACGCCACCACTGTCCATTAAACCCATTTACGACTGCCGGGTCAGTGCTGTGCCAGGTGGGAGCCCACACGCACTTGGTCCCCTGCACCGGGCATACTTTGGACTCCCTGGCTCTTGTTTCCTGGTATCAGGAAGCCCCTGACCTTCCTCCTCCCCTGAGTAGCTGAGCCCTGCCCCTCTGTGGAACGTAAGGAGGCAGAGAACACTGCTGGCAGCACCTGAGCTTCAGTGGGAAGTGCATGGCGGCCCATTTATCCTCCCAGCTGGGCCGTCCTGTCTTCTGGGCCAGCCTTTCCGGCCCACTCAGCTCCGCCCTCCACAAAGCTGTTGGTGTGATTCTCCCAAGACACAAATCTGCCTATGGCACTCCCACGGCCTCAGGTTATCCTTAGCCTGAAATCACAGTGGTAGCAGAAATAATAACAGCTCCAACAATAACGACAGAGTTATAGGTAACGTGAAGTGAGCTCCGCTCACGGCGTGCCAAGCATGCTTCCCCAAGCGCGGGTGCTGTCTCTTATTCAGTTCCCACAACAGCTGGGAGGGCAGGTGGCAGAGAAGGGGGTGGAGAGTCGGAAAGGTGAGGTCACTGGTCACAGTCACAAGGCTAGCAAGTCAGGCCGCCACCAGGCGTCAGGTTCAAGTTCTGCTGACTTCAGAACCCGTGTTCTCAACTGCTATACCATTTGGCCTCATGGGGTCAGGACCTGAACTTTCCCCATCACAGCTCTGAGCACACTGCATCCCAGTTGTCTGTCAATTTGCTGGGTCTGAGCTCCTCCAGGCCAGGGACTGTGCTGATTCACATTTACTTCGCCAGCACCCAGCAGGGGTCTTGGCACCCGATTGGTGCTCAATCAATGGCTGACAGGGTAACGGATGGATGAGCGCGTGAATGAATCCATCGATCCGAATCAAACCCTGGCCTTCTCCAGGAACCTTGTCTGCTTATCGAAACCCCCAGCATAATCTCATTTCTCTAAATTCCTCCAGCACTTTTTTCTTGTATAATAGTTAATTGCACTCTGTCCTCCAACATGCAATGCTTTTGTCTGTAAGTTACTGATGCCTCCCCAAGCCGACCATAAGCAACATGGGCAAGGATGGCATTTAACCCTTCTTTTCCCGAGTCACCTAGCTCAGGTTGAGCACCTAGCTCTGGGTAAGTACGCTGAGTAGTTCATTCTGACCCAGGAGCGGAAAACAGAACGTGAGGACACCCACCGTGGGAGGACTGACCCTTTGTTCTTTCTGTCCCCCTCCCCTGCAGGAGCCTCCTCTGGCATCATCGACCTCTTGCCGTCCCCCAGCGCCGCCACCAACTGGACCGCAGGACTGCTGGTGGACAGCAGCGAGATGATCTTCAAGTTCGACGGCAGGCAGGGTGCCAAGATTCCTGACGGGGTTGTACCCAAGAACCTGACGGATCAGTTCACTATCACCATGTGGATGAAGCACGGCCCCAGCCCTGGCGTGAGAGCTGAGAAGGAAACCATCCTCTGCAACTCAGATAAAACCGGTGAGTCTTGCATCCAGCCCTCCTGGCATCTGCCCCCTATGTCCCAGCTGGTCAGGCACGGCCACGGCCACCAAGGGCGTGGGAGAAAAGCGGGAGTGTGAGAGGGGCCCTGGGAAAATATTCTGGTCTCTGGTTTTCTGGCTGATGATTTCCTCGCCTTGGGGTAGAGCAGGACCAGGAAAGGGAGGCAGGGTACAGACACAAAGAGTCAAAAAGCTGGGATTGGTGGTTTTCAGACTGGGTTCTTCAGAACCCCAGCATCCCCAGAAGTAACTTAGGGCTGCTGTATGAGGTGGGGTTGCGGGAGGAGGCTTCATCCTTACTTCAAGCAAAGCAGCTCTACCTTCACTATTATATTAATATATAGACAGATTTCCAGAAGTTTATTTTCAATGAAAGGGTCCTGCTAATTTACAACAGCAGTTTGAAAATCACTGCTGTGCATAATGATGATAGCTAAGCTTTGTTAGGCATTTTTCAGCTTGCTGAGCCTGTGTAAGGCAGTTCACAGCTTGGTGGTTAAAAACACTCCCACCACTTGTTGGCTGTGTGATCTCGGGCAAGTGGGTTAACCTCTCTATGCCTCACTTTCTCAGTCTATAAAATGGGCATTATAGTATTATCTACCTCGTAGGGTTTTTATCAGGATTAAATGACGATGTATGTATAGCGCAGTAGAACAGTACCTGACGCGCCGGAAGTCTAATCTGTGTTAGCTCTTCCTATTCTAAACAGTGCCTCACATCTCTACAAACAATTTTACGAAAGCATTATTGTGTTTCCTGTTTTAAGGATAAGGAAACATCCCTGAGACGTTAAGTAACTTGTCCCAAGTTATTCAGCTGGTAAGTATCAGAACTGGAATGTAAGCTTAGATCCAGCTAACTCCATCGCTATTCTCTGGTCACCACACCCCACGTGCAAACACATACACACACAAATACTCTGATATCTTATGAAAATGTTATGTCTATCTTAAATTGTAAGTCCACATTTTCCCATTTCAAATGCTCCTCTTGTTAAAATACCCCAAATAAATGATAACTCCTCTACACTACAGCAGATAGTGCAGTGAGAAGACAGGATAGAAGAACGGCTGACCGTTCAGCTTTGCTACTGAACAGCCAGAGTTCACATGGCAGCTTTTCCACTACTTAAGGAAAATCGAGGAGTTGCTAATCTCACTGAGCCTTAGTTTCCCCATATGTAGAATGGGGAAAATAAACATGAAATAAGGTATGAAATCACTTAGCGGCTCCAGTTAAAAAATCTGTGCTCGACTAATTAACCTGTTGTTATTGTCATAATCATTATTATTTCTAGTTTTATTCCACATTATACTACTACCAGGACCCCACATTTCCTGTTTCAATCAATATTTGCGGTAAAAGCCAATGTATTTTCTGGATATAGAAACTGAAACAGGGGGAGTTGCCCAACTTTTCCCAGTCATATGGTGAATCTGTGTCAGAGCCAGTGCCAAGGATTTGTTTTCCAGATCCTTCGTATAGGAAGGACCCCACAGACCTGCTTAAGGTGGCACTGAGGTTTGGGACTGGGTCCAGAGCTCAGCCCAGGACCCCAGGAATCACCCTGTGGCCCCATCTTCGCAGTGTCTGGTGGGGTGTCCCCACCATGATCCAGAGCCAGCATCAAGGAGACAATGGCTTAGGAGTATACAGATGCATGCAAAGCAGCCCTGGCTGGGGTTAGCGCCCACACACATATAGTCCTTTCTGAAATGTATCAAATACCCTTGGGAGGCAGGCCTGACAAATATAGACCTCTGGCTTACACAGGAGGAAATTAGAATATGAAAGGTTGAGCAACTGGCCGAGGATAACACAACCGATTATCAAAGGAACAGACTTGGCCCCAGCTCCTCTGGCCCGCGTTTCAGGTCCACGCTACTAGACCAGCGGCTCTCAACCCTGCTCTGCACTAGAATAACCTGGCGACCTTGTAAAAGTACCTAGATGCCAGGGCCCTGCCCCAGCTCAGGAAGTCGGAGTTTGGGCGATTCTTTTGTGCAGCCATGGCTGAAAACTCTGCATTAGACGATGATGCCTCACTTTCATCAGGGCAGCACCCCGAACAGGCATGTCAGCCCCTCCAACCCGCAGGTTCTGGCTCTGCTCAGCTTTGGGCTCAGTATAAAGTAACCCTTTGAAAATCAGTTCAACGCTGGCACGAGAAAAGATGCGGAAGATTTTCCTCTAATTTCTCTGACTTAAAAAAATACCTATAGATATCTCCTTGCCCTAAATAAAAAATTATCAGGAACAAATTAAAACTTGATTAGAGCTTTTATATGTCAGAAAAATGTCCAAGTTATAAAAGCTACACAGGTTTATAACAGGCAGCCTAAAAAACACAGAAGAGTATAAAAGAATACAAAAGTCACCTAAAATTCTAATACTTGGAGGGATTTTCTGTTAACAGTTGGTATATTTCACTACCAAATGAAATATTATTTTTACTTCTATGTATATGTAGAATGTTGTTACAGTTTTCCATCTATTTTTATAATACATGTGATACCATTATGTTATGTTTCTCTTAAATAACATTACATATATCCAGATCATTTCTCTATGTGATAAAATATTCTTTAAAAATAAGAATTACATGACAGTCTTCTGTTATTAGGCTTTATTATACTTCATTTAACTGGCTCCCTTTTGTTAGACATTTAGATTGTCTCCTTTTAAATGCAAATAAAACAATGCTGTAATAGGCATTCTTGTAATATATAATAAGCATTCTTGTATATGCCTGTATGGATGCTTCTGATTATTTCCTGACCAGAAGCTGAATTACTGAGTCAAAAAATATAAATGTTAGGAAGGCTATCGACGTAAATTACCAAGTCGCCCTTAGTGAAAATTGCACTGGTTTCCATCTTGTCCACTAATTAAAACTTACCAATGCTGGCCTATCATGAAGTAACTTATTAATAGTTGGATAACAGAATTGATTAGTCACCAAGGGCTAATTGCAGTTTTCAGAAAGAAAGAAAACCACTCTCACCACCAACAAGAAGCATCTCGATGACTAACCACTCTCACCACCAACAAGAAGCATCTCGATGACTAACACCCTTTCATCAGTTTTTCCTCCTGCCATTGTCCAGCAACCCGAGGTGGGGCCGGGGAATGAGGTTGCTCAGCTTTGCCCAGACATTCGGGGACTCAAGATACTTCAATTATTTATCGCTGCCATTTTCAACCACAGAACAGAAAGTTAGAATAGAGGGTTGAACACAGAAGGGTTTTATTAGCTAGACCAGAAAGTGGTGTGCCTCACTTCTACTCACACTTTCTGGGCCAGGATTTGTTCCCAAGGCTCCACCTAACCACGGGAGAAGCAGTGATGTAAGTTAAGCTACGTGCCTAGGAGCAAAGGAAACAAGGTTAGCTGAATACCCAGCAATGGCTCTACCGCAAGGATACTGCGTGAGGCACTGGTGCCCCCTCCAACACCACCTTTGTTGGCCCTTATCTTTCCATTCCTGGTGTGAGCAGTTTCTTTCCTGCTCTGTCTTAGAAACTTCTCTCCCCACATATATCTGCTCCTCCTGCAGGACCCCTTCTTCCTGGCACGCAGCTCTCTTGCTAACTCTGAGTTTCATCTGAATGATACGTGCCACCTGTAGTGCTAGCTACTTTCATACAGGGCTTTCCAAGACAGAGGGGCCAACCTGGTCCAGCAATCACCAGATGACAGAGGCAGAGGTGCCAGCCTGATAGAGCGTGCTGGGATGGTCCCCCAGCCTGCTGGGAAAGAAACACTCCCACACTTCCAGGGATGCCCAGAAAACCACTCAGAGAGACCGAGGTTGTCTGAGGTAGAGAGGAGGTGGGAATTTCACTCCCAGCTGCCTGTTGACTGAGCTGCAAACACTTGTACATCTGCTCCAGGCTGGTGTTGGAGCCGAGCCCAGGAGAGCTCTGGGGAAGTTTGACTCGTGTCCCAGGAGTTGAGGGTACATGAAAGCTGGACTTGACTCTTGCCCAGGGGGTGTGAAGGCAAGAGGCTGATGGGGGCTGCCTCAGCAGTGGGGTGAGAAGAGAGGGGCAGCGGGGGAGGGGCGGCCCTACTACAATTTGGTGGAACACAGATGTTTCTGTTCTAGTCATGGGAACCAAATGGGCAACCAGAAATGGTCACAGCTACAGCCAAGAGGTCTGCATGCCAGGAAGAGGGGATCCAGCAGCAGGAGCAGATGTGGGAGGGAGGGAGAAGTGACCAAGGGAGGGCAATCATGAAAGGTGTCATGAACATCATGAAAGGAATCATGAAAACATCACTTACACCAGGAATGGAGAGGTAAGAGCCAAGAAAGGTGGGATTGAAGCTGGCACTGATGTCCCAGGAAGGACTGCATCACTTACCAGATCAATTCCTATGTAAAGATTATAACAGGCCCTTTCTTATGGGTTTGGGGGGGTGGGGAAAGGAGGGCTAAAAACATATTTCACCGGGGCCCAAACCCACTTCCGTGGCCATGGGGGATCTCTGCAGAGCCTCTCCAAAAACCAGCCAGGGCACCCATGAAGGAGCCCATATGTAGACACCCACGTGACAGAGGACACTGGACATCCCTGGGAAAATGACAAACTTCACTGCTTCTTTAAAGAGACTCCACTTCTTTCCTTCTTATCTGCTTTACCCTGCCCCTGACCATGACTGGAGCTGGAGGAGATTCAGGGAATGAAGGAAGAGTAAAAGAACACACCTTCCTCATCCTTTCCCCACTGGCGGCCACCAAGCCACGGGGCGAGGCTGAGTAGCGAAGAGGGGGAGATCTTTTAACTGATGAGACACTGGTGTTTGGTTTGGAGAGAACCCTTACAGATGATTTTAATATCTGAAAGTGACCAGAAGACGTTAGGATCTGCCAGAGATGTGGGCAAAGAAAGGGAGGGGAGTTGCCAGGGAGAACACTGAAGGACAGGGAAAGAAGTGAAGCTGATTTCTGAGTGTATCATGTCACCAGCGCCGTGAAGAGCCAGTTACCCTGGTGTGGGTGGTGACCCCAGGGACCCAGCTAATGGAGGGCAGGGGAGGGAGGAACCTCTGGAGGGAGGCCAGGAGATACTCCCGTGAGGTCTGTCCTTTCATTCTTCTTCCACCTCTTCACCACAACCTCTCCTGACTCCAAATGAAGCTAAAGGGGAGAAATATGCCTTCTATATCTTCCTGATAGTTATCAGCAGAAATTATAGGAAATCAGTTTAAGCAATAGTGAGGGAAACAAGAAGTATTTAGTAAAATCCCCATAACCAGACCTGGGTGTTTCTTCGATGCAAAGGTGCAGTGGTCACACGAACGTTGGCCTTGGCCAAACCTACAACACTTGGCAACTAAACAGTCTCCTTCCTTCCATCCTTTGGTTGCATCCTGAAGAACGGTAATGCTTTTGTGAAAACAGCATCTGACACTATTTTGTTATGTTATCATGGTCACGAGGCAGTGTAATAGTCCTTGTAATAACTAACAGTCATTGAGCATCTGTTCTGGGCAGATGCTTCACACGCATTTCCTCATTGTATCAAGATGCTTTCAGTTACAAGGAACAGGGAATACAGATCAAACTGATATCAGATGATTAAAAATCAAAATAATAAAGAGAATGTAGGGTTCTTGTAACTAAAAGTGGCCAGAGCTAAACAGCTTCAGGTAAAGTGTGATCAAGGTCCTGGGTCCTTTTCTCTGCAATTTTTCAGATCTGCTGCCATATGTATATCAATTTCATGTTAGCAAATATGGCTGCGGCAGCTCCAAGCTTCCCAGTTATATACTGCAACTTCTAGAGAGAGGTGGTGGTCTCTTCTATTTGCTTTCTGCTAAGAGATAGAGAGTTCTTTCCCAGAACTACTCAGAACAGCTCCAGAATCACTGGCCTGACTTGAGTCACTTTCCTGACAGAAGCCCCATGGCCAGGAGAATGGCCTGCACTACTGAACTCGGGCCTGGGTCCTGAACCACTCGCTGTGGCATGGTCTTTTCATGAGCTTATTTGGCTGAAACCAACTGAAAGCCCATGCCTAGAAGTGGGACTGGTGTTGATTCCTCCCACTCATACCTCCATGGGCAAGGTTTGTACAGGATGTGCAAGAATCAGTCACAATATTCTAGTCTCATGATACATTAGCATAGCCCAGCATCCCTGTCATGATACAATGAAGGAAATCAAGCCTCTAAGAGGCTGAATAACTTTCTCAGCATCATCTAGAGATACAGCTCCACCCCAAGTCTCTCTGAGTCTAGGGCCCATGCTCTTTCTGCTGTATCTGGTTACCTGCTCATTAGCCCAATATTTATGGAACATGTGCATCATATTAGATTTCTGTGTGTGCTACTATGTGTGAGTCCTCTGAGCATTGGTCGAAGAACAGTTCTTCCCCTTCCCATGGCTGTTATCTTGTGACTATAGGACATCATGGCTGGGACCCATGATGTGAATTTTTTTTTAAGCAGGAAAGGAAGTTTTTTTATCAGGGGAGAGAAAAGTCCCATCTGTTGTCGTGTATGGGGAAAGAAGTATTTATTCATTGCTTTGGAAATTTAGGGAACTATGTCTAATGCTGGGAAATCAATGTCCCCTCCTCCCAGCAACTAAAAGTGAGGCAGCTTTCCTTAACTGCACACAGATTAGGCAGAAAAGGAGACATGCTCTGTGGTTGCTGCTGGCAAGCCTGATGAAATAAAATAAAAGCCCAGAACTCTGCGAGAATCCAGCTATGTTAAAGGAACCCAGAGTGGCTGATGTGATTGTCAGAGAGGCCCTTTGACCCTCCCGGAAGTATATGTAAAAAAAAACAAAAAGAGCTTGTGAACCTATGTAATTTTATCCAGGATCTGATGCAGTATCTGAGTATAAGTTAGGTTGGTATTTAAAGCCCAAATGGCTTCGCAGCAGCAGTTTTGCTGTGAGCTTTCTTGAATCTTCCTCTTTCATTTCAGGGAGCTCCACTATGTGTGTTTTAGAACTATTTATTAGACCCAGTTGTAAAAGAGAAAACTGGAATGCCTGTTTCTTTGTTTTCTGAGGTGTGCTAAGTGATGGAGCGGAGATCAGCACAGGGAATCTGGAACCCCTCAAATCCTCTTTCTGCTTTTCAGAAATGAACCGGCACCACTACGCCCTGTACGTGCACAACTGCCGCCTTGTCTTCCTCTTGCGCAAGGATTTCGACCAGGCAGACACCTTCCGCCCCGCGGAGTTCCACTGGAAGCTGGACCAGGTATGGCGCTCACAGCGCGCTTGCCCTCTGCTCACCCGCGTGCAGGGATGGCTGGTGTGGTCCAGGGATGGTGGCAGTGGGTAGGCATCTCACGGTTCTGGTCACTTGCTGATTTGGGGGAAAATCAACTCTGGGAAACACACAGCATCTTAAAGTCAGGATGGAAACTGCAGCCTTAAAGACCAGTCGGAGGTGGGGAGGGACACACTTCCCGGCTAGAACCCGCACCCGTCAGTAGGTGCCAGCGTGTATCTTGTCGACTTTCTCCGCGCGGAGCTCCTGGGAAGCTGATCCTCTCGATCCCCAGGCCCAGTTTCTGATCTTCGTTAGTGCATATTTATGTCATAAATGCTCCGTGTCTCCTCTTTGATGCTCTCTTTGGGTGACGGTGCGGCCTCGCTTTTGGTGACACAGGTTGAGAACAGGGACCTGAGGACTTTGAAGTCATCAGTGACACAGTGCCCTGTGAGCAGTTCATGTTCTTTTCTGAAGTGGGAAAATCTCTGCCTCACTCCAGAGCCTTCTGACTTGTGATCACAAGGGCCGCTGTGTCGTACTTGTCAATGACAAATGAAGTGTCTGGTTGGAATCAAAAGCTTTGAAGTGTCTGTTTCGGAGGGCTGTGCAGCGCTGAGATTGCGGAGGTGGCACTTCTCTGGGTGGCCGTGCCGCTGAAGAAGTGTCAGTGCAGCAAGCCCAGAGTTGGCCTTTGCTTAGATTTGAAGGTGGGGGGCATGAATTTTTGTTCAATGGTTTTACATTGTCAGAAGCGAGTGTGGCAGTCGGCAGGGAAGAGGATCATCGAATGAATGCTGCTTAATGAAGCAGATGAAATGACGCTCATTCTACTGCATCTCTTTTTTGCTTTCTTTCTGCTCAACCCATATTCTGGGAGCTTCTGGGGCCCCCAGTCTTGTTTTCTCCCTCCAAACCCCTCTGTGGGTGCCACCTGCCTCATCTTATTAATTAATTAATTTATTTATTTATTTTTGGCTGTGTTGGGTCTTCGTTTCTGTGCCAGGGCTCTCTCCAGTTGTAGCAAGCGGGGGCCACTCTTCATCGCAGTGCACGGGCCTCTCACTATCGTGGCCTCTCTTGTTGTGGAGCACAGGCTCCAGACGCTCAGGCTCAGCAGTTGTGGCTCACGGGCCCAGCTGCTCCTTGGCATGTGGGATCCTCCCAGACCAGGGCTCGAACCCGTGTCCCCTGCACTGGCAGGCAGACTCTCAACCACTGTGCCACCAGGGAAGCCCCACCCCCCATCTTGTCTCGGGCTGAACATTTCATAATCCTTTCCCTTCTCTTTCCCAATTACCTGTGTCTACCCCACCCTCTCCCTTTTCTACTTAAGCCTCAGACCCCCAGTGGGGCTGATCTCAGAGTGTGTCACTGGGAAGCATGCCAAAAGGGACTCATTTCCACCAAGATGAGTATGACTGCTACCCCCCTTCCTCCATACAGAAGTACTGACATATGCTCTTTAAAAGAGAGATTCATTAACCTCAGGGAATGTCTCAATGGTGGAACATCAGGCAGCGTGACAAGGTCAAGGATGCCAGGCTGATGCAAAAGATGTTTGAGAGAGCCCTGTGGCAACTGCCTAATCCATTCTCAGTAAATCTCATCCTGCTGGACCCCGGGGTTTGGGAAATATGGCATCTGGATTAATATATGTTCCTCTGAATTAGGAATTCTGGGTCTTGCAGAAATTATGCTATCTTGACATTGTTTTTTTGACTTCCCGGCAGCCTCTCAGCTAACTTCCAAAATGCCATTTGGCTTATATGGGATGTTTTTATAAATACGTAATACGAATTGAGGTGAATTAAAATAAATTCCATATCATGAGGGGCTTTAATAAAAAAACATTGCTATACTGGCTGAGATCATTATAGATGCCCTGCAGCATTTCCTAAGATGGGATTGAGAAGCACTGATACAGGCAAATGAAGTCACAGGGTTTGGAATTTAAAATAGGTGAGGAAGGAATTCTGGTTCTATAGATAAAAAATATAGTGAATCTAGGAATTCTGAAATCTATTCCCAAAGTGGTGAATTGAAGGAGGGGCTGAGAGTCACTGAATACCTTCCAAACTACTCTGATCTCATTTATTACCATTCATGGGTGCCCGCTCTGTGCCAGGCATGCTGCATGAGTGGCTCAATCTCATCTCTGCCCCAGTTCTGCCAGGAGGATAATATGAGGCAGGAGACCACAGTCCAGTAACTTGCCCAAGGTCACACAGCAAACCATGGCTAGGACCTGCTTTTATGCTGCCTCTTTGGTGCGCTTGCTAATTAAAATTTTAATTGTTTTTATTTTTTAATTTAAAATTAATTTAGAGATAGGAATTATGCAAAGTGCAAAATGTTTATAGTCTTGATGAAACCCTATGAAACTGTCAAATCTTCACTTTGCTCAAGCTCAGTCTTCCTTGTCTTAGTCAGCTTGGGCTGCCACAACCAAATACCACAGCCTGGGTGGTTTAAACAACAGACATTTATTTCTCACAATTCTAGAGGCTGGGAAGTCCAAGATCAAGGTGCCAGCCAATTCCATCCCCCCGTGAGGGCCCTCTTCCTGGCTGTAGACAGCAGCCTTCTCACTGTGTCCTCACATGGCCGAGAGAGCTTAGGTACATTTCCTTCTTCTTATAAGGTACGAGCCCTATTGGATTAGGGCCGCATCCTTATGACCTCATTTAACCTTCATTACCTCCTAATGAAGGTTGAGCCCTTTCTCCAAATACAGCCGTGTTGGGGGTTAGGGCTTCAACATATGAATTTTGCAGGGACATAATTCAGTCTATAGCATTCTTCTACTAAAGAAATTAACATTAAAAAATGTAAAGGCTGCCTATTGATGACCAGAAGCCCCAGCTCACTTGGACAGCTGCTCATGCCCTGAAAGGAGCCACAGTGCGTGGGATATAAGAAACCTCCACCAAACTCATGCTAGCAATCCAGTGGTATATACAGACAAGCCCAGATTTCTCTGTCCCCTATTTAGCTCCCTATGTAGACAGAAACTTACCAGAAGTTTCTTGGAAGTAAATCACTTGATGCCCAAACTGAGTATACCTGATAAAGTATCCTCTCTCAGGAAGCCATCCCAGGTCACCCTTTGAGTAGTTTGCCTCTCCTCTGTGCTCCCCAGACTCCCCAATACCTACTCTATCCTAGTGACCCATTTGTCCTTCCTCTCTGCTCACTTGGTGCTGAGATCCTGGCGGGCAGGACTGTGTCTTACTCTCTCCAAATTCTCAGTGCAAATTGTAGCCCTGAGCACACAGTTGGTGCCCAGTAAATGCTGGCATAACGATGAAGGGATACTGAGATCAAAAGAAAGGAGAAATGAAGTGACAGAGGGAGAGAGGGAAGAAGAAAAGGAAAATTGAGATCTTTTAAAACCTCCTGGTGATTAATTGATTGTTTGATCCATTTTTATGGAACATTTTAAAATTCTAAAATTTTACCATTTTTACTCTCTGGGTCTGAAACGTTCAGCTTTGATCTTGATAATATATTATTTCAAAGATCTCACTGATTTTACCACCAGTGGCTCTGTAACTGTTACAAAACTTTCTGGCCTTGGCCAGAAAGGGCTCAAGCCAGTCTAATGTATTGTGTATATTCAAATTCCTGGCCCACCTTAGGGATTCCAGAGCATAATAAATGTTCTACTGCCTGATGGGACCTCATTTATTCTGAGCATAAACTGTGTGCCAGGCTCTGCAGCTAAATTAAAGCCTCTGCTCTCTGGAAGTATCCATGATAATGGGGCAAACAAACACATAAACAGACAGTGTACAATCCTATCTACAGTCCTATGTGATGTTTGCTGGGACAGAAGGCAGGGGCCCAGGTAGGGGGAGTCTGTGGGAGCCCATTCCAGAGGCACCTGTCACTGGGAAGGATGGGAGGGCTCAAAGGTGTGGAGCCAGGTAGCTGGCAGGGAATGAGTAGGAGGGCCATCTTCAGGGTACTGTAAACTTTCTGTGTGTCAGGGCACAAGGACAGGGTGGAAGGGGAAGGTGTTGACAGTGTTATGGAACCTGGACTTGGGTCCTCTCGCCTGCATGCAGTAAAGCCAATCTACTGACACAGGTTATGGTGAAGGAAAACACAGCATTTATTGCAGGGTGCCAAGCAAGGAGAATGGGCAGCTCATGCTCAAAAGACCCGAACCCATGAATGGCTTTCAGGGAAGAGTTTTTAAAGGCAGTGTGAGAGAGGGGCCCTCAGCGTACATGATCAGCTCGTGCACAATTCTCAGATTGGTTGGCATCAAGGTGAAGTTTCAAGCATCACCAATCTTCTGGTTTCAACCAGTCTGGAGTCCACTTGCTCTTGGTCAGCAGTTTTCATCTGGTGGGTCTGCTTCCTATAAAACAACTTAGGAATGTGTGTCAGGCTTTTATCTGTATCTTTCAGGGAACTGGGGGTTCGGTGACTCTGCTATGTGGGTGGTTTATAGTCTCAACTGTTACCAGTTTCCTGGCCCAACAGCTCTTCTTTGTTTCTATATCTTCACATTCCTAATCATTAACTCTTTTAAGCCATTCTAATATTTCGTGTGTATTTAAATTCCTGGCCCACATTAGGGATTCTTTTACGACTCAGGGGAGGCCTGGGAGACTAAAGCAAAAGGCTTTTACTTCAAAAGACAGGGACACAGGGGCTTGGGTACAGTTTCAACAGGTGTTAGGACCCCAGTTTGGAGGAGCAGGTGGGAATTAAATGCCAAGAGGCTTTTTATATCATGTTATTGAGTTGGTAATTTATCCCCAAAGAATGAACCACAATCAAAGCATTTTGTTATTCAGTAGAAGACTAAGAATTTGGGGGATGTAAATGTGAGGAATGCTAATATGATGTTCATAAAATGTATCACATTTAAGCAAATGTAACTCAGGCCAGGCCATTCAGTGGGGCCAGTAGCAGGGGTTGTGATAGAATCAGAGTCTTCCACTTCTCTTTCCACAGCCAGGAGATCAAGCACATGACAGATGCTGCTTGTTGGCATGGAAACCAGGGCGTGATAGGTGGGCGGGCCTCCACATAGCTCTTCAGGTGTGTGCCCAGGGAGTGTGGTAGTTGTCACGGAGGAGCTGAGTGCTTCCAAAAAGCCCACCCCTTTGCCCTACACCTCAGAAGGCCTTTGCCAGGGTATATGGACTGCCAAGTAAATCCATTACCAGGCAACCCCAAGAAATGCCCTGGCAATCCAGTGTACCTCTTGAAAAGGGATCATAACGATGAGGAGACTGTCATTTTAATGGGATTTTTACTTATGATCTGCTAATGTAAATCCCTCAAGCCTGCAGTTAGTCATGTGCAAACCCAGACAAGAGCAGAGGAGAAGGCCCAGCTGCCAGCTCACATGGGAAAGTTTTATTAATTCGCAGCCCCTCCTGGCTTTCATGTTATTTGGATATGGTAGACTCAGCATCATGAATTCTAATGATCTGCCCTTTGGACTTGCTGGTGCTAGGAAGGAGACCCACTGATATTTTACAGCCTGTTCACCTATTGGAAGACACAGCTTGAGTGACAGCCTTAACGGACCAATAAGAGGACAGGTGCCCCAGGCTCAGACAAGGGAAAAAGATGCATCTCTGAAAAATCACAAGTAGCACAGGAAGCAGAAGTGAGATCCATTCTGTTGGCCATTGCCTTCTCTGTGCCAGAACTTGTAACAGGCACTGGGGGAGAGAAGAAGGATATGAATGACCCTGTTCTGGGAGCCCACAGCCCTGCCCAGATTATGCCCAGTTTTAGAGACCCTGGAGAGCATTTTCCTGCAAGAGTCCCGAATAATCATGGACAGGAGAAGCAGTCAAAGCAAGTATGGATGCCTGGCTGGGTGAATGTAGGTCCTCATTCAGACTCAACCACCACACAACTCCAGGCCACACAAGAATCCAGGCCTGGTGCACTTCCAGTTGTTCAGAAGTGAGAAATCAGATTTCTACAGAAAATCTTCCAATTTTTAATATTTTCTTATTTAAAAACATATCATCAGACCAAACAAATGTTCTGTGGTATACCTTTATACTCTCGTCACTGATAAAAACAAAAACAAAAAAACAACAACCAAAAAACCCCACTATCATTCGGACACAGGAAAACCACACCATAACATGACTATTTGAGAAGTTTAAACCTTCTTTAATGAGACCCCCTTGTCCTTTCTAAGCGCTTCCTGTCCTAGCCCCTTGCCCCACCCCCCATGAAGAATGCTGGATTCCCAGTATCAGGGGGAGTAGGGGGCATGTCTGGTCCCCAATGGCCCCTCATCACACCCAGAGGAAAGGGGCCAGTGTGAGTGGGGCAGGGTCCCTTAGACCCAGGTGGTCTTCTTTCCTCCCACATAAAGGAGAGAATAAGTCACAGGCCCAAGTTCCCCCTGAAACAAATGACAGAGCCAGGATTTGAGCCAAATACTCACATTTGTCAGGCCAATGCCTTTGCCCATCAGGTCCATTCTACTTGCATAGGAATCTAAAGCTCCTAGAAGAGGCAAAATTCTTTATTCTTGGTGAGAAAAGAGCGTTAGAATGATGTAGAATCAGTTTATTTGCATCTGCTCTTACAGCCAAAATGGGAGTCAAATGAGTGAGTTCAGTCATTATTATAGCCAAGTGCCAAGGAGTTAATTAGAGAATGGTCAGTCCAGTCCAGACCAGTCATCTTAATGAGCAAAATAATTGGGCGTTGTCAGTGCTCTAATTCCACATTTAAAGACTAACTCTTGGATGCATTGGCCGTGTTTCCTCTAAAGCAGTGATGCCACCCCACTCACTGTCCTGCCCTGGACACTGGTCTTCAGGGAGACCTGCTTTCCTTTAGGAACATGTGTCCTAAACAGAGGGGGAGGAAGAATGTCCAGAACCTCTTTTGCCTCTCCTTTTGTAGGAATCCCAAATGATGTTTTCTAAGATGCCAACTTGCAGGGTTGTTCTGAATGGATAATGGACATGGGGAGAATCACAAATACAGTGACTCTGATGTCCTTATTTCTCTGTAATACAGAAGGGCCCCCGATAAGCCCCCACTTCTCTGAGTCCCTCTCCTTTCCTCTTCCCATCTCTAAGAACTTCTAGATATTTGGGGAGATGTGACTTCATGGTGTTGGCGGAGAAGGGTCCTCAGACCAACATAGGACACCCTAGGTCCTCTCGGGCTGGGACTGTGCAATGACTGGATTTCCTGCTCTTTGGAAAGGTGACTGCTGATGTGGTCAGCCCAGTTGTTCTGTTTTCTTTAGAGAGGGCACCAATATGCTGGAAATCCACCACTTCAACCCATTCCCTAAGCTGTGTTCTCTCCACCTTAAAGCTCCTTTCCTGGAAACCTTTCATCCTGCCCCATCTCTGTTGCACTGGTTACCTCTATGCCACAATACCTCACCTGGGCTCCTCGGGGTCCCGAGTGAGCCACCTGTGGTAGACAAAATAATGACCCCAAAGATGTCCACCTCCTAATCCCTGAAATCTGTGAATATGTTACCTTACATGGCAAAGGGTCTTTACAGGCATGATTAAATTAAAGATCCTGAGCTAGGGAGATTATCCTAGATTAGCCAAGTGGATCCAATGTAATCACAAGTTTCCTTATAGGAGGGAGGCAGGAGGATTAGAGTCAGAAAAGATGTGACAGGAAGCAGAAGTCAGAGTGGTATGGGGCCATGAGCCAAGGAATGCAGCCACCCCCATGAGCCGGGAAAAAAAAAGAAACAGATTGTCCATTACAGCCTCCAGAAGGAACACAGCCCTGCTGACACCTTGATTGTAGCCCAGGGAGACTCATTTCAGATTTCTGACCTCCAAAACTGTAAGATAATAAATCTGAGTTGTTTTAACACAAAGGTTGAGGTTATTTCTCATAGCAGCAATAGGAAACGCATACACTGTTCATGAGCTTGGGGAGGCCACCTCCCATCTCCCCGCACTTTACTGAAGTGACCCTGGGCCCAGCTATCCAGGCAGATTCAGAGAACCTTCTGTACTCACAGTGTGTGGTGCCTCTGCCTACCCCCACACCCCTGTCTCTATGGAGCCCCTCCCCTCGGAGGCGTGGCCCTAGGAAGGAGGGAGGAAGGAAGAGGCACTGCCTTTAACATCCCCCATTCACTGCCTACTTTGCTTTTCACCAAGCCTGCTTCCTCACGAGCCTCTGGACTAGGATCCCCAAGGGGCATATTTAGCCTTTCCTTCTGCCCTAAGCCATATTCTTCCTCTAGCCTAAGGTGCCGGCCCCCTCACCAGCCATGATAAGTGGCTCTTATCATCTTCCCTAAAGGTACCTCTCTGCCTTTAGGGAAGAAACACTGAGACCTTCATGCTTGCTTCTGAAAATGCTAAAACAAACTTAGAAAAGCCTCTTTCTCTTGACAGAGCCTCACCTGGAAGCTTACAACTGACAAAGCTGATACATGAATGTATCAGCTAGATAATACCTGTCCTTCCCCTGAAGCACAGAAACCTGCTTCACTGGAAGGTCGCCCCTCGAGTTCACACCTCGCCCCACTGTGCTGTCAGTTTTGTGCCCCAGGGCTTGCTCCCAGGCGAGAGGAGACTCCTGGCTCCAAGGGGCACAGTCCAGAAGCAGCAGCTTTACTGCCCTGGGAGCACCACTCACCCAGAGGGCACGGGAGCAACTAGGTGTGGAGGTGGGGAGCATTTCTGGGCAGCCCCCTGCACTCTTCTCAGGAGTACCTGGGAAGCCAGCCCCCCTACCCCACCTGCCGCAGCCATGACCTTGACAATGCCCTCTTGTACTGGCTTGTTCTCTGTCTCTGACTCACTCTCCCACTTCCTCTTTCCTCCTCCCTAGAAGCAACTGCCAAATGAACCCCCTGCTCTGGTTCGTCTGGGTAGCACAGGTAGAGTTTTGATCTACAAGTGGGCAGTTAACAAACAGCCAGTGCTATTATTATTGGAAAGAAAGGGACTTCTGCAGAGTTTCAGGGGCAGAACTATGATTAAAAGGAGGAAGTTACCAAGAGACAAAAGTAAAGTGAATAAAAGGAAAGAAGGGAAGTTTAGCGAGGTGAAGATGAGTGCTGCCAGATGTGAGTGGAGCTGATCTCAAGCCTAACCAACAGTAAGATCTGATGACAAATAGATAACTCTATCTGTGTCGTACTGGGAACATAGTCTCCACAAATCCACTGAGGGTTTCCCTAGCCTTACTCATCAATATATCCTGAGCCATTTGCTTGAAGAGCTGGTTTCTCAAGACTTTCTTGGATTTCCATTATTACTCAAAGGATTTTCTTTCATTTTTCTTCTGAAGAGCCTATGCTAAAGGAGAATCCAAACTCTTCATGAATTGAGACCTGCAGGAATGTCATTCCATTACCAAACCAAACTTGGGTCTGCTTGCCCAATAGCAGTAAAGCCAATCTACTGACGCTGAATTGTGGTGAAGGAAAGTGCAGCATTTATTGCAGGGCGTCAAGCAAGGAGTCCAGGCAGCTAGTGCCTAAGAAACCAATAGCTTTCAAGGAAAGATTTTTAAAGACAGGATGAGGGAGGAAGGTTGTGGGGTGCTTGATCAGCTTTTGGACATTCTTCTGATTGGTTGGTGGTGAGGTAATTGGGAGTCAACATCATCAACCTTCTGTTTCCAACCTGTCTGGGATCTACGTGCTTGTGGGCAACATACAGTTCACTTCTTCCACCTGGTGGGGGTTTTAGAATCTGCAAAACAGATCGAAGGACAGTTCTCAGAATATTATTTATGGCCCTTGTGGAGGAACTAAAGGTCCTTGACTTTGTTTAATGGCTAAACTATTGTTTTGTCTTGCTTAACTCTTTTCCTTTCTTTCTGCATTTTCTCACTTCTCTGATTAAATTTATTCTTTGGAACTCAGGGAAGGCCTCGGAGGCTAAATTTTTTCTACAGATAAGAGGCAAGCAGAGCATATTGGGGGCAGGGGGGAGTCTGTACCAGGAAGGTCCCATAGGGTCCTGCTAGTCTATAATTCTCTTCTCTGCTTCAATCTCACTGGCTTCTCCCACTCTCTCATTCCATCTTGAAGTAGAAGGCTATACCACTGCTAAATTTAAACAAATCAAATATGCTAATTATCCTATACTTTTCTCCCTTTGCTGTCAGACCTGGTTCCTCTCCGATCTCTTTTCCCCAGATGAGCATCTGCTCAGTAATTCCTTTTGCTCCCATGAAATCATTATTTCTGTCTTAGCCTGTACATCTGCCCAGAGGCAACAAATGCATTTTTTTCAGTAGACATCCAGTAATACATATTTAAAAACAGACTCTCATTTTACTGTTAAAAAGAAAAAAACAATGTCAACACAATTACAAATGCTTGGTAAATCAAATCACTGTTTCAGTAATAAGATGCTCAAGCCTTGGGGTGGTCCCAATGGAAGCAGCTTTGACTCAGTCACCACACTGGCTGTGCCTTGCTCCAGTCTTTTTAGACTGCTTTGGGGATTAGGTGCCAGTGGGAGGGGAGGGAGACTCCTCCTTGGCATCAAACCCAAGTGTCTGCATTTGTTATATGAAAGATATTTTTTCTCTCTGTCACTTCCACAGTATAGAAAGCAAGAAATTGGCAAAATTGAAACCTGATACAAAATGACACATTCTAGTGTTAACGCCTTCATTTAAGAAACACGAGGCAGAGGCACTGATCACCATGAAGTTGCTGTATACTGAGAAGGAGAATTGCACTGAACATTACTTCTGTTCTTACTTTGTGCCAAGCACTTTCTTTTAATTCTAACAGAAATCTTGCAGTTTAGGCAAAACACCCAGGTTAAGGATGAGGAATAGGAGACATAGTAGGGATCTTTCCACATCTCTTATCTAATAAATAGAAGAACCTTGAATATGACCTCAAGACACACATACGCCAAGAGGGTAAAAGGCACTATTATTGACTTGGGAGAATTTACAACCTTAAGGAATATACAGGATGACAAGAATGAATCAATATCCATGCTGATAACTAAGTGTTTAGAACAGGGCATGGATGTCCAGCAAGAAACAGATTCCAAGCTCAGCTTATCAGGAATCATATTTTAGCATCTTTTGAAGTAAAGATCGCCTTGCTCCTGAGGTACAGTGGTGAAAGGGCTGTTCATCCCATAAAACAAGAGAATCCAGTGAAGCTGATTTCCCAGGGAAGACCACTCCTCCGAGGACGTCCTGCAAAGCAATAACCCTGGAGGCCCTGGGCAGTGATATTAATTTGCCCTACCTTCCCTGCTTCCTCCCATTCTCCTGTGAGTCATCTGTTTCCATCCTTAATGTCTAAACATGCAAATATTGCTGCACTTTCTGCTCATCAGTTTAGCTAAAGGAAGTGCCCTTTAATTATGCTTTTAACTAATGAACCTCCTCCATCACCTTGACAATTTGTGCATATTTAGAAGGAAGCAAGGCCTCATTATGAATCAGCTACTGCATCCCTTGGTTACTCAGAAGATGGTGGCTTTCTTGAGACAATAGAAATCAGAATCAAAACACAAAATAAGCCTTGTGATTGCATTAACTTCTAGTAGCCCTTAGGTGTAAGAATGGCAAACAGTCAATAACGTTATATGGGATGGAAAAAAGGAAAACTAGCATTTTTTGAGAGGCTATTTTGTGCCAATCCCTAAGTTCATTGTTTTGCATACATTAAGTCTAAGCTGACCAGTTACTTTTGAAGTTATTTCTTAACTCCATTTTATAGATACTGAAATTGAGGCTCTGAAAGATTAAGTAATTTGCCTAACGTGTTGAACCAAGTCCATTATTCTCCAAAGCTCCGTGTTCTTTTCCATTATGTGTTTATCTTGTTGAGAAGTATTTATATAGCTTGGCAGAATGGGGTATCTGCCAAGTTTTCACCATATTTCTCCATGCATTGATCTCAGCAGACACTCGCAGGAATAATTTGCTTCCATACAATTCCCAGGCACAGACAGATTGGACAACACTATGTATGCACCTATCTGCATGACTTTTTTTTTTTAATATAAATTTATTTATTTATTTATTTATTATTGGCTGCGTTGGGTCTTCGTTGCTGCGCGCGGGCTTTCTTTAGCTGTGGTGAGTGGGGACTACTCTTCATTGCGGTGCGTGGGCTTCTCATTGTAGTGGCTTCTCTTGTTGCAGAGCATGGGCTCTAGGCACACAGACTCAGTAGTTGTGGAGCACAGGCTTAGTTGCTCCATGGCATGTGGGATCTTCCTGGACCAGGGCTCAAACCCATGCCCCCTGCATTGACAGGAGGATTCTTAACCACTGTGCCACCAGGGAAGCCCTGCATGGCTTTTAAGAATAAAACAGAATGTGTCATGGGAAAGCAAGTTATTTCCACTATCTGACTGACCAATTACCTGTTCATCTTTCAAGACCATCTTTCAAGACTCAAGGCTCACATCCTTGATAAAGACTTTCCTGTAATTCCCTCTCCCATAGAGAATTGACCTTAACTTCATGGGGGCCCCAGAATTTTATCACATTTTTCACACTTTATTACACTTATTTGTTTGTTGGTTCATTTCTTCCACTACACTGAGATTTCATGTCTTATTTCACCTCTTTAACATTTAACACAGTGTCTAACACAAACAAATGTGTCCAATAAATGCTGCTTAAATTTTAAAAAATGAGTCCTTATCTGAATGTCATAATCTGATCTTCTACACTGTGATTCCCAAACACTGCTCCATAGACCTACAAGTACCAGTTTGCCTATGTAGGTATTATCTGAGGAACATTGAAAAAAAGCCTCCAAAAACAAAACAAAACAAAAACAAGATGTTCTTTAACAGGTGAATGAATAAATAACCTATTGTGTATCCATACATGGAATGCTGTTTAGCAATAAAAAGGAACAACATATACAGCATATCAATTTACACAACATAGATGAATTTCAAAAACATTATGCTATGTGATACAAACTAGACAACAAAGACTAGATATTCCATGACTTCACTTACATGAAATGTCCACAAAAGGCAATTTTGAGATGGAAAATAGATCAATGGTTGTCTAGGGCTCGAAGTCAGAGTAAAAGTCAACTGTAAATGAGCACAGCCATTTTTGGGTGATGGAAATGTTCTAAAACTAGATTGTGATGGTTGTTGGACAACTCTATAAATTTATTAAAAATTATTGAATCATACAATTACAAGTGAATTTTATGATATATAAAATAAATTTTATCTATACAGCTATTTAATAAAGTTATTAAAATAATAATTGAAAAAAAATTAAAGAATGAAAAGAAAGAAGGAACAAAGAAAACAAGCCACAGTTCTTTGAGCTTGAAGTGTTATAGAATGAAGTTCATCAATGCCAGAATTCCTGGAAATTTAGGGAGTTAATATCAGAAAGGAGGGATATACAGGAGGAGATCTCAAACTCTGAATATAAACTTCCCTCAAATCCTTGTCTGACCCCTGAACTGGGTACACACAGAGGAGACTTTGGAAACCCAGTGAAAATTGATAGCAGGAAAGATGAAAAAACTGATCAGAGATTTTAGTTACTGCTTACTTGAAATTAGACAAATTTTGGAATTCCTCCAAGTTATAAGGACTAGGTAAACATCTAGAGTTTTCCAATGAAATGACAGAAGAGACATATATTAGAAGTAAAGATCATATGCCAGGATTTATGGACTTGTCCAAAATTAAGGGTAAACCCAAACAGTAATACTCTTATATAGTATAAAACCAAACTCTACAGGTACAAGGTGACCATCCAGTAATTTAATAAAAATCAACAATCTCAGAGAAAGATTACAAGAATCCAGAGTTTCTAACATGTACAATCCACAGTCCCCAGTATTAAATATAAATTATTAAACATGTGAGGAAACAGGAAACAATGTGACCTGAGGTTCAGAGTAAAATCATTCAAGAGAAACAGACCCTGAGATGACACAGATATTGGAATTTTCAGAAAGCAGTTTTAAAGCAGCTATTTTAAATTGTTTTAAAAAGCTGTAAAGTAAATGTTGTAACAATGAATGAAAAGATCGAGAATATCAGCAAAGAAATGGAAACTATACAGAAATGTCAAATCTAAAGTACTAAATACAATATCTAAAATGAAAAGAAGGATTTAGCAGCAGGTTGGAGATAAAAGAGTCAATAAACTGGAAGAGAGATCAAAAGCAATTGTACAATATGAAGAGGGAAGGGGAGAGAAGAAAGATTTCTTAAAATCTAGAGCCAGTGAGGGGGAAGGGAGAGAGGAGAAGAAAGGAGAGGAGAAAAGAGAAAATTCTTAAAAGGACCAAAGGACAAGAATAAGTGAATGGGGCATAAAAAAATTAACTGAAAAAATAATGGTCGAAAAATTTTCCAAACTTGGTGCAAAACATCATTTTAAAGTTTGAATAAGATAAGCAAGTTCCAAACTGGATAAATACAAAGAACACTCCTAAGCACTTCATCCTCAACCTGTTGAAAACCAAACATAAAGAGGAAATTTTGAAAGCACCCAGGGAAAAAGAAGAAAAATTATTTTTCATATGGGAGAACAACAATGTGAATTACAGCTGACATTTTACTGGAAATGATGGGGACCAAAAGACAATGGGATGACAAAGTAAGTCTTCAAGATAGAAAGGAAATGGTATCAGATGGGAAAACAAATCTATAAGAAGGAAAGAAGAGAACTGGAAATGGTAAATATGTGAGTGAATATAAAAGACCATCTTTCCTTCTCTCCTAATTTCTGTAAATGACCATGACTTTTACTGCAACAATTACAACAGTGTGTTGTGGTCATATAATGTATATAAATTTAAAATACATAAACTCAGTAGAACAAATGATGAGTGTGGGGAATGGAGTTATACTGTTGCATGGTTCTCACATTTTATGTAAAGTGTTATAATCTTAGCTCTAAGTATACTATGATAAACTAAAGATGCGTATGAAAGAAGGCCTACTTTAAAGACCATGAGATTAAAGGGATGATCAGGAAAAAATACAAGCTCAGGGTGTTGTAGGTTTCTTGAAACAGACAAACAAATGGGCAATGGTGGTGACGATGGCAAAGAACAGTTGATGTGCATGGGCCACAACAGGAATGGAGAAATTGAACCTGGGATTTTTAGACAGTGCTTATGGAGAGTGCTCAAGAGGTGGTATGAATGATGAAGGAGGGACTGATCTTACCTCCCAACCCTTAGTTGAAATTGGGCACAATATTTAAGAATGTAGGGTTGTCTATGTGCCATGAAACAGGGTTGTCAAGGGCCTAGAGAGAAAATTCTGAGGTTTGGGTTTCAGAAAGTAAGCAAGAGAACCAATAGGTGTAAGTTTAAGGGATTTGGAAAATGACCTAGGAGTGTGGGAATAGAGAGCAAGGTGGAATTTGCTGCTTTCATGACTATAAGCAACAGTGTCAACCTTGTCTCTCTGTGTATCAATCATGGTTTTTTTTCCCTTATACTTTGATGCTTTGACATTTGGGGGCCTTGTGGACCCAGGAAGGAAGTACCTCTCCCAGGGTTAATTCAATCCTGGAGATAGTAAATGAATAGTCTGCCAGCACACCTTTGCTATGAAAGCCAATAAATCCAGAGTCCATACCCCACCTGCCTCCTTTGATTGGGCTCCTGCAGACCAGAACACTATACACCTGCCGTAAAGCATTCCAGGGCCAGGTACTGGACAACTAGGGACCGCCCTTATAGCCCAGAGCCCACTTGGATTATTCAGCCAATTATTCTTCCCACGCACTCTGCTTCCTGAGCAACCCTGGTGCTTCCCTGTGTGGCCCTTCATGGTGTGCCATGCCTCCTGTTTGTAGGGATCTATGAGTATAAGAACAACTTCTTTCATGGGTGTATCTTGCCACACCAGATTAAAACAAATCTTAGGTACATTTTAAAACTGTGTATCACTGGGGCCTAGAGGCCTGTGTGTGTCATCTGATAATCAGCATACTGGGATGGAGTAAGTGTCCTTTTTTCCCTTTTAAGCAGAAGTATCACTCTTTGTTCAAATTGTTTATGCTGGTTGTGAAAGTGAATAAAGTGAAGAGGTCTGCAAAAGCAATGATTTTAGCTATAAATTAGAGGTTAAAGGGAAAATTATAAAAATATTTACGAATTAGGGTATCTACAAAGGTCTCAGAAATGATCCCTCATTTGCATCAAGAGCATCCCATATTTACTTGGCATTGCCTTAAATCCTCATCTCTCATCTCCAGACCTTGTGGCCCTTTTGCCATCAAGAGCCAAACCAGCCTCTAGGAACAGCCCAATGGAGGCTCTGCAGTCAATTTCCTTACAATGTAATTAAAGGTACATATTTTGGCCTTCCCTCCTCTTTATCAGAGGGGATGAGTTATTCTTCCTAATCCTGTCCTGACTCCATTGTCCAAGATGAAGATAAGACAGTGCTGGAGCCACCCCTGTGCTTGACCCTGTGGATTCACTGCCTTCTTCTCTTTGGTGGGTAGGTGGTAACTTCCTGTGTGCTCATGGGGAAGAAAACTCTTTCCTATCCCAATAGGAAAGTCTAATATCTGCCTTCATGACATTACATGAAATGTTAGGCACCAAGTACCTCTTGTCATTCTGTTTAGGTTGCCCTGGAAACAGAGCTTGGCATCAGCTTCATAATGTGGTCTGCTTCTATTGAAAGGGTCATGTACCCTTCCATCAAATACAGCCTTCTCAAAAGGTTTCATTACCAACACAAATATAAGGGGACAATGAGGCTTTAGGTATGTGGGCATAAAGCAAAGAGAAACTCGTCTACCTATTATCTAGACTCAAATAAAAAGTGATTTACCAATGGAACAAAAAGAATAAAATACCTAGGAATAAACCTACCTAAGGAGACAAAAGACCTGTATGCAGAAAATTATAAGACACTGATGAAAGAAATTAAAGATCATACACATAGATGGAGAGATATACCATGTTCTTGGATTGGAAGAATCAACATTGTGAAAATGACTATACTACCCAAAGCAATCTACAGATTCAATGCAATCCCTATCAAACTACCACTGACATTTTTCACAGAACTAGAACAAAAAATTTCACAATTTGTATGGAAACACAAAAGACCCCAAATAGCCAAAGCAATCTTGAGAAAGAAAAATGGAGCTGGAGGAATCAGGCTCCCTGACTTCAGACTGTACTACAAAGCTACAGTAATCAAGACAATATGGTACTGGCACAAAAACAGAATCATAGATCAATGGAACAGGATAGAAAGCCCAGAGGTAAACCCACGCACATACAGTCACTTTATCTCTGATAAAGGAGGCAAGAATATACAATGGAGAAAAGACAGCCTCTTCAATAAGTGGTACTGGGAAAACTGGACAGCTACATGTAAAAGAATGAAATTAGAACACTCCCTAACACCATACACAAAAATAAACATAAAATGGATTAAAGACCTAAATGTGAGGCCAGACACTATCAAACTCTTAGAGGAAAACATAGGCAGAACACTCTGACATAAATCACAGCAAGATCCTTTTTGACCTAGCTCCTAGAGAAAGGGAAATAAAAACAAAAATAAACAAATGGGACCTAATGAAACTTAAAAGCTTTTGCACAGCAAAGGAAACCATAAACAAGATGAAAAGACAACCCTCAGAATGGGAGAAAATATTTGCAAATGAAGCAACAGACAAAGGATTAATCTCTAAAATTTACAAGCAGCTCATGCAGCTCAATAGCAAAAAAACAAAAAACCCAATCCAAAAATGGGCAGAAGACCTAAATAGATATTTCTCCAAAGAAGATATACAGATTGCCAACAAACACATGAAAGAATGCTCAACATCATTAATCATTAGAGAAATGCAAATCAAAACTACAATGAGATATCATCTCACACCAGTCAGAATGGCCACCATGAAAAAATCTACAAACAATAAATGCTGGAGAGGGTGCGGAGAAAAGGGAACCCTCATACACTGTTGGTGGGAATGTAAATTGATACAGCCACTATGGAGAACAGTATGGAGGTTCCTTAAAAAACTAAAAATAGAACTACCATACGACCCAGCAATCCCACTACTGGGCATATACCTGAAAAAACCATAATTCAAAAAGTGTCATGTACCACAATGTTCATTGCAGCTCCATTTACAATAGCCAGGACACAGAAGCAACCTAAGTGTCCATTGACAGAAGAATGGATAAAGAAGATGTGACACATATATACAATGGAATATTACTCAGCCATAAAAAGGAACGAAACTGAGTTATTTGTAGTGAGGTGGATGGACCCAGAGACTGTCATACAGAGTGAAGTAAGTCAGAAAGCGAAAAACAAATACTGTATGCTAACACATATATATGGAATTTAAAAAAAAAAGTGGTCATGATGAACCTAGGGGCAAGACGGGAATAAAGACACAGACCTACTAGAGAATGGACTTGAGGATACGGGGAGGGGGAAGGGTAAGCTGTGACAAAGTGAGAGAGTGGCATGGACATTTATACACTACCAAACGTAAAATAGATAGCTAGTGGGAAGCAGCCACATAGCACAGGGAGATCAGTTCGGTGCTTTGTGACCAGCTAGAAGGGTGGGATAGGGAGGGTGGGAGGCAGGGAGACGCAAGAGGGAAGAGATATGGGAACATATGTATATGTATAACTACTTCACTTCGTTATAAAGCAGAAACTAACACACCATTGTAAAGCAGTTATATCCAATAAAAACGTTAAAAGGTTAAAAAAAAAAAAAAGTGAGCCCATAAATGGGGTATACATGTGAATTGAGACTTGAATAACTTGAAGATATCATCCACTTATTTTTACATCTGTAAACATATGAATAAAATAATCCTCACAAGCCAAGAGCAGAAATATACCTCTGGGTTTATTCCAGAATACTAAAAATATCCCTCTGCCATATCTAGGAAAAAAAAAAAAGTCACACTGGGAACCAAAAATAAAATAAGGAAAGAAAGATTCTTTCGTGGGCAGAGTACAAAGCCAGGCTGTGTCTATACTCAGCCCCATGAAGTCAGTCAGTCACTCATTTATAAATCTCAAATGAGATTAAGTTTTAAAATGAACAAATATATTTCAGGGGCAAATATTCATGAAGGAGCTGTGAAAAGCAGGCAGGCTTTGGAGTCTGTCAGACCTGAGTTTGTGGTTGAGCTCTGCCCTTATTAGCTGTGTGACCTTGATGAGTCGCTTCACCTCTCTGAGCCTGTTTCCTCCTCTGTGAAATGAAGATAAGTGTAAACACCTTGGGCTTGGTTGTGAGGATTAAATGATATAATGACTGTAAAGGAAGGTCAATGAGGGAGTGGCAGCAGAGCACTTGATCCATGGAAGTGTGGTATAGGGCCAGCACCACCATAATATACATACACATGGATAGATAAGTAGGTAGGTAGGTAGGTAGGTAGATACATACATACATAGATGATAAACTGTAGAATAAGCACTCTCCTACTTCTAAATTCATTGAACACATGCTTTTTTAGCAGCTTCTCCATACCAGGCCCTGATCTGGTGAAGAGAACTTTGATAGAGCTCTGCTCTCATTATCCAGATTGTGGTCTTAACATATCATTTGTGTCAAAAGAAACTAGATTTTCTTGAAGAAACAGCTAATTCCAGGTTTGGGGTGGAAAGTAAACAATACAAGCCTGGATCCAGTTGTCAATTTGCAGGAAATACTGGGACAGAGCAGCATTTTGAGCTGCATGTGAGTGTGCAGTTAACAAAATCCAGACTGGGAAACTCCACAGGTCAAATGTCCTGAGTTCTTCCACAGATAAATTGTGAGGAAAAGAAAGCGATGGAGGAGGAATCTGTAGATTAAAAAAAGATTTAAACACATAACAAATTAGTTTCTTAATGGGAAAAACTAAACCACAGTGTCTAGGGATACAAATTTGAATGATAAAACTGTACAAGTAAAGACTGTAAAAGTCCGGACACTTCATCCTCCTAGGAGGAGGAAGGGGGTACTGACAGGTGAGGCCAGGGTGGGCTTCTGGGAGCTGGTAAAGTTCCTTCTCTGCCTGGGCAGTGGCTGGAAAGATGTGTGCTCTATAATACTTCATTGGGTTCTACACCTGTTTTGTATGGCTCTCAGTATCTTGACAATAAAAACGTAGCTTTTAAAGGAAGCAGCCTGTGTTGGGGGAAGGCTGCTTTGTGGCTGGAGATACTGCCAGGTGCTATGGCAATGAGTGAAGTCCTAGCCTGACCCTGAAGGAGGTTAGAGTTGAGTGGGAGAGAAGGGTAATTGGATTACCATGATCAGAGCGAGGACAGAGGGAAAGACCGGCAGGGAGGGGCACCTAGCCAGGCCCGGTGGGCAGCCGAAGGCTTGGAGTGAACAGCAGGGACAGGAGCTAACGACTCTGACTGCTGACAACACACTGGCTCAGTGTGAGCGCACAGGGGTGTTGGTGACTCTGTCTTGGCTCTAAAGGAGGTCACTGGGGGATGCGGGCGGATAAGCTGCTCGTAGGCTAGGCACCCTGCCCTGAACTTCACACCACTTCTCCTCCGTGTCTCATTAATTCCTGCGAGGCATTATTGCCCCATTACTCAGATGGGAGGTAACTGAGGCTTAGGGTATAGAACAACTTGCCCTTGATCAACTGGCCAGTAAATAGCAGAGCTGAGAATTGAACCAAACCTACACTCTTGAACCAGCTACACTTCAGGGAAGTCGTGGGCCTGGATCCCCTGACAGGTACAGCTGGTATGTCTGTGGAAGTGGGCAGGCCAGGAGTTGGTGAGCTTGGCAACAGAAAAACACAAACAATAAAAGTTAAAAAGTCATTCTGACCAAGTAAAACAGCAAAGTAATACAGCTTTTTGTTTTAATGAGAACACCAAGCATGGTAAGGGTATGTTACATATACCCTGCTGGGGCACGTGGGAATCGGCCCAGGCTTGCCTGGGGCAACCTGAGGCCTGCAGCTCCTTTCCCAAGTGACAGATGACGCTTTACCATTCAAATGCCCATGGCAGAGGAAGGACGGCTGTGTGTGATATACTTGGGGAAAATATACAACCTCATGAGGGCAGACGAAAGCATATAGAAGCGAGAGAGTGATTTTCGAACAGAAAATCTCAGGTTCACATTGCACTATGGCCGCCCTCTAGCAGTGGGAACTTAGAATATTACTTAACCCCTCCAAGCCCCTGTGTCCTCATCTTAAAAATAGGTTAATAAGCATTAGAGATGTGCATAAAGCACCTGATTCATGCTAGATGATAATAAATTAAATTGTTTTATCTTTGTTCTTATTTTTACTTTTTCTTGCCCATACTAGAGATCAGAGTCTTGGCTTAGCCAGTTTGAATCTGTCCTGGAGGATTCTGGAATTCTGGGCTTTATGAAAACAAGAAGCTAGGCCCTCTAGTGTACTTGGTGGTGGGTGGTAACCTGGCTTCGTGGTTAAATGCACAGATTTCTGAACCTGACTTTCTGGGTTTGAGTCCCAGCTCTGCCATATTTAAACTTGAGAAAGTAAGTTCACCGGGTCTCAATTTCCCCTTCTGTAAAAAATAGGGATAAAATAACACCCCATAGGGTTGGAAGGATTAAATGTGGTGATACAACGCATTGCGCCTTGCATAGCTTTCTGACTCCAGGCTTTCTGCGTCCCTATCAGTCTGACCAGAGCCTTCTGTGGGCATCACAGGCTACCCTGGGGCTTCTCAATTCCTGTTCCCATTGCAGAGGTTCTAACCTTAAACACTGACTCGGTGCAGGCTAAAGGCATGAAAGACTTAAGTCTTTGCTTCCTTCTACTTCTCAGCCCATTGGAGGCGCTTAGCTGCCTAGGTCTCTGCTCTGTGGATCATATGGGCTCCACACCAATCACTTCCCTTTTTTAAAATTAATTTATTTATTTATGGCCACACCCCGCAGCATACAGAACTTCCCCAACCAGGGATCGAACCCATGCCCCCTGCATTGGAAGCGTGGAGTCTTAACCACTGGACCACCAGGGAAGTCCACCAATTGCTTCTTCTCTGTGCGTGTCTCCACCTCCACGGAGGTGGGAAAGGGGCTTTTAAATCTTATGAAGGAAGGATCCCTTCCTACTGGAACCGAGGCTGTACGTGAATGCCCTCGGTGCCTGTGTGTTAGACACTCGTTCTCAGAAGAAGCAGCTCATGGGCAACACCATGGAATCATCTGCCCCACAGAGTAGGGGTTCCCACTGAGTTTCATTCCAGAACCTTAAGGCTGAGACACAGAGAAGGCTTTTATCCTCACGGCCTGAACTGCCCTGGACCACTAAGGGATGTGGCACATCCCCTAGGAGTATGTTCTGAGCAGACTTGGCTCCTGAGAGCAGGATTCTGTGACTTGCCACCTTCCAGGTAAGGGCAGTCCATTCACCAGGCAGTGTCGTGGGCTGAACACTGGCACCACCATCGGCTCAGTCGCCATGGGGCAGACCCCACACCTTGCAAAGGTCCTACAGCATGGCCTGCCTGGCAGTGATGTCAGGGAAAGCTCACATGTGGTCAGTTAAGGAAGCCTAGAAGGCTTCCTCATTGCACTTTATCACTGGAGGCTGCTCCATTTTCGCATTTCATCTAACAGCCCCCTATCTAGGGAGAGAAAGGCGGGACATTTAAAGGCTGTTCATTTAATAAGATTTTAGCACAGTCTCAAACTCCTGCAAGTCATCTGTCCCTAATAGACTTCAGGTTTTTTATCCAGGGAGGAAAGCACAATTGGTCACTTCAAATCTTGAAAAACACACTTTACAGCACAGCTGGAGTCAAGTGTTAATTTGTCTTTCCATGTCTCCATGTGACTCACCCATCTGGCCCCCCTCCAGCCTTTTGTCCACTTGGCTACATGGCTTCGGCCATTTTTCCGAAGACATCACGGGGGCTGCAGCACCACTGCCTGACCTACATGTTTCCTGAGTGCCCATTTCACCCTTGCCCTGGGTCTGCTGGTGTGGTTCACATACCACTGGTATACAGGAAAGCTAGTCATAGCCAACCTATAAGAACACTTAAGTGTTTCATGGGAATCAACTCATTTAATTTGGGAGATATTAGTCTATCACCAATGGCATTAAGGGGGAGAAATTAGAAATACACAAATGGGGGCTTCCCTGGTGATCGAGTGGTTAGGACTCCATGGTCCCAATGCAGAGGAGCCCGGGTTCGATCCCTGGTTGGGGAACTAGATCCCACATGCATGCCACAACTAAGACCCGGCACAGCTAAAATAAATAAATATGTTTTAAAAAAATAGAAATACATGAATGGATTTTTAAAAATTTGTTGCCCATTTATTTTAATGTGTAAGAGAAAAAGTGTAACTTGCACATTACAACTGTGATTTCAGAGCTATGAGATGATATTAAACTACTTTCTAAGTCAGTTTATTTAAGTACAAGTGAGTTGACTTAAAGAAAAAATATTAAGAAAATGATAGTAGGAAAAGTGTGTGAATTTGCACATTTATTTAACAAATACGTCCTTTGAGCACCTAGTACATGGCAGGAGTTGCTCTGGACCCTAAAGATACACAGTGAACAAAGCAGGCAAAAATCCTGGACCTTCAAAACACCCGAGGAAGCACTTCACTAAAGTTATTCGAATGGCCAGTAAACTCTTGAAAAGAGGCTCAACTTTATTAGACATCAGGGAAATGCAAATTAACTCCACAATGAGCTGTTCTAAACATCCACCAGAATGGCTAAGAAAAAGGGGAAAAAAAAAAGAAACAAGACAATACTAAGACTTGGCAGGAATGTAGAGCAATTGGAACTCTTGTGTATTGCTTATGGGAATGTAAATTGGTACAGCCACTTTGGAAAACTGTTTGGCAGTATTTCTTAGTATCTCCTGGTAATTCTCCTAGTAGTCCCAGAAGTTTCACTCCTAGTAGTCCACCCAGCAAAAACACATACATATGTTCGCTAAAAGACATGGACAATATTTGGGAAATGAATGGGTCTCAGGAAATGCTAGTGGAATGAATTAAAACCTATCTGAACTGCTTTGTGCAGAGACAGATACGACAGTATCCCTGTCCTTGAGTAGACCCAGAGTAGATTCTCTTCACTGAATGCACTTTTCCTAAGTGTGTACTGTGTCCTGGATTTCATGCTAGGCACTAGGAATGCAGGGCTAAATCAGAGATGGGCCTTACCCTCTCAGGAAACAACAGTTGCTTCCTCGGCAACCAGGAGATCTTGCCCTTTTGCACTTTGCTCAAGGAAATTTGGTTGAATGAATATCAATAGGGACAACCCTCATTTATATTCTGTAACGATTTTTTTATGTAATTATGTAGCCTATCTCCATGAGAACAGGAACTTCCTCTGTCTTATTTCCTGCTGTGTCCCCCAGGACTAAAGCAGTGCCTGCCCCATAGCAGGGGCTCAGGGACTATATGCTGGAGGCAAGGATGAATGGATGGGTGGGTAGATGGATGGATGGATGGATGGATGAGTAGGTGGGTAGGCAGATGGATAGATGCACGGATGGATGGATGGATGAGTAAGTGGGTGGATGGGTGAAAATGAACATAGATGGGAAGAGGTCACTAGTCTGTAGGTAAACTCTGCTCCCACTCGAGGTAGGGGCCTCCCACCATGTAAGGAATATCCACAAAGAGTCTGATAAACCTTACTCATCTCTACCAAGGACTCTCACCGGCAGTTTGAATTGTTACAATCAACCATGGACTTTTTCTTTTTTACTTAAGACATAGATTAATATTTCAGGAGAACATGGTTCTAATTTACAGCGAAGACCTTTGGTTTAATCAGCACAAGAAAAGAAAAAAAAAAAAAAAAAAGAAGTCCATGAACATCATTGACCCACTTATGTCTTCCCATTGCACTCCTAGCTGGGTTTACCTCTTTGGCCTTTAATTATTTTATTCTCTTGTGTGGCCTTATCTCTGACACTTTAGGATGAAAATGTGATTTGCCATTCAGAGGTTTCAGCAAAAATCACACTCTAGTCAGCAAATTGAGAGTCTGATAAAGGAACAGAGGGATGGAGTGAGGCTTTGAACGGATGTCTTTAAAGTGTTTTTAATTAAATCTGTGTTATTATTTAGGATGGCGGAGAATCATTTACATGCAGTACAGGGTTTGTTTGGAATCTCAGTCATGCTGTTCTTATAACTGCAGCATGAGTCACGGAGCCTAAGGGCAGTGTGACAAGTTTGCTTCTTTAGTCAGATATGTTGTGAGCAGCACCTACTGTGTATACCTGCTTTATACTAGTCATTAAGCTAACTTCTGTGGGGGTCGCAAAGAAATACTTGGCAAAAGTGCTGCCCTATCATACCAGGAGCTGGATGACATTACCAGGTTGTAATTCAGCAGAAGAGAGGAGGGGGTTGAAGGACTGAACATTACTGAGTTTTTCTGGGCTGGGATCTGCTCTAGGTGCTTTGCCTGCTTTCACTCTTTTAATCATCACAGCAGTCTGCAAAGAAGAACCATTACCCTCATTTCTCAGATGGGAGATCTGAAGCTTGGAACATTGAAGTGGCTGGTCCTAAGCCACACTGCTCCTTAGTTGGGCTCTCTAAAAACCTGTGTTCTTTCTGCTACAGCAGACTGCCTCCTGGAGAGGCCGAGGGGGCCACCACCCGTGAAGGCCGGCCTTACCCAGAGCTGCAAATCACGTGGCCCAAGATGCTAGTCAGAGGCGGGGGAAAGGGCCCTAGGCTTTTTCAGCAAAACTTCTCCAACCCCCAGACTACAGGACCCCCTATGAAACCTCTCTCACTTCCTAGGCTCTTCCTTCAAAGCATTTGTCACAATTTAAAATATATTGGGGGACTTCCCTGGTGGTCCAGTGGTTAAGACTTTGCCTTCCAATGCAGGGGGTGCAGGTTCCATCCCTGGTCGGGGAGCTAAGATCCCACATGCCTCACAGCCAAAGAATCCAAAACATAAAATAGAAGCAATATTGTAACAAATTCAATAAAGACTTTTAAAAAATAAATAAATAAAATATATTGGTGTTTGTATGATTATTTGAAAAAAACATGGGAGCTACAACTCAAAATACTCCACACTTAACCCTTGAATTAAGACTGACCATCTGAGAACCACATAGTACCTGGACTTAATCGCAGGGCCCCTCTCAGAACAGTTTTATCAATAGCGACTTCTCCTGAATACTCACTGTATGCTGTGTCGAATTGAGCACCCTTTGTGCGTTCTCTTATTTATCCTTACCATGACCTGTCTTACAGATGAAGAATCCTGAGACTTAGGGAGTTTAATTTGCCCTAAGTCACACAGGTGGTCATTGGCAGAACTGGAAATCACACCTAAGCCTCTTCAAAGCCCTGTTGTTAATCTTACACTACGCTATCTTTCTAGTTCTGCATTCTTATTGGAGTGTACCTTGATGTTAAACTTTCAGACCACGTTGAGTGTGTTATAAGAACCAGCCCCCCAAACTCATCAGATTAATAAAGGGTGATGTTGAGCACAGTGGTGTCTACACCACCCAATGTCTCCTTTTGAGAACCCAAAAGAGAGATTTCTGTCTGGACTCAATGCAAGGAAGAACTCTGCTTCTCTTTGACAAAAGCTGCCTCTTCGTTTCATGAGCGTGGTACAGCAGTAGGACTCACTAGGTTTCCTCTGTGCATCGGCTTCCGTAGAGTGTAGAACAAACATGTGGCCCCTCTGCCAAAGAACATAGACCCTTTCAGGACACATTTAGGAATAAACCACACATACTCCCTCCAAAGCTTCATCTTAACTTTCTGTCTTAGCCCAAGTCCCCAGAAAGCAAAGCCCAATGTGAAAATGTATGAGTTTCTCCTTTACCATAAGGAGTATAAGCCCAAGGAGATGAGAGTGAGGGGAAAGGGAGTGAGGCAGGAATGAGGGAAATCAATAAAGAGGGTGTGTTCCAGCCAAGACACGGAAACAACCTAAATGTCCCTTGACAGATGAATGGATAAATATGTGGTACACAGATACAGTGGAATACTGCTCAGCCATAAAAAGAATGAAATAATGCCATTTGTAGCAACATGGTTGCAACTAGAGATGATCATACTAAGTGAAGTAAGTCAGAAAGAGAAAGACAAATGCCATATGATATCACTTATAAGTGGAATCTAAAATATGACACAAGTGAACCTGTCTATGAAACAGAAACAGAATCACGGACATAGAGAACAGACTGGTGGTTGCCAAGAGGGAGGGAGATGGGGGAGGGATGGAGTGGGAGATTGAGGTTAGCAGACATGAGCTTTTATATATAGAATGAATAAACAACAAGGTCCTTTTATAGCACAGAGAACTATATTCAATATCTTATGATAAACCATAATGGAAAAGAATATTAAAAAAGAATGTATATATCTGTATAACTGAATCACTTTGCTGTACAGCAGAAATTAACACAGCGTTGTAAATCAACTATACTTTAATTTAAAAAATATTAAAACTGAAAAAAAAGAGGGCGTGTTACCAAGCTTAGACATTTCTTGCGATCAAGTTCAGTTGATGGCTCTTCCAAAGCAGTTATTAACTATGAATAATTAACTACTGTGTCTTAGGTGAGGAGAGAAAGGGAGAAAGTTTGTCCACAGGCACCTGTCTCCCCTTTTCCCCAGGAGCATTCACTCCCTTGTATGTCTGGGTGTCATAAGTCCTGCTGTGCCTCATGGCTCGGAGATGCCTGGGGAGCCCACAGCAGGGTGAGGGCTGTTGGGTTGTGCCCTTGAGAATCCCATCACTGGGCAGCATCTGGGTAGAGAGTTGCCACAATGGCAGCTGGAGCCAGTGTGTGGCCGTGCCCTTCCCCACCTCCTGCAGAAAGATGGTGCCGAGACCTGAGGTGGACCAGACAGGTGTCTGATAGACTTTCCTTCCCACATCTTCCTCTCCATGGCTTCTTCCTATTTCCTAACTTATTTTTTAACCTGTACTGATTTTATCCTCACAAGCCACATTCAGTCTTCTTTCGAATGGGTTGAGCAATAAATAAAAGTCAACAATCTTTGCTGTGTGCTAATCCGGTCTCTCCGATAAGAGTCATATCCTCAAGGCACCCCTTCTTGTTCATCCCCAAGGGTGGCTAAAGTGCGTGCTTGAGGCTAAATTGGTGCAACCACTAGCCATTGTCACCACTTCTCTACACAACTAGGTAGCCTTGAACTTGCATCTCATGCCAAGTGTAAGGCTTGGTTTCCTGAAGGGTTTCCTCTAAGCCTTGGTTACATTTGTTATTGGAAACCCCAAGAACCTGCAAGAACAGCATTCCTTGGAGTCCCCAACACTGAGCACTTGATAAATGTTTTTGCACTAACTCAAATAATTAACAATGATTATGTAATAATAATAACCATTTATTGAGCATTTACTATATGCCCAACCGTGCCCTAGAACTGGTTTATGTTGTTTAATTTTCACAGCACTCAGCTCCTACCATCTGTGGCTCAGTCGTATAATCTGATGACAAAAATAAGATTTCTATGATGATGGATTTTGCTAGAAAAAAATTCATATACTATCTCTCTGACTCTGAAAATATCAAGCCAATATTGAGTCCTTGGAGAGTTTGCTGTCTCCAGATGCTTCTCTTTCTCCTGATTGCCTTGGTCTCAAGGGTTCCTTTTCACTGTGTGACTCACAGCCCATCTACCAACTGCACTGAAAACCATTTACCGGGACTCAGCAGCGAGGCAGCCTTTCATTACCTGATGTCTTCAAGGTCCTGAATGTGTAATTAGTTTGATTGGACCTTGTAATTAAATGGTCAGCCAAGCACATGGGAGGATAACTTCTGCTTGGACATTCTCTTCTTTTTCTGGGCTGAGGCCCTGAGAACTGCATCACCACAAACAAAGACCCAGCGAGGTGCCGAGCTGCCCTAAGGCTGGGATGCTGGGGCAGCATTTAGAGATGGAGGGGCTGGTCTTTGTGCCGGGCAGCTCTGATCACTGGCAGAAGTACCCTCGGTGTAGTGGGTGGTACAATCCCTCCATCTCTAAATATTTCTCATAGAGTGTCTCTGTCTGGCATGCCCAGGTGCCTGAAGTTCACCCCTTGCCTTGCATGGGGTACAGAAACCTAAGACCCCTGTAAAATATTCTCATTGAGGGGAGGGCAGGGGGTGGATATCAGAGCATTTCATAGGGAGCTAGGAAGGAATTCAGGAATTCAGAGTTAGCTTATGATCCCCAAGGTTTCTGAACATAAATATCTCCTTCTTCATCCACTCAGCATAACAGGAAGGCATTTCTTCTCATTGAATATCAGAGGCTGGTCCCCAAATCAGTCTTATTGGTAATTATTTAAGGACACAGAAAATATCTGGGAATTGAGCAAACAAACCAAGCAGCATATATACATATACGGATGACCACAGAAGAAAAGCATATTTGATGATACAAATGAACTAATTTACAAAATAGAAATAGACTCACAGACATAGAAAACAAACTTATGGTTACCAAAGTGGGAAGGGAGGGCATAAATTAGTTTGGGATTAACATATACACACTACTATATATAAAATAGATAACCAACAAGGTCCTACTGTATAGCACAGGGAACTATATTCAATATCTTGTAATAACCTATAATGGAAAACAATGTGAAAAAGAACATACACACACACATAATATATATATATATATATATATCACTTTGCTGTATACCTGAAACTAACACAACATTGTAAATCAACTATATTTCAAATTAAAAAAAAAAAGATTAGGAACCAAGATGGCGGAGTAGAAGGACGTGCTCTCACTCCCTCTTGCGAGAACACCAGAATCACAACAAGCTGCTGGACAATCATAGACAGGAAGACACTGGAACTCACCAAAAAAGACACCCCACATCCAAAGACAAAGGAGAAGCCACAATGAGACGGTAGGAGGGGTGCAATCAGAGTAAAATCAAATCCCATAACTGCTGGGTGGGTGACTCACAGATTGGAGAACACTTATACCACAGAAGTCCACCCACTGGAGTGAAAGTTCTGAGCCCCACGTCAGGCTCCCAACCTGGGGGTCTGGCAATGGGAGGAGGAATTCCTAGAGAATCAGACTTTGAAGCCTAGCGGGATTTGATTGCGGACTTCAACAGGACTGGGAGAAACAGAGACTCCACTCTTGGAGGGCACACACAAAGTAGTGTGCACATCAGGACCCAGGGGAAGAAGCAATGACCTCAGGGGAGACTGCAGCAGACCTACCTGCTAGTGTTGGAGGGTCTCCTACAGAGGCGGGGGTTGGCTGTGACTCACTGTGGGGACAAGGACACTGGTAGCAGAAGTTCTGGGAAGTACTCCTTGACGTGAGCCCTCCCAGAGTCTGCCATTAGCCCCACCAAAGAGCCCAGGTAGGCTCCAGTGTTGGGCTGCCTCAGGCCAAACAACCAAAAGGGAGGGAACCCAACCCCAGCCATCAGCAGTCAAGCGTATTAAGGTTTTACTGAGCTGTGCCCACCAGAGCAATAGTCAGCTCTACCCACCATCAGTCCCCCCCATCAGGGAACTTGCACAAACCTCTCAGATAGCCTCATCCACCAGAGGGCAAACAGCAGAAGCAAGAAGAACTACAATCCTGCAGCCTGTGGGAAAAATAAACCACATTCACAGAAAGATAGACAAGATGAAAAGACAGAGGGCTATGTGCCAGATGAAGGAACAAGATAAAACCCCAGAAAAACAACTAAATGAAGTGGACATAGGCAATCTTCCAGAAAAAGAATTCAGAATATTGATAGTGAAGATGATCCAGGACCTAGGAAAAACAATGGAGACAAAGATCGAGAAGATGCAAGAAATGTTTAACAAAGACCTAGAAGAATTAAAGAACAAACAAACAGAGATGAACAATACAATAACTGAAATGAAAAGTACACTAGAAGGAATCAATAGCAGAATAACTGAGGCAGAAGAACGGACAAGTGGCATGGAAGACAGAATGGTAGAATTCACTGCTGTGTAACAAAATAAAGAAAAAAGAATGAAAAGAAATGAAAACAGCCTAAGAGACCTCTGGGACAACATTAAACACAACAATATTCGCATTATAGGGGTCCCAGAAGGAGAAGAGAGAGAGAAAGGACCTGAGAAAATAATTGAAGAGATTATAGCCGAAAACTTCCCTAACATGGGAAAGGAAATAGCCACCCAAGTCCAGGAAGCGCAGAGAGTCCCATACAGGATAAACCCAAGGAGAAACATGCTGAGACACATAGTAATCAAACTGTCAAAAATTAAAAGCAAAGAAAAATTATTGAAAGCAGCAAGGGAAAAACGACAAATAATATACAAGGGAACTCCCATAAGGTTAACAGCTGATTTCTCAGCAGAAACTCTACAAGCCAGAAGGGAGTGGCATGATATACTTAAAGTGATGAAAGGGAAGAACCTACAACCAAGATTACTCTACCCGGCAAGGATCTCATTCAGATTCGATGGAGAAATCAAAAGCTTTACAGACAAGCAAAAGCTAAGAGAATTCAGCACCACCAAACCAGCTCTACAACAAATGCTAAAGGAGCTTCTCTAAGTGGGAAACACAAGAGAAGAAAAGGACCTACAAAAACAAACCCAAAACAATTAAGAAAATGGTCATAGGAACATACAAATCAATAATTACCTGAAACGTGAATGGATTAAATGCTCCAACCAAAAGACACAGGCTTGTGAATGGATACAAAAACAAGACCCATCTATATGCTGTCTACAAGAGATCCACTTCAGACCTAGGGACACATAAAGACTGAAAGTGAGGGGATGGAAAAAAAAATTCCATGCAAATGGAAATCAAAAGAAAGCTGGAGTAGCAACACTCATATCAGATAAAATAGAAGAATGCTACAAGAGACAAGGAAGGACACTACATAATGATCAAGGGATCAATCCAAGAAGAAGATATAACAATTCTAAATATATATGCACCCAACATAGGAGCACTTCAATACATAAGACAACTGCTAACAACTATAAAAGAGGAAATCAACAGTAACACAATAACAGTGGGGGACTTTAACACCTCACTGACACCAATGGACAGATCATCCAAAATGAAAATTAATAAGGAAACAGAAGCTTTAAATGACACAATAGACCAGATAGATTTAATTGATATTTATAGGACATTCCGTCCAGAAACAGCAGATTACACTTTCTTCTCAAGTGCACACAGAACATTCTCCAAGATAGATCCCATCTTGGGTCAAAAATCAAGCCACAGTAAATTTAAGAAAATAGACATCATATCAAATATCTTTTCTGACCACAATGCTATGAGATTAAAAATGAATTACAGGGAAAAAAACTTAAAAAACACAAACACATGGAGGCTAAACAATACGTTACTAAATAACCAAGAGATAACTGAAGAAATCAAATAGGAAATCAAAAAATGCCTAGAGACAAATGACAATGAAAACATGACAATCCAAAACCTGTGGGATGCAGCAAAAGCAGTTCTAAGAGGGAAGCTTATAGCTATACAAGCCTACCTCAAGAAACAAGAAAAATCTCAAATAAACAATCTAACCTTACACCTAAAGGAACTAGAGAAAGAAGAACAAACAAAACCCAAAGTTAGCAGAAGGAAAGAAATCATAAAGATCAGAGCAGAAATAAATGAAATAGAAACAAAGAAAACAACAGCAAAGATCAATAATACTAAAAGCTGGTTCTTTGAGAAGATAAACAAAATTGATAAACCATTAACCAGACTCATCAAGAAAAAGAGGGAGAGGACTCAAATCAATAAAATTAGAAATGAAAAAGTAGAAGTTATAATAGACACCATAGAAATACAAAGCATCCTAAGAGACTACTACAAGCAACTCTATGCCAATAAAATGGACAACCTGGAAGAAATGGACAAATTCTTAGAAAGGTATAACCTTCCAAGACTGAACCAGGAAGAAATAGAAAATATGAACAGACCAATCACAAGTAATGAAATTGAAACTGTGATTAAAAATCTTCCAACAAACAAAAGTTCAGTACCAGATGGCTTCACAGGTGAATTCTATCTAACATTTAGAGAAAAGCTAACACCCTTCCTTCTCAAACTCTTCCAAAAAATTGCAGAGGAAGGAACACTCCCAAACTCATTCTATGATGCCACCATCCCCCTGATACCAAAACCAGACAAAGATACCACAAAAAAAGAAAATTACAGACCAATATCATTGATGAATATAGATGCAAAAATCCTCAACAAAATACTAGCAAACAGAATCCAACAACACATTAAAAGGATCATACACCATGATCAAGTGGGATTTATCCCAGGGATGCAAGGATTCTTCAATATACGTAAACCAATCAATGTGATAAACCATATTAACAAATGGAAGAATAAAAGCCATATGATCATCTCAATAGATGCAGAAAAAGCTTTTGACAAAATTCAACACCCGTTATGATAAAAACTCTCCAGAAAGTGAGCATAGAGGGAACCTACCTCAACATAATAAAGACCATATATGACAAACCCACAGCAAACATCATTCTCAATGGTGAAAAACTTAAAGGATTTCCTCTAAGATCAGGAGCAAGACAAGGATGTCCACTCTCACCACTATTCAACAGAGTTTCGGAAGTCCTAGCCACAGCAATCTGAGAAGAAAAATAAATAAAAGGAATACAAATTGGAAAAGAAGAAGTAAAACTTTCACTGTTTGCAGATGACATGATACTATACATAGAGAATCCTAAAGATGCCACCAGAAAACTACTAGAGCTAATCAATGAATTTGGTAAAGTTGCAGGATACAAAATTAATGCACAAAAATCTCTTGCATTCCTATACACTAATGATGAAAAATCTGAAAGAGAAATTAAGGAAACACTCCCATTTACCATTGCAACCAAAAGAATAAAATACCTAGGAATAAACCTACCTAGGGAGACAAAAGACCTGTTGCAGAAAACTATAAGACACTGATGAAAGAAATTAAAGATGATACCAACAGATGGAGAGATATACCATGTTCTTGGATTGGAAGAATCAATATTGTGAAAATGACTCTACTACCCAAAGCAATCTACAGATTCAATGCAATGTCTATCAAATTACCAATGGCATTTTTTACAGAACTAGAACAAAAAATGTTAAAATTTGTATGGAGACACAAAAGACCCCGAATAGCCAAAGCAGTCTTGAGGGTAAAAAACGAAGCTGGAGAAATCAGACTCCCTGACTTCAGGCTATACTACAAAGCTACAGTAATCAAGACAATATGGTACTGGCACAAAAACAGAATCATAGATCAATGGAACAAGATAGAAAGCCCAGAGATAAACCCATGCACCTATGTTCAACTAATCTATGGCAAAGGAGGCAAGGATATACAATGGAGAAAAGACAGTCTCTTCAATAAGTGGTGCTGGGAGAACTGGACAGCTACATGTAAAAGAATGAAATTAGAACACTCCCTAACACCATACACAAAAATAAACTCAAAATGGATTAGAGAACTAAATGTAAGACCGGACAATATAAAACTCTTAGAGGAAAACATAGGAAGAACACTCTTTGACATCAATCACAGCAAGATCTTTTTTGATCCACCTCCTAGAGTAATGGAAATAAAAACAAAAATAAACAAATGGGACGTAATGAAACTTCAAAGCTTTTGTACAGCAAAGGAAACCATAAACAAGACGAAAAGACAACCCTCAGAATGGGAGAAAATATTTGCAAACGAATCAATGGACAATGGATTAATCTACAAAATATATAAACAGCTCATACAGCTCAATATGAAAAAAGCAAAGAACCCAATCCAAAAATGAGCAGAAGACCTAAATAGACATTTCTCCAAAGAAGACATACAGATGGCCAAGAAGCACATGAAAAGCTGCTCAACATCACTAATTACTAGAGAAATGCAAATCAAAACTACAATGAGGTATCACCTCACACCAGTTAGAATGGGCATCATCAGAAAATCTACAAACAACAAATGCTGGAGAGGGTGTGGAGAAAAGGGAACCCTCTTGCACTGTTGGTGGGAATGTAAATTGATAGAGCCACTATGGAGAACAGTATGAAGGTTCCTTAAAAAACTAAAAATAGAATTACCATATGACCCAGCAATCCCACTACTGGGCATATACCCAGAGAAAACCATAATTCAAAAAGACACATGCACCCCAATGTTCACTACCGCACTAACAATAGCCAGATCATGGAAGCAACCTAAATGCCCATCGACAGATGAATGGATAAAGAAGATGTGGTACATATATACAATGGAATATTACTCAGCCATAAAAAGGAACGAAATTGGGTCATTTGTAGAGACGTGGATGGATCTAGAGACTGTAGACTTACTTCTACAGAGTGAAGTAAGTCAGAAAGAGATAAACAAATATCGTATATTAATGCATATTTGTGGAACCTAGAAAAATGGTACAGATGAACTGGTTTGTAGGACAGAAATTGAGACACAGATGTAGAGAACAAACATATGGGCACCAAGGGGGGAAAGCGGTGGGGAGGTGGGGGTGGTGGTGTGATGAATAGGGCAATTGAGATTGACATGTATACACTGATGTGTATAAAATTGATGACAAATAAGGACATGCTGTATAAAAAAATAAATAAAATTAAATTAAAAAATGAAAACAAAAAGAAAGAAAGAAAAGCATATTTGAAAATTAGGAATACACTCCTATCTGTGAGGGAGAGAGAAACTTTCTAATAGATACAGGTAATCCCACCATGGAACCAAAGCAAACCAGTCAAGCAGGAGTCTGCAGTCGTGAATCTCGAATGTGGCTTGTGCTCAGGTCATGTCGAACTGGGGAACGTGTTCCTGAATCAGAGTCAGGGGGTGTGCTCTTTTGCTCTCTTTTTCTGCCTGCATTGGACTAGTGTTGTGTTGTTACTGCTGGTTTGGCTTTCATGTGGGTTTAGTGGGTTGGAGAAAATAATAAGGAAGCAAGGCCATCTGAAATCAGGAGACACCCTGCCCACTCCATAAGCTGCCTCTTATGAAATCACCTTACTTCTCAGGCATGTACTTTTCTCATTTGTTGAGCGCATAAACACCCATCCATTCATCCTCCCAGGGACTCTGAGGGGAATGTGGGATAATATGATGGGTACTTTGAAAATAATAAGGTATTATTTCATTAATGGAAGATGATGAGGGCCGTCACCATTAATTATGGTTATTAAGTATCTATTATTAATACAAATTAATCCTAAATCTCATGAGGAATGAGGTGGGTATAAATAAATAAGTGAGACCTAAATGAATGGGTTTAAAGGCAGTCATGATAGTGATTGAGCACCAGCCTGGTTCCTCTCACTTCTAGGTGAGTGTTGGGGAGAGGGGAGACCCCCCGACCCTGCTTAATGGAGTGAGTCTGTTGAGAAAGCTGGCCCTGCACTCAACACATCTGGTGAATGAGGCACCTCCTCCCCAAAGCAACCCATCCCTCCTTCCCCACCCCGGCTTTCTTCTATTCTCTCTCTCTCCTTCTGACTAGCTAGCTCCCTTGAATTGCCATCCCTTCCTCCTTAGGCTAAGGGACTGAAGATGTGGTCTGGACAGGGGTGTTTGCAAGCGCCTTCCCCATCCCTCTGACACTCTTAACACCCTTTGCAGGCCATCTTCCAGCAAACCTGTAGGAGTCGGCCTCCCCTGCCCAGCCTGCGGGACACCCTGCAGCTCAATGCTGCGGGATGAAATGGAATGCTTCCAGAGGGCTCACCTCCTCTCCCAAGGCCCTCCAGCCTCCCACAGTGCCTACTTCCACTTGACCTGCAGGAACCCTTACCAGACACACTATTCAAATTCACATCCGACAATGGATTGTTCTTTCTTCCTTGAGTGGTAGCACCACATTGTGGTTTAGAGCAGAGCCACTCAATTTTAATGTGCAAGCCCATCACCTGGAGATCTTGTTAGAAAGCAGATTCTGATTCAGAGGGTCGGGGTGGGGTCTGAGATTCTAGTTTCTAACCAGCTCCCTGGGGACACCTGTGCTGCTAGCAGGTGCTGCTGCCTATGGATGGCTCACACTTTGCTCAGCAAGGCTTTCCAGCCAGTCTCTGGACACAGACTCACTGTGAGACCTTGGGAAAGTTATTTAGCCCTCGTGGATCTGTAAAATGGGGAAAATAATACTACCACCTCCAAGAGTTGTTGGAAGAACTGAATAAGGCAATGCATGCTAAGTTCTTAGCCCAGTGAGTGGCGCAGAGCAGATGAGAGAGGTCAGTACTCACTGTACCACTGATGAGTGGGGATCACAGGAAGATGAAGTGGGAGCTTTCTCTTAAGGGTGCCTTTCCCTGGGGAGACATTTCAGAGATTTTGAAGAGCACATCGTTCAGGCTTAGCACTGCCTGGAACCAAGGCCAACTAATTCCATACCTCTGAATGCAAAGACCATTAGCATTTTAGGAAAACAAGCCCCTATTAAACAGCATTTAGTTCGTGGGGAAACCTGGCTTTGGGGAGATTGGGTAGTTCTCCAGCTATATTGTGTGTGGCCAGCCTCACCCGTTTAAATGTCTTTAGGTAGATGGGATTCTTGTTGGTTTGTTTATATAAAGTGGCCATAGGTTACACATAATGAGGAACCCTCTTGAAGATACTGAGGGCATTCAGGGGTCAGAGCAACTGCGCCTGGCATCAGTGAAGGATTTGGGGCTGGGGTAGAGAGGTGGAGAGTAGTGTGGAGAGTAGGGTGTGGAGGGGTAGGAGCTGGCCTGGGTGGGCCAATCAGGGTGGGAGAAGTAGGAGAAGGAGGGGCAAGCGATGGAAGTAGGGTGCAGAATGGAGCCTAGAACCAAAAGACAACAGTGTGTTTGGAGAAACAGGGATTATGAGTTGGGTAAGATGGGTGTGTTTGTTTCCTATTGTTATTGTACAAGTTGCCACACACTTATAGCTTCAAACAACACAAATTTATCTTACAGTTTGGAGGTCAGATGTCTGAAATCGGGACTAAAATCACGGTGTTGGAAGGGCTGTGTTCTTTCTGAGACCCCTAGTGGAGAATAGGGTTCCTTGCCCTCTCCAGGTTCTGGAGGCTGCCCACATTCTTCGGCTCATGGCCCCTTCCTCTTTCTTCAAAGTCAGCACTCACACCACGCCAGCCTCTGCTTCTTCACATCACCTCTGACTCTTCTGCCTCCCGCTCACTTATAAGGACACTTGAGATGACATGGGGTTTACCCAGATCATCCAGGCTAATTTCTCATCTCAAAATTCTTCACTTAATCACTTCTGAAGAGCCCCTTTGCCAAGTAAGGGAACATAGTCACAGATTTCAGGGATTAGGGTAGAGACATCTTTGGGGGCCATTAGTCTGCCTACCAGTTGGGGGGGTGACTTAAATCCTGGATGTCTGTCTCCCAGGCTTTTGTGAGAAATGCAACTTATTAAGGAAGTTCCTAAAAAAGAAAAAGAAAAGTTTATTTAAGAGTTTGGAACAAAGGGAAAAAACTTTTCATGACCCGGCTATATTAGCAGGTTCGTAAGGAGAACCTCCCCCTCACACAAGGACTGAGGACCAAGGTCATACACGGCATCCTGGTAGAGTCACCTTCATCAGGATCTCTGAGGAAGAGCCACAGGAGAGGCAAGGCAGCCCGCAGTCCATGAGGACCTGGGAGAGCACCCGTCCTTGGCCTTCCCTCCCTCTCCTCAGCACCACCCTCCGCTTACCTCATAAATTGAGAAACTCCCTTAGAGCCTCGGTGTATGTAGGACAAATTCTCCTGTGTGCTTTTCCTTAACTCTCACACTATACCACACTCATAACTCTTCTGATACCAGATGTGTTTTTTTTTCTTTTCCACACCAAGCAATTTTGTCCAACACCAGCTGGGTGTCCTACAATTCAATTCAATTCTGACACTAACTGGAGTTAGCACAGATCCCAGAGATTAAGGGCTCAGTCACAGGAGACGGCTCCCACTTCAGATGCCAATCGCAAGTAGTAGGTTCCCAGGTTACCCACCACTTCTGTCCCGCTCAGCTACAAATCGGGGGTTCCCACGACCCCCTCCTTGGAGTTGATCATTTGCTAGAACAGCTCACAGAATTCAGGGGAACATTTACTTATGTTTATCAGTTTTATATAATAAAATATACAGATAAAGGACACAGATGAACAGCCAGGTGAAAAGATACATAAGGTGAGGTCTGGAAGGGTCCCAAACTCAGGATTGTCTGTCCCCATGAAATTGGGGTGTGTTCCCCTCCCAGTACATAGATGTTTTCACCACCCTGGAAGTTCCCCAAACCCCACTGGGATTTTTATGGAGGTTTCATCATGTAGGCATGATAGATTACTAACTCTTTTTCCAGTCCGCCTCCCCTCTCCCCTCGCCATAGAATAGTGGGTAGGACTGAAAATTCCAAGCTTCCCATCATGGCTTGGCCCTTCTGGTGACTGTCCTCCATCCACCAAATGTCACCTCATTAGAACAAATGACATTTCTATCACACAGGAGATTCCTAGGGGGTTAGGAGCTTGGTGTCAGATGCTCCTATCACTTAGGGAATTGCAAAGGTCTTAGGAGCTCTGTGTCAGGAACTGGGGTCAAAGACTAAATGTTAGAACAAAAAATTCTCCTAGCACCCTTGTTTACAAGGATTTTTAGGTCAGGAACCAGAAGTAGAGACCAATATTTTATTTACATATATATCTTATTATCTTACTCACACTTAAGCATAAGAATGAATGCTCTATGAAGTGGTTTTAAGTCTGAGCATCTCCCCCGCTTCTGCCACATCACTAGAGAGGGAACCTCAGAGGCATGGCCTGGCAGAGCAAAGGCTCCAGGCTCCCCGAGCAGAACCTCAGCCTCTTCCACATGAGGCAGGGTGCCTAGCACATGGCAGGCTGCATGAGTATTTATTGAATAGGTGAATGAATGGCTGAATGAATGAATGAATATAGTGTGCAGACTTTTCAATGGGATTAAATTATTTAATTAGGGATTCTCCTTTTATGTGTACTTCCTGAACACCTATAACATCTCACAGTTTACCATTATTACACAGGATTCAAAGAATCTTCGTTCCTCAAACCAAAACACAGTGGTGACCTATGTGGCCACTCTGCCGTTTCTGTCATGGTGCATGGTAGGATGGAATGCTGGGCATAGCCTTGGAGCACTTTCTACGTCCCAGCCCTGCACTTTGGGAACATGGCAGGAACAAGAGAAGGCTGTTAGGGGTTGAACTAGGTCCTTCCAAAACAGATGCTAAAGTCCTAACCTCCAATACCTCAGAATGTAACCTTATTTGCAAAGTTGTTGTGAATGGAGTTAGTTAAGATGAGGTCATACTGGAGTAGGGTGGGCCCCCAACCCAATACGACTGGTGTCCTTATAAAAAGATGGCCAAGTGAAGATGGAGGATTGGAGGGATGCATCTGTGAGCCCAGGAGGGCCCGTGGTTACCCAACACTAGGCATGGAGCAGACCTTCCCTCAGAACCCTCAGAAGGACCAACCCTGCCGACACCTTGATCTCAGACTTCTAGCCCACAGAACTGTAAGACCAATAGTTCTTGGTCTTATAAGACTGGTGGGTGGTCCTTCATTGTAGCAGCCCTAACAGCCTAATACAAAGGCCAACACAGAATCGTGGACTTAGACCTTCCCAATCCTGTTTGAAGACTTTGTAAAACCTGGTCCTTGAACAGTGTAGCCTGGATAGAAGCCAGGATGAATGAGCCACACTTCTCTATGTTAATGTGGAAGCCCATTTGTATTTTCTGATATCTACAGTCAGACCTAAGCTTGGAACCAGCAGGTGCTTTGCACATTATCAGCACTCAGAAGTCCACGCTGAGTGACTACCCTGGGCTTGGAGCTGGTCAGAGCACCCCACCTTCTCTCCAAAGCCAGGGAAGGTTGGTGCTGGCAGGTTTTTGTGTTTCTTTGGGTGTTTTGGGGGGACAGGGGAAGTGGGGAGGGAGAAGAGATGTTGCTGGATCTTAAACTGTTCCCAAAGCTTTGTATGAGACTAAAACCCAGGTGTGAAAATTCCACATGGCAAATCTCCCTAACAGACTGGTCTTAAGACCTTGGATGTGCTAATGGATTTAAAACCACAACTGTTCCCTAAAGATTTCCACAAATTCTTCCAAACTTAACGACCTGACTTGTAGTTCAAACAAAGAACCCATTTTCTTTGCTGTGGAATTCCAAGCTGAGGCAACCTGTTCACATGCTTTCCCTGGAGGTCCCTGTGAAATGCAAATAGGCCTCTCTACAGAAATCTCTCTGCAAGGGGGATCAGGTGATCCACTTATGGCAGGGATGGATCTTTTCTGGAGCAGCCATGTGATGCTCACAGCCAAGGCCCACTGACAGTCTGTAATTATAATCAGGCACTCCAGAGGCCACCAGAGCAAGATCAGTGTGGGAAGCCCACACGGTGGAGCATCTGTGCTGGAGATTCAGCCTCTCCGTTTGGAAGGCACACTTGTCTCAGCTACTCTGCCAGAGAGCTGACAGATACACACTGGGCGGGCATGTGGTTTAAGGTGAGACAGGTTAGCCACGTGGCACCTGATTTACGGACCCAATACCTGAGGAAATCTTGGTGAGATTTGAGATGTAGGACATGCTGGCTGACTTGTCCTGTGCTGTGTCTTTGGAGATGGAAACACTTAACCAATTCCATTCAAGATCAGCTCAATTTTCCAAAGGGGCAGACTTTCTTATTTGAATTATTCAGAGGAGTTTTATTCACCCACACTGAGATATATATCAACTAAACTATAATTATGTTTCTCTAAAGATATCCACTGAGATGCCTCCTTTTTTTTTTTTTTTTTTTAAACTTTCAAGGAGAAGTCAGACTGTGTATTTCTGGACAACCAGCCTCAATTTTCTGACTGGCAGGATGAAAAATTAATTTTCTTCAAATACATTATTGAATAGTTAGCTGCATCTCAGCAACCTGTTTAATATACTGGGGTCCCCTTCAAAGAGCCTATGATTCATTCTCATCTTTGCCAAGGGATAACGTTCAAAGGCACCTGATTACAGGAAACAGGAGTTCTGGGCTCCAGCCCTGCCACTAACAAGTTCTTTCACCTTGAACGAGTCCCTGATATTCTCTGGGCCCAAAGGCTGGTCAAAGGCTCCAGAGGACCCTCCCACCTGCTCTTCTGCAGCTCCTCACAGACATCCATTCCTCCCTCTCTACCTGAAGACGGGAGCCTGAGGGCTCCCTAGGATGGGGTCTGTCCTCCTTGACACAGCGTGAATCTTTGCCACCCACCTCTCCTTCTTTGCACATCTCTCCGTATACTGCTCGCTGGGCTTCCAGGTCTTTTAAGTGCTCCCCTCACCTTATTTTTAGAAAGGTCATTGGGCACTTGGTACCCAGGATTTGGTCCCTATCATGGCTGAGAGGCTGTGTGCCCAGTAACAGAGAAAAAGGCCTTAGGGGAGAGCAGAGAGGGCTTTGCAGAACATGACAGCTGTTCACCTATCCATTCATGCTTTCACTCATGCGATCTACATTTACCAAGAACCTGGAGAGAGACGTGGTCCTTGCCCTCATGGATCTCAGAGTCAAGGACTGACTGGCCTCACCAATAAGATAACCAGCAGCCACGTGTGACTGTCGAACCCTTGAAATGTGGCTAGTCTGAGCTGAGAAGTGCTGTTAGTGTGACATGCACAATGGATGGCAAAGACTTCTTAAGAAAAACGTAATGTACAATATCTAAGTTTTAATATTGATTACATGTTGAAATGATAAATGAATGTATCAGATTAAATAGAGCATAGTATTAAAGTTAATTCACTGTAGCTACTAGAAAATGCCGGATTATATATGTGCCTTGAGTGTTGAGAGGGACTTGGGAGGGTGGAGGTGGGCGGGGATGGTGTGGGCTGGCACAGAATAGCCTGGGTGGCATGGTGGGGAGAGAGGCAGCACAAGGAGGGCTGGGCACATCCTGGACCACATGCGGGGAGGGCAGAGGGCTCATGCCAGGAACAATGGAAGTGGTTGGGGGTAATGAGGGGCAGGCAAACACCAGCCATAACCCCTACTTTCCTTAAGCACTCACTATGTCAGGCGCTGTTCTAAGTGTTTTGTATGTACTAAGTCATATAAATGCGGTACTCATGAGGTGGTTACTACTGTCATCATTTCCATTTTATAGATGAAGAAACTGAGGCACAGAGAGGGGGTGTGACTTGCTTGTCCTGTCACATTTTGCTCTTCAATAGCCAGGAAGTGGTCAAATGAGAATTTGAACCCACGAGGCCTGATTCCAGAGCGTCAGCGTTGAACATGCTACAGCCCCTCTCTAGGGTCGGGCTGAGGGGTGAGCACCTTGTGGGGAATGGGCACCTCCACAGGTTTGGGGCAGCACAGAGCCCAGCCTGAGGAGACAGGAAGGCTCCTGGGGGCAGGGAGTTTGGGGGAGAAGGGCAGAGACTGATGCTTCCATGACACCTGCTCTGCCAGGTTCTCTGCCCACCCTGTCACGAGCTGTCCCCTCACCCTCTGTGCCCCAGCCACAGGGTCACCGCCCGCACTGTTCCCTCTGCCTTGAACATTCTTAGCCCCATTGGCCCCCTCACCTGCCTCCTTTCCTTCACCATCACTACCGGTCTCCATAACTAGGTAAACCTCCCAATTACGGGCTCATATGGCACCTGGTACCTCCCCTTCATAGTATTTCTTTCAGATATAATGTTACATTTATTTATGTGAGCGTTTTATTTTCTGCCTATTCCCTTAGGGAAGGAACTGCGTCTATTTTTCCTCACTTTTTATACTCAACACCTAGAATAATTCCTGACCCATAACTGCTATCAATAAATATCCACTGAATACATAATCAAATCTTCCTGCAACATGGGTGTTCTATCCATTGCACAAATAAAGAAACTGGCACTCAGCAAGTTTAAGAAACTTGCCCCAGGTCCAAGTCCAGGTAAGAGGGCAGAGGGGATATTTCCTCCAAGCTGGTTCACTCCAAAACCACTGCCTCTCAGTGGGACTGTAAGTATGTGCTGATGCCCTCAGGATGGGCATGAAAGCCAGAGGCTGCGGGGAGGCCTGAGCAATAGGCATGAACCCTTCCCTGGCCAGAGTCATACTGGGACTCACCCATATCTGACAACTTTCACCCTCCTTCCTTTACCCCATGAGGCTCCCACCTTCCAGAGCTCTCCATGTCTGCTGAGCTTTTGCAATCCTTCCTCTTGGGCTGCCAACCTGGTGAGGTTGCCAGAATTCCAAGTGTTTGACACACATATGGCCTCATCCCAATGACCATGCTCCAGCTTCCTGAGCTGGACTCTTGTCACACTTTTCTTTCTTTTTTTTTTTTTTTTTTTAAAAAAACAGACATTTATTTTTCACAGTTCTAGAGGCTGGAAGTCCAAGATTAGGGTTGTCACCTTTTTCTAGAGGAACCAATTCCACTGTTTACTGTAATCATTCGTTCATTCAGTAATTGTCAAATGGCCATCATTTCCCTTATACCATACCTCGAGAAGCTCACAGTCTTTTGCGGGAGGGGGTTGCACCCACAGGATGAGATTCTAAACACCTCAACCCCATCCTAAAGTGACTCGATTTCAAACCCCTTTCTCGAGCCGAGCGATATGCTTGGTCTTTGTGCAGTTGATTACGATCAGGGAAAGAGCACCAGAGGAGAAATAGTCTCTTTCCTAACTGTCTAATTGAAGACATGTGCTTCCCGGCCTGTTAAAATATTGAACTCACTCTGTACATGGTTGCTTATAACCTACAACAGGCAGGCCTTGCCTCCAAGGCTCAGATCGGAGGCCCAGGGCCCTGACAGATGTCAGCTGTTCAGGAAATTCAGGAGGAAAATGTCTGCAGATGAATTCCATGGCACGTCCCGGAAACAAAAACCTGGGAGGAGGGAAAAAGCTGGGCAGGCTTGAGAGGCTTTTTGTTTTGGGGGGCAAAGGAGTCCTAATGCTTAATGGGGTAAGCTGGGAGAAATGTGTGCAGAGGCAGGAAAGCTTCAGGGTCGTGGGGGAGGGATGCGGGGGGGTGGGTGGGAGACAGTGGCATATGGTGGACAGTGGGAAACACTGACGGAAATCTTCCTGTTTTGTTCACTGTGGCATTCCCAGTGCCCAGAAGTGCCTGGGACATAGTGGGCGCTCAGTCAGCCTGTGTGGAATGAACTGAATGAATCTCACACCATGTGCCTTCTGAGATTTTTTGTTCCAGGTGATGTTCATAGGTGCCCAACAGGAAAATAAAATAAATGAGGTCAGAAAATTAGGCAAACTGACTATTCTATCTGCCGTGTTAGCATATTAAGTTCTCTGAGGCAGAGGTTCTCAAACTTAGCCCATCTGAATCACCTGGAGGGCCTGTTGAAACACAAGCTGCCAGGCCCCACCTCCAGAGTTTCTGTTCAGTGGGTCTGGGGCAGGGCCTGAGAATTTGCATGTCTAGCAAGTTCCTCAACGTCTTAGCTCAGGCTGCTATAACAAAATACCACAGACCAGCAATTTAGACAACAGACGTTTATTTTCTCACAGTTCTGGAGTCTCGGAAGCCCAAGATCCAGGTTCCTGAAGGTCTGATTGCTGGTGAAGGCCCACTCCCTGGGCTGCAGATGGCTGCCTTCTCCCTGTCTCTCGTGACAGAGAGAAAAGGAGGGGGCTCTGGTCTTTCTTCCTCTTCTAATAAGTGCACTAATCCCACCATGGGGGCCCCACCCACATGACCTCATCGAAACCTAAGTATCTCCCAGAGACCTCACCTACAAACATCATCACATTGGGGGTTAGGCCTTCAACATATGCATTTTGAGGGGATACAAACATTCAGTTCATAGCACTAGGTGATGCTGATGCTGCTGGTCCAGAGACCACACTCTGAGAACCACAGTTCTGAGTCACCTTGTGAAAAGAAATGTGTTCAGTAAAACTTTTCCAAACTATTCTTGTCCCTGGAAGCCATGGTTCATGGTACATCTTGCAGAACAGTGTTTTACAAAACCCAGTTGGGAAAGAAGCCTGAAAGGCTCTGCAGAGAAAATTTTCCTGAGTGATGGCTAGTGAGGGACCACATCTCCATTGGCTGGTCCCGTCCCACTTACTAACTCCTGCAAGACACAGAGCCCTTGGAATGCACAGTCCCTACTTCACTGAGAGCAGGATTTCTGCCCTAACCTCTGGCTTGCACATCAACTCAGGCAACCCTACCTCTGTGGGGCTTTGCAGAATTTGCCAATTAGCCCAAGCCTGGGCAAGAGAAGCTTTGGCCTGGATGAGAGACTAATTGAAGTGCACTTTTTCACTAAGTGGAAATGAGGCCCATCAGTAAGGCCTGAAAGTTAAGGGATCTTCCCAGGGTATCATGCTGGGGTATGGTGGGAAGGAATAAACCAGCTGGTCCAGTGAGTTGGTTATGTAGGCAAAAATCATAGAATGGTGCCAGAGTACCAGGCAAATCATTGGTGCCTAATAACGGTGTGTCTTCTCTCCCCATGGATGAGTGTAAATCCCGGGTGCTAGCAATTCTTGATTTACACTCTCCAAGCACAAATTAGGAGAACAGTTTTTCAGGATGGTTTTGAGGATTTGCCTGAATGTTCCTCAACCAAATTGCAAATGGGGGTGGTCTCTTTGACTCAGATTACCTTTCATGTTTCCTGCTCCCCTGTGCTCCACTGCCCTGAGTCAGCAGTTGCTTTTTTTTTTAATTTTTTTTTTATTTTAACATGTTTATTGGAGTATAATTGCTTTACAATGGTGTGTTAGCTTCTGCTTTATAACAACGTGAATCAGCTATACATATACATATATCCCCATATCTCTTCCCTCTTGTGTCTCCCTCCCTCCCACTCTCCCTATCCCACCCCTCTAGGTGGTCACAAAGCACCTAGCTGATCTCCCTGTGCTATGCGGCTGCTTCCCACTAGCTATCTATTTTACATTTGGTAGTGTATATATGTCCATGCCACTCTCTCACTTTGTCCCAGCTTACCCTTCCCCCTCCCTGTATCCTCAAGCCCATTCTCTACTAGGTCTGTGTCTTTATTCCCGTCTTGCCCCTAGGTTCTTCAGGACCTTTTTTTTTTTTTTTTCAGATTCCATATATATGTGTCAGCATACAGTATTTGTTTTTCTCTTTCTGACTTACTTCACTCTGTATGACGGACTCTAGGTCTATCCACCTCACTACAAATAACTCAATTTCGTTTCTTTTTATGGCTGAGTAATATTCCATTGTATATATGTGCCACATCTTCTTTAACCATTCATCTGTCGATTGCTTTTTGACAGGAGGACCAGCGGGTGCTTTCTGAGCTGTCATAAACACCTAAGACTGAAAACCCACTGAACTTCTCCCTGCCAGTTCGGAAGTGCAGGCAACCTCCTGGGGAAATCTTAAATAGATTTACAAATAAGGGTGGCATCTTTGCTTTGGCATGTGGTTGATCTTGGCACTAACCAAGACCTCATCTTCCTAATGTTCCAAAACAGTGGCCTGAGGCCAGATGGCCTTGCAAATCCTCAGTGAGAACCCAATTTGCATGGTTTCTGCCCTCCTGGTTCAATAGCTCTCCATTTCAGGAGCTCTCCAGTTCAGTTTTGACCTACCCTGCAGGAGCTTATGTAGCTTATGTTTCCACTGTCATCTGAATCTAACACTTGATAAGGCTGTTGCAATAAAGAAAAGCTTTCTAGAACAAAAGGCACTAAAATAAAGTAACACACTGCTTAGCATGGAGTACAGATTTCTCAGGATCCCAGCCCCACTGCTCTCCACTAGCCTCACCACTGGCCTCACACATCTGACAGGGTGCTGGTTGGAATGTATCCTTCTATCATGCATAGAATTCATCTCTCTTAATTGCTTTATCGAATTTTTCATTTTGCTCTAATCTCATCTCTCTTCCAATTCACTAACTCTTTTGTCAGCTTTCTTGATTTTTTTTTTTTTTTTGCTTGTTTCAACAACTGTGTCTTTTATTTCTGACATTTCTCTTTGGTTCTTTTTCAAACCTGCCTTCCCCTATCTCCTTCCCAATTGCTCCATTTTCTCTGGTTCCTGGAACGTGAGTTTTTTGGGTTTTTTTTTGGGCTCAGTTCTTTAATGTTTTCCAAATGGTATTTTTTTTTTTTTCCCAAATGGTTTTCATCGTGGATATTTTTTACATCTCATTTGACTCCAGTTTAGGAGTCTGTGCAAACACACACACACACACATACACACACACACACACACACACACAGACTTCGGTGATGTTCAAATCCAGAAGACGATATTGAGGTATTTCCTTCTTTCAGATCACAGTGAACTGTGATCTTTTTTTTTTTTTTTAAACATCTTTATTGAAGTATAATTGCCTTACAATGGTGTGTTAGCTTCTGCTTTATAACAAAGTGAATCAGTTATACACATACAATATGTTCCCATATCTCTTCCCTCTTGCATCTCCCTCCCTCCCACCCTCCGCATCCCACCCCTCTAGGTGGTCACAAAGCACCGAGCTGATCTCCCTGTGCTATGTGGCTGCTTCCCACTAGCTATCTATTTTTCATTTGGTAGTGGATATATGTCCATGACACTCTCTTACCCTGTCACATGTCACCCCACCCCCTCCCCATATCCTCAAGTCCATTCTCTAGTAGGTCTGTGTCTTTATTCCCGTCTTGCCACTAGGTTCTTCATGGCTTTTTTTTTTTTATCCTTAGATTCCGTATATATGTGTTAGCATACTGTATTTGTTTTTCTCTTTCTGACTTACTTCACTCTGTATGACAGACTCTAACTCCATCCACCTCATTACAAATACCTCCATTTCATTTCTTTTTATGGCTGAGTAATATTCCATTGTATATATGTGCCACATCTTCTTTATCCATTCATCTGTCGATGGACATTTAGGTTGCTTCCATGTCCTGGCTATTGTAAATAGAGCTGCAATGAACATTTTGGTACATGACTCTTTTTGAACTATGGTTTTCTCAGGGTATATGCCCAGTAGTGGGATTGCTGGGTCGTATGGTAGTTCTATTTGTAGTTTTTTAAGGAACCTCCATACTGTTCTCCATAGTGGCTGTATCAATTTACATTCCCACCAACAGTGCAAGAGTGTTCCCTTTCCTCCACACCCTCTCCAGCATTTATTGTTTCTAGATTTTTTGATGATGGCCATTCTGATCGGTGTGAGATGATATCTCATTGTAGTTTTGATTTGCATTTCTCTAATGATTAATGATGTTGAGCATTCTTTCATGTGTCTGTTGGCAATCTGTATATCTTCTTTGGAGAAATGTCTATTTAGGTCTTCTGCCCATTTTTGGATTGGGTTGCTCGTTTTTTTGTTATTGAGCAGCATGAGCTGCTTGTAAATCTTGGAGATTAATCCTTTGTCAGTTGCTTCATTTGCAAATATTTTCTCCCATTCTGAGGGTTGTCTTTTGGTCTTGTTTATGGTTTCCTTTGCTGTGCAAAAGCTTTTAAGTTTCATTAGGTCCCATTTGTTTATTTGTGTTCTTATTTCCATTTCTCTGGGAGCTGGGTCAAAAAGAATCTTGCTGTGATGTATGTCATAGAGTATTCTGCCTATGTTTTCCTCTAAGAGTTTGATAGTGTCTGGCCTTACACTTAGGTCTTTAATCCATTTTGAGTTTATTTTTGTGCATGGTGTCAGGGAGTGTTCTAATTTCATACTTTTACATGTATCTGTCCAATTTTCCCAGCACCACTTATTGAAAAGGCTGTCTTTTCTCCATTGTGTATTCTTGCCTCCTTTATCAAAGATAAGGTGACCATATGTGTGTGGGTTTATCTCTGGGCTTTCTATCCTGTTCCATTGATCTATATTTCTGTTTTTGTGCCAGTACCAAACTGTCTTGATTACTGTAGCTTTGTAATATAGTCTGAAGTCAGGGAGCCTGATTCCCCCAGCTCCATTTTTCGGTCTCAAGATTGCTTTGGCTATTCGGGGTCTTTTGTGTTTCCATACAAATTGTGAAATTTTTTGTTCTAGTTCTGTGAAAAATGCCAGTGGTAGTTTGATAGGGATTGCATTGAATCTGTAGATTGCTTTGGGTAGTAGAGTCATTTTCACAATGTTGATTCTTCCAATCCAGGAACATGGTATATCTCTCCATCTATTTGTATCATCTTTAATTTCTTTCATCAGTGTCTTATAATTTTCTGCATACAGGTCTTTTGTCTCCTTAGGTAGGTTTATTCCTAGATATTTTATTCTTTTTGTTGCAATGGTAAACGGGAGTGTTTTCTTAATTTCACTTTCAGATTTTTCGTCATTAGTGTATAGAAACGCAAGAGATTTCTGTGCATTAATTTTGTATCCTGCTACTTTACCAAATTCATTGATTAGCCTAGGAGTTTTCTGGTAGCATCTTTAGGATTCTCTATGTATAGTATCATGTCATCTGCAAATAGTGACAGCTTTACTTCTTCTTTTCCGATTTGGATTCCTTTTATTTCTTTGTCTTCTCTGATTGCTGTTGCTAACACTTCCAAAACTATGTTGAATAATAGTGGTGAGAGTGGGCAACTTTGTCTTGTTCCTGATCTTAGTGGAAATGGTTTCAGCTTTTCACCATTGAGGACAATGTTGGCTGTGGGTTTGTCATATATGGCCTTTATTATGTTGAGGAAAGTTCCCTCTATGCCTACTTTCTGCAGGGCTTTTATCATAAATGGGTGTTGAATTTTGTCAAAAGCTTTCTCTGCATCTATTGAGATGATCATATGGTTTTTCTCCTTCAATTTGTTAATATGGTGTATCACATTGATTGATTTGCGTATATTGAAGAATCCTTGCATTCCCGGGATAAACCCCACTTGATCATGGTGTATGATCCTTTTAATGTGCTGTTGGATTCTGTTTGCTAGTATTTTGTTGAGGATTTTTGCATCTATGTTCATCAGTGATATTGGCCTGTAGTTTTCTTTCTTTGTGACATCTTTGTCTGGTTTTGGTGTCAGGGTGATGGTGGCCTCGTAGAATGAGTTTGGGAGTGTTCCTCCCTCTGCAATATTTTGGAAGAGCTTGAGAAGGATAGGTGTTAGCTCTTCTCTAAATGTTTGATAGAATTCACCAGTGAAGCCATCTGGTCCTGGGCTTTTGTTTGTTGGAAGGTTTTTAATCACAGTTTCAATTTCAGTGCTTGTGATTGGTCTGTTCATATTTTCTATTTCTTCCTGGTTCAGTCTTGGCAGTTTGCGCATTTCTAAGAATCTGTCCATTTCTTCCAGGTTGTCCATTTTATTGGCATAGAGTTGCTTGTAGTAATCTCTCATGATCTTTTGTATTTCTGCAGTGTCAGTGGTTACTTCTCCTTTTTCATTTCTAATTCTATTGATTTGAGTCTTCTCCCTTTTTCTCTTGATGAGTCTGTCTAATGGTTTATCAATTTTGCTTATCTTCTCAAAGAACCAGCTTTTAGTTTGATTGATTTTTGCTATTGTTTCCTTCATTTCTTTTTCATTTATTTCTGACCTGATCTTTATAATTTCTTTCCTTCTGCTGGCTTTGGGGTTTTTTTGTTCTTCTTTCTCTAATTGCTTTAGGTGCAAGGTTAGGTTGTTTATTCGAGATGTTTCCTGTTTCTTGAGGTAGGCTTGTATTGCTATAAACTTCCCTCTTAGCACTGCTTTTGCTGTGTCCCATAGGTTTTGTGTCGTCGTATCTCCATTGTCATTTGTTTCTAGGTATTTTTTGATTTCCCCTTTGATTTCTTCAGTGATCACTTCGTTATTAAGCAGTGTATTGTGTAGCCTCCATGTGTTTGTATTTTTTACTGATCTTTTCCTGTAATTGATATCTAGTCTCATAGCGTTGTGGTCCGAAAAGATACTTGATACGATTTCAATTTTCTTAAATTTACCAAGGCTTGATTTGTGACCCAAGATATGATCTATCCTGGAGAATGTTCCATGAGCACTTGAGAAAAATGTGTATTCTGTTGTTTTTGGGTGGAATGTCCTATAAATATCAATTAAGTCCATTTTGTTTAATGTATCATTTAAAGCTTGTGTTTCCTTATTTATTTTCATTTTGGATGATCTGTCCATTGGTGAAAGTGGGATGTTAAAGTCCCCTACTATGATTGTGTTGCTGTCGATTTCCCCTTTTATGGCTGTTAGTATTTGCCTTATGTATTGAGGTGCTCCTATGTTGGGTGCATAAATATTTACAATTGTTATACCTTCCTCTTGGATCGATCCCTTGATCATTATATAGTGTCCTTCTTTGTCTCTTGTAATAGTCTTTATTTTAAAGTCTATTTTGCCTGATATGAGAATTGCTACTCCAGCTTTCTTTTGATTTCCATTTGCATGGAATATCTTTTTCCATCCCCTCACTTTCAGTCTGTTTGTGTCTCTAGGTCTGAAGTGGATCTCTTGTAGACAGCATATATATGGGTCTTGTTTTTGCATCCATTCAGCCAGCCTGTGTCTTTTGGTGGGAGCATTTAATCCATTTACATTCAAGGTAATTATCGATATGTATGTTCCTATTCCCATTTTCTTAAATGTTTTGGGTTTGTTATTGTAGGTGTTTTCCTTCTCTTGTGTTTCTTGCCTAGAGAAGTTCCTTTAGCATTTGTTGTAAAGCTGGTTTGGTGGTGCTGAACTCTCTCAGCTTTTGCTTGTCTGTAAAGGTTTTAATTTCTCCATCACATCTGAATGAGATCCTTGCTGGGTAGAGTAATCTTGGTTGTAGGTTTTTCTCCTTCATCACTTTAAGTATATCCTGCCACTCCCTTCTGGCTTGCAGAGTTTCTGCTGAAAGATCAGATGTTAACCTTATGGGGATTCCCTTGTGTGTTATTTGCTGTTTTTCCCTTGCTGCCTTTAATATGTTTTCCTTATATTTAATTTTTGACAGTTTGATTAATATGTGTCTTGGCATGTTTCTCCTTGGGTTTATCCTGTATGGGACTCTCTGTGCTTCCAGGACTTGATTAACTATTTCCTTTCCCATATTAGGGAAGTTTTCAACTATAATCTCTTCAAATATTTTCTCAGTCCCTTTCTTTTTCTCTTCTTCTTCTGGGACCCCTATAATTCGAATGTTGGTGCATTTAATGTTGTCCCAGAGGTCTCTGAGACTGTCCTCAGTTCTTTTCATTCTTTTTTCTTTATCCTGCTCTGCGGTAGTTATTTCCACCATTTTATCTTCCAGGTCACTTATCCTTTCTTCTGCCTCAGTTATTCTGCTATTGATCCCATCTAGAGTATTTTTAATTTCATTTATTGTGTTTTTCATCATTGCTTGGTTCCTCTTTAGTTCTTCTACGTCCTTGTTAAATGTTTCTTGCATTTTGTCTATTCTGTTTCCAAGATTTTGGATCATCCTTACTATCATTATTCTGAATTCTTTTTCAGGTAGACTACCTATTTCCTCTTCATTTGTTAGGTCTGGTGTGTTTTGACCCTGCTCCTTCATCTGCTGTGTGTTTTTCTGTCGTCTCATTTTGCTTATCTTACTGTGTTTGGGGTCTCCTTTTCACAGGCTGCAGGTTCGTAGTTCCCGTTGTTTTTGGTATCTGTCCCCAGTGGCTAAGGTTGGTTCAGTGGGTTGTGTAGGCTTCCTGGTGGAGGGGACTAGTGCCTGAGTTCTGGTGGATGAGGCTGGATCTTGTCTTTCTGGTGGGCACGTCCACGTCTGGTGGTGTATTTTGGGGTGTCTGTGGCCTTATTATGATTTTAGGCAGCCTCTCTGCTAATGGATGGGGCTGTGTTCCTGTCTTGCTAGTTGTTTGGCATAGGGTGTCCAGCCCTGTAGCTTGCTGGTCGTTGAGTGAAGCTGGGTCTTGATGTTGAGATGGAGATCTCTGAGAGATTTTCGCCGTTTGGTATTACGTGGAGCTGGGAGTTCTCTTGTGGACCAATGTCCTGAAGTTGGCTCTCCCACCTCAGAGGCACGGCCCTGATGCCTGGCTGGAGCACCAAGAGCCTTTCGTCCACACGGCTCAGAGTAAAAGGGAGAAAAAATAGAAAGAAAGAAAGAAAGAGGCTATAATATAGTGAAGTAAAATAAAGCTATTATAAAGCAGAGCTATACAGACAAAATCTCACCCAGAAGCATATACATATACACTCACAAAAAAAAGGAAAAGGGGAAAAATTAATATATCCTGCTCCAAAAGTCCACCTCCTGAATTTGGGATGATTCGTTGTCTATTCAGGTATTCAACAGATGCAGGCACATCAAGTTGTTTGTGGAGTTTTAATCAGCTTCTTCTGAGGCTGCTGGGAGAGATTTCCCCTTCTCTTCTCTGTTCGCACAGCTCCTGGGGATCAGCTTTGGATTTGGACCCGCCTCTGCGTGTAGGTCACCTGAGGGCGTCTGTTCCCCGCCCAGACAGGACGGGGTTAAAGGAGCAGCTGCTTCGGGGGCTCTGGCTCACCCAGGCCGCGGGGAGGGAGGGGTACAGAGGAGGCGGGGTGAGCCTGCGGCGGCAGAGGCCAGCGTGACGTTGCAGCAGCCTGAGGCGCGCAGTGCGTTCTCCTGGGGAAGTTGTCCCCGGATCACGGGAGCCTGGCAGTGGCGGGCTGCACCAGCTCCCGGGAGAGGCGGTGTGGAGAGTGACCTGTGCTCGCACACAGGCTTTTTGGAGGCGGCAGCAGCAGCCCCAGCGTCTCACGCCCGTCTCTGGGGCCCGCGCTGATCGCTGCGGCTCGCGCCCGTCTGTGGAGCTTGTTTAGGCGGCGCTCTGAATCCCCTCTCCTTGCGCGCCGTGAAACAAAGAGGCAAGAAAAAGTCTCTTGCCTCTTCGGCAGCTGCAGACTTTCTCCCGGACTCCCTACCAGCCAGCTGTGGTGCGCTAACCCCTTCAGGCTGTGTTCACGCCGCCAACCCCAATCCTCTCCCTGCGATCCGACTGAAGCTGAGCCTCAGCTCCCAGCCCCTCCCGCCCCGGCGGGTGAGCAGACAAGCCTCTCGGGCTGGTGAGTGCTGCTCGGCACGGATCCTCTGTGCGGGAGTCTCTCCACTTTGCCCTCTGCACCCCTGTAGCTGCGCTCTCCTCCGTGGCTCCGAAGCTTCCCCCCTCTACCACCCACAGTCTCTGCCCGCGAAGGGGCTTCTTAGTGCGTGGAAACCTTTCCTCCTTCACAGCTCCCTCCCACTGGTGCAGGTGCCGTCCCTATTCTTTTGTCTCTGTTATTTCTTTTTTCTTTTGCCCTACCCAAGTACGGGGGGAGTTTCTTGCCTGTTTGGAGGTCGGACGTTTTCTGTCAGCGCTCAGTGGGTGTTCTGTAGGAGGAGTTCCACGTGTAGATGTATTTCTACGGTATCTGTGGGAAGGAAGGTGATCTCCACGTCTTACTCTTCCGCCATCTTCTGGAACGTGAGTTTTGATGCTTTTTCTCACACACGCAAAGGATTGTTCCCTCTTTGTTTTATCAGTGTTTACTCTGAGCTCATCTCGGGCAGGAATTGTCCTGCTCATGCCCTAGGTTGTGGGCACATGTCTGTCCAGAGGTTTTGAGTATGTCTTTGATAAAGGCCTAAAGACTTCAAGGATGCATTTTTTTTTTTAAATATCTATTTTTTTATTTTTGGCTGCGTCGGGTCTTAGTTGTGGCATGCAGGATCTTTCGTTGTGGCTCGAGGGCTCTTTGTTGTGGTACATGGGCTTCTCTATAGTTGTGGCATGCAGGCTCCAGAGCGCGTAGTCTCAATAGGTACGGTGCGCAGGCTTAGTTGCCCCACGGCATGTGGGATCCTAATTCCCTGACCAGGGATCCAACCCGCATCCCTTGCATTGGAAGGAGGATTCTCAACCAATGGACACCAGGGAACTCCCAAGGATGTATTTTTAAAGTAGTGTCTGAGTTCCGGATTGCCACACCATGTGGGCTGTTTACACTTGGAGCCAATGCGCATGCTTAGAGCAGGCTTGGGGGTGTAACATCTCAGAGGAGACGCGTGTCAGAGAGGTTGGCTGGCTTCCTCCCAGCATCCTTAGGTTGATGTCAGTGGTTGTCCCAAGACCCAGGCTTCAGACAGTCCCAGGCTTTATGCAGACATGCCAACTAGAGTTTTCTTTGCACAGGGGACCTGAGACATTCCTCATTCTCGTAGGCTTCGAAACCATAGCTGATAGCCTGAGCCTTTCTAACTCTCTTATTTTTGTTTTATTTTGTTATTGTTGTTGTTATAGTTTGTGCAGCATCTCAGTGTATTTGGAAAAGAAAAGAGTTTCCATGTTTGTTCAGGTTGAAAATATGCTCTAAGCATTGGGGGTGCTTTATTTTAGCTCATTTCACACAGTAACCCTACGATGTAGATACTATTATTATCCTCACTGTACACATGAAGGAGTTGAGGATTAAGAAGCTTTGTGTATTTTCCCGAAGTCCGAACATGATTCCCCAGAAATTCCTAAAGCAGGCGTGACACCCAACCCGTGACCCCCAGACTCGACCTGCGTGGACTCTCCACCCCCTCCTTGGCTGCCCTGCTCACCACACTCTGTGGCTGCCTTCAGCCCCAGGGCAGCCCCTCACTCTGTCCGCCCCCCACTCATACCAAAGCTTTCCCACCCTTCCCCTGCTACATTTGGTCCTCTCGCCCTGCTGAAATGCTTTCCATCTTGCGACAGCCTGTCCCAGACACACTTTCTCAGCCTTTCCCCTCTCTAGTATGTATTATAAGTTCTGAGTAAGAGTGAGTGTGAAGAGGTGAGAGTGGACAAGAGAAGCATGATCAGAACTTGGCAGTAACTTAGCTGGAGGGAGGGGCAGAGGGAGGAAGTTGAAAGCAATGCTTGGATGACAGATCGGATAAAGGAACATTTGCTGAGGCAGGGAACACAGAACAGGGAGCAGGCAGGGCTGGAGCACGGGGCTGTAGAGCTCAATTTTGGACATGGTGAGTTTGAAGTGCCTGTGGAACATCTAGTGGACCATTCAGGGACAATCTGACATGTGAGTCCATTGCTCAGAAGATAAGTATCTGCTCAAGATCCTGATTTGGCAGTCTGCGTGCAAAGCTGAGCCAGTGGTTGTGTATGGAATGGAAAGAAGAGAGGCCAAGCGGGGAAGCCCACCATGGGGTTGTGGTTCACTTAACTTCCAATAGAAACGCCTTGAGATTAGAGACCATGTCATTTCTTTCCCTGTATTTTCTAATAATTTTCTGCCTAAGACAGAACTGGTCCTCCTGCTTTATAGGGTTGCAGTGAGGATTAAATAGTACAAAGAAGAGGAAAAGCTGCTTTGACATTGAGAAGCATGTTCCAAGATTGATTGTTGCTATGACAACCATCCTCCTCCAGCCCCCAAACGTCCATAAGTCCTGTTGCCTACAGAAGAAGAGCTGTTCAAGTCCTCGGGCCTCAGTTTCAAGCTATCCTTGCAGCCTCATCTCCCACTCCTCACCTTGCCCAAACCAACGTGACCCCTCCAAGCTCTGTGTCTGTGCTCCTTCCCTCCTCCCAGTGCAATCAGACACCCGACCCCTCCACTGCATCACCCTGGTGCCTTGCACAAATCTGTGGACATGAGTCACAACTGTTACCTTTCTGTCGATTCTGTGTCTGAACTGGAAGCTCCATGAGGGCAGGTGGCTTCTTTTCTTCAAAAAGCAGGATATGCAGCTAGTAAATGTCTATAGGACTGAGTGAATGAGTGAATCTCCATTTGCCCCAAACCTAGTAGCTTCTTTGCCAATTGAAAGGACAGATGAATGAGGGAATAAAAGGTTTCTGCTCCATTTTTCTGGAATTTTTCCTTGCCGTCTATTCCTAATGAAATCTTAACAGTTCTAGCCACCCTAAATGCCACCTTCTCCCAACCAGAAGTCTGGATCTCACAGTGCTTTGCACTTTGTCTGTAAGACTTATCTCAATTCCGACTGCATCTGAGGCTTCTGTGTATTTGATACCTAACCACAACCACCATGCCCTGCCCCAGATTGAAAATCTTGCAGGCAAAGCATGTATCTGATAAGTGCTGCATCCCAAGCAGCCCTTAGTACATTCCCTCGCACATTGGTTCATAGGTAAATGTATCTCACATTGAATAACTGCATTCAAAAATACCTGACTTCCTAGGAAAACCAACTCAGAACTTCCAGTGTGGCCCTTTCAAGGACATTTGGACCAGCTTGTGGGCAGCCTGATCTCCTCCCCTCTCATGGGAGGCTTCCCCAGTCTCCAACTCAACCCTGGAGTACCAGCCTGCTCCCAACTCAGACCTCCTTGGCATTGTCCCTGCTATCCACCCTTCCTCAGCGTTTGTCCCTGGGCCTCGGTCTCTGATTCACTCCCCAGCTAAACAGCAGCTGCCACCAGCCACCCTGGGAACACACCTGCAGGTTTCCAGAGGGCAAAGTGTCTTTGGTCCAGCTGAGGGCTTGGGCACTGTCTCTGGGGATGGCATTGGACATGCCTGGTGCCAGCTGGGTTCCCCAGGGATTCATGCACAATCAGGAATGAAAGTTCCTCTCTCCCCCCAGGAAAGGTCACTTTGCCTAATTTCCTCTTTTCATGGTGGAGCCATTGCCTTGACACAGTTATTTTTGCTGCCTCCTGGCTTGATCATTTTTCAGTTACAGTTTGTCCCTGCAGAGGGTTAATGAGGGTCTCTTTCTCATCATAGATCCACATTTATGAAACCCTAATTAGGCGTTTCCTTTAGCTGCCTTCATAGATTACTTGGTGCAAGAAGTCTGCAGGAGTAAGCCTAGTCTGACTGACAGCCTCTGTTTGGATGCCGAGTTAGGAGCTCACTGGGGAAGCTCTCAATCTTTACTATGTCTAGGTCAGCTCAGCCTGCTCCCCACTCCCAGAAGGCCCTACCTTCTGACCTTGGAAAATATAAATATTGCCATCTTTTGTGACCCATATTAAAATAAGATAAAACGTATTCCCCTTCCAAATTGCCAGGATTTTCTATTTTTTTAAATACTCAATGTGGTAAAGGTACAATGCACAAGCAGTCTCACACTGTGTGGCAGGAGCATAAATAAGCACAAACTATTGCAGGAAAAAATTGGATGATGTATGTCGAGAGCCTTCAAAAATACCTCCAACGTTTGATCCAGTAATTTCATTCCAGGAATCTCTTCCAAGGATATAATCAGAAATGCAGACAAATATTTATGCAAAAAGAAATTCACTGTGGTATCATTTATAATTGCTGGTACACAATGAATACCTGAGAATAAGGGAATAATGAAGTATAAAATATAGTATAGTATAATGTAGTGTATCCATATTATACAGCCATCTAAAAATGAAGATAGTAAAGGCATTTTAATGCTGATGTTAAGTGAGATAAGCAAACTTTCAAGTTGTATGTACAGTGTGTTCCAAATAGACCTTTCCCAACTGTTGTTTCATGGGATGCTTATAGGAATGCTATAAATAGAAAAGTTCCGTTTTCCGAAAGGTTGAAAAATTGTTACAGGTGTATACGTTGAGGCTGCTGGGGACCTTGGATAGGCTAATGACATGGGAAATGAAAAAACAAAAACAAAAACCAAGGCTTGGTGTTCAGCATCACTGTTTTTAGGTGGGACATCACAAGGGCTGCTGTTCATGGAGCACATTTCAGAAAAGCTGGGGGATGTGGGGATGTCTAGGAGAAGATTGTAACGTTGACAGGGGTTGCTACTCCTGTTAAGCTACGGACTTATTTTGCTTCCTCCTTGGAATTTTTTTGTATTGTCCTACAAAAATGCTGTAAGTGTTGTGAAAGAAAGCGGGCCAGAGGACCAGCCTCCATCCATCTTCGGCAGACGCGGAGTGCTGTAGAGTCAGCGAGTGCGTGGATTCAACATAGCAGCCAGGCCCGAGAGGGAGGCCACTGGAAGAGTGGTGATGGCGGCCTGGGCAGGGGAGACCCCCAGTGCTGCCTGATTGGCTCTCGTGTTCTGCCTATATTTCAAAGGGCGTGAGGTGTGGACAGGGTCACGGCACTGCCATCTGTCCACTCTCCACCCTGGGACTGGTCAGAGGTTTCCTGATGCCTCAGAGACCATCCCCAGGATGTTCTGACTGGCCATCCGTGATGGCAAACCCCAAGTCCAGCGTGCATTGGGTCTCCTTGGATTAGATGCTTCCTCATTCAGAACTCTCCTTAGTTCCCCACTCTTTCATCACCCCTAGACTGTGTCTTCAGAGCTTCCTTTGTGCCACACCTACACCCCTAGGTCAGCCTCACCTGGGTCAGAGACCCACCCCAAGATCCCTGCACCCAGCCCAGTGTCTGGTCTCAGGCATCAAGCAGAAGGTGGGTGTAAATAGAATTAGGACCTCTAGTGAGATGTATCAGGTACTGAGCTGTACACTCAGTGAAGTGTAACAGGATTTTGGAGACATCTGCCTGGACCCCTCCTGCTAACCTTCCAAGGGCCCCTAAAATATTCATCAGGCTTTATCAGGTTAATGGATTTCAAAAGGAGCAATTTTCTGAGACATGAGACAGAACCGTATAAAAAGAACATTAAGGGGAAAAAATCTTATTCCAGAATGAAAGGGAAAAGATCATTTAGCATCCTTTTTCATGTTATCTATTCATGAGAAACAGCACATTTAATCCAGAGCAGGGTGTAGGGAGGATTTTGATGTCCTCACTTGGGGTCACCTTCATGCAGAACCCATCTGCCTCCGCTGCCACAGACGGCAGGGGCAATGGAGGCAAGAGGACGCAGATGAGAGACACTTCCGAGGTGGACTCCACAGGGTACAGAGGGATTTGAGGGAGAGGGAGTGGGGAGGAGAGAGAGCCTAATGCGACTTCCAAGACACTTGCTTAGGGGATCGGAGGGAGGGGGCTCCCGTCCCCAGCCTTGTCACCTTTTATGCTTCCTATCTCTTTTCCCAAGACGTGCCATATTGGTTTCTATTTTGGATCATGCTGTGGGAGTTGAGTATCTTGAGGTCAGGAATTGTGACTTTATCCTGGTCCCCAATGTCTCTGCCCACCCATTAAGGTTAGGTTTTCATTCCCAGGCCTAAGACCAGAAATCATAGGTGCAAAAGGTGTGAGGGGACATGAGTGCAAGAGTGCTGTGCACTGAGTCCAGCCAGGAGGACCCACTTGTTGTTCTTCTCTAGCTCCCCAGGGACTCTAAGGAAGGATAAAACTGAGTCCTCTCGGGAAGACTGTCTGTCTCAGAATTTGTTTTGCTTGGGGTGAAGGGAGGGTGAGACTACAACAACTTCTCAGACAAGCCTTAATATAGAGACAAAGGAATTGGGGGGGGGGTTCCTATTCTTCTGAAACTCATTCTTCTTCCTCTTCCCATGGTCATTGCTTTCTCCTTGATCCTTTCTAACTCCTCATTTTTTCCTCTTCTATTTTCTTCTTTCTCTTTCCCTTCCTCTGCCCCTTCTCTATCTTCTTCTTCATTTCTACTTCCAATCTAGCATCTTTCTTTTTATAGCTCCATCCATCCCAGAGCTTAGAAAAACAATTTCAATTTTACTCTTTCTCTATTGAAGAAGTAAGAAAAATTTCATACAGAGCAAATTTAAGTAGACACCTCCACCTGTCCACCAAGAACTTGCCAGCCTAGAGAGCTGGTAATTATGTGACCAAGATAATCTCCCCATAGCCAAATATTCACCTGATGATTAGCTTCTCAGGTGTTCCTCTACTCCATAGTTTGCCCCATCACATTTGATTTGAGTTTCTATAACCTCAGTGCATATCAACCATTATGTTCATTGAGTTCTTCGCAATAAACATTGTTAATCTAAAGGCCTCTTCTCCCTCTTTCATAATTAGAATAACAGTCTGTTTGATGTTTCACTGCATATTCAATTTTAAGTGTTGCTTCTCTTTCTTTCCACTAGATTTGTGACAAAGAATGGCATTACTATGTCATCAATGTGGAGTTTCCTGTGGTTACCTTATACATGGATGGAGCAACGTATGAACCATATCTGGTGACCAACGATTGGCCCATTCATCCATCTCACATAGCCATGCAACTTACGGTCGGCGCTTGTTGGCAAGGTAACCCTAAGTCCAGACCTTCTTCCTGGCCCATCTGTGTACAGTCCATGAAAGGTACTGACAGAGAAAAGGGCAAAGCAAGTGGTATGAGAATCAGCCAGGAAAATTTTCTATCCCTTACTAATAAAACAGGACTTATAAAAATAAGGATGAATCCAGGCACTAAGCTTGTATAATAATAAAGCACTTGGCTTGAGACCAGATTTTGATTTTAGGTCAACATGAGCAATTTTAGGTTGCCTCTGAGTTGCTAATGCCTTTTATTGTTCTGGAACCTTATCCGGTTTCAAACTGGGGCTGTGTAGGAAGAAGGCTCAATGTGTAATATTATAACAAAATTGCCAGTTGGCTCTGTTGATTGCTACACAGGTCAGGAGCCAAGGATCTCTCTTTATTCCCAACCAAACTGTCCAAGACCCCAACCCTCTATTCCGGGAACTCACAAATATGTGGGACAGAGAGGGTGGGTGGATTGTCCATAGGTTCAAGGCCATGAGAGGCCACTCTCAAGTTCTGCTAAGCTCTGAGCCCCTTCCCTGCTCCCCAGGGATGGAGGCTCCTTGTTGCCTTCTCGCTTGAAGGTCTCTGCTCCCTCCTCATTTCCTCTGCTGCTGCCTCTCCTCCAGTCCCTGCACCCAGGCTAATCTCCTCTTTGGAAGCAGGAAAACCAGCACTCTGAGCATGCAGGTAGCCTTTCTATTCCCCACTCAGATTTGTTGGCATCTTTGTTTTTGCTCCCTTAGCAGCTGGGGTGTTTTGAAGTACCAATGGGAGAGCAGAGGGGAAGTAAAATGCTCCCCAAATAAGCAGATTAGCACTTTGAGATGACTCGAACTCGTGTTGATGGATTCTTTGAAAGTTATTAAGATCTGTGACCTTGATCATTTGCCATGGGGGCTTAGGGGAAACGTGGGTTATGGTATAAGAGTAAGCCTTCAGAGGGCTGGCTCCCTCTAGGGGAGACATAGGCCCTTCTGCATTGGGACTAAGAGTGAGTTCTGGGCAGCCCTACGCAAGAGAAGATGAAAAGAAAGGCAAATGGTGCAGCCCTGGGAGCACTAGAGACACAAAATCTGGGAAGGAAACAAAGCAGGAATGAGGCAACAGAAGAGAGTATATTTTTTTTAATTGGAGTATAGTTGATTTACAATGTTGGGTTAGTTTCAGGTGTACAGCAAAGTGATTCAGATATATATATATATATATATATATATATATATATACATATATATATACACACACACACAAACACATATGTATATATATATTCTTTTTCAGATTCTTTTCCCTTATAGGTTATTACAAACTACTGAGTATAGTTTCCTGTGCTATACAGTAGGTCCTTGTTGTTTATCTATTTTACATATAGTAGTGTGTATATGTTAATCTCAACCTCCTAATTTATCCCTCTCCCCACTTTCCCCTTTGGTAACCATAAGTCTGTTTTCTATGTCTGTGAGTATATTTCTGTTTTGTATATAAGTTCATTTGTATCTTTTCTTTTTAGATTCCACGTATAAATGAATCATATAATATTTGTCTTTCTGTCTGGCTTACTTCACTTAGTGTGATAATCTCTAGGTCCATCCATGTTGCTGCAAATGGCATTATTTCATTCTTTTTTATGCCTGAGTGAGAGAGTGTGTTTTTGAGCAGAAATCACCTACTTGAAGTCTGACGTACATCACATGATAGTAGAAAGCTTCTCAAACATTTCAGTAGAACATGATAGGAGCTTCCTCAGTATTGCAGAATTCCCCAGGATAACAGGAAAGGAAGACTGTGTCATCTGGCAAGAGTCCATGAAACTAATTAGTATAGCAAGGCACTGATTCAGAGGTTGCACAGGAATCATTAGTCACTGAACACAGCTGTGCTAGAGCGATGGCCCTCTTGTGTGGCTCAGTGCCCCAGCTGGGCACCACCAGTCAGCCCGTGGATATTTTGGAACATAGCTTAGATGCTGCCCATAAGATAAGGGGGCCCCAGTCATGTCCTCACCATGAACCTTACCACTACTCTTCCCTAGAGGCCCTCAGGGACCACATCTGGATCCCTGTCACCCCAGCCTGCAATGGAAACCTGCCCCCAACTCTAACAAGGACAGTTGAAACCACTTTTTCCCAGTTACATGCCAACTGGGTAGACCAGCCCCACCAAAATAAAGTGATTTTATAAAGAATTAAGATGATCTCTTTGGATCAGTTAGAATAGGCTAAGTTGTGCTGCAGTGACAATCAAGTCCCAGTTCTCAGTTACTTAAAATAATTCTCACTTCATATTCACTGCAGAAAAATGGGGGTTCCTCTCTGCTTTTCCCAAGCAGACAGAGAAGCCACACTGCTGCACGCTGAGAAAGAAGAAAAAGAAAGCATGATGGATGGTGCACAAGCCCTTAAAACTTCTGCCTACAAGTGACACCAATCATTTTTACTCACACTTTATTGGCCAAAGCAAGTCATATGGCCACACCTAACTCCAACAAAGCCTGGAAGTGAAATCTACAATATATCTGGAAGAAAAACTGGAAATATTGTATGAACAACACTGATGAACACTATGGTCTGTCCACTTAGTCAGCGATATTCGTTTGACTGCCCTTCCCACATTAAAAACACAACCACCCTTCTCTAAATGAGACAACCTCTAAGTCCCACCTGTTACTGGCTCCAAGCTCAATGTCCAGGTTCTCTGAGTGATTCCTGATGATCTTTTCATTGGGTTGAGATGCATAGGAGGCTCTATATCTGGCCCAGATGTGGCTCCACTCGATCTGGAGACCTACACACTAACAACAAGAAGTATTTGCTACCACCACAGCCATCACCCCCTCCATATGCACACACGCACACAAACACACACACACACACACACTATACAACAGTGGAATGAAGCAGAATAACCAAAAAACATTTCCACTAAGTAAGAGGAATAGTTAGAGAAACACAGCAGTCTTTGGTCCACAGCAATTCTGAAATTCCTCTGGGCAGATGCTGTAAGGGCCCCGGCCCTAGGGTGAGATATGTTCTTTGTGATCCTTGACTCCATTCTCTGGGAGTTGATTCCTTCCTCCATATCCACCTAGGCCACATCTGAAGACGACATTGTCACTCCATAAATAGAAGCTCTAGTATTATACCTGATGACAATTTATTTAAAATCTATACCACAAAAATTCTTTTCAAACCAAAGTATACGTTCATTTTAAAAGAATGTGTGAGAGGGACTTCCCTGGTGGCAAATTAGTTAAGAATGTACCCGCCAAAACAGGGGACACGGGTTCGAGCCCTAGTCCAGGAAGATCCCACATGCCGCGGAGCAACTAAGCCTGTGCACCACAACTACTGAGCCTGCGCTCTAGAGCCCGTGTGCCACAACTACTGAAGCCCACGTGCCTAGACCCTGTGCTCCACAACAAGAGAAGTCACCGCAATGAGAAGCCTGCACACCACAACGAAGAGTAGCCCTCACTCGCCGCAACTAGAGAAAGCCTGCACGCAGCAATGAAGACCCAATGCAGCCAAAATAAATAAATAAATAAATAAATATTTTAAAAAATGTTTTAAAAGAATGTGGGAGAAAGAACGGTTACTAGGGTGTTTGAGTATTTCTGTCCTCTTCCCAGATAGATGCTAGGACCACTCTTCCTTGGAGTAAAGTGTGGCCATGTGACTTGCTTTGGCCAATTAAATGTGAGTGGAAGTGCCTTATGTCATTTCCTGGAGGAAACTTTAAGAGCCACTGTTGCAAGGAGGCCCTTTATGTACATGGATGTTTACAGTCCTGTGAGAAAGCACTAGTAAGTCCCCACTTGTGGATAAAGAAACTGAGGGTCTGAGAGGTGAGGTAGCTTACCCAAGGTCACCCCATCAGATTTGCCCAACCTCAACTCTTCAAAGCCTGTTCTCCTTCCACTGTGGCTTGCTGCCACTGTTGCTGATTGGTCATCTTGTTGATGTGATTATGTGTTTGGGAAAATGCAGGAACTGATGTGTATTGATACAAATGCTATAAACCCTTTACCTTCTGAGCTATCTGACAACTCCGGAATCAAAACGCCACAGAAACTCTGTATTCTCTTTGCTAATCTCTTGCTGTGTACTCCTTCAACTGACCCTCTACAGAACAAGAAAAAAGAGTTTAGGCTTAGGAGTCATAAAAAAATTTGAGTTTGAGTCAAATTCCAGCCCTGCCACTTACTAGCTGTGTGGACCCAGCAGAATCCCTAACTTCCTTGAACTCCTACTTTCTCATCTATTTTTTTTTTTAATCTAGAGTAATACCTACTCCTTATTACAAGGATTAGGTGATGGGTCCATGGAGTGTGCTTGGCATGTTTCAGTTGAATGAATGTGTAAATTTGAAAACATCTGCTGGTCGCCTCCTCCACCTCCTTCTCTGCTCCTTGCACCTAAACCCAATATGGCAGATTGTCTGCAAGACCTTGGTACACTCTGGCCTCTGTGATTCCATCTTCCCTGTGGCCCCCTGCATGCACTGACCTTCTCCCCTTCCCCAGGACTAATGCTCACACACACACCCTGCCCTCCCAGGTCCATCTATAGGTGAGAAAAAAGGTCACTGAGGCTGGAGAAGAGTCAGTCAGAAGACAAGTGCTGGAAGATGGGGTTGATGGTATAGGAGAGAACCTGACCATCCAGGCTTCTGGGCATGGAGAAGATTTGAGTATCTTCCCTGAGGGGAATGATAATCTATTGGTGAATTTTCAGCATAAGAGAAAAATCCTTTAAAGTCTTTAAAATTGGGCTTTATTGGATGAAAAAGAGTTTGCTAGGAAGATAAAGATGGCAACAGCATATAGCATGGCAGAGAAGCTTGACGTCAGCATGCCCAGGGTGCCCTATCACTGGAACGTGCATGGACCGGAATGAGTTGAGAGGAGGCTGAGATAAGGAGTTGAGGCCAGACCATAGGACGCCATCTTGCCTTGTTAGGAACTTGGATTCTCATGAATATTTACATGCTCCCTGGAGCCATGTTTTTGTCTTGGAAGGAGACATCAAAAGGTCTTTCAATAGGACATGGCACTGTGAAATTGATGGCCTATAATGCAGCCTTTATCTCGGCATGTTTCTAAACCTTCCGAAGTCCACTTATATACACGCTATAAGCCCGCTGTGTGAACGAACCCCTTTGGGTCTGTAATCGTGGGGAGTTTTTCAAGTACTTTTGAGGTTGGCAAGGGAACTGGTTCCCATTTGTGAAATTTCCAGTCGGGGTTTAACAATGAGGATAGAAAATAATGTGCTAGCAGCTGCTTGCTCCCGGGAACTGGCTCCAGCACTGAGGCTGGGCGGTGTCCTGCAGCCCCAATTAGCCTACTGTGCCCTGTTCGTGAACTGGAAAGCCAAAGTAATTGGTGGAACTTTATTTTCATTGGTATTTTTTCCAGTAATTAAAAAAAAAAAATTGAGACTTCATTTACACTTAAGAAATGTTGCCAATACGGCCTAGAGCAGGCAGCCTATTTTAATTCTTGAGAAGGGCTTTTGAAGTCAGGATGGACCTCGCCTTTCAAGAAAGTCCTCCTTCCTCTGTGTGGCCGCTGCATGCCACCTGACCATCACCTCTGTGCTCCGTGTCAGTGTTCTGGGGATGGAATCAGACCCTCTCTCCTGGCCAAGATCAGTCTGTACTGACTCAGAAACGGCTGCCTTTGGACAAATACCAGGTCCCTGTCACTCTCTGGGTCACGCCATTGGAGAAGATCGTTTAAAAGACTAATTAATTTGTCCTTTTCCTTGGAGTCCCTACTCATCCATTTTTAACAGCAAAAACTCAAGTTCTATCCATATATGGTAAAAACTGTATAATCACATCTGCTTTGTGCCTGGACCTCTACACTGGGCCCAACCAACCAGGGCCTGTAACTCAGCTGTCATGGGGGTGAATAGGGAAGGCTGCTGATGTGCCAGACCACGGCCTTAGGGAGTCCCCGGGGTTTCAGAGAGATGTCTCAGCAGGTGACACCCCAGGGCACCTCTCCCCCAACACGACAACCAGAGCAACTCTGTTTTATCCATTTTGTATGATATCAGGGCAAGAGTTCTGTTAATGAAATGGCTGAACATGTTTAAAGAAATATAGTTCTAGACATGCACCCCAGTAAGCACCACCCTGCCCTCTGCCTGAGCCTCATCTGCTCTTGGGGGAGCTCATCACAGACTTCTCTGCTTGTGGCTCTGTCCCCAGAGACCACCTCATCCCTTCCTCTGCTGGGGCCTCTCCTCCAGTGCTCTGGACCTTGACCTTCCTAGAGTGTCTAGCTTTGCCCGTTCCTGACGGTGGCAACCCTCTGGTCTTGGATGAGGAGGGCTTTCTACCCTAGCTCCTGGTCTGGCTGAGTCCTACCCCCTACTTAACAAATAAAGCAGTGGAAGATAAAGAAGGGGATGGTTCTAAAAATTAGAACCTGTTAAGGGACTGATACAGAACTCCCATTGTGGCTTTGGGGAGGAGCCAAGGCAAAGAACAGGAATGGCCAAAAAAGGAATAAAAAGGCAGAAATAACCCTGAGGGTTGCAATAATCAATAGCATCTGTTCCTCAGACAAAGAGGAATTAGAGCCACATGTGGACCTGAGATCTGCTGTACATTTTCAGGTCTTTTTTTTTTTTTTTTTTTTTTTTTTTGCCAGACACTAAAAGTAGCTCAGAGACTTGGAATACATGCCGTCACTTAATAAGCTTGGTCTAATTTAATACAAATTCTCTTAATGAAGTCTGTGTTGAAATTATTCTGCATCCCTGGGGGTCTCTGCTGCTGGGAGAAAGAGGCACGTGCTAGCATAGTCCGCTTTACATCCAAGTGGCATTTCCTGAGGGGTTCATGAAGCTCGGTCCCACAGGTTCCTCAAGGAGGCCAAGGTCCAGTTTGGAAAACTGCATAAACCATCCCCACAGCACCACATTGAAGAGTCACAATGCACATTTGCTTATTCAAAGCTCTCAAAAGCCCGCCAAGAAACCAATCAGTTTGACATTACTTAACCTATGTTTCTCAATCGTATTCCACTACGGAACTCACTCTTTGTGGAATAGTGTTCTTGGAGCACTGTTTGGGAAACATCTCATTGGAGTTATTAATGCAGATCTCCACCCGCTACTAGGGCATGAGTTTGCAGAAAGTAAGGACTATTTGCTCTCACAGATTCTCCTCCCCTTCTCTTTCCTCCTACTTCATGTCCTGGAGAAGGTCAATAATTAATGTTTATTGAATTATACCCCATTTTTGAGTTTGTTTTGACAAAGGCATATGGTTCATGGTCTGACACACAGGGATGACTAACAGGGTGTCTCTTTGCATTGTCTGTATTAAAAAACCAAGAAAAGATGATTCTAGGACCTGGAGTTCATTTGACATGAGGGTATATTGGTTTAAAGACAACACAGATGAAATCAGCTTTAAACTTCAGGCATTCATGTGTGGAAACATAGTATAACTGAGTTACAATTTTAAGATTGAATCTTATTCTGAAAGTTATATTAATTAGAAAATTTGACAAGGGTCTTAGAGTAAAAACAGTGTCATTTTAACTTCTCTGAGAGGCACACCAGAGTGGGGAGAAAAAAACAAGAGAAGGCCACTGAAGAAAGAGACAGAAAACTCACGTGACATCATCTCATTTCAGAGTCCCTTGGTTCTTGCTGTCACCAGAACTAGCGGCCAATTTTGAGTTCCTGCACTGTGCTCAGCTCTGGGTTGTCTTCTGTTTAACAACCCTATGGTGTGGCTGTGATTATTACCCCCATTTTGTGAAGAAACTAAGACTCAGAGAACATAAGGACCTTGGGAAAGGTCACCTAGAGCTTGGATTTGCACCCAGGTCTGTGCCACCCAGAGCCCTCACCCTTAATTATGCTGCTACACCACCTCTGCTTCTAGGGACATGTAAAGTCAGATGGTGTTTCACAGCCAAGTAAGGAAGACCAGAGGATTCTGGAATCTGGGGTCAAACCATTTACCCAAACTCCTTGGGCATTTTTCCCACAGATCAGACAAAATCAAGCTGCGGCTAAAGATAACCACTGGCCCATCGGGCATTATGATTTAATGGGAGGGTTGAGTTTGGAATCAGAAGAGAATTCCAGACCCTCACTACTGCTGCTCATCTGCTCTGAGTCTTTGAGGACTGTGTCTTGCCTCCGTGGTCCTGGAGAGTGGAGGGGCCATCCTGGGTGATATATGAGGGCCCTTCTAACTCCATCAACTTAGGTCCCTAACCCCAGAGTAATGACTTTTGTGGTCATCCCATAAGTCATATGTTTCACTCACTTAGAACATGCCATGTAAATGTTTGCTGGAAAGGCTGGAGGGAGGGAGACATAAAAATCAAAGGATCGAGAAAGCCTGCTGAGAATGTGTCATGGCCAGCCCTGATGGCAGAGTGTCCCTGTCCACAAGTCCCTGCAAATACAGTTCAACCCCCGGGGTTGCGTGGACAGTTTTAAAAGCCGCAGCTTATGGGGGTCTATTACACACTTCACTTAGTCTTTGCGTTCCGTGTGTGTCTCCAGCACTGAAATGAGGAAATGAGAGAAAGCAAGATTTCAGATGGTCTCACCATTTGCATTGCTCAAAATTGATATGCAACCATCCATGAAATTGTGTTCATTGAGGAGTGTCCCCATCAACAAACCATGCACAGAGCAGCCTCCAACTCAAGCAAGAGGGTACGTGGCCCCCACTACTTTCCATGGGTTTCTCAGACTAAATAGCTGTGGGAATAACAGCAGGGAAAGAAAAAAAAAAAAAGACCAGCAGCATCCACATACACTTTGCAAGGGGAAGAGATTTAGTACATTCACACGACACAGATCTTTTACTCAGAGGAAGGTGAACATGACTGATTCTAAAGCTACGTAGAGACTTAGTACGTTCACACGACACAGATCTTTTACTCAGAGGAAGGTGAACATGACTGATTCTAAAGCTACGTGAACAGTTGATGGGCTCACCTCTCAGTGGAAAGAAAGCTGAGGGGGAATTCATTCCCAATGCAAACTCTGACTCAGAATAACACAGGCGACGTTAAATCACACTTGCTAAATACTATTATTTTTCAGGACAACTGTGTTTCCCAGCAAACTTGACACAAATCATTGGGACTTGCTGCTGAAATCATTCAGTGTCTACAGAACCCAGTGTAATTGGACATTATCCCCCAGCCTTGTGTCAGTCCCAACCTGTCCCCATCTTTCTGAAGCACCCCAATTATGACATCCTCCAAGAAATGTTGCTTGAACCCTCCCAGCCATATGTATTTTATGGCGTGCAGGTCAAAGGCTTGGGAGCAAGCAAGACCTGAGTTTGAATCAGAATTTCACTAACTTCTGCCCGTAGGGCATTAGGCCAGTTACCTAGCTTTGAAAACATCATCTGTAAAAGGAGTTGTACGTTTAGCAGGTAAGAATCTGGATTCACACACAAAAAAGTAGTTTTTCCACATCCGTCTTAGTTGCATTTCAAGCCCCTCTTCTATCTGAGTGGAGGAGATTTAACCTTGACAAATTTGGAATTCTCCCATTTCCTTAGGGTGCCAGCTGATTTCAGGGGGTTGTATTATATAAGGCGCTAGGGTGTCAAGGGGCCTCCAGTCATCTTTCCATGCAGGTATCCACTGAAATAGTGCCCATCTCTTTGGTCCTCAGTCATTAATGGTCCTTTAGGGCCATCAGTGCTCTCTGTATTCCCTTGCCTTACTTAGGGGCACAGAAATACCTCTGCTGCTTCTCATGCTCTCTGTGAAACCATCCATGGTCCATCTGTCCAGATGTGCCAGGCTGGCATTCCCTCCCAATATCACACACCCCTTCCAGGGCTCAGCCCAGGTGGTGGGCCTCAGGTGCCCTCACTCTGCATCTCTTTCATCTTATCCCCCCACCCCTTCCCTGCCACCCGCCACTCTGGGGTATCATTTCCTAGACTGGGGGAAGGCAGATTTTCTTCCTCTATTTTTCCCCAGATGTTGAAGATACCCACATCTTCCCCACCCTCCTAAAGGTTTAGGATTCTACAAATGAAAATGAGGAAGAGATTCAGCTTCAAGCCCCATCTGCTCTTCTCCCGTCACAACCCTCCCTGCAGCAATCACAAGGCAGAGGTGCGTTTAAGTGGAGGGTAAGATGGGAGAAATCAGAAGAAGAGAGGCATATTCTTATTCACTTGATGAATATTTCTTCATAATGGCCCAGAAGGCCAGGTTTGATTTTGGAATTCTTTTATTAAAAATTGTGGCTTCAGAAAAAAATAAAGAAGAAGAGAGGCTATGATCTCAAAAGTACTATCCTGCCACTTAAGCATTAAATAAAGTAGTATATGAAAGAATTTGCCATGTTTTAGGGACCTAATACTAAACCATGTATGTTATTTTATTTCCCCTCTGATCTGTTGGACACATTGTCTAAATCACGTGTTTGGAAATTAATCAGGCACTGCCTTAGAACATCTGCTGTACTGGAAATTTACTCATATTTTTATTTTACTTTTCCAGTGTCTATTCTCCCAACTAAATGTGAGCTCCTAGGGAACACAATTCCATCTTATAATCAACTGAATCAAACAGAAGGCTAGGCAAACAGAAAACACTTTAAAAATGTGTGCAGATCTAACCTCAGGAATCCAAAATTGTGTTTGCAAATATTTAGAGAAGGTTCTTTGTATTAGAAATCAGGCTATTTTCTTTTCTTAAAATAATTCACAAGCATGTGTATGTCTAAATGTTAGCAGGGGAGCCATGTGGCGTGTGCAGACACCCTAGATATGAAATAGAAAGCGATTTTTCAATGTATCCATTATTTTTTTAAAATCCTACATCACAACCACCTCTGAGTGCAAATATATTTCCAATTTCTGCTGGCATCCTATTGCAAAATGCTAATAGAATTGCTTTCCTGGAGCTGCATCACTAATAAACAGAGTGCATCACAGATCTGGGATTCTTGAGTCAAAAATAGGAAATATGGATATTTGCTGAACGAAAATACTGTGTAGGAAGATGTCTTGGCATCCAGGAGAGTCACAGAGTGTGGTCTTTAAGGATGGAGCTGCTGAGTGAGCAGTTGAGGTGCCCTGGATGGCAGACCACAGCGGATCTCTCCCAGCCGCATTCTAGACTGGGCTGCCCAGTACCACTAGGATGCCCAGCTGGTCCTGAGCACAGATGGATGAACTCACTCTCTAGAGCCCGCATTTCACCAATTCCTGTTCATGTGCCCTTGGCTACTTTCTTCTGTAAGCCCAAGTTTCCTCTGTAACTATAGAATAAGTACCTACCGGAGGAATCAGGCTCCCTAACTTCAGATTATAATACAAAGCTACAGTAATCAAGATAGCATGGTACTGGCACAAAAACAGAAATATAGATCAATGGAACAGGATAGAAAGCCCAGAGATAAACCCACGCACATATGGTCACCTTATCTTTGACAAAGGAGGCAAGGATATACAATGGAGAAAAGACAGCCTCTTCAATAAGTAGTGCTGGGAAAACTGGACAGCTACATGTAAAAGAATGAAATTAGAACACTTCCTAACACCATACACAAAAATAAACTCAAAATGGATTAAAGACCTAAATGGAAAGCCAGATACAATAAAACTCTTAGAGGAAAACATAGGCAGAACAATCTATGACATGAATCACAGCAAGATACTTTTTGACCCACCTCCTAGACAAATGGGAATTAAAACAAAAATAAACAAATGGGACCTAATAAAACTTAAAAGCTTTTTGCACAGCAAAGGAAACCATAAACAAGACGAAAAGACAACCCTCAGAATGGGAGAAAATATTTGCAAATGAAGCAACTGACAAAGGATTAATCTCCAAAATATACAAGCAGCTCATGCAGCTCAATATGAAAAAAAACAAACAACCCAATCTAAAAATGGGCGGAAGACCTAAATAGACACTTCTCCAAAGAAGATATACAGATTGCCAACAAACACATGAAAGGATGCTCAACATCACTAATCATTAGAGAAATGCAAATAAAAACCATAATGATGTATCACCTCACACTGGTCAGAATGGCCATCATCAAAAAGTCTACAAACAATCAATGCTAGAGAGGGTGTGGAGAAAAGGGAACCCTCTTGCACCGTTGGTGGGAATGTAAATTGATACAGCCACTATAGAGGACAGTATGGAGGTTCCTTAAAAAACTAAAATTAGAATTACCATATGACCCAGCATTCCCACTACTGGGCATATACCCTGAGAAAACCATAATTCAGAAAGAGTCATGTACCACAATGTTCACTGCAGCTCTACTTACAATAGCCAGAACATGGAAGCAACCTAAGTGTCCATTGACAGATGAATGGATACAGAAAATGTGGTACATATATACAATGGAATATTACTCAGCCATAAAAAGAAATGAAATTGAGTTATTTGTAGTGAGGTGGATGGACCTAGAGACTGTCATACAGAGTGAAGTAAGTCAGAAAGAGAAAAACAAATACTGTATGCTAACACATGTATATGGAATCTAAAAAACAAACCAAAAAAATGGTCATGAAGAACCTAGGGGCAAGACGGGAATAAAGATGCAGACCTACTAAAGAATGGGCTTGAGGATACGGGGAGGGGGAAGGATAAGCTGGGACAAAATGAGAGAGTGACATGGACATATATACGCTACCAAATGTAAAATAGATAGCTAGTGGGAAGCAGCCGCATAGCACAGGGAGATCAGCTCGGTGCTCTGTGTCCACCTAGAGGGGTGGGATAGGGAGGGTGGGAGGGAGGCTCAAGAGGGAGGGGATATGGGGATACATGTATACATAGAGCTGATTCACTTTGTTATACAGCAGAAACTAACACAACATTGTAAAGCAATTATACTTCAATAAAGATGTAAAATAATAAATAAATAAATAAATAAAAAGAATAAGTACCTACCTCCCAAGAGTTTGATGAAGATTCAACAGCATTGGGCACATAGTTCATGCCAGTAATTGAGAGTTGTTGTTGGATCTGCTGCTCCAAGTGGGGGACAAGGCGGGGAACGGATGACCACCTGGATGCCTTGGAGAGTGGCAGCTCTACCACTCAGACCCAGGCTCACAGCCTTCTTCCTGCAGGTCAACAGAAGTGTCCCTTTACTAGGGCAGGGACATGCTAATGGCTGTGAGGAGCGCCCTATCCATGAGGGCTTTGAGGGCCTAAATCCAAAGACCCCACATTGGCTCCCTCATACCCAAAGCCATGGCCACCTCAGGTCATCCCTCAAAGCCAAATCTGTGGACTGATCACTTCAATAGAGGCTTCTCCTTTCATTTCCAATGTGAAGATGCTCTGGGTGTCAAGTAACAATGGTCTGAGTTAAAGCAGCTTAAGCTGTAAAGATGGATGATTGGCTGCCACAGCTGAGGACACCCCGTGGTAAAGCAGTGAGGAGGTCTGCTCAGGGTTCGCTCAACCTGGTCTACTCTCCTGGCTCCGCCCCCTCCAGGAATTGCCTTGGTTGTCCCTGGTCTGCTTGCAGGGTGGCTGCAGCCGCTCTCAGCCTTCTATCTTCACATAATGATCTCCAGGGAAAGAGAGCAAGAGTAGCTTCCAGAAACTTTCTAGAGAGAAGATGGAAGCTCTTTTCCCAGAGGCTGCCAGTCAATTTCTCTGCTCATCTCACTGGCTTAAATTTGGTCTTATGATTATCCCTAGAGCAACTCCTATGGCTTTTTGGATGCCAGATGCTGATTGGCTTCACCTTGGTACGAGGGGTCCCAAGTACATGCCTCATTCAGTCCCTGGAGCAATGGAGACGGAATAACCTGATTACCTTTGACTAAACAGAGTCCATCCCTGGAACTCAAGTAAACCCCCCAAACCTCAGGGCTGCCATTGCAAGAGGACAGGAGTGAGATGGATGCTGGAGAGACACCACAGGTCTACTACTCTGCTGGACCATCTTCTTCAATTCAGCAAACAATTATGAAGTATCTGCTGTGTGCCAGGCAGGGTGCAAGATGCTTGATGACACAGGGACAGGGGCCCATGTTATTGAGAGGGATAAATGAGCCAACTTGTGCAAAGTGCCTGAGGCAGCCCTCAGGCCCTAATACCTGTTCAGTATTGTCCTCATTACAATGAATCCTGCATGAGTATTCCCTGCCATCCAGGAGACAGACTTAAACAATAAATTCTAGCAGCGTATGGAGAGGGGCAAGAGTAAGCCTGTGGATGGCATAAAGGAGAGAGCTGACTCAAGTAGTATGCAGAAGCCTGGCCTCAAGAAGTGTATAGCCCAATGGTCCTTAACCTTGACTTCATGTTTGATTCACCCGAAAGAGATAGACAGAGGAATGGATAGAGAAGATGTGGTATATATACAGAGTGGAATATTACTCAGCCATCAAAAAGAATGAAATAATGAATGCCATTTTGCAGGAACATGAGTGGACCTAGAGATGATCATACTAAGTGAAGTAAGTCAGACAGAGAAAGACAAATATTATAAAATCACTTATGTGTGGAATCTAAAAAAAAAAATAGATACAAATGAACTTATTTACAAAACAGAAAGAGATTCACAGACATAGAAAACAAGCTTATGGTTACCAAAGGGGAAAGAGCAGGGTTGAGGGATAAATAGAAAGTTGGGATTAACATATGCATACTACTATATAGAAAATAGATAACCGACAAGGACCTACTGTATAGCACAGGGAACTATACTATATTCACTATTTTGTAATAACTTATAGGGGAAAAGAACCTGTGCCATATAACTGAAACTAACACAACGTTGTAAATCAACTATACTTCAATTTTTAAAAAAACTCCCCACACCAGTTAGGTCACAATCTCTGGGGGTGGGACCCCCTCACCAGGGTCAGTTTATCTTTTTAAATATCCCCAGGTGATTAAAATGTGTAGCCGAAGTCAAGAACCACCCCTTACAGGCTATTGAAGACATAAAGCACACATACATTAACTAACAACGCTGAGCTGTGAGGGTGCATTAAAATGAACTATTGTGTTCCAGGCTCAGAGCAGGGAGAGGGCAAGGTAGGCAGGGCGCTTAAGGGGCCTTGAAGAACCAGTGGGATCTGCCTGATCTGAGCAGTCTGGAGGTGGTATCTCAGTGTGAGAGGCACGGGTGTGAGCAAATATATGTGTGCAAACCTAGAGGGTGTATCAGTCTGGACCCAGTCAGGAGAGAGAAACCACACAGTAATTTCAACAAGGAAATATAAAAAATTATTAACTATAACAGCGTATTAGAATAATGAAGGATTAGCTGCTAAGTAGAGAGAACTCTGAAGACTATAGGAATGCAGTTATCAGGACACCCACCCTCCCTAGGGCTGAGAAACAGCACCCTGTGGAGAGCCCTCTGCCACCCAGGCAGAGGTCCAGACTTTGCTGACACAGCGTGGTTCACTGCAGGGCAGAGAAATCGCTGTGGTGTTACTCTGGCAGAACCTTCCAGGAACCTGACCTCCAGATGCTGGGGAAAGCTGTTCACAGGTTTCTCATGGAGCACACGGATGGGGGCCACTGCTGAGACAGCGCAGGAGAACCAGGAGGCAAAACCCAGCAGTGTCCCCTACAAGCAAGTGGAGGCCCAGAGAGGCAATAGAAGCTCCTCAGGGAATTAGCAAAGCTGGGTTTCCACCCAGATCCATCTTTCCTGTACATGCAGCTACCTCTGAACAAACAGAAGTGCAAGATCAAGACTAAGATCATTGACATAAGCTGCGCAGGGATGGAAGGGGTCTGTGCTCAGTGAAGTCAGTGAGGAGGGCCTCGTGGAGGAGGTGAGGCTTCCAATGGACCTTGGTGGGGCTTTTATTTTAAGGAAACGAGGGAGAAAAATGTCAAGAGGTGGCTTCCAGGCTGCCTTTGGAACACAAGCCGCGTTGAACAATTTCACACGCAGAAGAGCCAACCTGGGCTCAGACAGGACTCAGCACAACCAGTAGAGGGAACAGTAAAAAACTCTTAGGTGACGAGAAGAAGGTCAGAGGTAGAACAGAATCAAGGAAGCCCTTATATGCCAGAGAACCTGGATCTGAGCAGATGTGAAATCAACTCACTGTGAGAGAGTCAGAACCCAGGGACCTGGGGCTTCTAGGACCCCTCAATCGCATGCCAGCCTCTCTGTGGAATGAATACAGGAGAGCAAATGCCAGCTCTGCAGTCACACACACCACTAGAGTACCAGCTCCAGCATTTAGCTGTGTGTCCTGGGGCAAGTCCCTCAACCTTTCTGTGTCCCGGGGTTCTTCATCTGTCAGTTGGAAACAATGATCCCTTCTTTGCAGGCTCGCTCAGGGGAAGTTCCCAGCAGACAGCCTGGCACACAGCACGTCTTTCATCACTGGTAGATTCTCCCTCTCCTACTTTTACTCTGTAGGCCCTTCCTGTCTTTTAAGACATCCCGTGCCTCTGAAAGTAAATGTTTTAAATTCAGGAATTCCAGACTCCTAAATAGGTGCACCTGGAGGAATGCCAAGGTCAAGGTCTTGGCGGCCAATACCATCCTCTTGAGACTCGGGGCTTCACAACTCTGCGCTCACCACTTGGAAGGAAAAGCTCGGGTTTAGGGGATGCAGCCACTGTGTTCTTGGTTCCCCAGCCAGATGGCGCCTTGAAGCGACGTTTCCTACCCAGTGTCCGTAGGGCAAATAACGATGCTTCTTTCTCTTTTAGGAGGAGAAGTCACCAAGCCGCGCTTTGCTCAATTCTTCCACGGCAGCCTGGCCAGTCTCACCATCCGCCCTGGCAAAATGGACAGTCAGAAGGTGATTTCCTGCCTGCAGGCCTGCAAGGAAGGGCTGGATATCAATTCCCTGGAAAGCCTGGGCCAAGGAATAAAGGTAAGGAAGGAGCCAGCATCGCGCCCGGTGAGACAGTGCTTTGTGAGGCAAAGGCTGCTAAACACCAGTGCAATCCTGGAAGCAGAGTCATTTCCTGCCACGTCACACTGAGCTGGTACCACGGCAAAGGTGCTGCCACAGCAGGGAGATTCGGGACCATGACTGCACAACAGACTCTGCGCCGTCTCCTGAAATTCCTAGATGAAGCCCTCGAGTGTGATCAGTTCAGTGCACAAAAGCAGGCACACGTTCAATGTCTACCTGGAGGGAGTTGTTATGTTTCATTGTTTCCTGGGTTGGTGGGTTGCTTTGTTGTTTATTTGCCCAAAGGAACTGAAGGAGCATGCAAGCATAACTTTCAGAAATACAGAAAAGTAGGATTAAAAGTTTGGACCATGGAAACTACTAATTACAAAGGAAGGTCACCCCGGGGTGGGTGGAATTAGAAAGCAGATGCAGAGGTCACTGGGTCTTATGTTGTTAAGTTGAGGCCCAGATTGGGCTCCAGGCAATGTCTGGCTGCCAGAGGGAATATGAACAGATTCACGATTTTGTCATCCACACAAAATAAAACTCTTCAAGTGATCCAAGGGAATCCAAGCTGCATTTTGAGAAAAGCTCCTCCTGACGGGGGCAGGATGTGGCTGACTGTCCTCATTGAGCACCTCCCCGCCCACGATGGGCAGGGATAGATCTGGCCTCACCTGGACCGAGGAGCGCCTGCCCGCATCAGGCCTCGGGGTCCTGAGCAAAGAAGAGGGTAAACATCATCACAGCCCCGCTCCATCATAGCGGACCCCAGTGACAGCAGGCAGCCCCTTGGCCTCCTCTCTGGGAGTAAGGGCAGCCCACCCTCTGTCTCCAGGGACACAGGACAGCCCCATGAGGCCCCAGCGGCTATGAAGTTTTCCCAAGGAAGGAGTGACCAGAACAGAGGTTTCCCACCACCTCCCATCCGTCCCCACTCAGCACTGCCCATGGAGCTGCCCGGCCTCCCCACCCCAGGCCTGCCTCTCCTGGACAGGGGTCACCCCTCCAACAGAGGGCCCTCTCATTTACGCTCTCAGTGGCCTACTGCTTGTGAGGCTCTGACTTGGGCTGGCCTTGGAGGAACCAGTGATCTGGGCAAATCATGCCTCGACTTCACGTTGCAGTCACTTCAGCAAACATTCCGCGGACACCCGTATCATTTGGTTCTGGGCTGGGGAGAGGGACACGAAAATGAATGTTCCAAGATTATTGTCTTTGGGGCACTCAGTGGCCCAAGCAGACACCTGTAATCCAGTGCTCCAATGATTACGAGCGCTGACATTTACTGAGGGTCTCCTGGGTACCAGGCACTGTTCTAAAACCTTTATGGGTTTAACTCACTTAAGCCCCAGAACAACCTATGATAAATGTACCATGAATCTTCCCATTTTGCACATGAGGAATGGAAGGCCTGGAAGGGAAAGGCAAGTTGCCAAGGATCCCAGAGTGAGTCAGGAGCAGAGCCAGAATGTGATCGCAGGCAGTTCTGCTCCAGAGCTTCAGAACCTGGAGCAACAGCGGTGAGGGAAGGCTCTTGGAGGAGGAGAAGTCTGAGCGTATTGTTCAGGATGGGTAAGAGCCAACCAGGAAAAGGGCAGGCAGTGGGTGGCAGGGGAGAGGGCAGGGCGGTCACTCTAGGCAGAAAGCCAGTGTTACAAGTGCCCAAATTGCAGGAGGAAAGCTAGAAAGTGGGGCCAGAGAGGTAGGCAGAGGCCAGGTCATGGGGCCTTGTTAATGTCTGGTGTTTACTTTTTTTTTCTGTTGGCAACAAGCAACCATTGAAGGGCTCCACGCAAGGGAGCATGATCTGGACAGGCGTGGGGTTCAGAATGCTCACCCTGGAGCCCGGGTCAGAGGGGGAAGGTGAGAGGAGTACACAGGCAGGGGAAAGCATGAATGACTTTCCAGAACATATTGTTTAACATGCAAGAAACACATACACACAAGTGCTCTCGATTGCTAATCACCTGTCTGAAGGAAACTCACAAGACCGCCTGTACTGCAAAGGCCAGCATTCCACCTGTCAACTTCATGGCAACTGGCCCAGGCAAGCCCCTCATGGCACATTTCATACAGATATCCTCACAAGCAGAGCCTGGGGTTTGACCCTTGGTCTACTGTTTGTATTATTCCCTCAGTGTTTTGTCAAGCCAGTGAAATCTGTCCTCCAACAGATCCAGAATCTGTGCCCTCTCTGATTCTGGATTTGCTCCCTGCCTCTGCGTGGATCTTCTCTGCTCTGGACCATCCCATGGGGCCACAGTTGCAGGATTCCAAGCACCACAGAACAAATAAACCAAAGATGCTGGACTTAAAAGCCACACATTCTTAGAACTATAAATTAAGAACCATAGCAATTCCTACATAGCGGTCCTAGCCTGTGAAAAAGGAAGTGCTAAATGAAGTGGCACCCAGAGCTGTGGGGAGTGGAGGAGGCACATCTGACTTTTTAGAATACCACCTGCTCAGAACCAGTCACTGCAAATGATCCTTTCCCATCCTTAGGGCGCGGCGGGCAAGAACTAGTTCACCGTATGAGAAGTTAATGATAACACACGCCATGTTACGGCGCATCCACTGGGGGCTATTTTAAGCTCATTATCCCTACTCCTCACAACAAATTAAATATTATGACCCCATTTCAGAAATAAGGAGGTTGGGGCTCAGGGACTTGGCCAAAATAAGTCTAGGCTCTTTCCGCCACACGACTCAGATTAGAAGGCATTCTTGAAAATTATTAAAACTGCTTCCTACCTGCCTTTCCTCCTTCATCCCTCACTTCTTTTTTGAATAATGACTAGTATTTTCTCTACTGGCTCCTGGCCTCCTCCCTCCCCTCTGGCTAGTCCAAAAAAGTGAGGGCCTGCCGTGATTAAAGAAACATCCCGTCTACTCACAGGGTCCCACACGGGTTCCTCTTCTCACTTGTTTTCCCCTGGATCATGCATATTTCCGGCTATTTCTCCAGCATATCTGGAGTCATTACATGATCCAAGTGGCTGCTGTTATGTATCCATACGAGACACTGTGGAATCGCCACATTCCTGAAGAATGCACACTTCTGATTTTCATAGCGTCATCCCTGCCAAATTGTCATCTCTAGTGTGGAAGAGGGGGAAAGAGCAAGAACTTTGGGACAAAACCCTCCTAGGTTCAAAGCACAGTACGGATATTCATGACCTGGGTGACCTTGGGCAAGGTACTTTAATCCTTTAAGCCCCAATTTCCTCGTGTGTAAAATGGACTTAGTATTATTTTGTAGTGATGTAAGAATTGAATAACATATATATATTTTATATATCCTTACATATATTTATATATCAGATTAGCAAAGATACACATAGAGATGAGATATATAGATATAGATACATAGATATAGATATAGATACAGATACAGATCTCCCCTAGAAAACCTGATATCTAGGCTCTCAACAAATCACAGTTCCCTTCTCCTGCTGGGCTGACCTTGCACTTGGCATTGCTGATGCCCCAGCTTCTTTTGAAAAGTAAGCCTGGGTGACAGTTGCAACAGAAGAGCCTCTATTGCAGGGAATCTTCATCTGTCCCAGCCCAGAGGAGCTGGCAGGGGGGGCGAGGTGCCTGGAGGGCCACGGCCAGCCTGTCCTCGAGGAACAGACCAGGACTTTCAGCAGGGACTTCACCGGTGTCCCAGCCTGACTCTTCAGGACAGCTGACCATTCTGCTAAGACCATCTGTCTAACCGCTTCTTGGTTCAAAGAAAGGAACCACTTTGGCTACAGCCCAGCTTTCCAAGGAGAGTGAGTGCTGTCACCTTTTGCTAGGTCCCCAGGAAGCCATCTCCTGCCTCTGTGGAAATGCCAATACCACCCTGTGTCCCGCAAAACCAGAGACCGACTCTCAGTCATGCCACGAAAGACAACAGAAACATACAAGCAAAACCTATTCTAGTGGAGGGCTTAATTGATCCTGCAAGAACCATGTTAATGGCTAGCCAGTGCCCACCTCAAGCCCTGTGGCAGTCTTTGGGATGCTCTGGCAGCCAGACTTGGGTATTCACTAGAGGTCCAACACATTCCCTAACCCGTCCTCTCCCTAGGAGGCTTCAGTGGGAGTGCCCTCTGCTGGTGCCACGGGTTGCTGCCCAGTCCATCCTTCTGGATGAATTGCTTGATTTTCCTGTTCAGCCCTCGTGCACAGCTCGGAGATTGGCCTTCTCTGCAGGGGGCATCATCTTGTCTCATGCTTGTCGTGTACTGGACCCTCTGGATGCTGAAAAAAGTCAGTGGACCTTGCCCTCGAGGTGCTCACAGTCTGCTGCGGGGGGCAAACAGACAGACAGACAGACAGCAAAAGCACCAAAAGACTGCTACAGCAGGGGTTGGCAGGGACGGGGAGAGCGCAAAATACATGGAAACTTAAGTGGTATATTTAGAAGAATGACTTTCAATCTGCTCAAATGAGAAATGGATGATCTGTAAAACACTCAGAACTGTTGATGATTCACCAGCGTGTGGCATGTCCACGGCTGAGCACGCTAAGCTAGTGAGTCAGCCCCAGCAAGAGAGAGACCAACAAGAGGCCGACCGTAGCGTCACCTGTGCATATGCCCAGGGGCTCCTGAATCCAGCAAAGGGAACAGTGCTTGTGACCAGACGTCGCAGCTCAGAGAGACCCTGCTCAGGGCTTTGAGGACAGGAGGAAACTGGATCATAGGGAAAGAAGAACAGTGAGGGCAGCGGGGGACCATTCACTCATTCATCTAACAGGGGCTTCCGGGGCACTAGGACAAGGTTCTGAGATTCGGGGATAACAGTCGGAGCCCCTGTCCTCAGTGAGCTCGTAGCCACTGCACTATAATAATTACACTACCATTTCATAGCACTATAGGAGCTCAGTGGGGACCTAAGTGAGGGAAGCTGGGGAGGCTTCAAGGAGGAGGTAACAATGAAACACTCGCATGATAGTTGAAAGAGACAAAGATTGAGCTGTCAGTTGGCTGGGGGTCACAATGCAAGGGACTTATTATGCGGGACAATGGCACAACAGTACTCGTGAGATAACTACCTCCTGATAGGGTCTGGACACAGAACAGGAACTCTTGTAAAGACATCCGAGTCATATCAGGGAAAAGCTAATATAGATAGATTTTCCCTTAAAAGCTTGAAAACATACTCAATCTACTTCATGGAAAGAGTAATGCAAAATAAGACTACACTAAGATAGTATTTATCACCTATCAGATTGGCAAAAGTCCCAAGTTTGACAGCATGCTCTGTTGTTGAGGTTTTGAAAGAACATTCTCACATGCTGTGAGAGAGAGAGCATATTGGTATAATCCCTAGCAATGGAAAATTTGCAACATTTGTCAAAATTTAAACTGCATATACTCTTTGACCTAGCAATTTCGCTTGTAGGGATTTATTCTACAGATATATTTACACACTTAGGAAATGTTATATATATAAGATTATTCATTGTGTCATTATTAGTACAAGACTGGAAATAACCCAATGTTCATATTAGGAGACTGGTTAAATAAATTATTTCATATTAAATAATATTATACAACTTTAAAAAAAATAAAAAATCTCCAAGACAAACGCTAAGTGAAAAAAGCAAAGTACAGTATAGTATGTAACAAGCTACCTTTGGTGTGAGAAAGGAGAAAAATGGGAATCTATATTCATTGATTATATATTCATAAAATGCTTAAGTATAACTGTCAGGATATGCTAGGTTATGCTGCAGTAACAAGTGACTAAAATTTCAGTGAATTATACGGCAATTTTTTTTTTTTATTGTGTGCACTTCATGTCCATTAAAGACTGGCTGCAGCTCTTCCCCCCTCACTGTGAGACCCAGGCTGATAGACCATTAGGGAACTTTGCAGATTTCATGGCAGAGGGAGAGGGACGTGGCACCATGAATTAGCTGGCTGTTAAATCTTCCACCCAGGTGTGAACCAAACAATACTTCTGCCCGCTTTTTGTTGGCCAAGCAAGTCACATGACCACTATTGAGCGCAACAGGACAAAAATGTATATCCTGTATGGAAGAGTACCGTAAATCACATGATCAAGCCTGTTGACAGGCTTGTATAAGCCTCTCACTGGGAGGGGAAATGACAATTATGAACAATAATGCAATTTGTCACTAAGAAATTAATGGAACAGCGATCACCTGTGGGATAAGGTTGGGGAAATTGGTTGGATAGGAAATAGGAATAAGATGGACACTTTCACGTAGCACATATATATATTTGAACTATGTGGAGATATTATCTGTTCAAAAATATAAATAATTGTTGGCAAGTAGCCACATAAAAGTATATCCATGTCTGTCTTTCCTATGACATGAATATTGGATACATAATCTGAATCCACAGATAAGTTCCTGACATATTATTGATAGCAGTTCCTAATAATTCTTACTCAGAAGTGTGTCAAGGTCAGTAACTCAGATCAGTACAAAAGCAGTTCTCCATGCTCCATTCAAAGAAGAGTAACTGCTGGGAACACCACGGAAGAGACAAGTCTGGATCTACTTTAACTGGTTTGAGGACCCAAGTGACTCAGTGGGGAGCATCATAGCCCCTGGGCCTTCACCCAGCGTGGGATATCAGGGACCCAGGACAGGATAGATAGATAACAAACCTAGGGCAGCTGGCAGGCGTGTAAACAGCAAGTGATTAAAGCTCATGGGAAACCAGAGTTTAGCACCTAGAAGGCAAGACCAAGAATCAGATCTAAGAGAGAAGGAAGGCCATTAACTTAAAAATGAACTTTAAGGTTGGAAACTAAAAAGATGGGACATGGGTCAGGAGGTGGAGTGCAGGGTGAATGGGGGAGCAGTTCAAGGCCAAAGTCAAGACAGCAAAAGGAACAAAAGCCCCAGGTTTCCGGGCTATGAGCTGAGGGGGTGGCAGTCCAAGAGCTGAAAGTTTCTGGGAAGGACCCCATAGCAGCCCAGAGCATGAGCCCACCAAAGGCTGGGCCCCAAGAGAACTGTGTCTGGGATTTCAGAATTCATCCTGTGGCTGCCGGTGATATTACCAGGAGTTTATAATCCGCGGGGAATCTTAAAGAGGAGGGTCCCGAAGCCCACCAGAGGGCAGCAGGGATTGCTTGAGGGGTTAAAACAGTTACCTGTGCACACAGCTCCTGCACTTGCAGATGCTCTGAAGATGCCTCTGCGGGCCTTAGTGGCCTTTGCATGGAGATGGAGGGTCTCCGTGAGACTGGGTACATGGTTGATCATTCTCTCCTGTGATACTGCTTTCTGTCTTCCAGTATCATTTCAACCCCTCGCAGTCTGTCCTGGTGATGGAAGGTGATGACATTGGGAACATCAACCGTGCCCTCCAGAAGGTCTCCTACATCAACTCCAGGCAGTTCCCAACCGCGGGTGTGCGGCGCCTGAAAGTCTCTTCCAAGGTCCAGTGAGTGGACGCCGGGCAGCCTGGGGCTCAGCCAAGGCATCAGGGATGGTCCCTGGGAATGTTCTCTCGCAAAACAGGATTCACCTCTCTTCAACTATTGGCAGCTTCTCTGCTCTCCCTATGAGGACACCCCAATGGATCTGTGTTCTCTTTTTGTTGTTTTTTTTTTTAAGTGAAATATAGTTGGCATACAATGTTTTGTTAGTTTCAGGTGTACTGCTTAGTGATCTGATATTTACATACACTATGAAATGATCACTATGATAAGTCTGGTAACCATATGTCCCTATACAGAGTTATTACAATGTTATTGACCATATTCCTTATGCTGTATGTTATATCCCTGTGGATTTTTTATTTTATAACTGGAGGTGCGTACCTCTTAATCTCCTTCACCTATTTCACCCCACCCCCAACCCCCTCCCTTCTGGCAACCATCTGTTCTCTGAATCTATGAGTTTGTTTTTGTTTTGTTTTTTAGATTCCACATATAAGTGAAACCATACGGTCTTTCTCTGACTTACTTCACTTAGCATAACACCCTCTAGATCTATTTGTGTTGTTGCCAATTGCAAGATTTTTTTTCTCATGACTTAGTAATATTCCATTGTGTGTGTGTGTGTGTGTGTGTGTGTGTATATATATATATATATATATATACATCATTTATTATTATTATAGTATTAATATATGTTAAATATATACTATATTACAAATATATATCATAAATATATATACTATATATATATACATATATATATACATATATACACACACCATAAATATATAAAACCACATTTTCTTTATCCATCCATCTATCCTTGGACAGTTAGGTTGCTTCCATATCTTGGTTAATGTAAATAATGCTGCAATGAACATTAGTGTGCATATATCTTATCGAATTACCATTTTTATTTTCTTCAGGTAAATACCCAGAAGTGAAATTGCTGGATTATATGGCAGTTCTATTTTTAGTTTTTGGGGGGAACCTCCATACTGTTTTCCATAGTGGCGGCATGAATTTACATTCCCACCAATAGTGTTTAAAGGTTTCCTTTTCTCTACATGCTCGCCAACACTTTTTATTTATTTTATTTTTGATATTAGCCATTCTGACAGAGGTGAGGTGGTACCTCATTGTGGTTTTGATTCACATTTCCCTGATGATTAGTGATGTTGAACAACTTTTCATGTGTCTGTTGGCCATCTATCTGTATGTCTTCTTTGCAAAAATGTCTATTCAGGTCCTCTGCCCATCTTTTAATTGGGTTATCTGTTTTTTGCTGTTGAGTTGTATAAATTCTTTGTATATTTTGGATATTAACCCCTCACTATATAAGATTATTCGCAAATATCTTCTCCTATTCATCAGGCTGGCTTTTTATATTGTTGATAGTTTCCTTCACTGTGCAAAAGCTTTTAAGTTGGATGTAGTCCCATGTGTTTATTTTTGCTTTTGCTTCCATTGCCTGAGGAGACAGATTCAAAAAAATATTGCTAAGACTGATGTCAAAGGGCATACTGCCTATGCTTTCTTCTAGGAGTTTTTTGGTTTCATGTCTTACTCATTTTGAGTTTACTTTTGTGTATGGTGTGAGAAAGTAGTCCAGTTTGATTCTTTTGCATGTAGATGTCCAGTTTTCCCAACACCAGTTATTGAAGAAGCTGTCTTTTCCTCATTTTATATTCTTGCCTCCTTTATCATTGATTAATTGACCATATATGCATGGGTTCAGTTCTGAGCTCTCTATTCTGTTCCATCAATTTATGTGTCTGTTTTTGTGCCAATACCATACTGTTTGGATTACTCTAGCTTGGTAGCATAGTCTGAAGTCAGGAGTGTGATACCTTCAGCTTTGCCCTTCTTTCTCAAGATTGTTTTGGCTATTTGAGATCTTTTATGGTTTTAAACAAATTTTAGAATTATTTATTCTAGTTTGGTGAAAAATACCATTGGCATTTTGATAGAGATTGCATTGAATCTGTAGATTGCCTTGGGTCATATGGTCATATTAATAATATCAATTCTTCCAATCCATGAGCATGGTATATCTTTCCATTTGTTTGTAATGTCTTTAATTTCTTTCATCAATGTCTTGTAGTTTTCTGAGTAGAGGTCTTCTACCTCCTTGGTTAGATTTATCCCTAGGTATTTTATTCTTTTTGATGCAATTGTAAATGGGATTGTTTTTTAATTTCTTTTTCTGATAGGTTGTTGTCAGTGTACAGAAACGCAACAGATTTCTGTATATTAATTTTGTATATTGCAACTTACTGAATTCATTTATTAGTTCTAATAGATTTTGGTAGCATCTTTAGGATTTTTCTGTGTATAGTATCATGCTCAACAAATGTTTATTAATTGAATTAAATTAACCAACCTAGCCTTGATAGAGCTCCTAAATACCATGAGTATGCAAGAGAAAGAAAAGGCATGATTCTTGTCCCCAGGGATCAGAATTAAATTAAGGAGATGAGACTATCACTGTGACCTTTAAATAACACCCTTACTGGCCTATCCAATCATTTCTCAGCCAAACAGCTGCTTGGGAGGGTAGCTAGGAAGGGGACCCCAGAAAAACTCCTGAGAAGCAGAAAGGGAGTCACCTGGCACCTGGAGCCAGAAGAAGGAACCAGAAAGACAGGAACAAGTGTTGGAAAGATGGGTCTGCTGACTGCCATGTTGCCAGGGCCTGGGACAGATGCTAGGATAAAGTCCACAGACGGCAATTACATTCAACAGTTCTAGTGATGGAGAAAGTGCTCCCACCTCCACACTAAAGGCCACCCCTGGAGGCTGGGGGTAGGGAGCAGGCACCTCCAGGTCAGCGCCACACTGCAGTGAAGAAGAGGGACCAGACTGGCTAGTCTCCAGCCCTAGGACCAGTTTTCCATAAACGGGCAAGGGGAGGGGTGTCCTCTGTAAATGGTAAGGTTGGTGCCACAAAGGCAAAAAATCTGGGAGCAGGAGCCCACCACTTACTTCCACACCTTGCCCACCCTGGAGAAGTTGGAGTGTCTCAGCCTACCCTTCCCCCAGGAACTTTGCCAAGGGATGCAAGTTGATGGCTGCCACCAGCTGGTGTCCACCCATCATTCCCAGAGCATCTCTCTAGACCCTGGGGTTCTCCATTTTAGCTTAGGTCTTTGGTCTAGATGATCAGCAGAGAGTGCCAGTGACACACATGCCTGATGAGGTCTGATGACACTGTCAGATCTGTCAACATTTACTGAGCTCCAACCATGATGCAGCCTCTTGGGCAGCTTCCTATCTACATGTCATCTGCATTTAAGCCTTACTACTATAAGGTAATTAATTATTCATCCCCACTGTATAGATGAAGAGACTGAGGTTCACAGGAGTCGTGCTCCTTGCCCAGAGCCTCCCAGCCCAGGAGTGGCAGAGCCAGGCACGGACCCTTGCCTGTCTCACTTCCGAGGCTTTGCTCTTGTTGTCACACCACTCTGGCTCCCAGATATTTTTGTGGCAGTGTATCAGGAAAAAGTAGTATGATTACAATAGCAGTCTGCTGGCACATCTGGAAGAGGCACCGCACTTGTGTGATATCCTTGTAGACAGAGAACATATACGCTGTTCCGGCAGGCAGGAGAGTTTAGCCCTGGGGTCTCACTCAGTAAGATGGCTGTAACTAACCAGCGAGACAACAATTTATTTACCAAATCCTTATGCACATAACAAGCCGTTGCTGTCTAATTAATGTTGCCATTGATTGCTTTGTTAAAGGATAATTAAAGGTCTAATGGTTACTTGTTGCTGGTATAGAAAATTCCTATTTCTCCCAGGAGCTAATCTTTTCAAGTCCCTAGATTGCTAGTAGTTTTAACTAAAATGCGGCTTTGAATCTGAATGTCTGTTGACATCCTCAGAGGCTCTCGTGCAGTCAGGATGTCTCGTCGAGGACTAGAGGTGGCTGTATGTAGCTTTGTCTGTGGCCGGATGATTCCAGGGTTTGCTCTTCAGTTGCCGTGACTGCTGTTTTCCCAGGTGCTTTGGAGAAGATGTGTGTATCAGCCTCCCCGACGTGGATGCCTACGTGATGGTGCTGCAGGCCGTCGAGCCCCAGATCACCCTCCATGGTACGGACCGCTTCTGGAGACCCACTGCCCAGTTTGAAAGCGCCAAAGGGGTGACCCTCTTCCCCGACATCAAGATTGTGAGCACCTTCGCCAAAGCCGAGGACCCCGGTGACTTGAAGACCACAGGTACAGGCGCACACTGGGTTGGGGTGGGTGGAACCTTAAATTCTCACATAAAGTATGATTTTCGTCAATCACACTTCAGGACAACTGAGGTATTGTTCATCATAGTGGGGTAATTTATGATAACGGAACAAAAAAGCCTGGAAACAATGCAGATAAATAACAGAGAGGAATGAATGGCTTAGCATATTGTGGTACCCCCATAGAAGAGGTATGATGTTGGAGGGAAGGCAATTATGCCAAACAGTAAGTTAAAAAAAAAAGCAAGATGCAAATTACAGAGTAGCTACGTGTAGAGTGATCGCAACTCTGTCAAGAAAAAAAATATGTAGAAAAATGCCCAGAAGGAAACACACCTAATGCTAACAGTGATATTCTCTGAGAAGCAGAAAAAGAGCCAATTTGTTTCTGCTCCCCTTCACTTCTCTACAACTGCAAAATGTTCTGTAGTAGACGTGTATTATTTTGGTAATGAGAAGAGAAGTTAAAGAAGCATGAAGAAAAAAATAGAGCTGCATCTTAATATATACCCCGTAAAAGTCTCCTTCAGCAATATCACTCTCAACTCTCAGGGAACGTTCCAGTTGCTTTTTCTAACAGTTTCATTGTCAGGAGGGCTGTTCAGTAAAAGTAATTTGAATTGTCTGCCAGGAAGAAACACTGAGTTGCACTGAAGCTACATTATATTCGGCTGGTGGGGGGAGAGGGATGGAAGGATATGGAAGGAAGGCAGGAAAACCTGGGGCCCAGATCTACGGGGGGAATACGAGTTTGAAAACCATCCTTTGCTGCCTCCTCCAAAAGAATGTTTTCAACTCTCCCTCTCCCCCTCCCCCTCCCAAAGCAGCTGCTAACGATGTGCTAGTGCCAGTGGGCCTGAGTTCCCGAAGGGCTGCTTCTATAATAATCCTAACTACCCACTGCCTTAAACCACGCTGGTCGCCAGCAAATGGGATGCCTGGCAAGACAGCCCTTCTTAGCTCACAGAAATAGATGGTGTTATACCACCTGTCTGGGCAGGACCGTTTCCCAGTTACACTCCAAGATGCATTAGGTCGTGTGATCTTCCCTCTTGCCCTCATCTGTGGCTAATATCAGACAGGAGAAGGAAGGGCCTCCGACTGTGGTGGCTGCAGGCCGTAGCTGAGAGTATCTGGATTCCCCAGGCCTGACATCAGCCTATAGACAACACAGGGACAAGCAATTATCTGGGTCCACATCTCACCTTCTGTTTATGAGAGGTGCATGCAGACTGCATAGCCAAGTGCCCGAGAGCTATTGTTAGTACTTTTTAAATTTCACTTATATCGTTGTAAGAATAATCATTATTATGGGTGCTGTAAACAAGCAGGCTAATGGCATCTGCCACCCGTGACCCTCTCCACCACTATCTTCTGCCCTCATCGACTCATTCTTTGTGCTGTTTCAGTACCAATGACACCACACCCCTCTCTCCCTCTGTGTTAGCTTACATGTCTACTCACTCTCTACCCTTGGTCTGGAAGGTCCCTCTCTGTCCCGTTCCCCATTATTGCTGACAAAAATCTCTACCTTCAACCCCTCTTCCAGAAGACCCCTCCACCCTGACCCCAGGCTGGTACTGTACACGCCCAACCACTCTGTACGCTTCCAGCCACTAGCACTCTCTCTCACACACATTGGCGAGCCCTCGGTGGTGATTATCTGTCTATTAAACCAGAGAAGGATCTCCTCCAGAGCCCAACTTATTGATTTGCCAGTAAGTCCCTGAGCCCAGTACAGTCCCTTCAGCACAGTGGGAATCAGGGAAACTGATGGAAGATTCTGTCCATATGCAAGCGCAAGAGAACGAGAGAAAATGGTGGGGTGAACACGGCCCCTACCTAGGGTGAGCAATCAGTCAGCAGTTGGGCCATAGGAGCCAGGATGACCCAACCTGACCTGACAAGAGTACGGCTCCCAAGAAAACCCAGAAACCACAGGCCATTTGAAAGAGAGATATACGTGTACCATTATTAATGACAGACTTCGTTAAGTGTATATTAATGTGCTTTTAGATTTTGCCAATGCTACACGAAGCCATTGAGATTGGCAAGCATTTAAAAAGTAAGTGTACGAAATTATTTATAACAACATATATCCATTGAGAGCAAAAAATGTTTCTGGTATCCCTTAAAAATTAAACAAAATAAAATAATTATTTAAAATAGCTCTCTCACTTTTTGTGAATCCTTTTAAAATTTGTTTTCATAAATGTTTTATCACACACAAAATACACCAGTCTGCTTAATGAGTAAATATACTTACTTAAATGATCTCTAGTTCACAGATTTTTCAATAAAAGCCCGCAAGATCAAAAATATTCGAAGACCACCGGCCCAGAGGTTGAGACTTTCACCAAGTGTGGGATCAGAAAGTCGTGGTTGCCATCCAGCTCGTCCCCTGTTGTCTGTGTGACCCCAGGCAATCCACCCCACCCCACCCCATGGACTGTCCATTCCCCCATCAGTGAAATGGGAAAATAGTAATAGTACCCCCTCTAGTGTCTGTCTGTTAGGATTTCCTTTGCACTGTGCCTAGCGTATAGCAAGGACTCCATAACTACTAATCACTTTTATTTTAAAGTAGGATTTTCATTTAGGACTGCCAACCTGTCCAGCATTCAAATACTCAGACACTCCTCTGGGAAACTTGGGGTCATAGTATCAGGCAAGGACAGCTAGGCTGTCCAGGAACCAGAAAGACAGGAACAAGGGTGGAAAGATGGGTCTGCTGACTGCCATGTTGCCGGGGCCTGGGACAGATGCCAGGATAAAGTCCACAGACGACAATTACATTCAACAGTTCTAGTGATGGAGAAAGTGCTCCCACCTCCACACTAAAGGCCACCCCTGGAGGCTGGGGGTAGGAAGCAGGCACCTCCAGGTCAGCGCCACACTGCAGTGAAGAAGAGGGACCAGACTGGCTAGTCTCCAGCCCTAGGACCAGGCTTCCATAAACTGGCAAGGGGAGGGGTGTCCTCTGTAAATGGTAGGGTTGGTGCCACAAAGGCAAAAACTCTGGGAGCAGGAGCCCACCACTTACTTCCACACCTTGCCCACCCTGGAGAAGAGGATGGAGTGTCTCAGCCTACCCTTCCCCCAGGAACTTTGCCAAGGGATGCAACAGCTTGCCAACTAGACTAACCAAGTTACTTATTTAATTATATCACCAGTGCAGCTGCACTTGAGCAATGTGTCGTCATACTGCTCCATGCCAGCCCCTCTGATACTGAAGAGTTAGTCATGCCAAGCACTTCTGCCCTTGAGAAGCGCAGAGTCCACTGGGAGAGACAGAGACACACACCATGACCACGCGGGGAAAGCTATGAGAGCCTGGTGGAGGGGCACTCATCTCTGGTCCCAAAGGAGACCAATCCTTCTTGAGCATCTATCCTGTGCAACACATTGTTCTCAATCCTCTCAATGCCCTTACCCTCTTTACAGATAAGCAAATTGAGGGGTAGGTGGTTTCTCTAATACTATACGGCTTCTCAGGAGCAGCGCTGGTATTCAAATTCACATCTTTTGACTGCTGTGTTCACGCTCTTCACATAAATTCGTGCCGCCTCAAGGGCTGCCTAGACATCCGTCCGAGCAGTGGAGGTGATATTTGGGATCGCCCAGCCTCTCCTCCTGACCCAGCCTGAACCTGGGGTTCAGTCACAGAGGAGGAGCAGGAAGTGTCAGGGCCATCACCTGAGCTGTCCTCACTCCTGTGTTTTCCACGTGTCTGTCTTCCCACAGCCCCCAAATCAGCAGTTTTTGAAGAAATGCTTCACAACTTAGATTTCTGTGACATTTTAGTGCTGGGAGGGGACTTGGACCCCAAACAGGAGTGCTTGGAGCTCAACCACAGTGAGCTCCACCAGCGACACCTGGACGCCACCAACTCCACGGCCGGCTATTCCATCTACGGTAAGGCCGTGCTCTGTCCTGCACCCAGTGGTCCCTTCTCAGTGGCCTTGTCCAGGGAGTCATGAGTGTGATGGTAGCTCCATCTCCTGTGGAGGTGGGTCAGGAGGGAACTCTTGACCTCAAAGCGTGGACTTCTAGCCCCTCCTTTGGCGAGCTACTCCAGTGTCCTGGGGACTTGGCTCCCGTTCCACTCCTGGGGAAATCTGTAGAAACTAAGCAGGTGCCTGCTCTTATCATGTTTGATCTCAGCAAGTATTACAGCAATATTTGGCAGATTGAGGCCAAACATTCTGGTCAGAGCCCAATCTAGGTGGAAATTCTGTGCTTCAGTTTAATTGGCTCCTTAGAATGTCTGCACTGGCACATTGTCTGCCCCTAAACACCCTGAGTTCTTACCCTCACCGACTTCAGGAGACCCACACCGCCAGCAGCTGCAGCCTGTCTCCCCAGCCCCTCTTCTACCTTCTTATGACAGGTGTGGTCTCTTGACACAGGTGTGGGCTCCATGAGCCGCTATGAGCAGGTGCTACGTCACATCCGCTACCGCAACTGGCATCCAACTGCCCTGGAGGCCCGGCGGTTCAGGATCAAGTGCTCGGAACTCAATGGGCGCTACACCAGCAACGAGTTCAACTTGGAGGTGAGTGAGTCCTGCAGTGGCGAGGGAAGCCCCAGCCCGCCCATTCATTCACTTCACTTATTCGGGAGAACTGCCACCACTGGTCCACCAGCCAGTCCCGGTCCACAGCATCTCTCCCTGCTCTTCTCAGGTCAGCGTCCTCCATGAGGTCAGAGTCTCAGACAAGGAGCATGTCAACCACCTCATCGTGCAGCCGCCCTTCCTCCAGTCTGTCCACCACCCAGAGTCCCAGACTAGCATCCAGCGCAGTTCAGGTAGGTCACCTGGGAGGAGGGACCTCAGGACACCGGGTGCTGATTGTGACTCAAGACCATCCACTCAACAGACAGTTAGGGTGCAGCAGCCAGAGGCGCCCAGAACTGAAGGAGGTGCCCGGCCGTGGAGAAGCTATGGGCCTGGCTCTGAGGCACTCACGGCCTCAGGAGGGAGCAGGTCAAGTACACAAGAAGTTATAAGAAATGTATAATAGCAGATGTTCTACAAAGGGCTGGGGTAAAATTTTGCAAGTCCTTTTAGACCCAACTCAAAGCTACATGCTGTATGTAGCCTTCCCTGAGCCCCTCACACATGCTTACACACACGTATGCACCATATTGCAAAGTCTCCCACCCTTACTTCTGTTCCAGTACCTTCCATATTGTCTTCCTATCTGGCGGGCACTTCTGTCTGTCCCGACTGAACTCCACAGTTTCTAGCTCTCGGCGGGAGGGGAAGGGGGCTGCCCTATACTTTGATGGAAAAAGCAAGAGATCAAAGAGAATGTGAACTTATTGAGCACCTACTATGTGCCTCTGTGGAAATTCACATAGATGGTTTCATTTGCTCCTCACAACTACCCATGGGATAGGAATGATGAAGTCTACTATATAGATGAAAAAAGTGAAGCCCAAACAGAGTAAGGTTCTGACCCAGAACTCTCCAACTGGGCAGTGTAGGGCAGATTTTAACCTACACGTGGATGTTTCAATCGTGTTCCATCCCAAGGGTGAGCTAGTCGCTTGCTCACCACGTCCTGCGAATTCCTTCCTCATTGCAGTGGTCCCGAGCATTGCCACGGTGGTCATCATCATCTCCGTGTGCATGCTGGTGTTTGTCGTGGCCATGGGCATGTACCGGGTCCGGATCGCCCACCAGCACTTCACCCAGGAGTCTGAGGCTGCCAAGGAAGCCGAGATGGATTGGGATGACTCGTCACTTACTATCACGGTCAACCCCATGGAGGTAACAATCCTCCTGCGGGGGCTGGGAGCTCAGAGCGGGATGCTTCTCCTCCACCCAGCTCCATCCTTCCTGTGCCAGAAGCCCTGCCCAGCTAGCCCAGCCCCACTGGTCCTTCCCTTCTCTGGGCTCCTCCAGCCCTCTCAACCTGCATGAGCCACACTTACCCACCAAATGCATTCACTGCTTAAAAACATGGGAATTGCTCTCACCCAGCAAACAAAACCAGACATTTCTTAAGGCAAGCAGTGACGTGGTGTCTGTCCCTGGCCTCCCCCGTAGTATTTAGCTCAGAGCTGACTCACTCTCAGGGACTCAGTATTGAATTTTTGATTAGCTACCAGTATAAATTAGATGGCTTTGCTCCATCTGCCTGCAGAGCTCACTTAAAGACTCAGAATATGTTAATACAAAAACCCAAAGGTAATACCTGCCATTTATTGAGCCCCCATCACTCCAGCACTGCTCAGGGTCCTCAATACGCACCACCTCACTTAATCTTCCCAGCAACCTGTGAAGTGGGAGTCACCCTCCTCATTTACCAAGGTAGGACCAACCCAGAGAGGGAAAGTAAAGTACTCAAACTCCCAGAGCTGGTAATGGCACCACCAGTATGCAAACACACGCCTGTCTGATTCTAAAGTTATCTTTCCAGTTGGCCATCAGCCCCCAGAATCCACCCATGAGTGTCCAAATGCCCCTGACCTGGACATATGACTATCAAGAAAAGCCACTTCCGTCGGGCCCTTTGGTCTGCCCATGGCTGCTGGGTGGGGGGAAAGGCAGGAGTAAGAAAGCGAGGGAGTCAATGGCCATCAGGAGGAGTCACTGAGGAATGAAAAGAAAAGTATCCCAGCCAGTCCCCAGTTTCCCCGCCTCACCTGGCCTCCTGCTCCAACTTCAGAGCCAGCGTGCCAATGCAGGTCAGCTCGTCCCAGCATGTGCTGTAGGTATAGGGCTGAGCGCACCACTGTGCGGACCCCAGCATTTCCACCTTCAAAGAGCTGAGCCTTGGGCCTAGGAGGCAAGATCATTATGCCTGGAGCAGTCTGAGTACCCGGCCAGAGCGTGCTCACCAAGGGCTAACCTGGCAATGCCTGCAGTCAGTGAAGCATGAGCAGGGAGAACCTTTGGGGCTGTCCAGGGAAGATTTCTTGGAGCCTAAGAGAGGCCTTGAAGAATGAGTAGGATCTGGGGGAGGCAAAGGTAGAAGAGAAAACACTCCAGAGATGGGATGTAGACAAGCATGGGCTCACATCTTTTATGGCTGTTTTATGAACTCAAAACATAAATCCAGAAATAAGATTTGACTGGAATTGCCAAAAAGCTGGGGGGAGATGGAGGGGACTGGAAAAGCGTGGGGTAGAGCTTGAGGACCCAAGTCCGGGGGTGAGGGGCAGGCGTGGAAAATGAGGACCGTGAACTTTGTCCTTCTGAAAGGAGTATTTTTGAGGGGCGGCACACCTGAGTCTTGGCTTAGAAGACCTTCTGCTCCCAGAGACATGATTTTCCCACCTGGAAGAGCGGTACAAGCTTAAATGCTATCCTCGCATTGAGAAGCAAGTCACTAAAGACTTGGAAACCTATGTAGATAGGTTTCAGAAATGCCAGAAAAAAAACTCTGGTCCGAAAGCCTCCCTGAATGATGGATGGGATCGGCTTAAATGTCCAATGTTTAAAACACAACGATTTACCTTGAGTTTGTGTCTTGGAATTTGCCATTGCTTGTCTTTGTCCTTAGCCCTCCGATTGGTCTTTCACCAAAGGACTTCCCTTCCAGAAAGCCCATCTCCCGGCCCAAGGGTTTAGCATCAAGGGAAGGAGTTCCAAGGGGCCCTAAATGTCTCCTTAATGGAGGGAGAAACTTAAGCTCCAGCGTGGCTTCCGTTTGATCCCTGATGAGCGTTTCCCTTCTCTCCCTGCCATCCAGAAACACGGAGCCCCAGGGCGTGGGGAAGATGAGACCGAGGAAGAGGAGGAGGAGGAAGACCTAAGCTCGAGCAGCAGCGACTCCGAGGGCAGTGGCGAGGAGGAGGAGGAGGATGGGGTGGGCAGGGGCAGACACGGGCAGAGCGGAGCCAGGCAAGCCCAGCTGGAGTGGGACGACTCCACCCTCCCCTACTAGTGCCCCACCGTCTGCGCCCGCCCACGTGTCCCTTTTGGAAGCCCCGCCCCGATGTACGCCCCAGCCTATCACGTCGCCTCTGATTTCTATGACAGGTCCCGGCAGGCTTTCCCCAGCATCCTGGAACCCACCCTTTACGCCTTGGGTACTCCCCGCGTCCCAGACCTGGGGCAGTTCTCAGAAGCCCAGCGTCATCCTCACTGGGGACTTCAGGGTAGACTTTGTCCTGTGGCCCCCACTTCTCTTGCACTGGGCTCACCCAGCAGCCTGTCAGTGGATCCGTGGGTACCGTGTTTGCTCTTCCCTGCAGGGGAGAAGTTCAGCCTTTCTGTCGCTCCCCTACCTGGGCTCCACGTTCTCAGGGCCCTGAGGTTCCAACCCACTGTGCAGGCACTGACTCCGCGGTGTCTCCACACCGACCATCAGGTTCTTCGCACCTGACTCTCCAGGCTGCTTCCTACAAGCAGGATGGTCAGACTCCACACACCCGAGGTCTAAGTCCTCAACACTTCAAAGGAACGTCCGTACCGAGGTGGAATTAAGTTTGCAGGGAAAGGCTCGCCTAGGCTTCCCCCACTGCTCCCCACCGCCATACACACGTGCTCTCCCATTTTGGAGAGCCTTTCCCTTTGTCCTTTTTGAGGCCACAGAAGCTCATATGAAAAGTCCGAAACGAAGAGCAGGCCCTTGGCCACAGCAGGGCCTGGTTCCAGCCAAAGTTCTGAGAACCTGCCTTACTGGTAGCCACTGAGACCCACGGTGCTGCCCTGCTGGGGGCTCCCACCACACGACACCATGAGGGCCAGGAAGCATTGCACACAGCCACTGCCCTGGGTGACAGCTGTGACAAGCCTACAGCCAGGGATCAGAAGGAAGGGCTTCATGGTGGACGCAGAGCTGGGTGACAGGGTGGCTTGGCTCTCCCGGGCCAGAGGGAGACCCCAAGGTTGACAAGGCTCTCACTGTCTAGTCTTAGGGTCCCTCGTCCCCTAGTTCACAGTTTTGCCTCCTGAAAAGATACACTCCTCTTGGATGTTTTGGAACAAGCATGAACTGCGCTGAGTCTAAAATAAGAGTTTGGAGATTTAACTGCTAGAAATTAGAAGCATCTTTGCCATAATAACAGCTTCTTTCTTCTTCTCAGAAAAGGAGCAATGCTTTGGGTGGAGGGCAAATATATCCAAAAACCATTTCCTTCTTTCATTCTTTGTTTTAATAAGGAAACCTTTTCCATCTCCATCTTAACATGGACACTTTTGGAGGAGAAGTGTTGCTATAGTAACTGGTCTGTGATCTTTTCTGGCTGAGAGCATAGCAGGCAAGAGCTAGGGCTGTTAGAGGACTTCCATGAGGCTCTAAGAACATCTTTGTTTCGAATGTCTTGGGCTTTTTTTGTCCTCAGTATGTATGATCTGTCCCCTCTCTCCCCTACCCCAACCCCCAGCCCATCCCGTACTGGCACGGGCACAGAGCTGGTCCCAAGGCACAGGGTATTCAGGTTCAAAAGAAAGTTCGGAATCTGTTTATCCTACTCCCTGTGTCAGAGAGACACAGCTACTCTCCTACTCAGAGAGAGCTTAGGAAGGGGGACCACCATCAATGTCTTTTAGTCTGACCTCCACCCAGTGAGGATCCGTGACAGGTCTTTGCAACCTTCTGATTTGAGGAAACCACCTTAGGCAGCCTTTTCCTTCGCCTAAAGTGTTTTTTGCATCTGTTTCCTCCTTTGAGCCTCACAATAATCCCATGAGGGAGTGGGGAACGCCTGTTGTTAGACCCATTTTCATGACGAGTGAACTGAGGTTCAGAGATTCAGCATCTTGCTCAGAGTCGTTCCGAGGCATAGACAAGACGGGACTCCCCACTCCTGGCCCAGTGCCTACCACCCTGATTCTACCTATTCGTATTCATGCAGCTAATAGGCATTGCTGAGGACCTACTACGTGCTAAGCGCTCTACCAGCAGCTGTGGGAAAGGGAGAAAGCGGAAGAAGCTCCTCCCTCAGAGGACTTGATAGGTGCAGAGGAGAAACAGTCAGGCATAGAAATCATACAAGAGACAAATGCAGAGGGAGGGAGAGGAGAAGTCACAGGAAGAAGAGGGACACATTCGCAAACTCTACCCATGCTCTGATTTTCCCCTCCTTAGAAAAGACGCTGGCAGAAGTTTGGGGTTTTATATTCATTGAATGGAAATAGACACCTCTGTGAATTTTCCCAGTCAAATAGCCCTTTTCTATCAGGCAGGGTCTGCGCATCTACAAGGAGAAAATCTTGGATTCTGAGTCCTCACAGTCCCCTTAGTTAAATAAAAAGAGACTTTTTAGCCGGGCATTTAGGAGCTAACAGAATTCTTCCAAAATTAAGGCAGTAAAATGAGTACTGTATTTATAGGTTTAAAGCCAATTCTTTTAGAATTGGATTTTGATTTAAAACATTTAAGTCCGGTGTTCATGCGAGCGCTTTCTTCTGCTAGGTCTTTCGGTCTGGCTGCGGTAGGGAAGGTGGTCTGGTGCCCTCCACCTGCCTGCTATGGCTACATCACTTATTCACGGCTCAGTGAGCTGCTTGGGGCACGTGAAACCACTTCGTGGGTTTTTCAGGGCTGGGGTGGGGCGGCAGGGGGAGGGAACAGGTGAAAGTAGAGCTTGGCCAGGGCAGCAGAGTTGATTCATTTGTGACTGGACTCATATGTAGAGAAACAATGGGGTCAAGTCCCCTTGTTTCCCATCGAGCCCTTTCCATTAACTCCTGCCGTGGGAGGTCAGCCTGCATGCCAGCCCCAAGGACAAGGCACTTGGAGTGATGCTGCTGGGTCAGTGGGCACTTATCGTGTTCCCAGCACCCTGCTCAGCGCCATGGGTGGGAACAAGAAGGGGCGACTATATAAAAGTAGCAGAAGCTTCGGGGAGTATCCAGGTGAGTGGTGAGTAATGCGATCTGCCCTCTCGCAGCGATTCTAACCACAGGTGGAAAATGCCATGCACAAGCCCAGCGTCGTCCAGGCTCCATCTGCTGGCATCTGGGAACCAAAACTCCCAGGTGGCCAGATCCCCTGTGGCTTCTCACCCAGACATCAGCAGCAGTACATGTACACTTGCACCGGGGGGAACAGCTGACCAGTTTGGCCACAGGCCAGACCAGTGCTTGTCTTGCCAGGTGGATGACCAGATCCTGCTCTCTGGAGGTTGGAAATACATAGGCGGGAACCTCTCACGTGACTCAGGTGACAGGGAGGAAGCGAAAGAGGAGCTTGAGGTGGAAGAAGCCAGTACAGAATGAGTTGCCCTAGCGGAGTAAAGCAATCAGCTCGTTGGTCATCAGTCTTAAAGAACAAGAAAAGTACATTCCAGTAGGTTTAATCAAATGCTATAAATCTGACCAAGGCCCCAGTTCACCCAGCTACCAAAAACGTGAGTGGGTTCTGCTTTCACCACCTCTTTCTTGAATGTACACAGCCATGCTATCAAGCAGGGCTTAGCCCACCCAACTCTGCTTGTAGCAAAGGCTGTGCCTGGCGGACCTGGACCCTGCAGGGAGATGGGCTCCTGAAGGGGAAGCAATGTCCTCTGTTCCTATACAACAGGGACTGGCAAACTTCACCTGTAAAGATCCAGTTAGTAAATACTTCGGGCTTTGCAGGCCATGTGGTCTCTGTAGCAGGTATTCGACCCTGCCACGGTAGCGTGAAATGAGCCATGGACAATATGCTTTAAATGAATGGATATGGCTATATTTCCCAAAAAACTTTATTTATGAACACTAAAAAGAAGCAGGCAATTTGAATTCATATTGTTATCACATGTCACAAAATTTTATGACTTTTGATTTTTATTTTCAAGCATTTAAAAATGGAGAAATCTTTCTGAGCCCACAGGCCTTTCAAAAACTAGCAGCCGGCCAGATTTTGCCCAGGGGCCATGGTTTGCACACCTCAACCATGTGTGTGGGGAAAGCAGCCTTCCAGCTGCCAAGGGAAAGCAGATTACTATCTTAGGCCCTCCCATCAGCTACCCAGTGGTCTTTGCCTCCAAAATAAACAGCAAATAACACCACAGTCCTTAATTAACCTGTTTTTAAAATCCATGTTCCAGGGGGAAAAACAAAACCAAAACCAAAACCAAAAAATACTTATTGCTCGTTGAATTGCCTCAAACGCAGGCAAGCATTCCGCAAGAACTGAAAGGCTTGGGTCCAGGAACCTGCTGACTGCGGAGTACAAACCCCATTGAGCTAAGGGCTAGCTCCCAGGCCCAGGGCCTTCCCCCAATGACAGCCCATAATGATTTCTAAGCAGGAATGTTCATTATTTCAGACTGATTTCCATTCAGCCCTGCTCATGCCATCACTCTAAAAATGATCTAAAAGTCTTGTGACCGTTTGAATCAATACAGCATAATCAGTAGAAAGCCTGCCCCGGCACACTTCAAAATTAGCATTCTTCTTGGCTGTATGATTCAATTTTAGCCAAAGGAGGACTTTTTTCTTAACCGTCCTCTCATTTAAATTAACCAAATCAGTTTTACAAAAAAGTGAGAGAGCTGGTCTAATCCCCTGAAAAAATTTACCAGTGCAAAGTAGATGCTTTTCAGGGAAGATCATTCTGAGGCCTTTGGGGGACCCCCAAAGCCTCCTGCCATGTACTCTGGCAGGCTACGGATGCTACACCATTCTCTAGCTGCATCAGACATTTATCGAGGCTGACAAGCCAAAGCCCTGGGCACAATTTAATTTTCATGGAACCACTTTCCGTTGTCCAGCTGTAGGCAAAGGAAATGAGTAATGAAAGTTTTGAAGTCTACTCCAGCACCTTCATTTCCCTGCCTTTATTTGCTTTACTTTATGCATTTATTCTGTACCTGCTTTATAGATCTTGCTCTAGTTTTCCTTTGGGCACCAACCAGAAAGAAGAGTTAGTTGACTTGGTAAGAAGTAGGTTAGAAGCCAAACTTGACTATCCCAGGGAGACAAAAAGAGACAGAAGATGACACCTCCACCAGCACCCCAGAAAGCAATCAGACACCCCCTGTATGCCATCAGTGAACAGATGGGATTCCGTGTTTGTAGCTATGTTCAATGTAATTCAGCAAACCCTTGCTCAGCGCCCGTGGTGTGCCACACCCGGTGCCAGGAATGGGGAAGGGAGGATGGATGAGTCGTGGCCCTGCCCCTGAGGATCTCCTAGTCTTGCAAGCTGCTGGAATGTTCCCTCTGCCCTGCTGGAGGCTGTCTATGAACAGTCAGGACTGGGGGGACAGAAGTTTGGGGGTGGGAGAGGGGGGATAACTTGCTCTGGCAGTTCTCCACCCTAAGTCAGGTGGTAGGTGTGATTCTGGGAGCCCTGCCACACATTGCTGAGGCCAAGTGGAGAACTTTCTAGGGAAGCAGGCAGTGCTTCCCTATGCGTTTCTTAATTCCACCCCAGGCTGACTCGGTTCACCTGTTGAGGGAAGCCAGTCACCCTGCCTATGGGGCAGAAATAACATGGCCGAGGTCTAGGATTCAGTGAAAGCAGCCAAAGGAAGTTCTTACATACCAAGAGCAGGCAGCCAGACGTCGGAAGTTAGGAAGGGTAGCCCAGATCCAGGGACCAGCATGAAGGCCCACAGCCATGGAACAGCCTGAGTGAGCGAGCACCTCGGAGGCCCCAGGCCAGAGCTGGAGAGGGAAGCAGGGCTGACTCCGGAGGACCCGCTGCAGGTTCACACCCCACCCTGTGGAACCCAGGTTCTCAAGGTATCCTTGGACCAGAGTAGCAGCAGCACCTGGGAACAAATGAGAAATACAAATTCTCGGGCCCCGCCCAAGACCCGCTGAACCAGAAACTGGGGGTGGGGTCCAGCATCTGTGTTTCAACGAGCTCTCTGATTCTGAAGCAAACTAAGGTTTGAAAACCACGGATGTAGAGGATGAGAAGAAAGATTTAAGCTGGCATTGGGAGCAGACGACTGTTAGCAAGATAAGAAAAGAATTGTGTAGTGATGAGAGGGGGCCAAACGGACTGGCCCACCCCCACCCCGGGCCCTCTAGGATCTAAACCACGCTCTCTGAAGCAGTGGTTTCAGAGAACCCTGGTCCTACTCCCAATTCCACTCCTCCCCTGGGGCACGAGCCACTTCCTGCTGGTCTGGCCCCATTCGTCCTGGAGAAAGACGCAGCCCAGGAGAAGCCGTAGTGAGGTCACCCAGCCCTAGGGAGGCCACCTTCCAGCTTCCTATAGGCTGAGCAACCTCCTTCGAGGCTGTATTTTAAGGGGAAACAAACTGCAGCAATGACCCTGCGTCACCAGGAGAACTGGTCTCCACACAGCCTCTATGCTGGTGGAACCGCCCAGGGCCTGGCAGGAGTGGAGCGGGGTCAGTTAAGGACACTGCCAGGTGACTGCAGCATCGCTGTGTTTGTAATGAGACTGACGCATGCAGCATCACCATGCAGGCACTAAATTGGATGGGGAATGAATGGCTTTTCTTGGAAGGGCAGTAACTCACTCTGGATGTTACTGAAATTAGAAAACAAAACCCAGAATCGAACCTGCAGCCTTCCCTACAGACAATGTCTTGGCCCTTGAATTTCTACAACCTGCAAAGGTGCCAGGTTCCACCAATGCCCTTTTTCCCCATCAACCAGATCCCTAAGGTCCACTGATTGTTGATTTGGCTTTCCGATTTATGGCTTAAACTCTGTGAAGGTCCACCAACCTTTGGAAGGAACTAGTTGGTGCCCTATTAGTCATTTACACCTAGCTGTGGGGTACAGAATCTGTCTTCGTGTAAGGATTTCTGGGAGTCAGAGTGCTGGGGTGCTGGGCCTTGGGGTGGAAGCATAGAAGAGAAATGGGCTGGGAAACAGCCCAGTTACATGGCCTGGGAGATGCAGCATCTGCTGTTTAGCTCCTGTGAACCCTAATCCCCTCCTGATCAGACTCAATCCTGGTCCTCTCAGCCGTCTCCTTACTGAGTCCTCCCAAATGCCCCATAGGACAATTCTGTTTCTCCAGCCCAGCTTGGAAAAGGTCTTTTGATTAAATGCTCAATCTCCCGAGACCACAGAGATCATATGGGGAATAACTCATCTCTAACAAATTAGAACATACTAACAAGAGCAAATAGGGCTGCCCAGTTGCATGCTGGGGAGAGAGCATGGGGAGAACTAACCGGACCCAAGAGGGGAAGGTAGAGTGTTTCTTCATGTCGCTGAGATCCAGAAGAGTTCTCATTTACAGCCTGGCCTCTCTTTGTGAATTTTCTCATGAAACATTTCTCGCCCAAGACCTTAAGGCCATGTTATGTGTTTCCCTGAGGTTAGTCACTTATCACAAAGGCTCCTATGGGACAAAAGGACGCAGAGTGGGATGCCAGAAAGTGGACAGAGAGGCCTTTGGTAGTTCTGGACACAGGGTGGGTTTTGTTCTCGTTGGCAGGCAGGACAGGGACACATTGTGGACTGAGGGTGAGGAGCTCAGATCCATCCAGGACACCACGTAGAGTGAGTGAATAAGGGGGAGTGTTCATTGGGAAGCCTGGATATGGGTGAGACACACGCGGTGTGCCACTGGGTAGGACATACCAGCCATTTACATTTGCCAGAAACACTAGAGAGAACCATGTCCCAATACCAGCTGGTTCCTTCCTACCATTCTGAGGATCAGGAAGGAGCTGGTACCTCTGGACCACTGAGCCGACACATCCCCAGAGTCAGGGTCTCACTCCATGAGAACTTCCAGTTGAGTGAAAAGGAACCACAGCCCTCATTTCCCAGATGCCTAATGGGGTGCCTGACCAGGGCACTGGGAAACATGGTTGTCTGAGGCTAGTATGGCTCCCCAACTCTTGCCTCCTCTGCCGTCACAGGCCCCCTCCTCAAAGCAAGAAGAGGGTCTTGTCTATCGCAACACCCTGGCTGGCTAGCAGGGCAGCTGGCCCACCACATGTGCTCCATAAATGCTGAAGTAAACGGCAGACCAGAGATCACTTAACTTCCATGAGTGCATGGGGTTTGAAAAATCAAGATGCTCCAATGGTGGAAGACTCCGCCATCTCTTCTCTTCATGTACAAGTTCAGGTCCTTTATAAATGCAGGTGGAGGAGGATGGAAGTGCATCCTTCTCCATCTGAAGGGCAACAGTGGAAAGAGAAGAGAGTGGGGTTGTTTGGAGAGGGACCCTCTCCCAGCTATAACCTGTAACAGGAGCCCTTAGGCAAGGAGCAGCGGTAGGTGGACCTCCACGAGACCACTTGCTCCTCCCCAAAGTCATGGGCAGCATCCGAGGAGAGAAAGCCGTACTGTGTTAATGCCCCCAGCCCTGTGCTGCTCTCCAGGCCCTTTTATCAGATTCACTGCAGAGGAGATTCATCAAGATGAAGCTCAATCCCCAATAGACTAATGAAAAGAGGGCAACAGACATGAGAAGGGCCGAAATGCAGACAGTGTGTGTTAATCACAGGCAACAGAAACACGTCGGCTCTAATGTCTGTTTGCTTTTATCTTGAAATGAAAATGCATCTCTGCTGCCAAGACCCTTTTTCCTGAGCATTTCAGTACAGAAATGGGACACGCACACACATACACACACATATGCACACACAAACAAAATTGGAGGGTTCTTTTCCCCAGTGGAAAGAGCTATCAGAGAAATGAGCCCACAGGTTGTGTCTATTTGCAGAAGCAGAAAATCGACCGCAAGTCTCAGCTACAGGCTCCAGCCCCCATGTAGAAAAGGGAGTGAAAAGGATGAGGAGACATCAGTCCTTGGGAAGGGTTCGTTAACAGCTCTGTGATGGGGGCCTCCACCTGTGCCTGGGGGTCACAGATATGAATACAATGTGCACATCCACCCCTGGAGACAAAAGTACATCTGTCCTGGTGCATATGGAATGCAAGGATCTGGAGCCCCTGCCCCAGCCCCCAGCTCCCTTACACGGCTGCAGAGGAGCCTCTGGCAGATGGGATTGATGGGATTCGGGAGAGGTCATGCCCATCTTCACTAGTCAGTTTCAAGGGGTGGAAATAAAGCAGAAGCGTTTTGGAGGTCGGTAAGCTAGACCAGTAGCCAGGGCTGATCACTCAAAAAGCAAGAGAAGAGATTGAGGGGAAAGGTGACTCAGAGTTGGAGAGGGAACAGGTAAGGCTGTGCAGGAGTGAGAGCAACAGGGACACCCTTCACCGGGGAAGCCAGAGGATTGCTCCGGATTGAAAGCCATATCCAGATTTCAGCCAAGTATGGGTGAGTCTGGCCATATGACCACAGAGGCAGTCAAATCAATTGCTTCCAAAGTCAGAGCTGTTTGAAGGTGATTTCAGTTCTTCGTTGAACTAGTCATGATGGATCAATCCACCTGATTGCTTCCAGCCTGACCTCAGTGCTTCCAGAACCGGTTGTTGGTGGACTCAGATGGACAGGCTCAGAATGAGATTGAAGAAAACCAGTTCGTGTGTTTGTTTAGAAAAGAAATTGCATGTAGAAATCAGTTGTTTTCAAAGAAATCTGTAGGGATTAGAGTGGGTGTGCTATGTTATTGGCATGGGCATTATGTCAGTAAGGTAAGAGTCAGAATGATTTTGTGGGACATTCATTTGGAAAATTAATATACTAAATATAAATTCTCAGAGACAAGTAGCTAAGGACAGCTAAATATATGTGTCATATACATATCTATAATGCAGAAATAAGTGAAATATAGAATGTAGATGTCGATGGTTCACATTTTAAATTCCTTAGAAGCCCTGGTTTGGAAGTTAGACTTTTTCTTATTGTTGTTTACTTCTAGCTCTCAAAGCACTGGAACAGTGCCTGGCACATAGTAAGAGTTTGCTAAGCGTTTAGAAATTGATGGTCCAGCTTGTCACCACTCAGTAGACACTCAGTAGTGTCACTATACCCCAAGTTAAATGAGCTGCAGAGAAGCAGGTCGGCCACATCCTCCTCGTAGATCATCACAACTGGTTGAGGAAAAGCCTTTGTGGATTCCCAGATTCGGTGCCGTGTTCAGCCAGCTGCAGGTCTTGGGTCTGGCTCTCTGGTAGTGATCAGTGATGGGCTGTTACATTAAGTGAGTTGATCCCACTTAAACCAAATCTGCATAACTTCCAGCAAGCTACTCCTACAGGGAACAGGGCTGGGGGCTCCCCTCTTATTGCCTCTGCCATTTCCTAAATACTCAATGAGATTCTGTTGAATTTTGCCAACTTCAGTTCTGGAACTAAATGTAAAGGTTCTGGGCTCAGCCAGTCTGAAAGGTCTAGCAGTTCCTTCTCTCTGCCTTTCCCTTCTCCCTTATCTGGAGATGCCACCACCATTTAGATACCTTGGATGGCTGTTTCTTCCCAGCTGCCCAACCACAGTGTGTGGGGCAAAGGTCCGGTGAGCTTTCCCTCCTTGGAATCTCTGTGGTGTTGACACTACAGACAGAGGAAGGACGAGCAGCATCATTTTATAGAATCACCTTAGATCACTGTTACAGTCTGGACAGTTCCTGCCAGTGTGGCCAGAATGCCTCTCGCTGTGGCCGTCTGTATCTCCGTGGCTGGGCCAGTGTGTACCTGACACATGTCAGACTTCTGAGATCTTCCAGCTGCCTCAGAGTGAATTCTTTCAATTTAAAAAATGTGTTTATTTGCTAAATATACTATTGTGTGTGTATGACTGTCATACAAGGCAAACTCTGGACTATCTCGTTAGAAGGATGTTGTGTGTTTATAGCATATTGAATCTAATTTCAGGAGAGCACACTATCAACTTGCTCAATGAACGGGGTTGCCCAGTCACAGAAGATCAGAGAAGATGCCCTTTCACACCCCTACCCTCTCTCCGCACCCCTCCCCTGCCTATTGAGCTGTCCTATCCACTCTAGGCTGACACAGAGTGAGGGGCACTGAGAATCAGTATGTATATAAAGATATAGGAGGAAATAAGAACCATCACAGGAATCTGCTGGGCTTCTTCCCATGACTGTGATCTTACCCATGTTTGAATCACAAACTTTAAATTTCTAACAATTCAGATTCTTGCCATTTCCAAGTAATTTGTTAAATGCCTATTCAACACATAGACAGATATTTATTTTCAGCCTTGGCTTGTAAATGTCTACAAACTGATTCATGTTGGTGGTCATTACGACACTTTCTGTGAATTGGTGAATAAATATGATTTTCGAATTTCACAGTAAGGATGACGTTGGAGAGTTTTTATTTTTCAGACTATTTGATGAAGTAAGATGGCAAGAACAGCTTTAGCTGGGTCACTATTTTCTGGGGCTCTGTCCTAAATCCATGCATGGGGAAGAGAGGGACATGGGACGTGAGGGGTGGTGACATGGCAAATTGGCCGCTATCCGGGCTCCATCAGGGCACCCTGTTACCCCCAGAGCTGAACTCAGCAGCACTGTTACTGGAGACCAAAACAAAGGCGAAGCTAAGGTGTTTATTGAGCACCTACAAAGCGCTGGAGCTCAATGTGTGTAATCTTAATTAAGATGAAGAAGATGGGACCCAGAGGCGCTGGGGGCATTGCGGAGGGCAGGTGGGGCTGAGCACAGCTCTCTCTCTCTCTCTCTCTTAGCCTGTTCCTTCCTGCTCCTCCATTCCTGCTGACCTTCCCTTACGCCCAGGTGCCGCCCAGGGCCATCTAGCCCCTGAAGCCCACTGAAGATGCGCTGCCTCCCCCTCCAAAGCTGGTGGGGATCCAGAGCACTTCCCTAGGTTTATGTGAGTCACAGGTACAGCTGCCTCTCCCTCCTGATTCATATTGGGCCCACCCAGGGGTTAAGTGTTACCTTTTGCTTCCAGAGAGAAGGAGGGAAAATTCAAACAAAGTTTTCTTGGAGGTGTTGGCGTTGTGGAAGGGATCCACATTGCACATGACACAGCAAACGCCACCTATAGGCGCTGTCATTTTTTTTTAACTCCTCTGGCTACCCTACTCCAGCCATGTGCCATCTGTCTGCCCTCTCCACCCTTTCCTTCCCTACCCCTGCTCACATCTCCCCCATCCTTCTCCGCAGTAAAAAAAAAAACAATTTCCCTTCTTTTTCTCTTTAACGAGCAGCTTCATCATCTTTTGTTCATACCCTGGTCTCCAGCCAAAATCCATGCCCGTCTTTCTATCCCAAGAAGTTCATCATGATCTTCTCCCAGATACAGATTGTTCACACCCTAAGAGGAGCTCTTCTGCCTCATGTTAAGACAGCATGTTTATCACATCGAACTATATTTTTCCTATTACGTCTCAGAGAGGCAGCAAGAAGACTGAGAAGGCTTTGTCTGTTTGGGAGTCCTTCTATCTTCACCTGCATAACACACACACACACACACACACACACACACACACACACACACACACACACACCGCTATCCTTGGGCTTCTCTGGAGCCCAGTGTACAGGGTCCCTGACAGTTCTCACCATTCCCTTATTCCCGAAACAATGGGACCCATGTTCTTGCTGTCTGATAAATAGACTCTTCATTTTCTTTCGGTGCCTATTCCCTCCTGTCTCTTTCAAAAGCATCCCTTCATCCCTCGACCTCCACAGCAGCCCCCTCCCAGCCTCCCTCTCTGACTCTGTGCCTGCATGAGACAGAAGCTCTGCTGGGAGGTGTCCTCCCAAGCTGACAGGCTACAGGAACTCTCCCTTCATATACAAGGCCCCTGGAGCTCCAGGGGTTCCCCCGTCCCTCAGGGCAAACAAGTTAGATTCTTTTTTTTTTTTTTTTTTTAATAAATGTATTTATTTTTGGCTGCATTGGGTCTTCGTTGCTGCGCGCGGGCTTTCTCTAGTTGCGGCGAGCGGGGGCTACTCTTCGTTGTGGTGCGTGGGCTTCTCATTGCGGTGGTTTCTCTTGTTGCAAAGCACGGGCTCTAGGCACATGGGCTTCAGTAGTTGTGGCATGCGAGCTCAGTAGTTGTGGCTCGCAGGCTCTAGAGCGCCCGCTCAGCAGCTGTGGCACATGGGCTTAGTTGCTCCGCGGCATGTGGGATCTTCCCGGACCAGGGCTCGAACCAGTGTCCCCTGCATTGGCAGGCGGATTCTTAACCACTGCGCCACCAGGGAAGTCCCAAGCTAGATTCTTTAACCCGAAAAGGTCCTGGTTTATTGGGTTTGAATATAGGGCTTCATGTTAGGTAAACCTCATAGAGGGTCCATGGCAAAAACTTACAAACACCAACAAAAACCAACTTTTAAATGACTCAACTATGGAGAAAAGTCCCAGTCAGAGGTTTCATCTCAATCAGATCTGTGTTTATGCTCTAGTGGAGAACCTAGAGCATAGATAGGATAGAAAGGGCTCAGTGAAAATTTATGAAACTGAACTGAATTAAACCTCAAATCCAAGGTGCTCCATGACCTGGCCCAGCCTACGCTTTCACCCTTATATCACCCAGTTGCCCAACAGGAATCCTAGGTCTTGGTATTCCCAAAGCACATGGTGAACATTTCTGTCTCCATGCTTTTGCTCCTGTGGTCTTGCTACCTGGAATGCCATCCCTCCTCCCATAGCCAAGACCATGGAAATCTGATCTCTGATAGGAAGTTCCACTCCCGAGCTCCAGGGCTATTGATCAGTGATGCTATCCTTGATTTCCCCAGTGGAAGAGGATCCTACCACCCTCTGCACCCTGGAGCGTGGCCTGCCTTATTGTAAAGTGTCCCGAGCGGACAGTGGGAGGAACAGGGCACAGGACTTGTTGTTCTAAGCCGAACTCAGATGCCTGCAGAGGTAAAGCAGGCAGCAAAAGTGAGCACAGCTACCTGGATGGGGCCTTCAGTGTAAAGAAAAATGTGTGCAAGTCCAGAGGGGTAACTGCTCCTCAGCCCCAGCCAACTGTCTCAATGCAAGGATGGTTGCCCATGATGGCCAGATCTTCTGATTTTCTCTTTCAAGATAGTCAGAAACCTGTGCTTTGATGTGAAATCTGCCAAATTTTAAATTTTGGCAACGAATCCCTATGTTTTAAAAAATCCTGTATGGGGCTTCCCTGGTGGCGCAGTGGTTGAGAATCTGCCTGCCAATGCAGGGGACACGGGTTCGAGCCCTGGTCTGGGAGGATCCCACATGCTGCGGAGCAACTAGGCCCGTGAGCCACAACTACTGAGCCTCCACTCTAGAGCCTGTGCTCCGCAACAAGAGAGGCCGCGATAGTGAGAGGCCCACTCATCGCGATGAAGAGTGGCCCCCGCTTGCCACAACTAGAGAAAGCCCTCACACAGAAACAAAGACCCAACACAGCCATAAATAATAAATAAATAAAATTTTAAAAAAAAATCCTGTATGGACCGCCAAAAATGGAATAGCAGGCTGACTTCAGGACACAGTTGACCATTTTGTGACCTCTATTCTAGACCATATTAGTGTGGATCAGGTGAGTCTGACCCATCAGAAAAACTAAAACATCACAACACCCTTGATTCAGATTATTTGTTCCTATGGGTGATAGCTACTCAAAAATGCCACTGCAAGGGTGGCAGAAGGAGCAGGGCTGAGAGAAGTAAAGGTCAGCCATGTGGATATTCAAAGGCATGGCCAAGGGGCAGTTTCTGGGCAGTGATGCACTGGCAGATGGCTAACAAGTAGTTTTGAAGGAAGTGGGTCTAGTTTGTAGCATTTGCTGATTCCCATGATGTAAGCACTACCACCATGGCTGATTTTAAGCCACCAACGTGATGTCTCTGAACTCAGAATTGGGAAGAGATGTTAACAGTGGGCTTTTTTGAGGCAGCTCTTGAACACCACTGTTTACAGGTCAGGTATCAAGAGAAACCCAGGAGCACCTTTACCCATGACCTAAGGCCAGGAATTTTCAGAACGTGCAGTGGGAATCATCTAGAAGAGAATATAGGAAAGAGTGTTTCTCAAACCTATTTGACTATGGAACACCTGACCTCCTAAAGCATCCTTGTGACCAGCATTGAATTGGGGAAATGTTGGCTTCAGCCTGAGATAAGGACATGGAGCCCAGGCCCACAGTTCTTCCCTCTGTTAGTGCCTCATCCAGGGGAACCGTCCTGAACCAAGCAGTTAATTTCATCCTAGGCACGATGCCTCTGAGACCCTGCTCCATTTCCCTCAAGACTTATCTGCTCTGACAGCCCACTTAGTATCACGCCTTAAATTTCCAGTTTGTATCCTCTTGATTGGGCTTGTGAAGGCAAGACCTCAGGTTCAATCAGCGTACTTCCAAGGCTAAGCAAAGTTGTGGAGCTCAAGCAAGTAGAAACTGCTGCTGATAGAGGGTGCCAGGCCGGGGGTGTGATGTCGGCAGCGATGCGCTGGCCAACAGAGGGGTGAAACCTGCAGGCTGGAGCTGGCTGGTGTCATGCACGCTGAGATGCTGGGCTGCCAAAGGGAAATGGAAAAGGTAAAGGGCCCAATGTTGTCTTCCAAGGCCAGGTGCCATGGGCGACACACGGCATCCCTGGGAAATCTCTTCCTCTCCACTGGTTGTTCACCGTGTTAACAGCCTGCCCTGAAACTCACTCTGCGTCAATCCCACCCAACTGGGACCAGAACATGTTGTCAAAGTAAACCAAGGGAGAAACCTTCCAAAGAGCCTCTCCAGGCCTTTGTAATAATCTTAAAATAAAGCTGAATGGACTATGGTTTAGAAATATTTTCCATTCCAACAAATTTTGTCATGGGAATCATTATTAATATAGGAATTTTATTAAGCTCGAACTAGGTGCCTGGAACTATGCTGTGCTTTATATGCATTATTTTATTTTAACCTCACAAAATTTTATTAGATTTATATCTCCATTTACAAAGTGCAGAGAAGCCAAGTGCATAATCCGAGGTGACATGATGCTAAAGTTCAGGGTCACCCAGGCTCAAACTGGTGCTTTTAACCCATATATGTGTCCAAGAGTGGGTGCCTATATTCTGTGAGCTTTATATTCATAAAGCTACTTGGAAACCTTCAAGAGGACAAGATCTGGGTGCTCACATACATCGGTCACATTGCAGAGACTTCCATGTGTGCCTATGAACCTCACCAGGACCCTAGCTGGTGCTTGTAGATCCTACCCCCAGCCTTGGGTCCCAGGATCTACAAGCACCACCCTCTGACCTCGCTCAGGGCCTTCAGCCCAGTTCTCTCTTCCCTAAAACATAGGAAGGCAGCCCCAGAAGCCCTCTGCAAGTTGACCTTGAGTTCCCTTACTCAAGGCCACATTGTCAAACCATTATTCCTGTTCTACCCTTCACTTTATCTGCCTTTACCCTTCTAATTACCACCAATGTTTACAGTCATCCAACAATTGCACAATCATGTCATAAGGGCCTACCATTTTCTTGGGATGAAGTTAAACACCACACGCACATACATATATCTGCAAATACACCTATGCACACACGTACGTATCTAGGGCCTTCCATTTTCATGATACCTTAGTAAAACCACTTACTAGTCATGGCACCACTGTTATGTGACAATCTCCCTGAGCTTTCATTTCCTCACTTATAAAATGGTGATAATGGTAACTTTCTTAAAGGACTCGTGATAATTAAATGAGATAATTTCCATTAAGAGTCTGCCACAATGTCCACCCCTTTAGGCATTCACTGAATAAATTACACCACAGTTACGATCTCCGATCTCCTCTAGTCAGAGATAGTGTGGGTCACACACTCATTCATTCAGTCCTTCCTTCATCTACTCATTCATTCATTCATTTACTCATTCATTCATTCAGTGGTCTGGGCTCTAGCCTGGACAGCACTCTCCATGGGTGGCCTCCACTTTATCTCCTCAATATAGAGGTTTTCAGAAAGAGGGGAAGGGGAAAGGGCACTTCACTGGTATTTTGCTTTGGACCAGCATCTCATTGGTATTTTCTAACTTAATCCTTCCAGCAGCCCCACGTGGAAAGCATCTTCATATTCATTTTATATAAAGGAACTGGGTTCCAGAGAGATTAGGTCTCCTGTCAAGGTCACACAGCTGGTGAGTGGCAGAGCCCAGATTCCCACACAGATGTGGTTTTCTAAACACTGTGCTTGGGCTACTGAACCAAGCGTCTGACCACATGGCTAGGAAATAACCAGCCTTGAAGAGTGAAATGTTGCCTTTGAGCAAGCAAAGTGTGCAGGTGCTGGAGCCCGGTAACAAATGCTCTTTTCCTTTTTCGCACCTTGGGCTACCACTAGTCCCCAAGCACACAGCAGATAAGAACTGAGAAGTCCCCGTTAGACAGCTATAGTTCCAAAAATAAAGTGAGTGCTAAAATGTCTGTAAACCAGAGAGTCTAAAAACCAACAGGAGAGCAAACTATGTGGAAATACACACTTAGAAACAAGGGCAAATGGGTCTCCTCTCCCAGAGCAGTAATGCCAGCAAGCCATCCCCGAGGTCTCTATTGACCTCTGCGTCCTGGACTCTGTGACAATCCTGAGAGCAATTTGGAGTCTTCATTCATTCATCTATTTGTTGCCCAAAGATGTTCCACAGTCATTACTCAGTGTCTCCTCTGAGCCAGGTACCAGGATACCAGGAGCACCAGCTCTCCTCATTCACTGGATGACCAGTCAAGTGGAGAACAGAAATATTTATTAAATAACCCATAAGTAAGGGTATAATTGCACTTATGAACTCTGCAAAGGAGGCACCTCTGGAGCTACGGGCATCTATACTAGGGTGGATTGCCATCATCAGAAAGCTAAAATTCCCTAAGGAAGTGATGATTAAGTTGGGAGAAGAGGGAGAAAAGGGAAGCGTACTGGTCAAGGTTCCTAGCTGCAAACGAGAAAGTCGCCTTTAGCTAGTTGAAGGCAGCAGATATTTATGAACAGAATCATTGGGAAGACGAGAGAATCTGAGCTTCCAGGAACACCTCCCAGCCGTGCCTTCTCCAGCACAAATGAACTGAGGCCTGAGTTCAGATAGGGGCTGCAGATGTGGTAGAATTTCCATCTTGCTTTCCTCTCTCCATTTCCTCCCCTAAGACTTTTACTCCAAAACTCCCTGGGATTCCACCTCCTGAAACGCCATGCCTCAGCCAGGATGAGCCACCTGATGGAGAGTCAGTGAATGTGTAGAATAGGCATGGGACTACTCTAATCCAAATGGGCTCAGATTTTGTCAATTAAGGTTATGCTACTTCCCTGCTCAACATCTACCAAGAGACCCCCATAACATCAAGATAAAGGGAAACCCACTGCACAGCTGATGATACCGTTAGTGAGCTGGCCACCACCTGCGTGTAACAGACGTACATCCGCCACTCCTTCCCGTGTGGAATCCTGCAGCCCAGAGCTCGTCCGTGTGCCCATCAGACTTAACTAAGCATGAGGTAAGGCGGCTGGGGAGCCTGAATTGATCTCAAAGAACAGGTTGCTTTCTGGAAAATGGAGCTATTTATCTGCAATGCCGGTGATGCGCAGCCACGAGCCTTTTCAGACATGACGTGTTTAAAAAATTGAAAACTACATTGTGTATTTTCCTTCTGTTAATAAATAATAAACTAACTTTTTGCCTGACAAAAATATGTCAACTCTGTCACTTGGCAGGAGATCACTTTGATTTAAAAGACCCTCTGCTGCACACACACTCTCTCTCAACAGCAGCCGGAAGGGTAGCATGAAAGCCTGGTACTAGCAGATTTTTGACCCAAACACAAGTGGAAGCATGCTTCTTTCACTAGAAGGTACCTCCGGCTGGGACTGGGTTTGACAGAGGGGCAGTGGGACAGGCTGCTTGCTACCAGGAAACTCTGGCGAAGGCTTTCAGAGATGAGCAACCTGGGTGCGTGTCCAACATACCTGCAACAGCTGTGCTGCCAGATTTCCTCAACTTGTCCATACAAGAGGAAGCATGGCATCCAGACTCAAGGATAAAGGTGGTATCAAAGAGGCGCATTGAAGAATAGCCACTCCTAGCTGAGAAAATTAATTTAAGGCACCAGTTTCAGAACTGTGTGCTAGCTGGAGTGGAAACTGAATTTTCCTGGGGGTGGGGAGACACTCAGCCTGCACTGTCAGCCCATCTTGAAGGCAACCTGGGCTTCTGCAGGAAGAACCCTGGGAGGATTTGGTCTGTACACAATGAAAATCTCAACCCAAGACAGATGGGTGTGAATGGATTCTTCCCCCGACACAAACGTCCCCTGAGGAAAGCTGAAGCAGACCAGCCTGAGGGTGTTTCTCCCCCGTGTAGGAGGTGAGCTATGAAAGGAGTCCAAGGATGTGTCCACCCAGGATGGTGGCCTGGCTTGTGCGCACATCATGTGGCTAGAAAGGCTTTACATTTTCTGGGATGAAAAATATTTCCCTCAAACGGGATATTGTTTTAGAGAAAAATCATGCACCTTAAAGACATCCCCAAAATGATAGAACTCAGGGATTCCAAGACTCTTATTTTGACCAATATACCAGAGAGAGAAGAGAGAGGAGAGGGGGAGAGGGTGGGAGGGAAGGAGAAGTAAGAAAACCAGCCTTCCTACCCTCCTTCAGCTCCTTTAGATTCAGTCGACTATAAGATGGAAGTTCTAACCCTAAAATGTTAGAAAATATTGTAAGTTTTTGTAGATTTACAAATAAAAAGATTACTAGTAGGCACAAAGAAAGCAGTGAGGGTTAAACACACACACACACACAACAGCCACTCCAAAGAAATCCTCAGTTAAAATTACCTAGACAATTGTTATTTAATCAAAGTGATAATTTCTTCAAAAATACTTCATAATAAACAGCATTGTATGTGAGGCAGAGAAAGAGAGAGAGAGAGAATGGTTAGTTAACATTGAAATATTCTAAACAGGAATCCACACTCCAGAGAGAGTTGCTTAAATTCTTTAGATATCATTATTAAAATCTATACAGGAGGTTTGTTTACCAGCTAAAGAGAGATCAGAAATATTTCTCAGAACCCAAGAGGAAAATAGACAAAGAATATGAACAGACATTTCAAGAAGAGGAAACTCAAGGGGCTAAAAGGCAGATAAAGAAATTCTCAAAAAATATTTGCAAATGAAGCAACTGACAAAGGATTAATCTCCAAAATTTACAAGCAGCTCATGCAGCTCAATATCAAAAAAACAAAAACCCAGTCCAAAAATGGGCAGAAGACCTAAATAGACATTTCTCCAAAGGAGATATACAGATTGCCAACAAACACCTGAAAGAATGCTCAACATCATTAATCATTAGAGAAATGCAAATCAAAACTACAATGAGATATCATCTCACACCGGTCAGAATGGCCATCATCAAAAAATCTACAAACAATAAATGCTGGAGAGGGTGTGGAGAAAAGGGAACACTCTTGCACTGTTGGTGGGAATGTAAATTGATACAGCCACTATGGAGAACAGTATGGAGGTTCCTTAAAAAACTAAAAATGGAACTACCATACGACCCAGCAATCCCACTACTGGGCATATACCCTGAGCAAACCATAATTCAAAAAGAGTCATGTACCACAATGTTCATTGCAGCTCTATTTACAACAGCCAGGACATGGAAGCAACCTAAGTGTCCACTGACAGACGAATGGATAAAGAAGATGTGGCACATATATACAATGGAATATTATGCAGCCATAAAAAGAAATGAAATTGAGTTATTTGTAGTGAGGTGGATGGACCTAGAGTCTGTCATACAGAGTGAAGTATGTCAGAAAGAGAAAAAGAAATACCGTATGCTAACACATATATATGGAATCTAAGACAAAAAAAAAAAAAGGTCATGAAGAACCTAGGGGCAAGATGGGAATAAAGACACAGACCTACTAGAGAATGGACTTGAGGATATGGGGAGGGGGAAGGGTAAGCTGTGACAAATTGAGAGTGGCATGGACATATATACACTACCAAACGTAAAATAGATAGCAAGTGGGAAGCAGCCACATAGCACAGGGAGATCAGCTCGGTGCTTTGTGACCACCTAGAGGGGTGGGATAGGGAGGGTGGGAGGGAGGGAGACGCAAGAGGGAAGAGATATGGGGACATATGTATATGTATAACTGATTCACTTTGTTATAAAGCAGAAACTAACACACCACTGTAAAGCAATTATACTCCAATAAAGATGTTAAAAAAAATAAAATAAAATAAAAAGTTGATGGAGCCCAAACACCCTTGTGCCCCACTGGTGAGAACACAGGCAACGAGCACCATCACCCAGGACCCAGGACTCCAATCTGACAATCCCCAGAGAAGCTGTTTCGGATCCACCTGGTAAATGGGGATGTCTGTTGCAACATCATTTGCCGTACCAGGAAGTTGAGGCCATCTGAAGACATGTAAGTAAACATGATGGGATGTGAAGCAGGGCTCAGAAATAACAGACTGGACTTAACGTGTAGAGTAGCAGATAGTAGAGCATGCTCCCCGGCCTCTGTCAGAACAGAACCATTATTCGTCCAGGCCCTGGAACTTCTGGCCACTGACACTCTTACCCACATCCCTATCTGACAATTGCTCTCAACCAGAGCAAGCCCCTTACCCACCCACGTCCAATAACTGGTTGATGCCTTGAGACTGGGCCTGTTGCCTTAAGTTAGGGCAACTGTGCCTGAGTTCCAGCTCCAGAGCTCTGCACAAGGTCCCCATCATCTGCATCACAGGTTAATTCTTCCCACTGCCCAGTCCTGCTTCTCTCAGTCCTCCCCTCCCCCTCTCCCAGGGCTTGATCCTGAAGCACAGAACATTCCCAGTAAACTTCCTTCACACTAATCTCTATCTAAGAGTCTGTTTCCTGGGAAATCCAACCTAACATGCACAGCAACATAGGTACATCATGTAAGAACAGTGATAAGGGAAGAAAAAAAATAAGTAACAGAATGAGATCTCTAACCCAATAGAATCAATATAAATTAACAAAAAAATGCGCACAAACCATACGTGTTTTCAAAATCACATACAGATAAAAGAACATACATTGACACATTACATGGATTACCTATGAGATAGGGAATGGGGCCTTGAACAGAGACCAATGATGACAGCATGACATGAGCTGAAGGGTGCACTGAATCAGCCCTTTTGCACCTGAGGTCCAAATTAGTACTACTACTAATAATAATAGCAGTAAAATAATTTGAATTGATGAAATCGAAGGGTGGTTCAGGATATGTGGTTGCCTACAGAGATGGCTTGGGTCTTTGTGGTCCTTGTATTAAGAACAGGTAAGAAAACAAAAGCAGTAGCTTGCTTCTTCAGACCAGCACTGACGTCTAGAGCTCACTGGCCCTGGGAGCCCCCAATTTACAGACCACTCCAACCAGCCCCCCAGCTTTATGGCTGGCTGCTTCTGCCATCAGAATGCCTTAAATATCTTTGGGTCTGCCCTGGAGTAAACCTTTCATTCAAGGTGTTCATAGAAGTCACGAAGGATAGAGAGTGAGGACTTCCCTGTTCACAAACGGAGCTCACGTGGCTGTTTCGTGACTTCTTGTACCTTGATCAGAACTGAGTTTAGAATGTGTTTCTGCTGTTCTTCTGCAGCAAAATTGTGGAGGAGAGAAATATAGCCCCACCAACCTCGAATTGCCAGACTCAACCAGTGTTTGCCAGAAGGTAATTGTAGACCAGCCAAATCAGCTGTGTGGCAGAGCCCAGCTCTCTCTTTCCCAAACCCCTTTGCTCTTCTCCTTGGCAAGAAGTTCACAGTGCCCTCTCCTTGCTACGGGGCTCCAGTTAGCGTGGTCCTGAGATAAAGTTCTAGCCAATGCCATGTGCATGGAAGTGATGCCAGCCACTCCAAGCCTGGCCCTTAGAAACTTGCTGTGAACAGTCAGTCCTGCAGGCTCTTTCCCTTCTGCCATTGGATCCAGAGCAACATGCATCCTTGCAAGCAACGTTGACGATGGCAGAACCAGAAGACGGATCACTTGAAGCAGAGCTGCCCGCTGATCAAGAACACTTGCTTTGGACTTTATGAGCAAGTTCAAAACGCATTAAAACACGTTATAGAACAAAGCTGGGAAATGTAACATTTCATAGTCTGGTAATCATTTGATACGCTTAGGTTTGTGTATTAAGGCTTCTAGCATTTCCTTAATCAGGTCTGTTTACATCTGCCTGGTTATCTCACCGATTAACCAAAAGAGTCCTCCTCAGATTTTATTTTAAAAATAGCCTTTTATTTAAAAAGAAAAAAAGGGATAAAAACCCAGGTGTCAGATATAGAAGGTTATAAGAATGGATCTGAGAAATATTTTTAAATGGGTCTCTTTATAAGAAGGAACTCTTAAAGGGATTATAACATTGAATGTTACTCATGCACTGGTTAAATAAAGATGTACATGTTAAGCTTTTAATTACATAAGTACCCTTATTTTAACTTAGGTAAGTTCAGCAAACGTTACTAATTGTCAATTCGGTATCCATTCCCACTTCCCTGCTAATGAACAGAACAGTTAAAATTATACAGCCTCCCTGTGCCCGTGCAGGTAAGCATGGCCGCATCACTCAGTTCTGGCCAATAAGACGTAGGAAGACCCTGAGGAAGATGTTCATGCCTGAATTAAAAGGCAAGGCTTGGTCAGCCTTCGCCCTCCCCCTTCTTCCTTCTTCCTGCCTGGAACACTGGAAGGTGCAGCCGCCGCCTTGTAACCACGTGACCCAAACCCAAGGCGGAAGGTGGACGTGCTGGGGCGGGGGGGGGGGGGGGGGGGCGGACCGAGCAAGGAGATGTAAAGGAGCCTGGGCTCCAGCCTGGACCCCGCCCACCTCCCCTCCCCACCCCAATTAAACCAATGTTGGTTGGGTTTCTGTTATTTGCAAACAAATGGATTCCTGATACCATATATTAATCTTTCTTCTCATTTTCAAGTACAAAGAGTTTGCTCTTTAAAAAGAAAAGCTGTGAACTTAGTGTGCTACAAATTTATACAAACGTGCTGTAATTTATAGCTTTAAAATGATATTCAGAGATTGGAAGTCTCAGAGGGAGAGAGAGAGAGAGATTGTCTGATGTGTAAGGGTGTCTCCTAAATGTCCAATATAAAAAAGTTAATTGAGGGCTTCCCTGGTGGCGCAGTGGTTGAGAATCTGCCTGCCAATGCAGGGGACACGGGTTCGAGCCCTGGTCTGGGAAGATCCCACATGCCGCGGAGCAACTGGGAACCCAAGGTTATAACTGATGAGTCAGAACTACAGGCGACAACCTGGGACTTTGTGATTGGTGTCTGAAGTGGGATAGTCTCGTGGGACTGAACCCGTAATTTCTGGGATCTGGTGCTGACTCCAGATAGATTGTGTCAGAACTGAAGTAAAGTACAAGACACCCAGCTGGTGTCACAGACTGTTGCTTGATGTGTGGAAAACCCACACATCTGGGGTCAGAAGTATGGTGAGTGTTTGAGCAAAGGAGAAACAGAGGAAGAGTACTTTTCTTTACACAAGACTAAAAAGTCTTTTCTAAAAAATGAAGAAAAAGCATTAATTTCTATCTTGGCCTATGAAATGGTAGGTTCTGAGTCAAGAAAAGGAAATGAAACTATCCCCTGACTTTTCTTTAAAAAAAAAAAATCTTATGTATGAGCTTTATTTTCTCCAAATAACTGGGAATCCCAAACTTGGAAACTTTGTATTGAATGCTTTTAGTTCCGAATAAAAAATAGTATTGGATAATAAAACCGGGAAATTTAACATTTCGTAGTCTAGTAATTTCCCTATAAATTGGAATGAGAAGAAAATTCTATTGGTGAATTAAGTTTTTGTTGAAGCTCAATTCTTTGTAAGTGATTCTGTGTTTTATCTCTGTAGTATTTGAGCACTTACTACAGGAAGCAAAGATAGAAACATATCATGATATGCTTAAATTATGCAGAGATTGGGTTTTATATCAAGGGCAAAATAGCTGTGATTTTTATGACTGTAACTTTCTGAATTTCCTATACTTATTTTCAAATAAAAACAGCAACAGTAAAAAATATCATTACTCTTAATTAAATTAACATTGGAAAATATATAAATGTGATGTCAATGTGGCAATGTTACAGATTATATGTCAACATCTAAATAAGTAGGGTTTTTAAAAAGTAAATTGCTTCCAATGAAACCAGACATAGATGCATATCCATTTATGTTTGTTTAGATTTTCAATAAAAGCATTTTATTAATACTTGCTAATATTAATTGTAAGGTATTTTATTATTGTTTTGTATATATTTTATGATGTAAATTGGCTTTGGGGACTTTGGATTTATACAATATGGAGCATGGCAGAGACATGTAACAGTCACTATATACTCCTCCACATTTCTCAACCCCATGCAGTTTTATGGGGCTGCATGACTAGTCTTGGCCAAAGGGCTATGACCCAAAGCGGTTCATATCCCTTCTGCGACAAAGCACTGTAGAGCCAGGACATGACAAAGCAGCTCTCTTCTTCCCTACTAAAGTGACTGCAGAAGCCAAATGTTCCAGCTGGTATGGCTTCAAGATGGTAGACTTTCTGCCAGCCTGGATCCCAAGTAACCATGTAGAGCAGAACTCCCACTGACCCATGGTAGATATGAACTATGAGTGGGAAATAAACCTTTGTTGTGTTAAGCTACATAGCATTATTCTGGCTAATTAACTGAAAGAATGAATGACTATATTCATCTAAATATAATACAACACAAAACTAAAATAAGAGTTAAATAATCTCCTTGGTGAATTCACACGTATATGCAAAAGCTAGGGTTACATATTAGGGCTTGGAGATAGAAAGTCATAGGATAATTTTAGGCAAAGCCTCAATTATCTTGTATTTGTCTATGTTCTCTATTAATAGCATGGATGTCTACCTCAGATACTGAGAGTCCTATGGTTTTGTATTTCCTCGAGTCCCCTTGAAGAAAAAGAAAAAGAAAATGGAAGTTGTTTTCTTCTTTAAATTACTGGTACAATAACCAGATGATGCCGACACAGAAAATTACCTGGAATTGTAAAATGGAAATCATGCTTGCCATTTGGGGGGCTTCCGCAACCATCAAGAGTTCCTTGGAAGCTCTGTCTGATCCTATCCTGTCCTAGGATCATGCCCAAATTCAAGAAAACTTCCCTGGAGACTGATCTTCCTCCTACATTTTGACCATTTCTTCACAATCTCCTATGAATATTCCTTCACTTCTTTGCCTTCAATGTTACTGTTTCAGGATTTGGTGCTATGTCCTCGATTCCGTGCCATGCTCTCTCCTTTGAAGATCTCATGCACGCTTGTGGCTTCACTGACTTCCAAAAGTCACCGCTATGGCAGGTGCCTCCCCAGCATTGCGGATGCATCTGGTGCCTCTTCACTGAGATGCCCTGTAAGAACCTCAAGCAGCTCAACAACCTTCCCCAACAAACCTGCTTCTCTCCCTCTGCCCTCTCTCAACATAACATCAACCCAGACACTTGGATCATTACCCTTGGAAATCCCCACTCATCCAAAGTCTTTTTTTCTCATCTATCAATATTTCTTATTTTTTCCTAACATCTGGGCCTTCTCTTCTCACACAAAGCTACTCTTATGCATACTACTGCACCAGCCCCAGTCTTAATTACCCCACTCCTATTCAATTCAACACGGCTTTAAGTGAGCTTTCTAAATGCAAATCTCACCTGCCTCTTTCAAAGCCTCCCCATCACCCAGGGTAGAGTCCCCTTAGCATGGTACTCCAGGCCCTTTGTGACTTCACCCCTGCTTTTTTTATTGAGTCTCTTTTCTGTCCCCTCCTCTCCTGACACTCTGAGTTCCAGTGCAAGCTACTTGTGCATCCCTGGACTCCAAGTACATCCATATCTCTGGACCCTTGCTCATGCTGTGCCCTCTACCTGAAATGTCTCTCTCATCCAGTTTGTCTGGCTAAGTGCTGGTCATCATTCAGGTTTCATCTTGGACACCATCTCCCCAAGGATGCCTTCCCTGCTGCCCAAGCTGACCCAGGTCCCCTCCTCTCTGATTCTCCACTGCTTTGTGCTTCCCTCTGACATGGAACAATCAGATCATCCTGCCATGGCCTGTCTACTAGCCTACCTTTCTTCTTCCCTCCCTCTCTATGGATGGACAGAGGTAGATTCTCTATGAAGCTGAGGATGTTGTAGCCTCAGGGCTCCTCACTTAACCAGCTCCTTCCCTAGGCTCTGCCAGGGGCCCCAACAATGTGTCTTCATGGTCACATGATTTGTCAAAAATAAGATATTTAAACAAAATGGCTCAACTCTGCCATCTTTCTCTGACATCCCTCCTGCGTCACTTCCCTCACGTAGGGGGCACTGGAGTGGTTGTGGGATAGATTTAATTTGGATTGAGTGGGGCAATTTACAAAAGTGCTACACAATTATTTCTGTGGGATACTCTTACCACCCACATGTGCCGACCCCTCCAGCATCATGTACAAAGGTCCAGAGGTGGGATGACAGTACAAACATGTTCCACAGCACCTGCAGGTGAAAAAGAAACACAGTGAAAATGCATGGAGCCAGAGCTAGAGATGTATACTCTTATCTTCACAGGAAGAAAACAATTGTAAGCAAAGGCTTCGGTGCTCATCCATACCCAGATAAAAATGTCCCTCTTCTTAGGATTACAATCAAGAATGTTCTATACACAATTATAAACTTGGCACACATTTTAAAATTCTTTTGAATGGAGTGTAACAGTAAATTTTATCACGATTCTTGTGTTATATGGCACAAACCTGTAGCAATAATGCAAACAGAGAACATGTCTATGTGGAAAATAGCATGTCTTAAACATCCCCATGTATCAGGGTACAGCTTAGTGTAGCTGATGCAATTTTTTCTCCAAAAAGTCTGGAAGTTTCAGATAAAACTGCATAAAAAATTACCACTGATGCAAGAAAATGACCTGAAGACACTTGTCTGGCCAAACTCCTATGCAGTCAATGTATGAAGTATAAAAGTAAGTTGATTTCACAGTTACGCAGTTAAATACAAAGTACTGGCATTCAAAAGTGGATTTGAATGTGCTTTGTGTAATTCTTAATTACAGATCAATTTTGTATAATTTTTTCAAAATTAATGAACATTCTAAAACTAAAGTATGACAGAAGGAAATTATCCTTGGGGAAACCAAAAATATCAACTGGAAGACAGACTAACAAAGGCTTCAAAATGTCCAAACCTCTTCTATCACACTAGACTAAAAGGCTGGTGGTCCAGAGAAAGATAAGGAAGGAACTGTGATATCTAAAATGTATAGGGGACTTCCCTGGTGGTCGAGAGGTTGAGACTTCGCCTTCCAATGCAGTGGGTATAGGTTCGATACCTGGTCGGGGAGCTAAGATCATCCCACATGCCTTGGGGCCAAAAAAACAAAATATGAAACAGAAGCAATATTGTAACAAATTCAATAAAGCCTTTAAAAATGGTTCACATCAAAAAAATGCTTTAAAAAATAAAATAAAATAAAATGTATAGATAACAAAACAGCAGGAAAGATAAAAGACATGATGAAAATCAGAGCACTACCAAACAAGAAACAGAAGAGCAAGAGAAATAGAATAGACAATCCATATACTGGAGATATTAGTTTTCCCCAAATTTACAATTCTCCCATTTACATGCCATTACTCTGATGAGACATGAGGATGAAAGAAACTTTCCTCAACCACAAATAATATAAAGCAATTTTTGACAAACTATGCAAAAGGAATGACTGAATTATCTCTGTCCTCCTTAGAAAATAACATAAAATTGTTGCCACATGAAGAGATGATCAAAGTATATGCTATCAAAATGTTAGTAAAAAGCATTACAGAGCTGTCTGTTAATTCAAGCACAGTATTATTTTTCTGTTTTGTCAGCTTTTAAAAATATGAAATTTGATATAATTTCTTTCTTATTCTAAATAAATATCCACTTTTTACCTAAGTTCATAGTCATGATCAGTAAAGGGCAAGCAAAAGCTGGATCCGCCCCCTGATGGGGGAACTTGCTGTTTCCAAGTTCCTGTGTTACCGGCCTGGGTCCTTGGACTCTTTAATCAACAGAAATAAATAAGAGGCCAGATGAGGAATTCCGGCAAGACTTTATTGGGACTCATGCTGCAGCATGCATGCAGTTATTTTTAACCCCTTATAGTTTCTTTGTGTTCTATTGTTCAAGGAGACGTTTATCCAGGTGCAAGCACTGCAGTAAAGGGTCCCAGGTCCCAGCCTGTCTCATATCCACTGTCTCAGCTTGTGCCTGGCCCCTCAGCACTTGCTCAGTGAAGGAAAAAGGGGCAAGGTCGTGAGCCGGCTTGATTATCATTGCCCTGCCCCTATGACTCCCTAAGTCACGCCACAGTTTATTCCTCTGCAAATGCAAAGTCCTTTCTTGTCCCAAAGGCTGTTACCTGGAGCTGGGGGATCTGCCTCAGCTCCTGCCAGGTCATCAACCCTGCAGAAGCCGCCTGCACTCCACAGATGAGCAGAAGTTCTGGGAAGTCTGGTTTGGATGTACATGGTCCAGCAAAGAGCCCCGCCACTGTGATGGGCTCACTGCGGTTAAGCCAACATCGTAGAAATGAATAGAACCTCCTGTTGCGTGTTCCCACTCAGTGGACAGCTACAGGCTCACGGGCTTATTCTTTAAAACAATAGAACGGTAATCACTCTCCTCCTCTCCTAATGCTGGCTCCTCGGAAAGGATCGCTCAGTGAGGATGCCCAGGCTCCTATATGGCCGGGTCTTCATGTCTGTTTTCCTGGTGGCTGCCCGAGTCCCAGACAAGAGCTGTTATGAGAGCTTTAGTAGCTTGTTAAAGGTGTTCTCTTCTGGGCACGTTTAAATGGCCCCGGGCCATAGTTGCAATGACTTGCCTTAAACAGTACGTTCCAAAGGGAGGCTGCCAACTTGATCATTTCTTTGAAGGTTCACGTTCTGCTGCTTTCTCCCCGCTACCCAAGTGCTGAGCAGAAGCTGTGCTTAGAGCCAGGCTTCCACCATGTAGGCCAACCCCACAGCCCAGGGCAGAAGAGGACATTCACACTGAGCGTGCAATTGTCAGAAAAAGCTATAGGCTGTGCAATGAAGGGTCCTCAGCTTTTTCTCCTCTGGTAGAAGTAACTATACGGCACTTCCAGTAAAAATAACTACTATAGGTCACAAGCCCAGCCTAGGTGCTTTATTTTTATAGTTAATTGTCTCAACAACCTATGAAGTTGTACTACTATTAACCCATTTTGCAGGTGTGGAAATTGAGGCCCAAATGGACTAAATGACTTACCCAAGTGCAAGCAGCTGGTAATATTATAAAAGACAATTAGATCACGTGTGTAACACTGTTTTCTTAATTGTACACTGACAGTGACGACAGCAACCACACAATCGCACACCTACTTAGTGCCAGACCCTGTGCTAAGACAATGGGGAGTCCAAGATGACAAGGACAATTTTCTTCTCCCACTGCCTTTAAGGAGCTCATGGGGGCAGGGACAGACATTTTAGCAGGTAATTTGCGACAGTGGAAATACAAACACAGCCTGTGTTAATGGCAGAAAGCCTGGGCAAGTAAGGAGATGTTTGCTAATGCAGGCCTAAAAAGGAGCTATTTTGCTTCCCACAATCATTTCCTACAGAAATCTTTCCATATGACATTTTAAAATGGTGATACTTTTAAAGAAGGATGAGAAAACAGAGAGGTACAGAACCAGCATCAAATGTTCATTTCTGTCTTTATTATTCTTCATAGAAATTCCTATTATATCATATCATATCATATCATCCCCATTCAATTTCTCAGGTTAAAAAAAACCTGAGGTTCAGAGAGGTTAAGAGACCAGAGCAAGGTTACACAGCAGAGCCCAAATCTGAATGCAGGTCTGTAAAATAATCAAGTCCACTTGCTCCCCTGTACCCAACATTGCCTTTTCTGGAATGTAGCCACTACCTGATGCAGGGACCACCACGCAGCACCTGGGACCTGAGAAAACTCGAGGCTGATGGGAGGTTTGAGGCCTGCTTCTCTACTGCTCACCCACAGCTGCCTCACCTCATCAGGCCCAAGATTCATTGCCGCCAGCATCCAGGCCTGAGCTCAGCTCTCTGGGGACCACTTCTGAGGAGCTTGGTGATTCAAGCCCTCCTCTGTAAATTCCTATTAAGCACTCTAGATTTAATAGCTGCTATTAATACAAATTATGCTTCATTAGGCATGAAGCTAAGGAGAACTCTGCTCAGAGGCTCCAGTTCAATACAGGGCTGAAGGACAAACAGAACGGCTATTTTTAATCCTGGCAATGTCAGCAGGGAGAGAGCAGCCTGACACTGCATGTGCCTGTCACTTCTGCTGCAAATGGAGTCTTCCACATTTCAAGTAAATATCTCTTATTTTCAGCTCAAGGTGTATGAGAGAGGGAAACCTTTCCAATCTCTGAGGGATGGTAACACCCGGAACATTTTTCCCTTCAGAAGACTTTTTTCTAGAAAGCTCGAAAAAGAGCAGGGAGGAAGAAGCTCTCAACAGGTCCCCACAGCTCCGAGAAAGCTCTGGTTCTCTGGGGCTGGGGGTTTAGCAATGCTTGCCCTGCTGCCCTCACTGTTACCTTGCTGCTTATGGACTGTGGTGTATCCAGAGGTAGCTCAAGAATAGGCAAAAATCAGACCTGGGTTATTCTAGATCAGGGGTCAGCAAATTTTTTCTGTAAAGGGCCAAAGAGTAAATATTTTAGATTTTTTGTGGGCCCTGTGTCTCTGTTTTAAATATTCAATTGTGCCCTTGTAGCACAAAAGCAACCATAAGATGACACGTAAAGGAATGCGCATGACAGTGTTCCAATAAAACTTTATTTACAAAACTGGCGATGGATCAGATTTGGCCCCTGGGCTGTAGTCTCCCACCTCTAATTCAAATTTTCTATTCCATCCTAGATGTTTTTGCAATGGGTGTAACCTTAGTCTATTATGAACATGCTTATATCAGCTCTGTTTACCTACAAAGCTGTGACAAGCGGCATTCTTTCTAAAAAAAAAAAAAGAAATCTCTGTACGTGATACCAGGGCAGGATTATGGCATTACCATATTTGAATTGGTTAAATTTACTTATTATTTCCAATCAGCTCAACCAAGTCTGTGATACACATTCATGGGGGTGCAATTTGCAATCAGCACTTTTGCTGAGTAGTCAGTTTGCATGCTTTTACATTTTACATGGTACACGATCATTTTTATTTGTTCTAAGAATTGGACCATGAGTGCACTGCAGTGAGTCCTGCTAATGGAATGCCGCAGTTTATCCACTGTGGTAGGCGTATCAAGTTAGAGTTCTCCAGAGAAACAGAACCAAGGGAAGATATATAGAGATACAGAGATAGATACAGATACAGATATAGATATAAATACTGATATAGATATAGATAGATAGAGATAGACAGATAGACAGATAGATAGATAAATGATATGGGATAATGGAGGCTGAGAAGTCCCACAATCTGCCATCTGCAATCTTGAGAAGCCAGGAAGACCAACGGTGCAGTTCAAAGGCCCATGAGCATAAGAGCCGATGGTGCAGAATGACAGTTTGAGTCTGAAGACCCGAAAACCAAGGGTGCCGAGGGCAAAGACTGCTGCTCAGCTCCGCGGTCAGGCAGAGAGCATTCTCCCTTCCTCTGCCTTTTTTTTCCATTCAGGCTCTCAGCAGATTGGGTGGTGCCCACACACACTGGAGAGGGACATCTGCTTTACTCAGGCCTCCAATTCAAATGCTAATCTCGTCTAGAAACACCCTCACAGACACATCCAGAAATAATGTTTAGCCACCTATCTGGGTATCCCAAGGAGCCAGTTAAGTTGACACCTGAAACTAACCATCACAACAGATTTGATACTTGTTGAGCTACAATTCATTCCCACCTCCTTTGCCCTTGTGTTTGAGGAGATTTGCTTTGGCCAATGGGATGTGAGAGTTCATTAAGGGAGGACGGGCCTGAAATTACAGGCTTGGAGCATGCCTTTCACCATAACTACATGCCAGTAAAATGGTACAGCTGTTTCCAAGAGTATGTGAGGAATAGGGTTTGTAGAGTTCATCAGCAAAAGGCTTTTTGAAAAAGAATGCTGAAATGAAATTGCTAGGGAGAAAAAGGACAAAAAATTTTTTTAAGATAATTGCTGGGCCAGATGTAAAACTAGTTACTGTTTTACACAGCAGTAGAGCCATAATTGTGAGGGAGAGGGGCAATTCTCTATCAAACAGAATTACAAGTCAAGATGAAATTTTACAATGTCTCGACTCTAACAAATAGCAAATAGCCAGGTCAAACACAGGAACATTCTCATAAAAATTAAATAATCCTTGGTTGAGCTTGTTAGCCATTAAAAGGACATCTTACATCTTTGCCTTATTTTCAAGCTTCAGGTAAATTTTCTTTACAGTTGTTTGAGGGATACACCACAATTATGGAGAATAGTCTTGGGTTGTAAAGGAAAAACCGTGTCCTGAATCTGCGTGCTCCGGAACTGCTTAGGTACAGCACACCTGGTGATGCTCCCATAGGTGCTGTCCCCCAGGGTAAATAAACCACACTTTTTGTGCACCGTGTTGCCTCAGCTGTTCTACCCGGGGCAGGGGATGAATGGGCAGAAACTCGACAAGGAGGAAGGCATCACTCATTCTCCCAATGTGGTGGCTTTTGTGGATTGTCTCAGACTGTGGCAGTCCACAGCTCTGCTGTGCTCCTTGACCTTGGGGCCAGCAAGTGGGTTTGAACTCCTACAAATGGGTTAGGATGAGTGGTCAAAGAGTTTATAGCCTCACTATGTCTAGTGAGGTGTCACCAAGCAAATAATATAACAGCCCAAAACCTTCACAAAGATGCAAATAATCACAAACATTATTTTCGTTTCTAATATTACAATATCATTTTTGGTTCTGTCCTTTCCTACGAGTATAGCATCCCTTAGAGGGGGTCAATGGGCACAGGTCAACTAGGAACTTCAGTCAGGCTGTCGTACACAGGCAAAGTCACACTCAGATTTATCTTGGTACGTGGGTTAGCACCACTCATATCTCACACAGCCAGAACAGGTACTTTAAGGGGTGTCAGATAGCCTTCAGAAAGCCTTCCTGAATCTCTCGGGGCTTAGCTGAAAGCCTCAAGTTTCTTCTCCTCAACAGACTGAAGACCAGGGGTTGGCACACTTTTGATGCAAAAGGTCAGATAGTAAATACTTTGGGGTCTGGGGGTCATGTGATCTCTGTTGCAACTATCCGACTTTGGCATGAAAGTAGCGACAGACATATGTAAACAAACAACTGTGGCTCTGGTCCAGTCAATTATGAGAACAGGTGGCCAGCTGATTTTGGTCCATGATCTATATTTCACCAACCCCTGCTCTAGGCCATAGCAGGCTTCCTGCTGTGAAAAACCCTCCCATGTTTGCATGGCCTTGACATGCTGCTTCCTACACGTTGTACCTACATCCTTAAAGCCAAGTAAACTGTTGGTTTGCTTTCCCACCATCTGTGTGAGCTCCATCATTTCCATGCAATGAGCACTAACTTCCCCTCCTTCCCTGGGCAGCAGCTAAAGGGCTGCATGCAATAGCTCCTTAAAAGTGGGCAAGGGAAACATGAAGGCTGGGAGACAGTGTGTTGCTGCAGAGATAGAGCCTTAGAGCTTCTGATTATAGGTCAGCTCATCAGAAAGAGTCAGATCCCACAGAGATGGTTTTAAAGGCGCAGTGTCAGCTGATGGGGTGAGGAGGTGGGGTGCGGATGCCAAGGGCAGAGCCCACAGAGGAGGCGTGGATTCCGAGGGCGGAGCCCATGGAGGAGGGGTTGAGGCAGTCCTCAGCCAGTCCCAAACCAGGCCAGCAGCTGGTATGGACATGAACATGAAGGTGGATGTGGCCAGAGGTTGAGTTGGCGCCTGAGAAGAAGCCAGAAGATGAGCAGCTATAAAGCTGGACCCCAGACTGTGAGGAGGGGTAATAAGATGGTAGCTACAGCACCCCTCTGCCAAAGTCACAGGCTGAAGCCCCTTTCTGCTTGAACACAGCAGACTAGGAGCTGGGGAGAATTTGGCAATGTATACTTCAGCCCTCTAAGAAGCTACCCTCAAATCCCCTTAGAAAAACTACTTTCATAAACTGTATAGATCTAACTTTTTATCTTTGAAAAAAAAAAGTGGAAAGAAAAACAAAGGCTTTGAAATGCTGAACTTCAATTCCCTGGGAAAAGCTGCTAGTAAATAAACTATACAGAGCTACCATTTTTTTCCTTTGAGAGAAAGAGAGGAAAGTGAGTTCCGAAAACAAAACCTTTGATATAAAGTCTTTGAAACAGCCCACCTCTGCTCCAAAACTGGTCCAGCCAGTCTAGAAAAGCCAGCAATAAACAAATAGGTGCAGAGGAAACAAAGTGTTATTTGCTTGCTGCCTTATAACTTGATCTGTAAAAGACATCCTCCCATGAGGGGAGGTGGAGGGAGATGGATTGGGAGTTTGGGATTAGCAGATGCAAACTACTATGCAGGGATGGATAAGGAATTCCCTGGTAGTCCAGTGGTTAGGATTCTGCACTTCCACTGCAGAGGGCACAGATTTTGATCCCTGGTCTGGGAGCTAAGATCCCGCATGCCTCGTGGTCAAAAAAAAAAAAAAAAGGAATGGATAAACAACAAAGTCCTACTATATAGCATAGGGAACTATATTCAACATCCTGTGATAAACCATAATGGCAAAGAATATGAAAAAGAATGTGTATATATATGTATAACTGAATCACTTTGCTGTACAGCAGAAATTAACACAACTTTGTAAATTAACTATACTTCAATAAAATTTTTTTAAAAGATGTCTTCCCATGAAGAAGTTACAGAAAAGACCCTCCAACTTCCTCCACCTGCCAACCCCCTCCCCACCCCAGGCCTTGTGGCATAGACATAAATACCCTCTGGGCAGGGAAAAAGGATTTATGGGTCAAAGGTTGATATCCTACTCCTATCATTTCCAAATAGTAACTGACATTCCAGTTAATTAATATGAAAATTAATTAATGTGAAATACTCTCCACAACTGCTGTAGCATAGCTAATTCAAGGTTTAAGTAACAAAAATTCTGTCTGTGGTGGTTGATTTTTGAGTTCAGGTTTACATGGAAAGTATATCTGGGCTCAAACTCTGCCCTCAAGTGTTAATAAGCTGAATAAGCAGGTGTGTCCTTTCCGGGTAAGTATGTATCTTGTGGAGGGTGTTTGTTTATGTCTTGTTCTGAGCTTCACCTGTGCCTCACACATCCAGAAGTGTAGTACAAGCTGGACCTCTCCTTACCAGTCCAGCCCACATCCTTCAAACCAAGTAAACTTTATCTCCATTAGTTGTGTGAGTTTGATCATTTACCCAACGTGTGCTCACATCCCATAATTTAAAACAGAAAGGAGAGTGGGACTTGGATCAATGTAGCATTATAAGTACAAAATTTGAAACCCCCTTTCTTTCCTCCAATCTGAGCACATGGTAATGACAGACAAAATATAAAAGGAAACTGCTAAAATCATAGCCAAGTTCAAAATCAGGATGACTGTGTCTATCAATGTGAAATGGAAGAGAAATCCAAAGTGGTGAGTAGAAGCTAGAACTTCTGTCTCGCTAAGCTCTGGATTAGTCTGGGATGTCTGAAAATTTCATTCTTGCAGATTGAGTAGGAAGTATATGTTTTGAACACCAGTTGAGGGACCCAAACCAGCTCACTGCCCAGGGTTTTTAGGAAAGATTTTCTTCCAAATAAAGCACTCGTGAGAAAAAGGTTCCATTTTCTGCCTACATCTCGCATTTTATCTGGGATGTTCCTGTGCAAAGACAGGATGCCTGAAGCTGAGACAACATCTTGTAACTATCGAGGAAAAAGAGACAACCTGGAATCCTGATATTGCTGGACCACTCAATGAACTCTGGACCACCCAGTCTCTGTAGTTCTAAAGTAAGTAATAAATGTCATATGGTTTAACCAGTGTTGGTTGGATTTCCTCTTACACGAAGTCAAATGCATCCTAATTGAAATGTATGTGTGGATGGAACAAGACCTCCCTCTTGACGATGACGAGTCTTCCAAAACACATGAGGAAACCAAATGCAATAAAAGACAGAAAACAAAATAAACTAATAAATAATCAAATATGAATTCACCCCAGATGAAAGGAAAATTCTAGACAGTCTGACAATGACTTTAAATAAATATGTCTAAGATCCTCAGTGACAAGAATTATCATCAATAAAAAACAGAAATTATGAGATAGGCAGAAATTAAAATACTAGTAAATCATTGAAATGCTATTAGAAATCTTGAAAATTAAATATATAGTTATTGAGATAAACTCAATAGAGGAAATACATGCTACACTGGGCACAATACAAGAATTGACTCAGAGGTAAAATATATAAGTCATGGGGATGGGATGTACAGCATAGAGAATATAGTCAATAATATTGTAATAATTTTGTATGGTGACAGATGGTTACTAGACTTATTGTGGTGATCAATTCATAATGTATATAAATGTTGGATCATTATATTGCACACCTGAAACTAATCTAATATTGTAGGTCAACTGCAATTTAAACAAGGAAAAAAAAAAGAATTCTGAGAGGAAATGACCCAGAGGATAACCTAAAAGAGATAATTATCAAAAAGACCAGTTAAGAGACATGGAAGATAATGAAGAAGTAATATTTGAGAGGTAAAAGTAGAACATTCCCAGGATTTAAGAGACACATAAGTTCTCAAATTAAAATTTCCTCTACAAGCAAAGCAGGATAAACACAAACTAATCCAAAAGTAGACATATCATAGTGAAACAGAGAAAGAGAAAAATCCTTAATCTACCCAGACCGGGAAAAAAAAAAGATTGCTAACTAAATAAGATGTGGTAATTAAACTGTACTAGGGTGTTGCTGGGAGCAACTCTCCCTCTTCCTGATCTGTCCTCACTGCTCTGATTTCACACGGTCTTTGCTAATACCCTCTCAAATATCAATCCTGTCTGTAACTTCCTATTCTTCCCCTGTTCCATTTCCCACATTTCTTCAACATTCAAAACCCATTTTCCTCCCATCTCAGCTTTTTTATTCATAGCCCCTCTTGCTCAACTCCATGTCAGCCATTCTCTCTCCAAAACATCACCCTTCTTTTATTCATACCTCCTTTACTTTTCTAAATAGGATTTGTGGTGCTTTTCAAATATGTATAAAACAGACAAAAAAAAAAAAAGAGAGAAATTGATTAGCTACCATTAGAATAAGGCATTGAAGCCAAAATTCCTAAAAATGTACATCACACAGTCCTTCTTATTTACTAAGGTCATATGGTTTGATAGGAGCTTCCAAGTGTCCAAAGCAAAAAGAGAAATACCTTCAGTGCAACATGCATAGTTTCCATAACACAGAAGTGTACCAGTTGGTAAGGAGAAGCATTTCCATACAGAAGTCAGGGATACAGGACCCTGTTGCAAGGGTCCTGTATCTTACCCCCTATTCTTTCTTGCTCCCACCCTTAATACCATTTCTGTGGTGTCAAAACCAAAGGGTGGGCTGGTGTTAAGTCACAGAAACCCAATTCCATATTGACCTACTGAAGGCGTTGAAGCATTCATGCTGGAACACAGAGCACTATTCAGCTACGTGGCTTCTCCATCAAGCAAGCCACAGCTGACCAAGACAGGCAATTCCCCTAAACAAGCATCTTCGGTAACTAGGGATTTATCACATGTGCAGTTCTTCATATTTAATGTGGTCTGTGCAGCTCCTTTAAAGCATTTTTTTCATTTCCATTATTTTTTCTCTTTTGCTTATTTTTAAGCGTTTTAAGCATGCTTTAGTCAATTTCTCTAAGTGCATTCAATTTATTTTGGTAAAATTCTTTGAAATATTAAAGATGACACGGTAGAAAAAGATGCCTCAAAGAATATAGAAATTACATAAAGGACCAAACTGTCCAATTTTGTGATATTATGCACAAGTATTTAAGCAAATATATCATTACATGAGACATACCTGAAAAAAAAAAAAACTTGAAGGTTTCCCAGATGTGACAACAACCCTAAAAATGTACATGATGTTTCCAAAAATAAATTCTTCAACCGAAAGAAATATTTTTAAAACGATCAACATTAAGAAGCAAATTTGGATCAACCATGATGGAGGAAAAACTGAACTATCTTTTATTTACTCTGTAAACAATATCACAAAATTATTGACTTATGAAAAGACCATCAGAGAGTATATAACCAAAAATGTAACAAGACAAGCTCAGGAAATGCTCCTATTGATGAGATGAGGATGCCGAGGGCCAGAGCAGTTGCTGTGTGTCCCCTACACCTAAGAAGCTGATCAGAGCTGGAAGCTAGATGTCCAACCCCTCAGCACAGGGCCCTGTTCCTAACCTTGCAGAGCCACCTACACACTGTACACAGGCAGGGACACAGCTCAGACTCTGAGCACTAATGGTTGGGTCCAAACCTGGCCCTGTGACTCGCTCTTCCACACCACTCAGCCTCTCCAGGCAGCTGCTTTTTCCATTTGAAGCCTAAATTAATAAATAAATGATTTTGGCTTATAATAATGCATGCAAATCAAGGCATTCTGTCCATTGGCCAAAGCATGACCCACAGACCTTCAGGCAGCTAAAACCTTCACTCACTGACCCAGAGTGTTAGCCTTCAATTTCTTCAGCATCCTGGCTTTCAACCCTGAGGTCTGTAATGATTAACAAAGTTGTTCCAGGCAGCAACAAACACCCAACTTTAGCCTTTCCCTTGAAACTTATTGTATTAAGGCTGCCAAGTCTGGATGACAGGCTGCTGTCCCCGTTTCCTAGTTTCCCGGGTGTTTTTCTGGGTTGTGTTCTAGAGACAACTTGTATGGAACATAGGCCCAAATGTAAGACCGCTGATCACAGCCCAGACCAACCCCTGCTCCAGACCCCAAAGGAAGCCCAGCCCTACCTGTCAAAATTGCCTCTCTATTATCCACATTAACAACTGTGATGGTTAATTTTATGTGTCAACTTGGCTGGGCCACAGCACCCAGATATTTGACCAAACATTATTCTGGATATTTCTGTGAGAGTTTTTTTGGATGAGATTAACATTTAAATCAGTAGACTTTGAGTACAGCACAATGTCCTCCATAGTGGGGTGGGCCTCGTCCAATCAGTTGAAGGCCTGCATGGAATAAAAGACTGACCTCCCCTAAGCCAGAAGGAATTCTGCAGCAGATGGCCTTCAAACTTGAATTGCAACTTTGGCTCTTTCCTGGGTCTCCATAATCACATGAACTAATTCCTTAAAATAAATATATCTCTCTCTCAATCTCTCTCATATATATAGGGTATATATACACACACACACACACACATATATATATATATATACTATTGGTTCTGTTTCTCTGGCAAATTATGACTAATATACCTGCCAAGATGGTTTCAAGCAGCATGTCATCCAAAAATTCAATACACTATTCCAGATCTTTGAATATAGCATATGGCAAAATTCCTTTTGGGTTTGTAATCTTAGACTAAAAGAAAATTATATAGACCAAATGTTGCAAACTTTAGGGCTCAATCTAACCCACAACATGTTTAGTTAGGTCCACACAAAATTGTTCTTAATTTTCAAACTAAAAATTAAAAATCAGGATATTTCACTTTAAAGATTACTTTAAAGAAATTCAGATTTCTGCTTCTCTTGGAAAACCAGTGGAGCTGGCCACATGGAGCTGGCACCCCTGCTTGGAAGAACTTGGCTGGAGCTGAGAAGATGCTGGCTCTTTAGACGGGCCGTGTTCCCCACCGTTCCACCCTTGAAACAGTCTGAAACCCAGCCCTCTCTCTCTTCTATATCACCTACCTACCTGGCTCCTAACGGCATTTGGGTTTGTGATTTTTGATAACAACACGAGGATAACCAAGCCAGGATAAAACTAAGAGGAAAAAAGAAACACACGGTCTCCTACCTTCCTAACTGCCCTTCACTCCAGTCAAAGTTCTCTGGCCGAGTGACTTCACAGGTCTATAACTTTCAGGAACCTTGCTTTTCTCCTGGGTAAAATGGGGCTAATGGCACAGATCCCGCGTGATGTTTATGAGGATTAAATTGTATAATGTTTGCACAGCACCTGGTAGCTATTATTATGATTAATTTATTCAGGCAGAAGCCATACTCCATTTGGAAATGATGGGCCTGACACCAGCGGGGCCTAGAGATCAGAAACTTGCTGTGAATGCAGCTTCATTATACAACTTGTGCAATGGATGATTTGAAGATGTTTTAAGTTATTTTGCTAATTTCCCACAATGACCTTGGGAGGTTGCTATTATTACCCACATTTAACAGGTGAAAGTATTGAGATACAAGAGTCCCAGCCCCTGGACTCCCATGAATACCTCTTTCTATCATTGCACTTGCCAAATGCATTATGATTATCTGTGCTCATGTCTGCCTTTCCTCCTAGACTGTGAGAACCTTGAAATGAGGGACCAATGGGAGTCCCTACTGGAGCCCTGCTGGATCACAGAGGGCTGGGCCCAGGAAAGTGCTCAACCAGCCCCTGCCGAATCAGTCCATCAACAGAGGAAAAGCCCACATCAGAGAAGCAGGTGATGCCCTGGCCTGACCCCCAGAGCACTGTTCTCTCCCCCGTGTGGCAACATTGTTATTTTTCCTTTCACTTCCTTAAACTTCTCTTGCGCCACTACTCCTTCACCAGATGGAAGTGGGGAGTTTCAGCTGCGCAGTCATAGGTAGATCCCAGGGTGCTGATGGGGGCTCCAGCAGAAAGAAATGTGACACTGACCCATCGGTGCCAGAGGAAGTAGGTGACTTCCCTAAACCCGCGGACTCCTCTGCAGCTCAGGCTGTTCCCCTTTCTTCAAAGTACTCCACCCACACCCTAACCTTGGCCCTCCAGCACTCTGATGCCAGATCCACTGTCCAACAACATGGAAACGTTGCAACCAACACAGCAAACACTACAACAATTTGGAAAATCAGATTTATTAAAGTCTAACTTTGAAAAAGTCACCTGTTTTAAGTGCGCAGTGAGATGAGTTTCGACAAAAGTATACCATCTTGTAATGACCACCACAGTCAAGATATAGACTATTTTCATTATCTCCAAAAGTTCCCTTTGGCATCCCCCAAGGTTCCTGGCTTCAGGCCATGACGATCTGCATCCTGTCACTATAGTTTGGCTCTTTCTAGAATGTCATAAAATGGAAGAATAGAGTATATGTTCTTTGGAGTCTGCCTTCTTTCATTTAACACAATGCTTTTAAGATTCAGCTGTGTTGTTGCATCTATCATCAGACTGTTCCTTTTTATTGCTGAGTAGAATTCCATTGCATGCATATATCACTATTTATCCATTCACCTGTTAAGGGACATTTGTGTTGTTCTCAGTTTTTGTCGATTTTGAATAAAGCTGTTAAGAACTTTATGTACAAATCTTTATGTGGGATATGTTTTCATTCCTGTAGGATAAAAATCTAGAATTGGAATGGCTGGGTCATATGGTAGATATATGTTTAACTTTATAAGAAAGCACCAAACTATTTTCCAAAGTGGCTATGCCATTCCCTCTCCCACAACTTATAAGTGTTCCAATTGTTCTATATCCTCTTTGACACTTGGTATTATCAGTTTTTTTAATTCAGCTATGCTAATTTGTGTGTAGTGATATCTTGTTGAGGTTTTAATTTGAATTTCCTTTTGCCATCTTTTCATATGCTTACTTGCCATTCCTATCTTCTTTGGTAAAGAGTCATCAAATCTTTGTCCATTTTTTAAAAGTTGGGTTCTTTGGATTCTCAATACTAAGTTTTAAAAGTTCTTTGTATTTTCTGGATACAAGTCCTTTATCCAATATATGATTGACGCACATTTTCTCCTAGTCTGAGACTTGCATTTTAATTTTCTTAACAGGGCTTCCAAAGGGCAAAAGGTTTTAATTTTCATGAAGTCCAATTTATCAAATTTTTTCTTTTATAGTTTCTGCTTTTTGTGTTTTATCTGGGAAATCTTTACTTCAGCCAAGGTCATAAACATTTTCTCCTATATTTACTTCTAGAAAATTTATAGTTTTAGTTTTTATATTATAGTAAGTTGCATTAGGGGTTAATTTTTATATATAGTATGAGATTAGGATCAAGGTTCATTTGTTTCTCCATATGACTGTCTAATTGGTTCCACTCCATTTGTTGAAAGTACTAGCTTTTCTTCATTGGATTATCATTGCACCTTTGTTGAAAATCAATTGACCATATACACATTGGTCCATTTCTGGACTTTTCATTCTATTTCATTGAGTTATATGTCTATCCTTATGCCAAATCCAAACTACGTTGATTACTGTAGCTTTATGTAGTAAGTCTGGAAATTAGGTACTATGTGTCCTCCCTTGTTATTCGACTCTATAAAAGTGGCTTTGGCTATTCTAGGTTCCTTGCATTTCTATAAAAATTGTAGCATCTTCTTCTTAAAGAAGCTATGAAGAGCTTTCTAGGATCTCAGTTGGGATTGTTTTGGATCTATAGATGAATTTAGGAGAACATACATCTTAATATTCAGTCTTCAAGTTGATAAACATAGTACATTACTCCATTTTTTATGTCTTTTTAAAGTATACATAAACATATATATATATATATACACATAAGTTATATACATAAGCATACACAATCAAATACATTGTTGGTATTATTTCAAATAAACTGTTATCTATTCAATCAATTAAGAATAAGAAAAATAAAAGTTTTTATTTTACCTTCATGCATTTCTTCTTTAGTGCTCTTCCTTACTTTTTATAGAACCAAGTTACTGAGCTGTATTGTTTCTTTAAAGAACGTCTTGCAAGGTAGGTCTACTACTGGCCACAAATTCTCTTAACTTTTATTTGTCTGAGAAACAAATTTTTATTTGTCTTAATTTTTCCTTCACTTTTGAAGGCTAACTTCACAGGGTACAAAATTCTAGTTTGGTGGGGTTTTTTTCTCAATACTTTAAATGTTTCTCTCCAATCTCTTATTTCTTTCATGGTTTCTAAGAAGTCAGAAGTAATTCCTTGTCTTTATTCCTCTATAGAAAACATTTTCCCCCCTCTGGCTTCTTTCAGGATTTTTTTTTATTATCTCTTACTTTCTGTAGTTTGAACATGATATGCCTATGTGTAATTTTGTTCTCTGAGCTTCCTGGATCTGTGGTTTAGTGTCTGACATTAATTGGGGTCAATTTTATTCGTTATTGTTTCAAATATCTCTTTTGTTCCCTCCTTTCCTCTCCTTCATGTATTCCCATTACATATATGTTAATCCTTCCGTAGTTGTCCCACAGTCATTGGATATTCTGTTCTGTTTTTTCCAGTCTTTGTTCTCTTTGCTTCTCAGTTTTCAAGGATTCTACTGTTATATACTCTAGCTCAGAGATTCTTTCCTCAGTTGTGTCCAGTCTACTAATAAGCCCATCAAAGGCATTCTTCATTTCTGTTACAGTGGTTTTTATCCCTAGGGTTTATTTTTGGTTCTTGCTTTAGATTTTCATCTCTCTGCATACATTGCCCATTGTTCTTTAATGCTATCTACTTTATCCATAGGGCCCTTAGCATATTGATCATACTTGTTTTAAATTCTTGGTCTGATAATTCCAACATCCCTGCCATGCCTGGTTCTGATGCTTGCTCTGTCTCTTCAAATTGTGTTTTTTGCCTTTTTGTATGCCTTGTGATTTTTTTTCTTGATAGCTGGACATGATTTACAAGGCAAAAGGAACTCTAGTAAATAGGCCTTTAGTGAAGTAGTGGGAAGGTGTGGGAGAGGGGAAGTGTTCAATAAGTCCTATAACTAGGGCTTGGTCTTTTAGTGAGCCTATGTCTCTGGACTGTGAACTTCATAAAAGTTTTTCAGTTTTTTTCTCCCCCCTTAGGTGGGACAGGATGGGCTAGAACTAGCCCGATTTGCTTATTTTTCTTTCTCCAAATCAGTTAGGCTCTGAAAACACCCCAGCAGGTTAAGCTCCAGTTAACTAGTTTCCCTGAGTGCAAGCCTTGTTAGGAAGAAAAGAGTGCTCTGCAGATTTCAGAATGGTTCCTTTTCCCCTGCTCCTCTGGGAAGCACAAGGGAACTTTCTCTGATATCAATATTTACTGTGGGAAGCTGGTCAAGCTCCTGGAGGTAAATCTCACAATATTTTGGGGTTTCCCCTATGACTGAGATTTTAACTCTCAGACTTGTCCACAGTAAGCCTCCAGCAGTTAGTCAATTACAGTTCAGGTTTTCCTACCCCAAGCACTGGTTTCCTTGGCAGTTTCCACTCATGAATCTCTGCTCCAGTAGGCCATGACTCCATGCATTCTCCTGCCTCTTCAGTCTTGGGGGCAGCAGTTTGCCTTGTCTCCTCCCCTCTGTTACAGATTCGACCTGTTGATTTTTCAGTCTGCTCAGCTTTTTATTTGTTGTTAGGGTGGAATGATGACTTCTAAGCTCCTTACATGCAGAACCAGAAACTAGAAGAATCTTAAGTCTTCTAAATTTTTTCCCAGCAATAATTTTTCAGTATACTAAAAATATATTCGGTATATACAGATTTTGTATGTATTTTAAAATTTTTCCCCTAGGTATTTTATAGTTTCCCTAAATAATTTTGTTTTCAATGTTATTTTAAATAGCATTTTTAATATCAATTCTGAAGTGTTTGTTGCTAGTATATAGAAATATAATTTATTTTTGTACATTGACTTTCTGTCCTGCAAGCCTATAAAATCATTTAGTAGTTTAATAGCTTTTTATAGATTTATTAAGATTTTCTATGGAGATAACTATGTTATTTGTAAATAAAAACAGTTTTACTTCTTCTTTCCCAATGTATGTACTTCTTATTTCTCTTTCCTGCCTTATTGCACTGGCTACAACTTCCAGTACAATGTTAAAGCGATGTGGTAAGAGTGGTCATGCTTCCCTTGTTTCCCAAACTTAGGGGGAAATCATTCAGTCTTTCACCAGTGAGTATGATATGAACTGTAGGTTTTTCATAAATGCTCTATCAGGTTTAGGTAATTCCATTTATTCCTAATTTTCCATGTGTTGTTGTAATTTTGTCAAATGTTTTTTTCTGTATCTATTAAGAAGAATAAATTTTTTTCTGTGTTAGTCTGTTACTGTGGTGAATTATATTGAGAGATTTCAAATAATAAACCAACTTGTTGCTTTATCCCGAACTGGAAATGACCCACATGTCAATAGGACAATGATTAAACAAATGGTAGTTTACCCATACCCTTCTCCTTTATTTTCTCTATCATATCAGCGATAAAAAGGTAGGAAACATAAAAAAATATAGACAAATGATGTGGGAAAATCACAAGAAGGAAACCCCAAATTGCTGATGAGTATATGAGGAAGTTCTCAGTCTCACTGGTAATCGGAGAATGGCGCATTAAAAGAAGAAAACACCATGTTTTACCCAGTGAGCCCAATAGCCACAGGCTTCTGGTTGCTTCCCTCTCAGTGGGACACAAGGGTTGATGCTGTGATAAAACACCCAACTAGTGACATATATTAAACCATTACTATCTAGTGCCTGGCTGGGAGGAGTAACTGGTGTTGCTGTGTTTGAGGGCAATCTCAAAGGTCTGAGTGACAAGAAGCAGCCCCATATCTTGATGCTTATCTGGAAGAAACTCTTTCACAAATCCAAGTACAAGAAGAAACATGCAAAACTATTTATCACTGTGTTGTTTGTGATAGCAAAGAGAAGAAAGCAACCTAATTGTCCCTCTGGATAAATAATTGTGGAATTTACCTATGATAGAATGCTATGCAGGAGGAGTAATAGATTTGATTTTTAACACAGCAACATGGATAAATCTAAAAAACTATTGAGTTGAAAAAGTAAACAACACAATGAGATCTATAGCACAGAGCCACTGACATAAATTAAAACAAACTGTGCATGATATATCTTGAAGAACAGACTTATCTGAATAAACACATAGAAGGTGGATTGAATGGATGGACATAAAATATTCTAGAATGGGCTCCTACAGAATAAGGGAAATTAAGCGGGTTTGGGGGATAAAGGGGAAAAATGGAAATAAAATAAATGAACGAGGGTATGTGCACCAAACAGGGGGTGATAATGTGCCTTGAGCTGAAGCATATGATCAGCAAAGTCTGGGGAAATGCATCTTATGGACAAAAAACAAAGTTCAGTTTTAAACAAAATTTCAGCTCCTGAGACAGAATACTAGGGGACAGATTTGGGATCCCAGGTGTTTCCATGGAGCCCTTCCACAGATGAGAAAAAATGTAGCTGTGTCATTGACTAGACCCAAATCTACAAACTGTCAAACTCTATATACTAGGTGATTTGTTAGCACTGTTCTGGCCTCAGCACATGGCTCAGCCCTATCTCTTCAGAGGTGTTATTTTGCTGATGTTGACAATTATACCCCAGCATCATGAAAAACGAACTTTTGCACATTCCAAAAGGGCTTTAAAATCCAACACCATCGCAAACTCCTTTCATTTTGATTCCCCTGAACAGGTAAGGCAAACCTCTCCACACCTACAACAAGATAGGTCTATCCTGAGTTTTTGCATCCCCTGAAGGAGTGAGAGACCTGTGTGTCCTCTGTTGCCTCTGCTGGGACTGTTGCAATGACTTTCCTTACCTGAGTCAACTCATCGTAAAGATAGAGATTGAGGAAAACATGTTGGTTTTCAAATTAATTTTACGTAGAGAGATGCTGTGCTCTAGTTTGGGTGGGTGAACGGCTGTTATCAACTTTTTTGTGTCCCATCAAGAGGGTAGGAACCAGAAGCCTATGTCTGTCAAGATCTTTGGGAAAAACATGGTAATGGGAGATAACTCACCTTTTCTGTCATTTTATCTATCTATCTATCTATCTATCTATCTATCTATCTATCTCTATGACAACATTATGGAAATGTCATAGAGCAAATGACTCTACAGTCATTGCCTTTGCTGCAAATAATATATTTTTGTGGAAATAAAGAAAATGTTACTTATTTAAATACTTCATTTTCATAGTAAATTTTTGTTACTCATTTTAAGTATTCAGTTACCTGGCAAACACCATTACGTACTCAAGTAATAACTTACCTTGAGCAAGCAGCTCATTTATAAATGTCACATTTAGACCAAATATTTAATATGAATTCCCAGTACTACTATGTTTATAAGGCAGTTCGTTAATTTCAAAATAAGACTGATGGGCTGTGAATAGTATGGCATTTCCATTGCAATGCATACCCATTCCATCTGTGGTCCTAGATCTGTATTGGTATAAATGTTTTTTTTTCCTCTTCCACACACTTACCACAAAATGGATACACTTGTCCTCTGCCTTGATGAGAAAATGATCAGCCCTGGAGAGGATGTTGTTGGTTGCCCCCTCCCCCTGACAATGTCTATCACTCACCATCCCACTGTATAGCAGGCATATGGTCTGAGTGAGGTTGACCTACCACTCTCATTCCTGATATCGGCCCCAAATGTCCTACATCAATCAGCATAACTCCCTCTTCTTCACCAGAGTAACTGATCCAATTAAAATAAAACTCGGGACTTTGGATGGTTTAGAAAAGAGCCAATATCGGGAATGAGAGCAGCTCTCAGTGCCGTGGACTAATATATACTACCAAATGTAAAATCGATAGCTAGTGGGAAGCAGCTGCGTAGTACAGGGAGATCAGCTTGGTGCTTTGTGACCACCTAGAGGGGTGGGATAGGGAGGGGGTGGGAGGGAGATGCAAGAGGGAGGAGATATGGAGATATATGCATATATATAGCTGATTCACTTTGTTATAAAGCAGAAACTAACACACCATTGTAAAGCAATTATACTCCAATAAAGATGTGAAAGAAAGAAAGAAAGAAAGAAAGAAAGAAAGAAAGAAAGAAAGAAAGAAAGAAAGAAAGAAAGAAAGAAAGAAAGAAAAGGGCAGCTCTCTTGCTCTGGATGGAGTGGTGTGTGGATGTGAAGCCTAGAATTGCTGCAGCCATCCTGAATTCTAAGGCAAGCCAGTCTGGGAATGCAGCTGACCCACAGCAGAGCAGAAAGAATGCTGGAGCAATGGAGCAGTGTCCTGGTCAGACTGAGCCTGAAGGAGGCAATTTCTACCTATGGGCATTTTAGTCATGCAAGTCATTATTTGTTTAAGCCAGTTTTTTTTTCCCCCCCCATTTCTTGGAAACTAAATGCATCTTCGCCACACTGGTTCCAAAGTGCTAAAGATAAGTAAGAAGTGGGGTGGAGGCAGTTTATTTCTTGGAAACTCTCTTCCGCATTTTTTTATCCAGCATGCTGCCCTCCCTCTAAGAGCTGTCTTTGTGCATCTGTGACATAGACCAGCTAATAAGGAGTCATTTTTTTCTTTCTAAACCCACCTTCTTCTACTTCCAGGATCTCTTCCACACTTGTGACTCGTCTAAATCTAGCCATAACTTGCTTGTGGGGACCCTGGAACATCCACCAAGAACCTTGGGACTCAGCATCCTCTAACTGACAGTGCCGAGGGCGGGCTGGGAGCTGCACCTCCTCAGTCATGGGCCCACAAGTCCCCAAGGCAGCAAGAAGAGCCAACGGCACAGCCTTCTCTGTGGCAGTAATGGAAATGGAGCCCAGTGGATGGGCTTCCTGTCTGTAAAAGAGTCTGGGGAGCTCAGCCACTGATAACCACAGTGGCCAGCAGGCTCCTGCCCCTGATACTTGGCTGCCATCATGTCCCATGACTGCTCCAACCTCCCAGACTACCCATCTGCTTCCCAAAGATAGAGCCCCTTCCTGGTCACCATTTCTCCACCATGGCTTTTCATTCCCACTACTCCATGGGCCTCAAGTCCCAGCACCGAAGGCCTCCTCAATCACCCTGCCACCTTCCACCCCTAGTACACCCAGTGCCTTCTCATTCTTGTGCCTTTTCTTGCTCCTCTGTCCTCTGCCAGATCCTCCTTCTCCATCCCTCTGCCTTTCTAAATTTTATCTGTACTTCATGGCCCTACTCCTGAGTAGCAAAAGTTTAGGGAAAAGGGCATGAGTTTGGCTTCGGACTGACTTGGGTTTAAATTCCACCTTGGGTGGTTATGAATGATGCAAAGAGCCTGAACGTGTCTGGAACGAGGGTACCAAATATTCAGGATCCAGTTCCGCATGGCCATCTGTCTCAGCTTCCCCTCCTTGCCTCGTATATCCCAGGAGTCATACATCCCAGGAACAACCTCCTGCAGAGACACCTTATGTGTTACCATGAGCCTATGGCCCCAAATTCCATTCTGTAAGCTAGGCTGAACCATGTAAAGGGCTTCTGTTACCTGAGCGACAGGCAGCTGTAACCCAAGACATCTGAGATACTTCCTTTTAAGGTCTCAACTCTCCAAAGAGGAGGAAAGGTATTCTCAAAGGAAGGCACCCCAAAAATAGCTGGAAAGGAATTTCTAACACCAAGAGTAGAGCTGACCTTCTCAGGTTACCATCCAGGCCTTTTCTAGATGAGACCCTTTCCAGACAGAAGGTGCGCTGACCTTTACATATAAGCACATGAGACATGAGAGAAGGGGGAAAGGAGAGATAAAACTTAACTAGTACATCGGGCCTTACAGCTCTAGATTAGATAAGGCCACTAGCATCTTCTGCTTTTAACTTTTTTTCTTGGCCATCTAAGTCCCTAAGATCATCCTTTAGACGACCTCAGGACCATAGGAATGACCATTGGCCTTTTGGCACAAAATCCTTCCAAAAAGTAATACATCATGTTAATTTAATTTATAAAAACAAAATGAAAAACAACAACCTTCCAGCCCAGTGATTTTACCACCCAAGGCCCCAAGAGACAAGCCCCTCAAAGTTTATGGGCCTACTACTCTCTAGAAACTTACCATGGTTTTTTGTCTTTAATGAGTTTGCCCAATTACTTCCCCTCGCTGGCACGGAGACCATTCCCCTAGTGGAATGGAAGTTTCTCAGGGAGACTCCTGAATTGAATGGCTTCTACTCACCTGTATCCAGTCCTCCACTGCCCTGCTTTCTGATCTATGCAGCATGGTTCTGTCTCCCCACCACTATTAGGTTACCGTCCTGGAAGAAATTCACTGTTCTGTGCTCATTCTAAAATATGTGCAATATAAAACAGATAAACAACAAGGACCTACTGTATAGCACAGGGAACTATATTATCTTATAGTAACCTATAATGGAAAAGAATCGGAAAAGGAATATGTATATATATGTATAAGTGAATCACTTTGCTGTACACCTGAAACTAACACAGCATTGTAAACAATTATACTTCAATTGGGGAAAAAAAGGCACTGAGTAGTATAAGCCTTAAAAACAAATAAATCATCTAAGATTTAAAATAATAATAAAATAAAATAAAATGTACAATGATTAATAATTTTGGTTGCCTTCTTGAAAATCTGATGAACTTTGGGGGAATCACTTGGTTAGCTTGAGTTTACTTATAAAAGATGCCTCCCCGCCAGAATTTGTGCTGAGGTCTCTTTTTCACATTATAATGTTCTGCTCTGCAAGCAGAGGCACTCCAATGTCTTTGAAACTATGGGTGTTTCCCTTATAATTACAATGGTAAAGGTGGCATCTCTCCCACTGAAATCATTAGTAAAGGGCTTACTCAGCATTTCATACCTTTATTCTCTCCTATTTCCTTCCTCAGGTCAGCTGCTCAGATTCAGATGGAATAAAAGCTAATGGGAAACAATAACATCTTTTCCAAAGGTTTCTCTTCCTTTCTCTGGCCGACTTGACATTTTGTTGGCAGCCTTCAGGGCACTTCACACTTCTCTGGAAAACGTTGAGAGCAATTTATAGGTTCTCGGCACATATAATAAATAGATTTTCAAAACAATCTCTATTAAAACTGCCAACAGTATCTAGACTGGGTGAGACACACTGTTTTTTCTTTGTTGGTTTCCCCTGGGAGATATTACCAAATAATTATAAAGACCATAGGGATTGAGGTAACAGTTCAGTGACCATAAATCACTGATATTCTGTGACAAGCTTGTCTTTGCACAAAAAATATGTTCCAGAAATGACAATACACTGGCATCATATTACTTCTCTCAATCTGATTTTATGTCTGGAAGTTCAAAAATTCTTGGCCAGAGCAGGTGTGGTGAATATCTGTAGTTTTTGCCCCCTACCATCCATTTGCCATGCTGGTAACTATTCCTTGCCTTTCTCTGGGGAACCACCCCCTCCCACACTCAGTCCATGTACTCCTGATGGGTTCAGCCTATACCCAACTCCAGGGGTGAACAGATAACTTGGACCTAAGCACATTGCATTTCCCTGACCACAGCAATTGGCTTAGGAATGGTCACATGACCCAACCAGAGCCAATAAGATGTTGCTGTGGCTTCTGGGAGAGAGACAAGCGTCTTCATTTCTGGATTTAAGCTGTAAGGAGGAAAGAGTTTGAGACCTGTTGCCACCATCATGTTACCATATGGAACCTGAGAATGTAGCCAAGACAGAAAGGCAGAGATGAGATGTGGAGGGAAATTGAGTCCTGATATAAGACTGTTTGAATCTTTAAATCCATCTGTGCCTGAAAGCATCTATAACTCTGGATGGTTCAGTTAAATGAGCCAAAATTTCCTCTTTTCTGCTTAAGCAGGTTTTGGTTGGGTATTCTGTTAACTAGTACATCTAGTTAACTAGTGCTCTTTTGGTACTTCAAAACCAAAGCAAACAAAAAATCCTGAGTGCCCCACCATGTACCCTGATTTTAAGTTTGAAAAATACATTCAGTGACAGTAAAAGTGTAAACTGAGTGCTTGACAAACAGCCTGCATTTCTACATTTCCTAGAGTAGCTAGCACATGCTGGCCATACTCTAACTTCCCAAGATGTGTTTGTGGTGTCTGTTGGACTGACTGAATGATTGGACAATGAAGGAAGGTCAAGAATAATTGATGTCAAGTGTTAGGAAATCCTTGGGTTTCAAAACAACAACCACTGGAATTTGGAATCTCCAGTGTAAATATGCAACTGCCTATCAATGTTGAAAGAGCAGAGCTCAGGAAAGGCTGAGCCACAGAATGACATGCCTGTGAGCAAGAAGGCTCTCACTGGCCAGACTCTTGACAAGGCCACCTGTCTCCCTGAAAGAGAGAAGAGACAAAGCCTAAGGGAAGGCCCCCCCCCGTCCTGAGACAGGCTGGGACCTGGGGCCTTGGACACTTTACTGCAGTGTTTGCACCTGGACAAATGCCTCCTCGAGGAACAAAATACAAAGAAACTATAAGGGACTAAAAATAACTGCGTGCATGCACAGTTGGGACAAATTATGGACAAGAAGGTACAAAAAGACCGAAAAATCCCAATGCCACTTCTGAAGAGCTGGAAGCAAAAACAGGGTGTCAGGAGCAAAAGCAGGGTACTGCCCACGCCCCTTGCACTCAACACCACCAAAGGGGCGGGCAAACCACCTAAGCCACACCTCCAGCCCAACCCATGGACAAACCCCTACCCTCACCCATATGAGGAACCAGCTCACCCCACTTGGGGATCAATCAAGGGAACCTGTTACTTGTTTTCACTCCCTTTTGCAGCCACAGAAGCCCCAAAAGAGCCTTGCCTGAATTTCTTATCTGGCTTCTTATCAATTTCTATTGAAGGCCAAGGACCCTGGTAGGTATCACTCCCACCTCCCCATTGCAGATGCACCCCTGGAGCAGGGAACAATCAGATTCAGGGCCTCAGAGTGCCTCCCACCTCAAAGGGGTGTGAGGGTATGGGATAAAAGGGGAAGCATGAATGTATGGAAGAAACTCATGCAGAGCCTGAGGTCAGTGCAGGAAGAAGCTGGCTTCCTCCTGTCACTGGTGAGTTAAGCATCCTTGACAACTCAAAACACCTTTCAGACTAGGAAGGCCCTGGACTCCAAGAAAGAGGAGTACTCACAAGACCTGGAAATGAAGGAAGAACCTATACATAAGCAGGAACAGCTTTAGAAAACTGTAAACTGAGCAAAGTTTGGCTCTCACCCACTGAAGCCTGTGTCTCCTCTTAGCACTTTCCTCCCAGAGATCCAGGGCTCTTGTGTGGATTCAATCACAGAAGAGATGGGTTAGGACTCCCCTGTACAAAGGAATTGGGAATTCACGTGAACAAAGGAAAACAAGAATAGAAAACCAAAGAAAAGAGGGGTGCTGAGAGTGAGGTCAGCCTTCAGTTCAGCTCCAGAGGTGAAACTTCTCAGGCTCTGAAAGACTCCCTTCTCTAAACAAGGAATGGAATTCCACTGCTGGAGTTGCATTCTTTTAGCTTCTGACTTTAATCTCATTAAAATACAGATCTCTTTGGAGAGAAAATAGCTCAGACTTTAAACTGTTGTCAGTCATTTGCTCTTTTTTGTGAAAGCTTTGTCACTTTGTCACTAGAAAGTGTGATAATTAGTAATTAGTCTTTTTTCTTTTTTTTTTTTTTGGCCGTGCCACGCTTCTTGCGGGATCTTAGTTCCCCAACCGGCAGTGAGAGCACGGAGTCCTACCCACTGGACCGCCAGGGAATTCCCCGAAAGTGTGATAATTAATAACATAAATACATGAAGAGGATGAGGAAATGGGACATCACTGAGGGTAAAATGGCATTTGGGCAAGTGGCACAAGGCAGTGGGCAGAGCACAGACTTTGGAGTCAGAAAGACCTGGTTCAAAACCTTGATTCTATGTTATAAAGCAGAAACTAACACACCATTTTAAAGCAATTATACTCCAATAAAGATGTTAAAAAAAAAAAACAAACACCTTGATTCTATTACCTGCTAACTGTTACCTTGGGCTAATTATTTCACTCCTTTGAAACTCAACTACCTTCTTTGTGATGTAGGTATATAAATACCCATCTCCATGCCTTTGATCATTGCAACCTCTCTGTCTTGAATGCCCACATATTCTTTGCCATTTGCCTGGCTATCTTCTATGTAGGCTCTATGTCACCTGTGTGACCTCCTCAGGGAGACTGGATTGGGGTGTCTGAGTCCTACAGCATCCACCCACATAGAGCAGAGGCTGCATCAATTGTAACTCTTGCTATTCTCTAGTGTGACTTTTCCCTCTGAATGTCTCCACTAGAGTGAGAGGCCTTAAGACCCAGGGTCTGTGTCTTATTCACCAGTGAATCTCCAGTGCTTAGGAAACTTGAAAAGATCAGGGAAAGGGACCTGAAGAGCTCTCACCTAGGAGAGATGGAGACATTGCACTTGGGTGGGCCAGAGGAGAAACAGGGCCCTCTGTGGGAGGCTGTTCTTCCACCGTAGACAGAAACAATACAGGCAGGATAGACAGAGAGAGATGAGCAGCCACACCACTTCTCCTGTCTCCAAACCATCTTCCTAACCTGGGGCAGAAGCCTGAATGGAGAAAAGGCAGAAATTGTGACTCTGCTATTAGACAAAGTTGAATTCAAGGTCAAAAGCATTGTGTGAGGGCAGAAGCAGTCACTTCATAACGATGAAGGCTACAATCCACAGTGCAGATAATACTGTCATGAACCACTGGGAATCAAATAACAAAGCATCAACATTTGTAAAGTAAAACCACAGGAAATACAGAGAGAAACTGACAAAAATATAAGACTAATAGAAGGTTTTAATATACCTCTTTAGATCTCCAACAGATCGAGTATATGAAGATAAATAAAGATATAAAATATATGAACTATATAATTAAATTTAAGTTTTTCCAGGTTGCTATGGTGCATTTACAAAAATTACCATCTTTTAGGCATAAATTCCAAGAAGCTGTTATAATGCAAACCATATTCTAAGTTTGCAATACTATAAAACTATAAATAAATAGCAAGCAGAAACATAGAAATGCCAAACACTTGGAAATTAGGGGGAAAACATCACTCAATTAACTATTGGGTCAAAGATAATAGATAAATTGCAATTGTCAAATATCTAAAAAATAAAATAATAACATCACAAATTAAAACTGGGATACATTCTAATTGTACCCACAGGGAGATTCATAACTTTAAACACTTAAACACAAAAATAAACAAGAATGAATATAAATTAAATAAGCATTCAACATAGAAAGTTAAAAGGGAAAGAAAAAAATAGAAGTTCAAGGAAAAACAATGAATTTGTGATCAGAAAATAATAGAATTAAAGATTTTAAGATCAGGTTCTTTAGAGAAAAAAATCAACACAACTAATGTGTTATTAGGTAGCCTAATCAAGAATGAAAGAAAGTGCAAAGTTATAAAAGTAGAAATGAATAAAGAAAACAAATATGCAAGAAAAAGTCAAAGATACATAAGAAACATTTTGCCCAACACCGTATTAGTAACTTTGAAAATAAGAATGGAATATATGATTTTTAAAAGAAAATATAAATTACCAAAACTGCCAAATTAAGGAGAAAACCATGGTAGAAACTAAAAAGTATGTCAAAGAGCTATCCCGTCAAGATCTCACATCTGCCCAAAATACTACACCCAGATGATTTTACTAATGAATTCTAGCAAATATTTGAGGGGCAGATAATCCTCATTTTTTTTTTCAAAATTGTTCTAAAGTAGGTCCAAAGGAAGGGGATAAACTCTCTACCACCAGGTGAAAGAACTCACAGTTTCACATTTTAAGAAGAGCATATAGGATGGGAGTTATTGTCATGTCCATAACTGGAAAATACAGTCTCACTTTCATACCCACAATTCCGGTCTCCTTCATAGTACCTGAGCCGTCCTTCAAAGCTCTAAAAAATAAACTTTTGACTGTTATGAGAACACCACAGAAAAAGTATACCTGATGCTGTCCTGCTGTATTTACTGTCCTATATCCTTCTGGTTGAAGCTGAAGCCAACTGTGCCTGTTGAAGTCAGGTGAGTATAATTGTCCGTTTGAGCCTAAAACCACCAAGACAGGCTTTGCCCTTCACAAGTGTCTTTAAGTTCTTGTTCTACTCTTGAAGAAATCCAGATTAGAAACTGTGGACATACGTACTCAAAAAAAGATACATACTCGAAGAAAAATGGCATGGCCGTACTGAAAAACTTGGTGAATTTGTGTGCAAGTATATATTTTATGGTAAAATTAAAAGTTTAAGGTACAGGAATTCTGCTTCTGTAACAAGAGTAGCTTATATCAGATAAACTTTCCCAAAGATATCAGTTATAAACTCTAGACAAACTTGGGGAAAATCTAATCTACCTGGAAGCATTAAAGAGCAATCAAAAACAGGTAGATACTGGAGGAGTTTGATAAAAGGGGACAGCACTGGATATTAGTTCATGCAGATTTTCATCTGCAGGCTTTCCCCAATCCATAAAAAGTGGAGCTGGAAGTCAAGCAAACATCCACAGTTCTGCAGCCTTAAGGACTCAAAGGATGGAATACATGGCTGCCAGGGTGGCTGGAGAGTCAGGGGGCTACAGAGGTAAAGCCTACAATCTGCATGTAAAGCCTACCCAAATCCTCAGTTGACCCATGAATTACACACACATGGAAGAAAATACCTGGAGCCTTGGCAGAAAGCAACAGTCAAAAGGCAGAAAGAACTGAATGCATATTTCGGCTGTTGCCCATCATAGAAGAGACAGAGTTTGGAGTTTGAGTGCAACCAAGAAAACTCCTTCCTAAAATGAAAATCACCAATCTTTGGAGGAAATAAGAAAATCTAGAGTTTCAATCATGTGTCATCCATCATGTTCAGTATACAATTATATCTTACTAGACAATATGAGGAAACAGGAAAATGTGAACCACAGCTAAGAAAAAAACAATCAGTCAATATCAACTGACTCTGAGATGACTCTGAGATGACACTGGAATTACCAGTTAAGGACTTTAAAGTCACTATTATATTTTCAAACACTTAAAGGTAAATATAAAAATAGATGGACAGAGGAGGATCCTCTGCAGAGAAATGGTAACTATGTAAAAGAACCAAATAGAAAATTAAAAACTAAAAAGTATAATATCTGACATGAAACTTTTCTGGATAGGCTTAATGGCAAATTGGGAATAGCAGAAGAAAGAGTCATTGAACTTGAAAGAGATCAATATCAGTTTTCCAATGTGAAGAGCATGGAGAACAAGGAATTTTTTTTAATGAAAGGGTCACAGTGTCCTATGGGACAATAACAAGCGACTGCAGTCCCAGAAGGAGAGGAGATGGACAATGGGGAAGAAAAGGGCATTTTCAAAAATGATGGCAGAACTTTTTTTCAAATTTGGTTAACATCAATTTATAGATCCTGAGGCTCAGAGAAACCAAAACAAAACAAATACTAAGAAAATCAGAGCTAGGCATGCCATGGTCAAACTGCTGAATTCCAAAGATAGGTGAAAATCTCAAAAGCAGTCACAGAAAACAACACACTAGATTAAGGGGAAAAATATAAGAATGATGGCCAGTTCTCTTTAAAAACAACCAAGATCAAAGTACAAAAAAGTGGTATCTGTAAAGTGCTGAAAGGAAAAATTCAGAATTCTATAGCCTGTGGAAAATATTCCCCCCCAAAATAAAAGTGAATAAAGACATTTTTTAGATAAACTAAGATTGAGAACATTTGCTGTCATGAGAATAATACTTCAAGAAATGCTAAATGAAGTTCTTCAGACTAAAAGGAACTGATATCAGATAGAAATTCAAATCTACACAGAAAGACTGAAGAGAACTGAAGTAAAGATTGTGTAAATACAAGATATTATACAAATCTTAATTCCTTTAAAAGACATGACTAAAACAAAAAATATAACACTGTTTTGCAGGCTTTTAACATATGTAAATATAATATATAAGAATAGCACAAAGGACTGGTGGTAAAATAGAACCAAACTGTTATAATAATCTTACTAAAGAACTTAAGTATAATACTAAAAACTATTTGATTAACCCAAAAAAAGATAAGAAAGAGAGTACAAAGGATAAAAACAACAGATGGGGCAAATAGAAAACAATAAGATATTATAATTAAATCCAACATCAATAATTGCATTAAATATAAAAGGACTAAGAAAATACAGCAAACTAGTGAATATAACAAAAAAGAAGCAGACTCAAAAATATAGAGAACAAACTAGTGGTTACCAGTGGGAGAGGGAAGGTGAGGAGGGGCTATACAGGGGTAGAGGATTAAGAGGTACAAACTATTAGGTATAAAATAAGCTACAAGGATATATTGTACAACACAGAGAATATAGCAAATATTTTATAATAACTATAAATGGAGTATAACCTTTAAAATTGTGAATCACTATATTGTACGCCTGTAACTTATATAACATTAAACATCAACTATACCTCAATTTTAAAAAAGTCAGAGGTTGTCAGACTGAATAAAAAAGCAAGAACTAACTATATGCTGTCAACATGAGATGAACTTTAAATATAAAGGAAAAATAAGTTAAAAGCAAAAAGATACTCCATCAAATACTGAACATTTAAAAATTGGTGGTTAATTAATATGATGGAATCATATTTTTAAAAATACCTATTACAGGGACTTCCCTGGTGGCGCAGTGGTTAAGAATTTGCCTGCCAATGCAGGAGACATGGGTTCGAGCCCTGGTCCAGGAAGATCCCACATGCTGCAGAACAACTAAGCCTGTGAGCCACAACCAATGAGCCCACGGGTTGCAACTACTGAAGCCCACGTGCCTAGAGCCTGTGCTCCGCAGCGAGAGAAACCACCACAATGAGAAGGGCGTGCACCGCAACAAAGAGTAACCCCTGCTCACTGCGCAGCTAGAGAAAGCCCACACGCAGCAATGAAGACCCAACACAGCCAAAAATAAAAATAAATAAATAAATATATCTATTGCAGAAAAAAGAGAGCTAAAAGAACCAATTCATTAGGCACTAATATATGTGTATGTGCCTAATATCTGAGCTTCCAAAATAAAGCAAAATCTGACAGAACTAAAGAAATAGATTAAACCACAATCATAGTTGGAAATTTTCAAGACACCTCTCTGAGTAATTTATAGAAGAACTAGTCCAAAAAAATCACTAAAAATACAGATGATAAGAACATTATTGAGTGCCTTGGACTAATTAATATTTATAGACAACTGAAGAATGAACATGGGATGTTCTCCAATCTAGACCATATGTTGGATCATATAAGGCTTAAGACATTTCAAAAAATTGAAATCTTACAGAGTACATTCTTGACCACCATACAATAAAAAATAAGAATAGAAATCAATAAAATTGAAAACAAATAATAAATAACATCAATAAAACCAAGGTTTTTTTATTAATAAATTTAAAAATCCCTGGTAAGAATGACAAGAAAAAATAGAAACAAATACAAAATACCAATTTCAGAAATTGAAGCACAAACATCACTACAAATCTTGTAAATACTAAATAATAAGAGATTATGAATACTATGCCAATATATTCAACAAGTTAAAAAAAATAGATAAGTTCCTTTAGAAACACGACCTACCAAAACTGACAAGACTTAATATATAATATGAATAGCCCTGTAACTATTAGAGAAATTGAATCTGTAGTAAAAAAAAAAAAAAAATTTCCTGCAATGAAAACTCAAAGGACAGATGGTCTCATTTGGGAATTAAGAACATTTTTTAAAATACCATTTGATTATCTCAATAAAAGCAGAAAATTATTTGATAAAGTAACACCCATTAATAATTTTAAAACTATGAACAGAAGGAACTTATAAAAGAAATACAATTTAAAAACTCAATCAATATCAATAAAACTACAGTCAACATCACTCTCAAGGGTAAAAGATAGAATACTTTTCCCCTATGATTGGGAACAAAGCAAGCATGTCCATTATCACCACCTCTGTTCAGCATTGTACTGGAATTCCCAGCCATTGCAATAAGTAAGAAAAAATATGAAAAGGAAAAAGTAAAGTATTTATGCACAGATGACATGATGGTGTAGAAAATCTTAAGAAATCTACAATGAAATTATTAGGATTAATAAGTGAATTTAGCAAGTTCATAGCATATGAATTCAATACACTAAAATCAAGTTCAGCAGAAAACAAATGGAAAATGAAATTTAAATTTTCAGTTACAGTGCAGTCAACAAACTTATTCTTTCAGGAATAAATTTAACATAAGACGTGCAATACCGTCGTCATTTTAATGGCTCCATTATTTTAATGGAAATAATGGGATCTGGAAATAGCAAAGAGACCAGGTGGTAGAAATTAATCACCAGGAACAAGGATGGTGTAACCAGAATGCTGGGAAAGTTAGATAAAGTGGCTATCAAAGTTTTGACCCCATGGGACTTTGGGCAATGGATAATTGATCACAGCATCCCTCGGAATGAAAAAGGTTGACAACCTACTGAAGAATTAACGTATCTAGATAGCTGCAAGTACTCTAGGTTGGGCAGGAAGAAGCCTGATGGATCAACTCACAGTAGGTTAGAGCCTACATTGATTCAGAGGCAGTGGCTAAAGGTTTGGCTATAAGGTCACTGTTTGGAAAGAAAAGAATTGGTGACCAGGAAGTCTGGAGGGAAAGTATGTAGATGGACGTCTAAAAATGGACACAACATCTGGATATGTGTATCTATCTGATTGCTCATTCAAAGGAGGTTGTTATTATCAGGGGGACAAAATAGAATCTGTTGATGTCAGTCAACCTCTTGCCCCAGTCACCGCAGTGCTTGCTCAATGAGCCCCTGAATGTAGTGACAGGGATGGAGACTACACGTGAGCTCAAAATGGACCTCCCCCACCAATTCTAACCTGCCTAACCACTGCTGAGTGGTGACCTGCCAACAGCAGAGATCAATGCTGGAAGCCCAACCTGGCACCACTCCCTGGGGAGCCATCCAGTCACCTGGTGGTACAGTGGTTACCGTGCCGCCCTTCTATCCTAGAGGAGCAACAGTGTGACTTCACAGAAGTAGGTCCTTCTACTGAATACGGATCAGCCCTACTGAGCACACAGCCATCCGTGAACTTAGATGTTTATTCACTGTCTCATTACCCCTCACAACACTGTTTCTGACCAAATAACTCATTTTCACGGCAAAAGAAGTACAGCACTGGCTCACACTCATGGAATTCCAACCTGTCCTACCACCTACCCCATCACCTAGAAGCAACTGGACTCAAAGAATCATAGAACAGCCTTCTGAAGACTCAGCACAGAGCCAGTTGGGAAACAATACCTTGCAAGACTGGGGTACTCTCCTAAAGGATGTTTTTGAACCTATATCCAATATATGGTAGTTTTCCCTACAGCTAGTGTACATGTGTCTGAGAATCACAAGGTGAAAACAGGAGTAGCCCTTCTCATGATTACACCTGACAATCCACTTGCAGAATTTTTACTTGCTGTCTCTATACCTTTGGGCTCTACTAGTTGTACAAGGCTTAGATCCAAGAGGGAAGTCTTGCCACTGGATGACTTGCCACTGGAAGTCCTTTGAATTGAAAGTCAAGATTGAGAGCTGGTCAAATTGGACTCTGCGTGCTAGTGATCCAACAAGCAAAGAAGTGGGTTACTCTTCTGCCTGGGATGATTAATCCTAACTATTGAGGGGAAACTTGGTTGCTACAGGGAGTGTTGATGCCTGGAACCCAACTACTGAACCCTTTCTACCCAGTGAAGACAGGATTTGCCGGCCTGGCAAGGATTCAGATCATTCAAGTAAATGACATTGACCAGTTAATGTTAAGCTAACTCAGGGCTATCATAAAATGAGAGTTCTGAATAATAAGGCTAATGTTCCCTGTCATATAATTAGCACAAGAGAAATATGAGGTTTTGAATGTAGCTTGGAGCTACTACAAATTAAATAGGTTGTTTACTTAATCCAATCAAGAAACTACTTATTTTCCTGTGGAACTCAAAAATCTTTTACTGCGAATTAAACATGTGAATATGTCATAGAAAAAAAAAATGTGTCTACCATTTGGGAGTATAAATGTCCCCCAAATTGGTTAATGAATAAAAATCAACCAAAATGATTTCATAAGAAGAAAGTAATACATTGAAGAACCTTGTTCCCAACCCTGAGATATAGTTCCTGTCTTCGTCCATTCACACTGCCATGGTCAGAGTGGCTTAAACAACAAAAATTTATCTTGTCACAGTTCTGGAGGCTGGGAAGTTCAAAATCAAGGCACAGATTTGGGATCTGGTGAGGACCCATTCCTGGTTTATCGATGGAAGTCTTCTTGCTGGGTCCCCACATGGCAGAAGGGGCAAAGAATTCTTTGGGTTTCTTTTTTTTTTTTTTTTTTTTTTAGGAATGAAGATGATTTTTTTTTTAATTCATGGGCTTAGCACCATACCTGGCATATAGTAGGTGCTCAGTAAAATAAATACTTGCTAAACTGGAAGGTGGTAACACTTCTTTTTTTTTTTTTTTAAACATCTTTATTGGAGTATAATTGCTTTACAATGGTGTGTTAGTTTCTGCTTTATAACAAAGTGAATCAGTTATACATATACATATGTTCCCATATCTCTTCCCTCTTGCATCTCCCTCCCTCCCACCCTCCCTAAGACCACTAATTCCACTCATGAGAGCTCCACTCTCATGATCTAATCACCTCCCAAAGACCCCATTTCCAAATACCATCCCACTGGAGATTAGGTTTCAACACATGAACTTTGGTGGGCACACAAATATTCAGTCTATAGCAGTTCCAAACTGACTCTGTTTCCTTGAGTCTTACTGCATATTGACTCAAGAGCTTCCCAAGAACTAGAGATCTCCCAAATTGAACTGAAATGGGCTTCCTCAGGCAGAAGGAAAAAGCTTCCCAACACCAAAGAAGTACAAGGAGAGGCTGAGGGTGCATGAGTCGAGGATGTTAGTGGAGTGCTGCTGTATCAACAGTGGCTGGAGCAGATGACCATCAGGTCTGTTCCAGTCCTGCTGGTATGACCCTCTTATCAGATGCTCGAGCCAGCTGCCAGCCCTCTTCTCCCCTCACCTCTTCTGCTCCCAAAGTGTGCTAACCACTAAGATTTAGTACTGAGACAAACAGGTGGTAGGTTGTGGTCTGGAAACCAAAGATCCATCTAATACCTTGGTTTGAAGCAGGTGCGTGGAAATAGCTTTCCTTATCCCAAACTGTCATATTAGTTTTATTTACCACAGGCTTGCTGCTTATGGACAGCAGGCTCTAGAAAATCCTAATAGTGATTTCTCACATGCCAGACATGACGAGAGACTCTGCAGCATCTCACTGATATATAAAAATGACCCATAAATTGGGTCCTCCTATGGTATCCTTCCCATTTCACAGATGAACAAACAGCAACTTTGAGAAAGTGATTTTATCCAAAGCCACATAGCTAATTAGTAACCACACTGAAACTTGAACCCAACCAGACTGTCTCCAAAGCCCCCAAACTGGAGTGTGCTGAGGCTGCTGGTCCAAGGACTACACTTGGCCTTCAAGTCACATCTCTATTCTGCCTCCCAATAGAGTGGATCACTATTTAGCACCTACTAGAGCCAGGCATGGCAGAGGATGCCCTATAGCCTTTACTCCCTTAATTCCCACAACCGGCCTATGAGGTAGCTATTATAATTCCCATTTAACCAAAGAGAAAATTGAGGCATCGAGAACTAAAGTGCTTACCCCAAGTAAGACAGATCTAAGAGGCAGAGACAGAACTCACCCCCAGATCTGGCCAACCCCCAAATTATCCTCTTTACCCTTCACCAGGTTACTCTGGTCCACTTGTCCCCATGGGAACTGGCAGGTTTATTTACAGTGCAGTAGTTCATGGATCAAGAAATGAAATACTCCCCCAGAAAATTAGGAGACCACAGCCAATAATGACTCCAGAAGAAATATTACTACAAACTGTGGTACAATCCTGTACTTTTGACAATTCTCTCAAGAGAAGATGCATTATGTTAGTTTATCACTTCAAATAAATTCTCAACAAGCTATTTACCTGCCAGTTTGTATCTGTGGAGACTGTTTTTGTAACATCAGGTAACTGAGCAATTAGAGACTTTAAAAGGGTCTTAAATGTAGTGGAACTTATAAACCTGAACTCCCAGGGACGGTAAATGTCACATCAAATGTCTTCAGCACTCATTTCCTGTCTACCCTTTGTTTCAACAGCTGTGATATGGCACTCCTTATCCTAGTCTGAGGACACCTGCCTTCCAGCAGGATGTAATGGGAAAATTGGGGACCTGGGATATAGGTCGCTTGGAATCTAGACCCAGCTGTTCTTGGATGACCTCGACCAAGTCAACATTTCTCTCAGTTATTTGTAAATAAAATGAGAGTGTTGAAGCTAGAATATTGTTACAAGCTCTCCAGGTTCCAACATGAATGACTTCACGAATCTATGACTATGAATAGCTTCATTGTTTACAATTCCTAGGCCGGATCCTAAACACTGGCAAGTTTAGGCCTCAATTAGTATTAGTTATCATTGTCATCATCATTATTATTTGATGAAGTAAAAAAATCTATTTGTAGCAAAACAAGCAGAACCATGATCTAAAATTCCACCGTTAGACATTCATTTCTTTGGAGTTAGAGGGTTTTAAAAATCTCAGACAGGAGAAATGCTGTAAGACAATGGGTTATTTTTAAGAAGCAGAAATCTTCTTGCTTTTAAATAAAACTCTTTAATGAGCCCCTCTATACAAACCATAGATATTGAATTTTCTGGATAAAGTGGGCAATGAAGCAGAGGCAGGGGGAATGGGTGAGAATACCTGGGAGTTCCTCCATTTAGGATTTCCTGCACCCTCACATGGCCCCAAGGCACTGCCTCCAAAACCTAGGATTCATCGGACAACCATTCAGAACATTTCTTTAAGCCACTACCAGCTCACATGCTTTAAGGATTAAAGAACCGATAGAGATTAAGATGAGTGATGGGGAATGGAGAACAGTGGGGTGGGTGTAGAGGATGCCAGTCTTATCTCAGTCATCTCCCACCTGGGTCACAGCCACGGCTTCCTAACCACTTCCCCACCCATCCACAGTGTCCTATCAACATAGCCACTCTGCCCAGAACCACCGATAGATATGCTCTGATAAAAGCCAAAGTCCTTCACGGGCCTCCAAGGGCTGCATGATCTGGGCCTGATCCCATCTGACTTCATCTCCTGGTTCACTCCACATACTCTCTGCTGCAGCCACACTGCCTTCCTGCTGCTCCTGGAAAATCTCAAGCACATTCCTGCCAAGGTGCCTTTGCACTGGTTGTCCCCTCTACCTGGGACACTCTTCTTTTCTCCAGATATCCACATGGCTCACTCCCTACCTCCTTCAAACCTTCTCTCCAGTGTCCCCTTCTCCACAAGTTTCCCTATTTAACACTGCAGGCTGCCCAACCCCTTGGACACTTCAATCTCCCTTCCTGTTCTGTAAATCCATGTTAAAGTCCCAACCCCCAATAACTCCAAATCTGACCTTATTTGGAAATAGGGTCATTGTCAGTGTAATTAGTCAAGATGAGGTCATACTGGAGTAGGGTGGCCCCCAGTCTAATATGACTGGTCTCCTTATAAAAAGGTAAAATTTGGACATTGAGACACACATGCAGAGAGGGAGAATGTCATGTGAAGACTGAAGTTAAGATGCCACAGGAACTACCAGGGAACTACCAGAAGCTAGGAGAGGTGCCTGGTACAAATCCTCCCCTAGAGCCTGCAGGGAGCATGGTCTTGATCCCAGACCTCCAGCCCCCAGACCTGTGAGACAATACATTTCTGTTGTTTATGCCACCCAGTCTGTGATATTTTGTTACAGCAGCCCTAGCTAACTAATACACTTCCCCTGCTCTGCTTTTCCTCTTTCCCATAGAACTTTAATGTATCACAGAATTTACTCATTTATTCATTTTAATGTCTATTGTCTGTCTCCCCTTTTTGGATTATTACCTCTAAAGGGGCACAGATCTTGGTCTGTTTTGTTCACTGCTGTATAAGGTAGTAAGCATGAAGTGAACGCTTTCAAGTGAAGGATAAATGCACACATTTGGCTCCTTTTTTCTGTGTTCTCAAGAAACCATCATACAGTTCTACCTCACTCTTCTGTCTTAGCTCTCAGACTGACTTTCCCTGACCGAAGCCCCTGCCCCAACTTACCCACCCTCAGTGCCCATCTTCCCGCCCCTGGAGGAAATACCAGCAGGTTGCAGAAGACTGTGGCCCAAGACAGGGCAGTGAGACTCATGTTGCACATATTTAAACCTCATAGTAACCCTGTGAAGCAGATGTCATAATCTCATTTTATGGATAAGGAAACTGAGGTTCATAAAAGTTAAGCAATATGCCCATTGCACCCTGTGCAACTTATACATGTCGACCTTTCTCCTTCCCTCAGTAGCATGGCAGCTTCCAAGGGACAGGAACTGCATCTTTACTGGTGTATCACCAGCTCCTAGGCCAGCCAGGCACACAGGAAGTGCTCCATGAACACTGTTGAACTCTCCACAGTGACACCACTGGTAAGGGGCAAAGCTGAACCGGAACGCAGCCTGACCCTACAACCCATGTTTGTGCTATAGAGCTCACCTGCCAGTGACAGGGGCCACGTCATAGCTTCCTCATATTTTTACCAGCGTTTTTCAGCAGCCTCATCTCTCCACCATCCACCCAAAACACTTTCCCACTCCCCCGACCCCAAGGAACCCATGTCAACACCCCTCTGGACTCCCTCTCATATACACATAGTACACAAATATGCACAGGTAGAGTTTTTGTCCTTTTTTTTTTCATATAATGAGGGCTTATACATCCATGTGTGCATCTCGTTTTTCTCATTCAGCAATATTCCTGAAAATTCCAGGTGAACTGGTTTGGCTCTAAATTATTCTTTTTAATGACTGTGTGGTATCACAGTTTATTAAACCATATGTCATTGTTGGGTATTCAATTTACTTCCGGGATTTTTTTTTTTCTTTTTGTTAGTGTTGCTACATTAAACATCCTTAGAGGACTTCCCTGGTGGCGCAGTGGTTAAGAATCCACCTGCCAATGCAGGGGACATGGGTTCAGTCCCTGATCCGGGAAGATCCCTCATGCCGCGGAGCCACTAAGCCCGTGCGCCACAACTAATGAGCCTGCGCACCACAACTACTGATGCCCAGACGCCTAGATCCCGTGCTCTGCAACAAGAGAAGCCACCGCAATGAGAAGCCTGCACACCGCAACAAAGTGTAGCCCCCGCTCGCTGCAAATAGAGAAAGACCTCACGCAGCAACAGAGACCCAACGACCCAACAATGTCTGGTGGTCTCTGTTTGGCTCTATTAGCAGTCCCTGGGTTGTTGGGTCTCTGTTGCTGCGCGAGGGCTTTCTCTATTTGCTGCGAGCGGGGGCTACTCTTCGTTGCGGTTCGCGGGCTTCTCATTGCGGTGCCTTTTGTTGCGGAGCACGGGCTCTAGGCGCGTGGGTTTCAGTAGTTGTGACATGCGGGCTCGGTAGCTGTGGTGCACAGGCTTTGTTGCTCCGCGGCATGTGGGATCTTCCCAAACCAGGGCTAGAACCCGTGTCCCCTGCATTGGCAGGGGGATTTTTAACCACTGTGCCACCAGGGAAATCCCTACATTTACTGTTTAATATAATCATCTATTAGCAGTCCCTGGTGATATTGTCTAGATTCATCTTTTCAGTAGGAGTTGCAATGGATGATATTTCAATTCCATCCCTCTTCATTTATTATACTTCTATAAAGAGAAAATTCCCTTTATCAACTCATTATCCTGACGCATAGTTCATACAACAGAGTCTAAATCAATTCTCTCCCTTTATTACAAGGTTTCAAAATAACAAGTTAGTTTCCTGGTATCCTCTAAGTGAGGGTTGTTGGGATTTTTATTTTATTTTGGTTATCTTTATGAATTCATTGGTTTTTAAATGTGAATGAAGGGTTAACAAACTCTTTCTCTTTCTCTATGAAAAAAATGACCTTGAGTTAACTTCCTAGCTCTGTTCCCCTGGAAACATAATAAAGGTGGAAGTCATCTATGTTACCAGGCAACCTTGCTTACAAAATGACTTCTAGTTAGTAAACTACACCTTGCCTGGAGGACTATGAATTAACTATAAATAAATACCTAGGGGAAATCCATAGTTTGAGCTTCTCTGAATGCAGTGCATTCTTGTAACTGTGCATGCCCCTTGCTAGGACCCCTGGAAGTTATTCCCCTGGGAGGAAATAAAACATATTGGCTTATATGGGGGTGGGGCTTATAGGCCAGAATGGCTCCCATACCCATCTCTTGGGCCAGGTTCCCCAAGAAACAAACTACTAGATGGAGATTTATGCACAAGAGGTTTATTGGGGAGGGTTCTTAGGGAGTGAAGAAAACAGGATTGTGCAGCGGGAAGAGCTAAACTATAATATAGTTACAACTGGAATCCTCAGCCATTCCAATAGGACTTCCTCAGTAGCTGGGATGGCCCTTTAAAGTGGTCCCAATTTAGGCAGGACTGCTCCCTGAATAGGGGTGTAATCTTTGGCAAGGCAGCTCCCCTCCACTGAAAGCAATTTACAGGGAAAGATTCAGGTGTGCGCTGCGAGCAGCCAACACTCCAGACAACAAGAGGTATGAGTATCTCAGACTTAACAAGGATCCCTGGATGGTGCACTATAGCATCACTATACTCAGTCATTTGATCTCATTCCTTTATACCTGAGCTGTCACACCTTCCCCTGCCCTGCTGGCATGCTGTTCTTCTTGTCCTATATCCTCTAGCAAAGCTAAAAGAACTAGTGACAAAAGGGACCTGTGGAATTTTGTAAAATGTAGATCTAAACCCACATTTGTCTTGTACACTTCCTGCCCCAGACCTGGGATCACCCATTTCTCCAAAGAGCCCTGGTTCGTTTTGCTGAAATTCAGAGACCATAAGGGAGTTCATTATTAGTGGGTAAGTCGTGGTTTCTGGACCTTTTCAGTGGCCAGAGTTAACAAATTTTTTTTTCAGGTAAAATACATCGTGAGTTGATATTGGTATTTTTAACTGAAATCAGGACTACTGATTTTCTTAACTTCAGCAGTCATCCATCTGTATGTTTTCTCCCATGCCAAAAATTGTGATTCTCATTGACATCAACAAAATTTCTCATTTATTTTATTGAAAAATACACACACAACCCTTTCAGAATAACAATACCAACACTACCATTAACAATATGATTACTGAAAGAACATAAGATTTCTCTTTGTTTTTTTTTTTTTTGTTTTGCTTCTACTTAGGGATAAACCCCACCGGGAATGTACAGTCAAATTACCGTGTTTTAAACTAATTTAGAGAATGGACTTGAGGACATGAGGAGGGGGAAGGATAAGCTGGGACGAAGTGAGAGAGTGGCATGGACTTATATATACTACCAAATGTAAAACAGATAGCTAGTATAGCACAGGGAAGCATCCGCATAAAGCAGCACAGGGAGATCAGCTCGGTGCTTTGTGACCACCTAGAGGGGTGGGATAGGGAGGGTGGGAGGGAGGGAGACGCAAGAGGGAAGAGATATGGGGATATATGTATATGTATAACTGATTCACTTTGTTATAAAGCAGAAACTAACACACCATTGTAAAGCAATTATACTATAATAAAGATGTTAAAAATTTTTTTTTAATAAAAAATAATAACTTAAGATAATTCCTCTTTGTATGGCTATGGCACCAACTCAAGTCACAAGCTCATTTTTTCATTTTGCTTTTAGTATTAGGATTGCTCTTTTTAGTTTAATTTTGTGTTATAATTATTTAAAATATTTAAGTGGCTTCGAAATCAATTCTATAAATTAAGATATATTTTCCCCTCAACCTTATTCTTGCACTCCCTCATAAATCTAAATTTTTGGTTTATCCTTCTATCTCATATGTCAGGATAAACCAATGACTTAAGACCTTTTCTGAGATGAATGGTAGGATATTATACGCACATTTCTACACCTTTTTGCACTGAGAAAAATATCTTGGAAATCATTTTGAAACAGTCAACAGAGGTCTTTTCTCATTCTTTTATATAGCTGCATTAGATACCATTGTGTGGATGTACTTCAGTTTATCAATTCCTTGATGATGGACATTTGGATTGTTTCTAGTCTTGTGCTGTTACAAATAGTGCTGTAATAAATAACACCATGAATGAATCTTTACTGTATTTTTGTCAGTATATCTTTGGGAGAAAGTCTTAGAACTAGAATTGCTGAGTTAACAGGTAGATGAGATTTTGAGAATTATGTCAAATTCCCCTCCTTAGTGTTTGTGCCATTTGTAACATTCTCACCAATAATATATGAGAACTTCCGTCCATCTAGAGCTTTGCCAAGAGTGTATGTTCTCAATTTTTTGGAATTTTGGTAATCTCATGGGTGGAAAATGGTATCTCAGTGTTGATTTATCTTGCATTTCACTTATGATGAACAAAGGTAAGAACCTTTATATTGATTAAAGGCTAATAACATTTTCTCTATAAACTTCATATTTTTAGCTCATTTTTCTGAAGGAAACCTGATCTTTTCCATCTCCAATATTTAGAAACTCCTTAGATGTTAAAGATATCAAATCTTTGCCCATAGTATACACATTGTTTTCAATTTTTCATTTTCTTTCTACTTTGTTAATGGTGGGTGGGTTTGGTATTTTTGTGAGGGTTTTGTTTCACTTTTTTGTTTGTGTTTTGTTTCAGTCCTTTAAAATATTTTTATTTATGTAATCAAATTTATCAATCTTCTCCTTTATTGCTTTTGCATTTTTGTCATAATTAGGAAGGTTTTCCCCACTCCCAAGTTATAAAGCCATTAATCCATGTTTCCTTTTGTTATTTGTATGATTTAATTTTTCACCACATTTAAATCTCTTATCCATTCAGCATTTATCTTGGTGTGAAGAATGGAGTAAATTTTATTTTTTTACAAAAGACTATCTAATCCTCCTAACCATGTAGCTTAAATACCTTGTCTTTTCCCCATTGACCTGAGATGCTGCCTTTTTATACATATTAAATTTCCATATGCAATTTGTTCTATTTGGATTTTTCTATTTCTCTTTCAGTGTCAGTCTATTTCTTCACCAACACCAATGCTGTTTAATTATAGAGGCATTAAATTTTAAAAAAATATTTAGTACAAGTACACCCCTTATTTCTATTCTCCATCAGAATTTTCCTGACTATTCTTGCTTATCTGTTCTTTAAGTAAACATTATAATCAACATTTCTAGCTTCAGAAAAAAATTCTATTTTTATCAGAATTGCATTGAATGTGTTAATTTAGGGAGACTGACATCTTTATGATGTTGAGTTTTCCTATCCATAAATATGGTACATATTTCCATTTGCTCAAGTCTACATTTAAGTCTTTCAAGGGTGTTTTAGAGCTTTCCTGATATAGATTTTGAACTTTTCTGGTCAAGTTTGTACCTATACACTTTGTTTTTTGCTTTTGTTTTGTTTGTGAATGTAAATAGGTATTTTTTCCTTTTACGTCTTCTGTTTTTGTTTGTATATATGAAGGTCATTGATTTTTGTATGTTGATTTTGTTTTTTCCCCAGCTTTACTGAGGAATAATTAAGAGGTAAAATTGTATATATTTAAAGTATACAACTTGATGACTTGATATACATATAAACTGTGAAACGATTACTACAATCAAGTTAATTAATACATCCATAACCTTTGGTATGATGAAAATGCTTAAGATCTACTCTCTTAACGAATTTCAAGTCTATAACATTAACTCTATTCACCATGCTGTACATAAGATCCCTAGAACTTATACACCTTATACATGGAGGTTGTACTCCCTAACCAACATCTGTCCATATCCCCCCACCCCCCCGGAAACCACCATTCTACTCTCTGTTTCTATGAGTTTGACTTTTTTTTTCAGATTCCACATATAAGTGAGATCATACAATAATTGTCTTTCGGGCTTCCCTGGTGGCACAGTGGTTGAGAATCTGCCTGCCAATGCAGGGGACACGGGTTTGAGCCCTGGTCTGGGAAGATCCCACATGCCATGGAGCAACTAGGCCCGTGAGCCACAACTACTGAGCCTGCGCGTCTGGAGCCTGTGCTCCGCAACAAGAAAGGCCGCGATAGTGAGAGGCCCGCGCACCACGATGAAGAGTGGCCCCCGCTCGCCGCAACTAGAGAAAGCCCTCTCACAGAGACGAGGACCCAACACAGCCAAAAATAAATATAAAAATAAATAAATAAATAAGAGTATCCTTGGTGAAGAAGTAAAATTATAAAAAAAATAAAATAAAATAAATAATTGTCTTTCTCTGTCTGACTTACTTCACATAGCATAATATCCTGCAGGTTCATCCATGTTATCGCACAAATGGCAGGATTTCCTTTTTTATGACTGAATATTCCAGTACGAGTGTGTGTCTGTGGATCACATTTTCTTTTTCCACTCACCTGTCAGTGAACACTTAAGTTGTTTCCATATCTTGACTATTGTGAATAATGCTGCAATGAACATAGGAGTGCAGACATCTCTTCAAGATACTGATTTCTTTTCCTTTAGCTATATAACCAGAAGTGGGATTTCTGGATCATATGTTAGTTCTATTTTTAATTTTTTGAGAAACTGTCATACTGTTTCGACAGTGGCTATATCATTTTACAGTTCCACCAACAGTGCATAAGGCTTCCCTTTTCTCCACTTCCTGAGGTGATATCTCATTGTGGATTTAATTGGCATTTCCCTGACGATCAGTGATGTTAAGCACCTTTTTATGTACCTGTTGACTGTCTGTATATCTTCTTTGGAAAAAGAATGTTCATTCGGGTCTTTTGCCCATTTTTTAGTTGGACTATCTGGGTCTTTTTTTTGTTCTTGAGTTGTATGAGTTCTTCACATATTTTAGAAATTAACCCCTTATCAAATATATGGTTTGCAAATATTTTCTCCCATTTCATAGGTTGCCTCTGCACGCTATTGATTGTTTCCTTTGCTGTGCAGAAGTTTTTAGTTTGATGTAGTCCCACTCATCTATTTTTGCTTTTGTTGCCTATGCTTTTGGTGTCATATTCAAAAACATCATGTAAAAGTATCTCTATTCACAGATGGCATGAAGTTTAAAAAATAAAAAAAATGTTTTTAAAGATTAGAGCTAATAATGAATTCATCAATGTTGCAGGATACAAGACCAATATAGAAAAATCAGTTATATTTCTATACACTAAAAAAGAACGATGCAAAAATAAAATTAAGAAACAGTTTCATTTACAGTAGTATCCAAAAAATATACTTAGGAATAAACTTAACCATATAAGTGCCAGATTTGTACACTGAAAACTAAAAAACATTGTTGACAGAAATCTTAAAAGACCTAAATAAAGGAAGAGCATCCTGTGTTCAAGGATTGGAAAACTTAATATTGTTAAGATGGCAGTACTCCCCAGAGTCATCTAAAGATTAAATGCAACCCCTATCAAGATTCTAATGGCCTTTTGTGAAAAAATAGAAGAGCTGATCCTAAAATTTATACTGAAATACATGAGGTTCAGAATATCCAAGATAATCTTTACAAGAAAAAGAAATGTGGAGAGCTCACATTTCCCAATTTTAAAACTTACTACAAAGCTGCAATGTCAAAACAGTGTGGTCAACATAAGTATAGACATATAGATCAAAGGAATAGAATAGAGTCCAGTAGTAAACTGTACATCTATGGTCAATGGATTTTCTCAAATCAAATTAAAAAATTAATTCAAAATGGATCAAAGATCTAAGTGTAATAGCTCAAACTATAAAATATTAAGAGAGAACATAGGTGTAAATCTTCATGATCTTGCATTAGGCAAAGGTTTCTTAAATGACACCAAAAGAGCAAGCAATAACAACAAAAATATAAATAAATTAGACTTCATCAAAATTAAAGCTTTTGTCCTTCAAAGGACACTATGAACTTGCTGTACACCTGAAACTAACACAATATTATAAATCAACTATACTCCAATAAAAAATTTTTTAAAAAAGGACACTGCGAAAAAAAGTGAAAATACTAAAAACAGAATGGAAAAAAATATTTACAAATCATATATCTGGTAATAGTCTAGTATCTATATTATTCAAAGAACTCTGTTACAACTCAACAATAAAAAAGACAACTCAATTTTAAAATGGGCAAAGGGGGACTTCCCTCTGGGCAAAGTGGTTAAGAATCCGCCTGCCAGTGCAGGGGACACAGGTTTTGAGCCCTGGTCAGGGAAGATCCCACATGCCGCAGAGCAACTAAGCCCATGCGCTACAACTACAGAGCCTGTGCCCTAGAGCCCGCAAGTCACAACTACTGAAGCCCCTGCACCTAGAACCCATGCACTGCAACAAGAAAAGCCACCACAATGAGAAGCCCGTGCACTGCAATGAAGAGTAGCCCCCGCTCACCGCAACTAGAGAAAGCCCATGTGCAGCAACAAAGACCCAATGCAGCCAAAAATTAATTAATTAATTAATTAATTAAATAAAATAAAATGGACAAAAGATTTGAGTAGACATTTCTCCAGAGAAGATATACAAATGGCCAATAAGCACATCAAAAGGTTCTCAACATCATTAGTCATCAGGGAAATTCAGGTCTAAACCACAATGAGACTCCACTTCATACACACCATGATGGCTATAATAATTATTATTTTTATAAAACGATAACAAGTTTTGGTAAGGATGTAGAGGAATTGTAACCCTCATAATATTGTTGGTGGGAATGTAAAAATGTAAGATGGTGCAGCTGTTTTGGAAACAGTTTGGAATTTCCTCAAAAAGTTAAACATAGCGTTACCATATAACCCAGCAATTCCACTGCTAGGTATATACTCAAGAGAAATGAAAACACATGTTCATACAAAAACTTGTACACAAATGTTCACAGTAACGTTATTCATATTGGCCAAAAAGTGGAAACAATCCAAATGTCCAACAATTGATAATGGGTAAACAAAATGAGGTATATCCATACAATATTATTCAGTCATAAAAAAGGGAAATATTGATACACGCATGAACCTTGAAAACATGATGCTAAGTGAAAGACACCAGATTCAAATGACCACGTATTATATGGTTCCATTTATATGAAATGTCCAGAATAGACAAATCTATAGACACAGAAAATAGATTAATATCTGCCAGAGGCTGTGGGGATGGGGCATAGAGAAGGATAGCTAATGAGTACAGTGTGTCTTTTTGGGGTGATGAAAATGTTCTGGAAATAAATCGTGGTGATAGTTACACAATCTTGTGAATATATTAAAAACCATTGAACTGTTCACTTTAAAGCAGTGGGTTTAATAGTCAGTGAATTATGGGACTTCCCTGGTGGCGCAATGGTTAAGAATCCACCTGCCAATGCAGGGGACACGGGTTCGAGCCCTGGTCCGGGAAGATCCCACATACCGCGAAGCAGCTAAGCCCGTGCGCCACAGCTACTGAGCCTGTGCTCTAGAGCCCGAGAGCCACAGCTACTGAAGCCCACAAGCCTAGAGCCCGTGCTCTGCAACAAGAGAAGCCACCGCAATGAGAAGCCTGCACACCGCAACAAAGAGTAGCCCCCACTCGCTGCAACTAGAGAAAAGCCCTCGCGCAGCAACGAAGACCCAACGCAGTCAAAAATTCAAAAATTAATTAAAATAAATAAATTTTTTAAAATAGTGAATTATATCTTAATAAAAATTTTATTTTTCTTTTTAAAAAGAGGAAGTCTTGCACAGACCAATGATGAAAATAAATTCAGGAGTGAAACTCAAACCTCTGTGCCTAGAGAACAGATAGGAATACTGATAAAATTCTGCTTGAGAAAACATGTAGGGAAAAAGTGTCTGTCATACACCACTGCTGTCAGTATGAACTGTCATATTCATTTAAGTAAGCAATTTAGTAATTATAAATAAATACATAAATAAAGCACATAGCCTATGATCCAAAATTTTCATCTGTAGGAATCTAAAATCAAAGTGTGGCTGGAACAGTTAGCACCCAGTGAATGTTCTTTCTTATTATAAAGGTGATAATCATAGGGAGAGATAATATATTATGCAATAAATTCCTACAGCCAAATTCAGCTCCCACCTCTGCTTCTTTTTGGAAAAAAATAAGACAGTGTTCATATCATATATATGGTATGATAATGAAATTTCTGCTCTTTCAATCTTTGCAAGCTGCATAAAGTGGAAAGCAAAATTCTCTCCTAAAATAGAAGGTCATTTCTAGAGATGCTGAGCATATACTAAAAGAAGAGATAAAGAGACTCATGTAGAGTTCCAGCCTCTTGATAAAAGGGGTACAGTGAGATAGGACTGGGGAAGAGGGCAGGGGTGTAGGAAACAGAGCTTGAGTCTCAGCCTAACCCCATGAGGCTGCAAAAAATGCCAAGAAATATTCACAGTGACTAACGCCCAAAGCCTCATAAAAATCAGCAGTGACTATGCAGCAACTGACAAACTCAATCACTACTGACAGAAGTGCCTTAAAGAACCTATATCTGTTTTTCCTTTAATTCTTTCTCCAAATGGTGATTCCCTTTATATATGGCATTATTGTTTGGAAACACTGCACTTTGTTCATCAAATAAAGAGTTCTATCAATACAAAAAAAGCCCAAGGAGAAGAATATCATGTCAGTCTGTATTTTCCAATGCATCATACCCAGGCCTTTCAGCCCAGGAAGACATACCCTGAAGTCAACTTGCCCAAGCTGCAGGAAAAGGACCAAGCAAAGAGAAATAGCTTCTGAAATCCACCCAGTAACCCAAAGTGTGATACTGGACAGGATGTTCTTTTCATTGACACTCCTCTGGAGCTGGTCCTCTGGAAGCAGGGAGTATCTGCCAGCCCACCTGCCACTACCCCCCAGATCCCACCCTCCCTCCTATCCTGTATGGTGAGATATGGTGGGGAGACAGGGATTGTGACATAAGCAAAGGGCCTGGAGCTGATCTATGTAAATGCCAGCTCATGAGCTTCCTAGCAGGGACACCGCCTGTGAAGACCTCACAACAGCCAACCTCTTACAACCTCCAAGCTGACTGCCTCATCCGGGGGAGGAGGGACCCCCTCCGCGGGAGAAGTGACAGCAGGAACCTGGTAGAGGAGGCACCAAGAGCTCCAGGGAGCGGGTGGCCATCATGTAGGCGCCATGGAGACCGCCATGTGTGTTTGCTCTCCATGTTGTACATGGCAGAGGTGTTGTCCCCGCTTATGCTCGTGTCTGTGCTGCAAGTTCCTCTTCACCTCGGAGCGGAACTGCACCTGCTTTCCCTGCCCTTACAAGGATGAGCGCGATTGCCAGTGCTGCCACTGCACCTGCTCCGAGAACCCCAACTGCCACTGGTGCTGCTGCTCCTGGGCCAATGACCCCGACTGTAAGTGCTGTTGCACAGCCAGCAGCAACCTCAAGTGCCACTACTACGAGAGCCGCTGCTGCCGCAACGCCACCATCACGTTCCGCAGGGGCCGCCTCCACAGCATACGTACCTCGTAAGTGCCGCGCGCCCGACGCGGGCCCCCGGGGCTCAGGAAAACTGGGGGGCCCCCTGCCAGCTGTGGGGACGGGGCAGGTCAGCAGCCCCGCCCCCAATTCCACCTCTTTATCTGAAAAAGGGAGGCCAAGGACTTGGGAGCAATTAACTCTAGTTACAATATGTCTTGGTGCAAATATATTACATAGTCATTGTGTGGTGAGAGTTGGTAACTAGACATCGTGATGATCATTTTGAAATGTATAGAAATAGCAACTCACTATGTTGTGTAACAGGAACTAACATAGTGTTGTAGGTCAATTACTCTTCAAAAACAAACAAACTCATAGGAAAAGATCACATGTGTGATTACCAGAGGCAGGGGGTAGGGGTGGGGCATTGGATGAGGGCAGCTAAAAGGTACAGACTTCCAGTTATGATAGATAGGTTACTAGGGATGTAATGTACAACAGGATATATATAGTGAACACTGCTGTCAGTTACATATGAAAGTTAAGAGAGTAAATCCTGAGTTCTTAGCCCAAGAAAATTTTTTTTAATTTTTTATTTTTTTCTGTTTCTTTAATTTTGTATCTGTACGAGTTGATGGATGTTCATTAAACTTACTGTGATCATCACTGCATGGTATTTGTAAATCAAATCATTATGTTGTACACCTTAAACTTATACAGTGCTATATGTCAATTTTATCTCAATAAAACTGGAAGAAAAAAAGAGCTAAAAAATACTATAAAGTCTGTTTTGCACTTAATGTAACAGTAAAAACATATATTCAATGGTGCTATTATTTTAAATATTTTTTGTGTTTCAAAATGTAGCAATAAAATCTACCTCAGCTGCAAGAAAAAAAAAAAAAAAACACTTTGTAGCAATCAAGTGTATGTGTCCTAAACAGTCACTAATCAGTATAGACCTGAGTTCCAAATCCCAGCTGTGTGAGTGAACGCTGAGCTCTCCTGAACCCCACCACTCTCACCTCTACAAAATACTAATAGCTAATACTTAGTGCATAAGCAACTTGCTGGGAACCACGTGCGCGACCCCAAGTAACCCCTACCTCATGCCCATTACACCAGTGAAGAAACTGAGCATTTGAGAGGTTGAGTGGCCCAAGATCACACAACTCGTAAGATGCAGTCAGAATTTGAACCCAGAGTCTGTGTGCTTAAATTAGAACACTGTCCTGCAAAATGGAGAGTATGGTACCTGCAATGATTCAGGGGGTTAATATTGCTTTGAAATCTGTTATGTGATATAAAAATATAAATTGCTCTTCCTCCTCTGAACCCTTGATATCTGCAACACTCATTGGAAAAGCAGTAACTTCCACAGGCCGCTTTCCACCCCTATGGCCTGTGTAAGTACCCCAGGTGGCCATGAACTCCTGCCAGCCTTCTCTTTGTTCCTACCCAGAAGTCACGGCACTGAGGGTCTCAGTTTCTCACTTAGGGCATTAACCCTCTGTGTCAGGCACTGCATAGCCTCTTCCTGCCCTGACCAAGGCGGTTTCTTTATGCCACACATGAGGGGCGTCTGGAGTAGCAGAAGATGACAGCACTTGGAGAGGCGGAAAGATGAGAGGCAGGTTGGAAGCCTTTCAAGGCTGGAAAAACAATTCTGTGAGCAAAGATTCAGTGAATTCAGGGGAAGAATATGATCTCTCCCACAGTTCAGCACTTTGTAGCTGGTTAATAAAAATTACTCTCAGCTCATGGACCTCGTGTGGTGTTTGCCTGAACAGAGAACCCAGGGGTTCTGGATGCAAGTGCAGAAGTTCTAAGGTGCAGAAAGTAACTCTCACACCCCTCTCTCCTCTCAACTGCCCCATTTTCTGCACATCAGCAATGAAGAGTCACCAAGCCCATTTCAACAGGGGAAGGATGACACTGGTGCTTTGGGGATGCTTAGACCAGTAGCTCCCAAACTTTGTTTTGCGTTAGAGTCACCTGGGGATCTTTAAAAACTACTGATGCCCGGCCCCCACCCCCAGACATTCTGATTTCATTGGCTTCAGGTATGTGCTGGGCATCAGAATTTTTAAAAACTCTCCTGCCCCCAGGTGATGCTAAAGTGCAGAATGGCCTGGAGGGAACAAGAAGGGAAGCCAGGAGACTGGCCAGGTGATATACGGGAACCCAAGTACAAGGGGAACGGGCCTAAATTTGGGAGGAGGCTGCCGCCTTACAGAGGAGCAGAGGCCAGTTATCTCGACAAAAAGACAAAAAGGCTGCTGGGCTTGGTGAGGGTTTTGGCATGGAATCATGACCACTGAATGCCCAAGTCCAAGCCTGAGGCTTTCTGATGATGGTCAGAGATGCTATTGCAAGTGTCAGGGGGTCGGCGCTGGGTACACTGAGGCTTGTCTTCCACCTGGCCTCTCTCCTGGTGCCTGGACCACTGCCTCCCCTGTTCCCCATCACTGCTTCCGGCTCAGCATCTTCCTCATCCTGCCTCACTCTGATCTCATTCATCCCTCTTTGCCTTACTCATCTCTTTTCCTCACTTCCTTTTTCACCTTCACCCCAACTCCCTGGGCCATTAACACCTGTCTCTTCTCCCTGTTCTCTCTTTCTCTTTCCCCAGCACCCTCCTCTCTCCCTCCTTCTTTCTGACTTCTCCTGCTTGTCTCCCTTTATATCACACACTGATTCTCATAGTCCCACCTTATCAAACTAGAGAAGTCCACCCAGCTATCATGTATACATCTGCCCTCCCCCTCCAGATGATCCCTTCAAAGCTGGAGCAGGAGAAAGCAGAGAGGCTGGGAAAGCAGAGAAGAAACAAAGCTGAGAACATTGAGTCTGGCAGGCTTGGGCACCAGCATCCAAATCTCTAAGGGATGAGCTTTTCCAGGTGCCTGAGTCTCCAGAACGGGCACTGTCCCCATGGTGCCACTCCCTTCCAACATGTTTGAGTATCACCCTTGACTGCCTGGGCTCTGAGACCTGGGTCCCTGGCCAAGGGAATGGGAAAGGATCCAGGGGCATATAGGGACTGCAAGAGGCAAAAGCAAAAGAGAACACAGGCACAATGTCAAACTCAACCCCTAGACATTACTAATACAAACAGAGAAGAAGGGATAGGAATAGTCACAAAATCAGTATGGTTTTTTTTTAACATCTTTATTGGAGTATAATTGCTTTACAATGGTGTGTTAGTTTCTGCTGTATAACAAAGTGAATCAGCTATACATATACATATATCCCCATATCTCCTCCCTCTTGTGTCTCCCTCCCACCCTCCCTATCCCACCCCTCTAGGTGGTCACAAAGCACCAAGCTGATCTCCCTGTGCTATGCGGCTGCTTCCCACTAGCTAGCTATTTTACATTTGGTAGTGTATATATGTCCATGCCACTCTCTCACTTCGTCCCAGCTTACCCTTCCCCCTCCCCGTGTCCTCAAGTCCATTCTCTACATCTGCATCTTTATTCCTGTCTTGCCCCTAGGTTCTTCAGAACCATTTTTTTTTTTTTTAGAATCCATACATATGTTTTAGCATACGGTATTTGTTTTTCTCTTTCTGACTTACTTCACTCTGTATGACAGACTCTAGGTCCAAATAAGTATGTTTTATACCTCCATCCCCATGGCTAATTCATTTATTTTCATAAACTGCTTTTGCCCTGATTGTAGCTTCTTAGAACATGCACTTGAATTTTTACAAGTATGCACTTACTTCATCCATAGTTCTTACAGTATATGAAATCAGCCTCAGATATTAGACAAAGATTCAACACACACACACACACTGTACAAGCACATACTTTTCATAGACTTGACCACTGTTTTCCCCTGCTGTGGACATGAGCTGGCTGGGAACAGAGGGGAGTCATTATAGTGGCCATTTATTGAATGCTTACTATGTCCAGGCAGTTAAGCACTTATCGTGGATTATCTCATGGAGACTTTAAAATCCTCATGAAGGAAGTAGTATTGTGAGCTTTGATTTACTGAGGATGAGAGAGGTAAAGAAACTTATCTCAAAAGTGCAACTCTACAGCAGCGTGTTTCACCATGTGCAACCTGCCCCTAGCACCTAGCCCCTTAAGTCATAGTTGAGGTCTGCTGGTCAGAACACACGGGTTCTGGGCTTGGCTGGGGAACTAACCTCCTGGTGTCCTGGGAAGAACACTTTGCCCATCTTCTTCTATGTTCCATCTCACACACAATAATAATAAGGATGTCAGTGCCCTCTAGGCAAAACCCACCAAGAACACACCTGTAGTTGGAGGAGACTGGATTTACTGGCCCAGTGCAAAAACTGAGAGATACACCATGAGCAAGTGTGAGGTGTCTCCGTAAGAAGGCATCACTAAGTTATTACAGGATTTAGGCTCATGTTAGGTGAGGACACAGGGGTAAATCTCCTATTGGGTATCTTAATAAATCTTGCCTAGAAGGTGGGAAGAACAGAGTTGAGCCTGATGCTGCAACTGGTGAAAAAGCAGCAGTCACTGTCCTTAACCAGGACAGGGCGTGTTTGATCATTTTTGTGGTTTGGACAGTGTTCTTGCTTTTGTCTGAGTTCAAACATGAAGAAGCGGTCTTGTTTCTGCTTTGCTCCATCACAGTCCCAGAATGGCCTTGTCTGCTGTGGGTGTTCTGTGATATTATCCAGGGCCAACAGAACCCCAAGACCCAGCTGACAGGCCCCTCTGGACTGTTTTTCTCTTGCTCAAAAAATAACAAGCAGTTGTATAGCACTTACTGTGTTCCAGGGACCGCTCTAAGGCCGTGCAGGTATTCAATTCAATTTTAATTTTCTCAAGAAACTCTATCAGGTGAGTACTAATTTTATAACGAGGAGAGAGGCGGAGAGAGGTTAATTAACTTACCTGCCATCGCCCAGCTAAAGGATGGTGGAGGCGGGTTTAGAACCCACGCACCATCCCTCCGATCCCGCCCCCCCACCCCGGCACAGCCATGCCCCTCCCCATCACACCACGAGGCGGCTCAGTGACACCCCGGTTCCTTCCGAGGTGGAGAAACGGAGCTCTCCTCCTGAGGTCCCGTGTTTGCTTCCCCTTGCAGCTCCAAGACGGCCCTGCGCATCGGGAGCAGCGACACGCAGCTGGATGAGGTGAAGATGATGCCCGCGAACAGCAGCCTGGTCAGCCACCTGTCGTGCCCCATCTGCAGCCGGCTGCGCCTGCACTCCTTCATGCTACCCTGCCACCACAGCCTGTGCGAGAAGTGCCTGCGGCAGCTGCAGAAGCACGCCGAGGTCACCGAGAACTTCTTCATCCTCATCTGCCCCGTGTGCGACCGCTCGCACTGCATGTCCTACAGCCACAAGATGCAGCTGCCCGAGAACTACCTGCGCGGACGCCTCACCAAGCGCTACATGCAGCAGCATGGCTACCTCAAGTGGCGCTTCGACCGCTCCAGCGGGCCTATCGTCTGCCAGGTCTGCCGCAGCCAGCGCATCGCCTACAAGCGCTGCATCACCTGCCGCCTCAACCTGTGCAACGAGTGCCTCAAGACCTTCCACTCGGAAGTGACCATGCAGGACCACGTGTTCGTGGACACCAGCACCGAGGACCAGGACGAGAAGATCTGCATCCACCACCCGTCCAGCCGCATCATTGGGTACTGCCGGAACGACGACGAGTTGCTCTGCAGCTTCTGCAAGACTGCCTTACACAATGGCCACGACACCATAAGCCTCATTGATGCCTGCTCCGAGAGGGGTGCCGCGCTCTTCAGCGCCATCGCCAAGTTCAAAGCAGGTCCTGGTCCCCTTTTCTCCCTCCACCACTCCTAGCTCCGGAAACTGATGGGGAAGGTGCTTTGGGAGGATCTGTTTAGAGAGAGCCTTACCTCCACCTGGTGGGGCAGTCCAGGCCCTGAGAGACACTGGGCCAGGCTGCAAGTCAGTGGCCTGGAATCCACATCTGGCAACTACCGCCAGCCACTTAACCTCCCTGTGCCTTGGTTTTCTCATCTATAAAATGGGGATAATGGTGTTACCCAATGCAAGTTCGTGTGCCCGGCACACAGTGAGGCCAAACAAACTGACAATAGGTTGGAGTTTGGAGCAGAGAAAGATTTATTGCAGAGTCAGGCAAGGAGACAGGTGGCTCCTGCCCCCCAAAACTCCAAGCTCTTGGAGGGGTTTCAGCAAAGCACTTTTAAAAGCAAGGTGAGGGAGGGGTCAGGTTGGTTGCTGCAAGCTTCTTGGTGTCTGTATCCTTTGTTCTTGCAGCCGTCCACATAGGTCAGGTCACAGTGTTCCTGCAAACCTCCAACAAGACAAATGTTATTCTCTGTTCTGCAACTTTTTATCTCTATGTGAATGGACTTTTAAAGATGAGAGCCTTGAGAATAGGCTATCCTGTATATTTCAGGCTATAGGCAACATTCTTTTACGAAAGGTGCAGAGCCTGCAGGACTAAGCACATGTTAACAAAGCACAAAGGTTAAAGCAAAAGGAACAGATCTAATACGATGTCAGATTTGTTCTTCCCTGAACAATTTGTTCTTCCCCCATTCGGTGATTGTGAGGATTAAATGAGATACTCTAACTGAAGCATGCAGAAAACGATCTAGCACATAATAAGTACATAAAGATTCTATAATCTTGGTTATAATTTTCATGACCTTGGGCCTCATTTCCTCCTTTGGAGAACGAAGAGCTTGATCCTGTAGTATCCTGAAGTTCTGTGAGCCTTTCTAAGGTGTTTTGTCCCTAAAGATGGATTTCTTCAGTATCTTCCCAATTTAAAGGGGAAAAGAATAAAGTCGATGCTGAGAGTTACCTCAGTTTTAAATTTCCCCTGAAGTTGCAAGCAGCACAGTAAATGAACTGGTAGCAAATACATAATAATGGGAAAGCCCAGAAATAGCCAGTAATGTTCTAGTCAACAGCTTGCTTTTCCTCTGCATGCCTGTTCATGGTTATTTTATGTTGGCTACATATAATATAGTTATAGTTTCTATAAGGGAAACTGACTCAGATTTTCATGATGGAACCCAGTACAGTGATATTTTACAGGGTTCAGCAAAGAGCCCAATAATTTCTGGGTGTATATCCACCAGGTTAGACATGAGGATCTCAGGGATCCTTTTAGGCTCTTTGCCCCTGGGAATAGCTTCCTTGAACAGAGGCCTACTTTACTGGGGCCTTTTAGAAGACTTACGTCTAATCCTCGCCATAATCCTACAGTACAGGCACTAAAATTCCCCCCCCCCCCCCAGGATAGACAACTGGGATTCCAAGAAGGAATTGGCACAAGTCCCCTAGTAAATGGCAGAGCCGGTCTCTGACTCCAAAGCCCATGTTAATTCCACAACATTCATTTGACAACCTATTCTGCTAAACAGTGACCAGAATCTAAAGATAAAGAGATTGAAAAACAATGGGAACCACCACCACACCTGTGGTCTGTTTCCCTACGTGGTGGCTTAGAGTCAAGTGACCAGCGTGCTCCAGACCAACCCAGCCTCTCCCCTGTCAGAAATTTCAGTGTCCATACAAAGAGATCTGAACAGATTGACAAGGGGGCAGCTTTCCTCTGAGCTGCACAGGAAGGTCCCATTGGACATAGAAGTGGGTCAGAGACAGACTTTGCTAAATATGTCCCCCAGGACCTCTCACCAGCATGAATATTTCAGGAATACCTTGATTTCTCAATTGCTCCATGCTTAGAAACATTGTTTGTCAATTGACACTTATTCAATTTGGGAACAGCACCAAGGAAGCCCCTATATTAAAGAAAGCCTACAGGAGCCGTGTTGCCAGGCCAGTGGAAGCCCGCATTGGTTCCTAGAGGGTTTTCTTAAGGCAGGACCCATGGCCTGAGCTTGGCTGGTTTCTTTTTTAAGTACCCCAGGTGATTCTGGTGTCACAGAGGACTGAGAAGGGCAACTGGAGCAATTAAGAACATAGGCTCTGGAGTTAGACAGATAGAATTAGGGACAGGCCCTGGGTCCTTCTAGTTACTTGCTGTGTGACACTGGGCAGTCATTTAACCTCTCTGAGCCTTAGTGTCCTCATCTATAAATGGAAACAACATCTTCCTCTTCTGAAGTTATATGTAATGTATGATAATATATAGATATGATCCATATGTGTGATACATGATAATGTATGGATTGGATCTATATAAACGTTTAATAAATAGTAGCTAGTTTTAAATATAGTGCCTGAAAGAGACCTTGCTTTGACTTTGTTCTAAGACCAGCTCTTGCAAAACTGCCTTATTTGTAAGGGGCATCTGGCGGGGAGTAGTGCTTCTGGTCTCCTCTCTCTTTCCTCTTCTCCTGGTGCTCCCTCTTCCCCCTCATCTAAGACATTTTTATCCTACCTCTCCAGACTCAGCTCTAAGAAGCCTAACTAATCCCCAATAAAGCAAGGAATTTCCTATTCAGATTTCTTTTAACAGTGAGTAACTATTGAAGAGTCAAAGGAATTAATGCGCAAAGTGGAATTTCAGGGGCCCTAAGTCACAGCAGGGCTTGCACGTGGAGAGGGCAGGGAGCATTTCTCAGCACCACTGCAATCACATCTTGATAGTCTCCTGTTCAGCCCCCATCTGTATTGCCTCTCCATCCCTTCTGGGCCAGTGTGAGGGAGGAGGTGAGCAGAGGAAATGGGGGCTTCAGAAAGTAGGCCAGAGAGCAACACTGCTGACCTTCACTCCAAAGATGTTAGAAAACAGGACAGAATGGCTTTCACTCAACAAACACCATTCTAGCACCTCTACACATCCTAGTCACGGTGGTAACTGAGACAGCTGTGGTCCTGTTCTCATGGTCTGCCAGAACCCGAGGGTTTCTCTTACTGTAATGCACATCTCTGTGCCACCACCCACAGAGATCCAACTTACTGTGGACCCAGGGCTATGTTAAGAAACATGACTTGGTCACTCCCACTGCTGAGTAAAATTTGGAGAGGATTATAGCCCATCAAATCACTGCAGAGTCAGCCTTTCATGGGTAGGACCTTACCTCTAGAATAGGCCACAGAAGGTTGACATGTCTTGAAATCACTGCCTAATGCCTAAGACCCTATAAAGATCCTATAAATCACTGCGTAATGCCTAAGACCCTATAAAGATCCTATAAATCACTACGTAATGCCTAAGACCCTATAAATGGCAACTGTGAAGTTGCCATTGCACAGACAGAGGTGGGCCACATGCTCATTCTGCCCCAGCATCCTCCACACTGCAGTGTCGTTGGGCTTATGCGTGCCTGGAACACCAGTGGCCTCTCACACTCATATCTGTATCCCTAGAGCCTAGAAAAGCATGTGACATGGAACAGGTGTCACATGTTTGTTGAATGACTGAGTGAACTTAAAATCCAAATGCCATGTGAGAGGCGGCAGGATAAACTCGGTTTTCCTTGAAGTGTAACAGCAGACGCTTTCTGGAAAGGAAGTAGGGCGTAAGCAAGACAGGGAGCCCAGCTGAACCCAAGGGAGTCAAAGTCCCCAGCAGAGAAAAAGAACATGTCAAAGAGCAGCCACGGTGAAGGGGAACTTGGCTGATCTGCCACCATTGTCTAGAGCTGGGTTTTGGTGAACGAGGCAAGGCAGTATTTAGAAGTAGTCATCAGAAATTTAGTTCTTTCTCCCACCCCTGCAAAAGCTTAAGCTTTCACACAGGGAAAATCCAACACTTTGTGACATCATCTCTTCTCAAGTCCAACTTGCTGACAAGTGAAGTCTGGTGAAAACTAATATCAAAGGTGGCCTTGAACTCCCAACTTTAGACCCAAGGCTGCAGGGATTACTAGATAGAAGTATGCCAGGGAAGGATGGCTGTCATACCCAAGGGAAGTGCTACACAAGGAGAAAGAGAGGGGTGTATGGAGAGAGGCAACATTCATTTTATAAACCTATGCTAGCATCTTTCAGCCCAGCAATAAGTGGTTTCCCTCCCTTTCCACCCACATCTTTGGAGCCCACATTAGTTTGCTCCAGTTTGCCACTGGCTTTGACATCTGGGGAAAGGAAAAACTTAACTGAAGTAACTCACTTGGTTGTTTTGCAGTCCGCTATGAAATTGATAATGACCTCATGGAATTCAACATTTTAAAAAACAGCTTTAAAGCTGACAAGGAGGTAAAGCGAAAAGAGATCAGAAATGGATTCCTCAAGCTGCGCAGCATTCTCCAGGAGAAAGAGAAAACCATCATGGAGCAGATAGAGAACCTGGAAGTGTCCAGGCAGAAGGAGATTGAGAAATATGTGTACGTCACCACCATGAAAGTGAACGAAATGGATGGCCTGATCGCCTACTCCAAGGAAGCACTGAAGGAGACAGGCCAAGTGGCGTTTCTGCAGTCGGCCAAGATCCTGGTGGACCAGATCGAGGACGGCATCCAGAGCACCTACAGGCCAGACCCACAGCTCCGGCTGCACTCCTTGAACTGCATGCCCTTGGACTTTGCTGAGCTCTCCGGTGCCATCCACGAGCTCTTCCCCACAGGACCCAAGAAGGTGCGTTCCTCAGGGGGCTCCCTGCCATTGCCCTATCCCCTGCACTCAGAAACGATGGTTGCCAGGAAGGTCACTTTCAGCACCCACAGCTTCGGCAACCAGCAGATATACCAGCGAAGCTCCTCCTTATTGTCCTTTAAGGCCCCCGGCTGTGAGAAGACCAAGATGGGTCTGGAGGCCTGTGGGCGAGCCCAGTCAGCTGCACCTGCCAAGCCCACAGACGGCCTCTACACCTACTGGAGCGCAGGGGTAGAAAACCAGCCTGTGCAGAACAGCAGCAGCTTCCACAACTGGTACTCGTTCAATGAGTCTTCCCTGAAGACTCCAGGCCCAATTGTTATCTACCAGACTCTGGTGTATCCGAGAGCTGCCAAGGTAAGAAAGGCTCTGGGCCCTGTAGGGAAGATAGGAGGGTGTGGGCTATGGAATGGAGGTGGGTAGTCAGGAAACGTTGCACTTACTTGTTTGACCTCTAGGGTCTGGTCACTCAAATCTGTTCCTCTAGACTCTTTGTGGTCAGTCCATTCAAAAGGGATAAGTTCCCGAAATCTTAAGTAGCCCAAGATTGTTTTAAACCAAACAATGTATTTAACTCATAGCCAGAAGCACATCTGAAAGCCCCAACTCCACTTCAAAGGCAGCTTCTCTATTGAAAGAGAACACGATTTGGGAAACAAAATAATTTGCAGAAACTTCTTGGAGAGGGTAATATTTCCCAGAGGAAAACCTGTAGCAGTAGAGGGAGCACAGAAATTGGAATTAGAAAAGCAGGCTCCATTGTCTATCAGCTGTGATTCCTCTAAACTGCTACTTCTTCTAAAGAAAATATCCAGACTCTTCATGATTTGGAAAGATTCGAAGGATAATCCCCAATGGAATTCCAATTCTTATCTCCCGAGATTCAGCTTTTCGGGGAAGGGGGGGTGGCATTGGAGGTGTGTGGATGTCTCACAGACCTTTACAGCTGCCATCACCCAGCTTCAGGGGACATGACTCTTCTTTGACCTTCTAGGCCTAACATGAACAAATGGCACATCTCTTAACATGCCTTTCAAATCCAGCTGAACCTAAATTGAATTGTTTATAGAATGTTTTATTAAAGTCCAGGGAGGAAAAAAGATATTCTATCAGAGTATATCTTGCCTCCTCTTGGGGTCCTACAGGGATATCTCCCAAGCCAACCCACTGCCTGCTTCCATGTGGCAGAGCCCATCTTTTGTCTCCATGATCTGAGAACACTCACAAAGACTTTTAGCATCCTTGAATCCTAAATTAGTGGTTCTCAAACATTAATATGCACCTGGGGATCTTGTTAAAATGCAGATTCTGCTTCAGTGGGTCTCAGTGGGGCCTGAGATTTTACGCTTCTAACAAACTTCCAGATGTTGGCATTGCTGCTGGTCTGCAGACCACAATTTAGTATCAAGGGTCTAAAAACAAGAAAATGAAAGCCAGACACTGACCAAGCCTTACTTTTCTATTTTCCTGAGACATTATAATCTATGTTTTGTCATTTATAATTGACCCTAAGAATGACCTTATGTTGCAAGGTAGAACATATAGAACGTATCCTCCCATGGGCTGTCAGACACAGCAAAAGTATCTCTGCCCTTCACATAGCAGATGCCCGCAATGGAGCAGCTGAACCTACATTTCCAAATGATCTTAGATCAGCAAAACCTGCAGTGTATGTGATATTATATCAGGGATGGCATTAGGTCTCATCTCACGCAACTCAGACCCCTTGGGAGGTGGGCAGGATCTTGCTCTGGATGGGAAGGACTGGTGATACCTGCTCTATACTTGGGCTCGGAGAACAGTCACCCTATGCCACCTATAAATGGTCCCTTGATGAGCTCAAGAAAGGGCCCTACACAGAAAAAATCCAGTCAAGTTATTGACTCTCAAGATAGGACACCTAAACCTACTGCCAAACAGTGGTATTTGATGTAAAAATATCATTGATCCTTATTTCAGGATCATGGGATGTAATTCACACAGGAATCATAGTGCTCAGTAATGCAGGAGAAGAAATCTGTTTTGGCATCTCTCTCAAGTGATGGTTGACTAACAGTGCTCTTTTGGCATGGGAAATATTCTTTAAGTTAGCCTTATACTTGTCACTCTGTACCTTAAAAATCCTAAAGAGTTTTTTCATAAAAACTCAACTTTATTTCTAGAACTTGTTCCCAAGGAAGTGATTAAAAATTCAATGAAGATTCATGTCCCAAAGTGTTCAATGCATCATTATTTATTAGAGTGTAAGATTAGAAACAACCTAAATGTTCAGCTACAGAAGGTGTAAATCACTTATAGGGCAGTTATTAAAATGGTGCTTTGCTGAATTTTTAATGATATAGGGACATACATAAAACGTAATAAGTTAAAGAAAGCAGGAATCAGAGCAATATAATCCAAATTATATATATTTGTGTGCTTGTGTATATTCCAAAATTGGAAAGAAATATAATGAATTATTAACTGAATTGTGGGATTAAAAGAGATGTTTATTTTCTTTCTTTCCTTATAATTTTTCTGTATTTTCCAGGTATGTATTTTAAATGAGTATGTTTTGATAATCAGAAAAGATAAGTTAATTTTTATTAACAAGTCATGTAAATGTACAGTTTTAAAAGTGTAAATTCATTAAAAAATTATAAATTAATTATACAAATTCATACAGATTTTAAAATTTATATAGTTATGAGTAATTATAAATTAACTTTATACACAATAACATTTAAATTTATTAAAATTTAAATAAAGCATGCAATATCTGTTTAAATATGCAATTATTATAAAATATTTATATGCCAGGCACAATCTGCTAATTGACACTTGTTAACATACCTCTTCCCAAGAGTTGACATTTTATACTTTGAGTGTGAACATATCTTCTCCATGACTTGGATAAGTCACTTCACCTCTTTGGGACTCTACTTCCTTGTGTATGAAATAGAGAGTTGAAATAGATACACTGTTCAACTTTAGTAGTCTGTGGTTCCATTGGAATTGCTGAATGTAAACCTTCTGAGCCTCCACTGTAAAATGGGATAATGAAATCTCCCTCCTGGGGAACTGTGAGGACTAAATGAGGCAGGCAATATCTGACACAGAATCTGATGCATAATATGTGTTCAATAAATGGTAGCCACTTTGCTTAGTGGTGTCAGGAGGACAAGGTCACCTCCACATTGACAGGAACAGAAGCCAGAGGAGCATTCTTCTGTTCTTGAAACGCATTGCAAGCCTCACGTCAGGATTCATCACGAAGCCTTTCAGGACTGTTGCACAAGGTCTCATTCAAAGTCTTCAGCAGCTAGAGGGGATGAGTCAGCTTAAACTCACCCCAGAGAGTCCACGACACAGATCTTCATGGGAAAGAAAGCTGAATGGCGTGTGCTAGTACCCCACTGACATGTTCATTTCTTCCTAGGTTTACTGGACGTGCCCAACAGAAGACGTGGACTCTTTTGAGATGGAATTCTACGAACTCATTAATTCCCCTCCTAACAATGTGCGGACAGAGCTCTGTGGACAAATTCGGGACATAATGCAGCAGAACCTGGAGCTGCACAACCTGACCCCCAACACTGAGTATCTGTTTAAAGTGAGAGCCATCAACGATAATGGTCCTGGGCAGTGGAGTGACATCTGCAAGGTACCGTGCACTTTATTTCTCAGACGGATGTTCTTCATCCACTCTGGATGCAGCTCTGTTAGGATTGATTGTGAGGTCATGGAACCTACCATATGACCTCCCCCTCTACTCCCAGAAAACTCATTAACTCAAGGGCACAGAGAGGGCCCCTGGCCTCAACCAACTTTGCAAATGAGAATCGTCAGTTCACTTTGATTCAGAAAACATTTGTGCCAGGTATTGTGTTAGGATAGGATGTAGAGGTTCCGAGGAAAATAAGACGTAATTCTTGCCTTCAAGGAGCTCAGGGTCTAGTAAACAAATAATTGTGGTGTGAGAAGGACAAAAAAAGAGTTAAGTATTAGCGTCAGTGGTGAATCAAAGCAAGGATAGGGTATCAGATTTAAGCAATATAAATTAAACTTATAATTAATATAAATTTAATTATAAATTTATAATTTATAATTATACACATGCAGTGAATAAATTTTTAGTGTTAGTATATCACATGCAATGAATAAATTTTTATTGTTAGTATGTCTCATGCAGTATTTAGGATATACTTATAATACTAAAAAAATGTATTTGTTGTTTATCTGAAAGTTAAGGAATAGCCAGTGACTAAGCCAGGATGGACTCCAAATAAAGGAAGGGACAAGATTATTCCTATCTTTTTTGTGACGCAAGGTTGATTCTTCTTTACATCCCCAGGGGAAATACATTCATGGGTATAATTTTATTGATATTCAAAGGAGAAAGGGAAGAAAAATATCAAGACTGCCGAGAGCTATCTTACTGTACAGCCATGATCGTGTTCTTAGGAATCAGAGTAGATTAAGTCTTAATCAGAGATTCTTTAGAAGTAAAGAGAATAAGTCCATTCATTTCGGCTATTGAAAAGCCGAGAGAGAGGAGAGTCTCATGAGACCACTTCCAGCCAGGACATACATCTGATACCCAAAAAAACTGGAAAGTCATTAGTTTCTCTCAATCTCTCAATCAGTATCTCTCTCTCTACTCCCTCCCTCTGTCTCTCCCACACCCCCTCCTTCCATCTCTGCTTCTCTCTAAATCTGCACCATTTTCAGCTAGCCCATCGTTTCTCCTCCCCTAAATTCAGCTTGCATGTGGTTTTGGAGGTTCCTGGCCCATGCTCTGTGAGACCAACACAATCTGACTAGCTTCACGCCCTCGGGCTCTGGTCACATGTTGGCAGAAGAGAATCTGATTGGTTGCTACCTCTGGTGATAAAGGGAAGCAGGAGGTAGGGTGGGGCAGGATTATGCTCTTGGTCATTATACCAGAAGCAAGTCTCCTGGAGGGGGGCGGAGGGGGCTCTCTACCCCATCCCCATGCTCTGCTTCTGGAGCCCGGCACCCATGTGCATCCCCTCCCCCTCCACGAAGGTCAGACACTCACACGGGAAGGACGTGGGATGAGAAAGTCACCTGGCTGCTCCTCCTGTTAGATCCCAGCCAGGTACCCTGTCCGTCAGGTGCCCCATAGCCCAATTCTTGTTGATACTCTTCTCTCCGGAGCACAGAACACCCACAGTTGCTACCATGTTTCACAGCAGGTCCTTTTGACTATGGATTTTTCCTTCAATCTAATTCCATCTGCTTTCTCATTTTTTTAAAATTCCTCATGAAGGGCGCACTCAGTGCTGTTACTAATTTTTTTTTACATGTATCTTAAGTCATTTTTAGATGCTAGGGACAAGGACGGGAGGTGGAGAGATGGAATTGTGTCAGCCTTTCTCAGGTAGATATTTTGTCATCCCTCTTAAACTTTGAACCCCTTGAAAACAAAATTCACGTCTAATTCATCTTCCCTTCTGCCACAATGCTTTACCAGCACTGTGCACATAGCTTAATGGTTCTTAATGCTTATTGAATGAATACATGAGTGAAAATGTGACCAAACAAATGAATCTATGAACGAACATCTAAATAAATAAAATTAATAATTACAAAGTACCATAAGATGCCTGAGAGCTGTTAAGTGTTTTTTACCATCAATCAAGAAATAACAATCCCCCTGAAATTGTGTTTGTGTGATGAATTTGCACTCCCTATAAGGGAAGGAAACTCATTCCAGTTTCTTTGCTTTTTAACACAATTTCTTAATGAGCAGAGCACTAACTAATGAGGTTTTCTGGAAGTTTCATTTTTATCTGACTCACAGAGCTGCAATATAGATTTTTCCTTCAAAAGTAATTCTTCCTCCCTCTTTGTGATTATATTAGCATTCCAGGGGAAACTTGGCTTTCCTTCACATTTGTCATGATTTGCATAAGTAAAGGCTTCAATAGCAAATGAAAAGAAGATGGTGTGTTTGAATGACATTTATAAAGCTTCATAAAAGTAATGACTTTAGCTCCTTCCTATAAAATCGAAATATTTTTCCTTCAGCATCAGTTCTATGCAGGTATTCCTGAAAGGTTTCATTTAAAATGCTGTAACAAGGCAGCAGAATCATTTCTTATCCAAAATGCAGTATTTCCACCATACATCCTTTTGTAAAGGAAGTGAAATAACACCTTTTATATTTGATTTTCATAGTCTGTGGCTTGATTTTTTTAAGGGATTTTATATGAAGTCTAATAGACAAAGCATGAAAATTAACTTTAATGCTTTTTAAAGGTCTCATTTATTGAAGGCTGACTCTGTGTCAGACACTGTATATTCATTATCACTGATCATCCCGACTGCTCGAAAGGCAGGGAGTTATTGCCTCCATTTTACAGATGAGGAAACTGAGGCTCAGAGAGGAAAAGAGTCTGGCCTCGTGTAACTCGAAGGAGTTGAGTGGGAACCTAGGCCTCATCCAAGGCAGGAGCTCTTCGTCCCCTGTACCATAATCAGATAATCAGATGCAGCAAAGTCTAGGCAGAGTGGGCTCAGCCTTAGGGACCTGGCACCACACTCTGGGAGAATGTTGTCAGAGCAACAGCCGTGAGAGAGGCACTTTTATTTTTCTTGCGAGGCAAGATCATGCATTGGGAAGATCGTTGGACCTGGGCGGGTGTACCTGGGTCCAAGCCCCAAGTCTGCTAGGTGGCAAGCTCAGCGAGGACGGGCATCGTGCTGGCCTTACTCACATCTCTTGGCTCCCAGTCCCCAGCTGAGAGCTTCTAACGCCCCAGCACCTTCTTGATATTTTTTGAAGGAATGGAGACATGTGTTTTTAGGCAAATCACATACCCTGTGACCTCAGTTCCTCCTCCTGCTTTTCATCTAAACCTCAGTGTACCTGATGACGATGGACCCCATTTTTTTTTAAAATTTATTTATTTATTTATTTTTGGCTGTGTTGGGTCTTCGTTTCTGTGTGAGGGCTTTCTCTAGTTGCGGCAAGCGGGGGCCACTCTTCATCGCGGTGCACTGGCCTGTCACTATCACGACCTCTCTTGTTGCGGAGCACAGGCTCCAGACGCGCAGACTTAGTAGTTGTGGCTCACAGGCCTAGTTGCTCCGCGGCATGTGGGATCTTCCCAGACCAGGGCTCGAACCCGTGTCCCCTGCATTGGCAGGCAGACTCTCAACCACTGCGCCACCAGGGAAGCCCACGGCCCCCATTTTTGAAAATAGCCTCCTCACCTGGATGTCTCCCTCTGACTGCAAATCTCCGCTAACTTCCAGGAAGTCTTCCTATGAAATATCTAACTTTCCACATGCTCACTGGTTTCCTGTTGCTGCTGTAACAAATTAGTAGCTTGCACAATACAATTTTACCTATTAACTTACAATTCCGGAGATCAGAAATCTAAGGTGTGAGCAGGGCTGTGTGCTTTCCGGAGGCTCTAGGGGAAAGTTCATTTCCTTGCCTTTTCCAGCTTCATGCAGCTGCCCACATTCCTTGGCTCATGGCCTCTCCTTCCATATCCAAAGCCAATAACGTTAGGCTGAGTCCTTCTCACACCATCATCTCTCTGGTTCGATTCTGCCTCCTCTTCGACTTTGAAGGACTCTTGGGATCATATTGGATCCACCTGATGTTTCAGGATAATCTCCCTATCTTCAAGCCAGCTGACTAGCAACCTTAATCCCCCTTTGCCATGTAACATAAAATGTTCACCCGTTCCTGGGATTAGGACATGGACTTGGGGGGGGCCATTATTCTGCCTACCACAATCTGATGTAAACCAGATGTCCCAGGTTACATCAGACTTGGAGGTAAATATTCAGGCCCCAGAATAGTCACAAACTGGTACTGTTCTGGGTCTTTCCCTATAGCTCTTCAGGAAAGGCACCCACCCTTCCCCCCACCCATCCTCTCAAATTCCTTCTCAGTCTATACTGGGTCCCACCCCCCAACAGTGCCTCACGTGTGCTCAGGAAGTGGTCCTGCCAGATAAACTGAGCAGCTGCAGTACTGCTTCCTACCTGCTCAGGCTGCACTCAGGCTGGAACTCCAGCCACAGAGCAGGGCTGCTTGGCCTTTCTGGGCATCTTGCCGTGGTTTCATGAAATCTCGCTCTGGTTTTTCTTCTGTCCCTACTGCAGACACTCTGCCTTAGGCTGAGACACACATCTTCAGGGGTTGGGGTTAGAGGAATGTGAGTGACCAACACTAGTCCACATTCAGAATAACTACCCCAAAACTACCCGCTCACCCACCCATATACTCACAGTGACTCCATGCCCTGAAATGAAATCAAAGTGGTTTGCATTCATCTCCTTAGAATTCATTCTTTTCCAAAGGGCCCCTTGATCCTTCACGTAAATAGAACCCTATTGGTCCCTCCCGACTTGCCCTGCCAATAGGCTAGAACCCTGGAATGACTATAATTTAGGCTCAAGCTGGACCTATCATTTTTAACCTCATACACAGAAGGTTGAATTAGTCAGACACCTCAATTCATGGTCCTTTACCAGTACTGGTGCATGCAAGGCCCTTTTCTTGTTTATGTATTTGTTTCCTTTTGTGATCCTCTCTAGATATCCATTCTAATATGTTTGATGTGCATCTTGTTGCTTTTATGTGTTCTTACATGGCGTGTATTGTTTTGAATGTGTTATTAATTTGCACAAATACTAGTATTGTTACATAACTTACTGTGTCTTACCGTTTTCCCCTGAACACTGTGTTTTTAATGATCCATCCATGTCGCTGGGCACATTTAGTCCCTAACTCCTAATGCTGCCTCATCCTTTACAGTGTGCATTTGTTCACCACGTTTTACCTGTCTATTCAGCCAGGATGGACACCCAGGTGACCTCCAATAATGCTGCAGTAAACAGCCTCATTCATGACATTTTGTGAGTGGGATGGGGACGTGGGACTTTCTCTGAGACATTGTATTAGTTTGCTAGGGCTGCCACATCAAAATGCTACAGACTCAGTAGCTTAAACAACAGAAATGTATTTTCTCACAGTTCTGGAGGCCAGGAGTCTAAGGTCAAGGTTTTGGTGGGTCTGCTTTCTTCTGAGGCTTCTCCCCTTGGCTTGCAGACATCTGCCTTCTCCCTGTGCATTCACAGGGCCCTTTCTCGTGTGAGTGCCCCTCTGGTGTGTCTCTGTGTGTCCAAACTTCCTCTTCTTATAAGGACAATGGTCAGATTGGGTTAGAACCCTCCATAATGACCTCATTTTAACTTAATCACCTGTTTAAAGGCCCTATCTCTAAATAAGTCACATTCTGAAGTACTGGGAATAGGACTTCAACACATGAATTTTGGGAGGACACAATTCAGCTCTTATCAGACATACGCCATGAGTGAAATTGCTGGAGGGTAGAGTGTGTGTGTACTTGATTGGACTGCATGCATGTACACTTCCATAAGGAATGAATGAGGACCCCATATCTTAAGCCCCACCTACATTGGACATGACCCAGCTTTTACTATTTTGCTAGCCCAATAGGTATAAAGTGCTATCTCCTTATTGTTTAAAATTTCATTTCATATGGTTGTTTTCAGGATTTCCTCTTCTGTAAATAGCCTGCTAAATATCCTTTGCCCATTTTCCTATTGCATTTTTCTTTTCCTAGGTGATTTGCAGTATGACCTTATATAGTCTAGATAATGGTTTTAGACATTGCTAATATCTTCTCCATTCTGACATTTGTCTATAACTTTGTTCATTGTGTATGTCATGAAACAGCAGAAATCTTCAATTTTGATGTGATCAAATTCATCGATTTTTTTTCATGGTTTGACCTTTTGAAGTTTTGTTTTAAAAATCCTTAAAATGGATAATTTCTGAAGATGGCCGAAGAGTAAGATGTGGAGATCACCTTCCCACAAATACATCAGAAATACATCTACATGTGGAACAACTCCTACAGAACACCTACTGAACACTGGCAGAAGACCTCAGACCTCCCAAAAGGCAAGAAACTCCCCACATACCTGGGTAGGGCAAAAAAGAAAAAAGAAAAAACAGAGACAAAGAATGGGGACGGGACCTGCACCAGTGGGAGGGAGCTGTGAAGGAGGAAAGGTTTCCACACACGAGGAAGCCCCTTCGCGGGCGGAGACTGCGGGTGGCGGAGGGGGAAACTTTGGAGCCACGGAGGAGAGCACAGCAACAGGGGTGCAGAGGGCAAAGCGGAGAGATTCCCACACAGAGGAAGGGTGCCAACCAGCACTCACCAGCCCGAGAGGCTTGTCTGCTCACCCGCCGGGACGGGCGGGGTCTGGGAGCTGAGGCTCTGGTTTCGGAGATCGGATCCCAGGGAGAGGACTGAGGTTGGCTGCGTGAACACAGCCTGAAGGGGCTAGTGCACCACAGCTAGCCAGGAGGGAGTCCGGGAAAAAGTCTGGAGCTGCCGAGGAGGCAAGAGACTTTTTCTTGCCTCTTTGTTTCCTGGGGCGCGAGGAGAGGGGATTCAGAGCGCCGCCTAAACGAGCTCCAGAGACGGGCACAAGCTGTGGCGATCAGCGCGGACCCCAGAGATGGGCACGAGAAGCTAAGGCTGCTGCTGCTGCCACCAAGAAGCCTGTGTGTGAGCACAGGTCACTCTCCACACCGTCCCTCCTGGGAGCCGGTGCAGCCCGCCACTGCCAGCATCCCGTGATCCAGGGACAACTTCCCCGGGAGAACACACACCGTGCCTCAGGCTGGTGCAATGTCACGGTGGCCTCTGCTGCTGCAGGCTCACCCTGCATCTGTAACCCTCCCTCCCCCGGCCTGAGTGAGCCAGGGCCCCCGAAACAGCTGCTCCTTTAACCCCGTTCTGTGTGAGCGAAGAACAGATGCCCTTAGGTGACCTACACGCAGAGGCGGGTCCAAATCCAAAGCTGAACCCCGGGAGCTGTGCGAACAAAGAGAAGGAAATCTCTCCCAGCAGCCTAAGGCGCAGCGGATTAAAGCTCCACAGTCAATTTGATGTACCTGCATCTGTAGAATACCTGAACAGACAACAAATCATCCCAAATTGAGGAGGTGGACTTTGGGAGCAACGATATATTTTTTTTTTCCCTTTTTCTCTTTTTGTGAGTGTGTATGTGTATGCTTCTGTGTGTGATTTTGTCTGTGTAGCTTTGCTTTTACCATTTGTCCTAGGGTTCTGTCTGTCCGTTTTTTTTGTTTGTTTGTTTGTTTTTTGGTTTTTTTTAGTATAGTTTTCAACGCTTGTTCTCATTGGTGGATTTGTGTTTTAGTTTGGTTGCTCTCTTCTTTCGTTTTTCTTTCTTTTTTTTTTTATTATTTTAAAAAAATTTTTTAATAATTATTTTTAATTTAATAACTTTTTTATTCTATTTTCTTTTATATTCTTCTTTCTTTCTTTTTCTCCCTTTTATTCTGAGCCATGTGGATGACAGGCTCTCGGTGCTCCAGCCAGGCGTCAGGGCTGTGCCTCTGAGGTGGGAGAGCCAAGTTCAGAACACTGGTCCACCAGAGACCTCCCAGCTCCACTTAATATCAAACGGTGATAATCTCCCAGAGATCTCCATCTCAACGCCAAGACCCAGCTCCACTCAATGACCAGCAAGCTCCAGTGCGGGACACCCTATGCTAAACAACTAACAAGACAGGAACACAACCCATCCATTAGCAGAGAGGCTGCCTAAAATCATAATAAGGCCACAAACACTCCAAGACACACCACCAGACGTGGACCTGCGCACAGAAAGACAAGATCCAGCCTCATCCACCAGAAAACAGGCAGTAGTCCCCTCCACCAGGAAGCCTACACAACCCACTGAACAACCCTTAGCCACTGGGAACAGACACCAAAAACAACGGGAACTACAAACCAGCAGCCTGTGAAAAGGAAACCCCAAACACAGTAAGTTAAGCAAAATGAGAAGACAGAGAAACAGCAGATGAAGGAGAAAGGCAAAAACCCATCAGACCTAACAAATGAAGAGTAAATAGGCAGTTTACCTGAAAAAGAATTCAGAATAATGATAGTAAAGATGATCTAAAATCTTGAAAATAGAATGGAGAAAATACAAGAAACGTTCAACAAGGACCTAGAAGAACTAAAGAGCAAACAAACAGTGATGAACAACACAATAAATGAAATTAAAAATTCTCTAGAAGGGATCAATAGCAGAATAACTGAGGCAGAAGAACGGATAAGTGACCTGGAAGATAAAATATTGGAAATAACTACTGCAGAGCAGAATAAACAAAAAAAAAAAAAAATGAAAAGAATTGAGGACAGTCTCCAAGACTTCTGGGACAACATTAAATGCACCAACATTTGAATTATAAGGGTTCCAGAAGAAGAAAAGAAAAAGAAAGGGACTGAGAAAATATTTGAAGAGATTATAGTTGAAAAATTCCCTAATATGGGAAAGGAAATAGTTAATCAAGTCCAGGAAGCACAGAGAGTCCCATACAAGATAAATCCAAGGAGAAACATGGCAAGACACATATTAATCAAACTATCAAAAATCTAATACAAAGAAAAAATTTTAAAAGCAGCAAGGGAAAAACAACAAATAACATACAAGGGAATCCCCATAAGTTTAACAGCTGATCTTTCATCAGAAACTCTGCAAGCCAGAAGGGAGTGACAGGACATATTTAAAGTGATGAAGAAGAAAAACCTACAACCAAGATTATTCTACCCAGCAAGGATCTCATTCAGATTTGACAGAGAAATTAAAACCTTTACAGGCAAGCAAAAGCTAAGCGAATTCAGCACCACCAAATCACCTTTACAGCAAATGCTAAAGGAACTTCTCTAGGCAGGAAACACAAGAGAAGGGGAAGACCTACAATAACAAACCCAAAACAATTAAGAAAATGGTAATAGGAGCATACATATCGATAATTACCTTAAATATAAATGGATTAAATGCTCCAACCAAAAGACATAGACTGGCTGAATGGATAAAAAAACAAGACCTATATATATGCTGTCTACAAGAGACCCACTTCTGACCTAGGGACACATACAGACTGAAGGTAAGGGGATGGAAAAAGATATTCCATGCAAATGGAAATCAAAAGAAAGCTGGAATAGCAATTCTCATATCAGACAAAATAGACTTTAAAAAAAGACTATTACAAGAGACAAAGAAGGACACTATATAATGATCAAGGGATCAATCCAAGAAGAAGATATAACAATTGTAAATATTTATGCACCCAACATAGGAGCACCTCAATACATAAGGCAAATATTAACAGCCATAAAAGGGGAAATCAACAGTAACACAATCACAGTAAGGGACTTTAACACTCCACTTTAACACTCCACCAATGGACAAATCACCCAAAATGAAAATAAATAAGGAAACACAAGCTTTAAATGATACAATAAACAAGATGGACTTAATTGATATTTCTAGGACATTCCATCCAAAAACAACAGAATACACTTTCTTCTCAAGTGCTCATGGAACATTCTCCAGGATAGATCATATCTTGGGTCACAAATCAAGCCCTGGTAAATTTAAGAAAATTGAAATATCAAGTATCTTTTCTGACAACAACGCTATGAGACTAGATATCAATTACAGGAAAAAACCTGTAAAAAATACAAACACAGAGAAGCTAAACAATTCACTACTTAATAACCAAGAGATCACTGAAGAAATCAAAGAGGAAGTCAAAAAATACCTAGAAACAAATGACAATGAAAACACGATGACCCAAAACCTATGGGATGCAGCAAAAGCAGTTCTAAGAGGGAAGTTTATAGCAATACAAGCCTACCTTAAGAAACAAGAAGCATCTCAAAAAAACAACCTAACCTTACAGCTAAAGCAATTAGAGAAAGAAGAACAAAGAAAAAACCCAAAGTTAGCAGAAGGAAAGAAATCATAAAGATCAGATCAGAAATAAATGAAAAAGAAATGAAGGAAACGAGAGCAAAGATCAATAAAACTAAAAGCTGGTTCTTTGAGAAGATAAACAAAATTGATAAACCATTAGCCAGACTCATGAAGAAAAAAAGGGAGAAGACTCCAATCAACGGAATTAGAAGTGAAAAAGGAGAAGTAACAACTGACACTGTAGAAATACAAAGGATCATGAGAGATTACTACAAGCAACTATATGCCAATAAAATGGACAACCTGAATGAAATAGACAAATTCTTAGGAATGCACAACTCTCTGAGACTGAACCAGGAAGAAATAGAAAATATGAACAGACCAATCACAAGCACTAAAATTGAAACTGTGATTAAAAATCTTCCAAGAAACAAAGGCCCAGGACCAGATGGCTTCACTGGCGAATTCTATCAAATATTGAGAGAAGAACTAACACCTATACTTCTCAAACTCTTCCAAAATATAGCAGAGAGAGGAACATTCCCAAACTCATTCTACGAGGCCACCATCACCCTGATACCAAAACCAGACAAAGATGTCACAAAGAAAGGAAACTACAGGCCAATATCACTGATGAACATAGATCCAAAAATCCTCAACAAAATACTAGCAAACAGAATCCAACAGCACATTAAAAGGATCATACACCATGATCAAGTGGGGTTTATCCCAGGAATGCAAGGATTCTTCAGTATACTCAAATCAATCAATGTGATACACCATATTAACAAATTGAAGGAGAAAAACCATATGACCATCTCAATAGATACAGAGAAAGCTTCTGACAAAATTCAAAACCCATTTATGATAAAAATCCCCCAGAAAGTAGGGAAAGAGGGAACTTACCTCAACACAATAAAGACCATATATGACAAACCCACAGCCAACATTGTCCTCAATGGTGAAAAACTGAAACCATTTCCACTAAGATCAGGAACAAGACAAGGTTGCCCACTCTCACCACTATTATTCAACATACTTTTGGAAGTTTTAGCCACAGCAATCAGAGAAGAAAAAGAAATAAAGGGAATCTAAATCGGAAAAGAAGAAGTGAAGCTGTCACTGTTTGTAGATGACATGATACTCTACATAGAGAATCCGAAAGATGCTACCAGAAAACTACTAGAGCTAATCAATGAATCTGGTAAAGTTGCAGGATACAAAATTAATGCACAGAAATCTCTTGCATTCCGATACACTAATGATGAAAAATCTGAAAGTGAAATTAAGAAAACACTCCCATTTACCATTGCAACAAAAAGAATAAAATATCTAGGAATAAACTTACCTAAGGAGACAAAAACCCTGTATGCAGAAAATTATAAGACACTGATGAAAGAAATTAAAGATGATACAAATAGATGGAGAGATATACCATGATCTTGGCTTGGAAGAATCAACATTGTGAAAATGACTATACTACCCAAAGCAATCTGCAGATTCAGTGCAATCCCTATCTAACTACCACTGGCATTTTTCACAGAACTAGAACAAAAAGTCTCACAATTTGTACGGAAACACAAAAGACCATGAATAGCCGAAGCAATCTTGAGAAAGAAAAATGGAGCTGGAGGACTCAGGCTCCCTGACTTCAGACTATACTACAAAGCTACAGTAATCAACACAGTATGGTACTGGCACAAAAACAGAAATATAGATCAATGGAACAGGATAGAAAGCCCAGAGATAAACCCACACACATATGGTCACCTTATCTTTGATAAAGGAAGCAAGAATATACAATGGAGAAAAGACAGCCTCTTCAATAAGTTGTGCTGGGAAAACTGGACAGCTACATGTAAAAGAATGAAATTAGAACACTGCCTAATACCATACACAAAAATAAAGTCAAAATGGATTAAAGACCTAAATGTAAGGCCAAACACTATAAAACTCTTAGAGGAAAACATAGGCAGAACACGCTATGACATAAATTACAGCAAGATCCTTTTTGACCCACCTCCTAGAGAAAGGGAAATAAAAACAAAAATAAACAAATGGGACCTAATGAAACTTAAAAGCTTTTGCACAGCAAAGGAAACCATAAACAAGATGAAAAAACAACCCTCAGAATGGAAGAAAATATTTGCAAATGAAGCAACTGACAAAGGATTAATCTCCAAAATTTACAAGCAGCTCATGCAGCTCAATATCAATAGAACAAACAGCCCAATTCAAAAAATGGGCAGAAGACCTAAACAGACATTTCTCCAAAGAAGATATACAGATTACCAACAAACACATGAAAGAATGTTCAACATCATTAATCATTAGAGAAATGCAAATCAAAACTACAATGAGATATCATCTCACACCGGTCAGAATGGACATCATCAAAACATCTACAAACAATAAATGCTGGAGAGGGTGTTGACAAAAGGGAACCCTCTTGCACTGTTGGTGGGAATGTAAATTGATACAGCCACTATGGAGAACAGTATGGAGGTTCCTTAAAAAACTAAAAATATAGCTACCATACGACCCAGCAATCCCACTACTGGGCATATACCCTGAGAAAACCATAATTCAAAAAGAGTCATGTACCACAATGTTCATTGCAGCTCTATTTACAATAGCCAGGACATGGAAGCAACCTAAGTGTCCATCAACAGATGAATGGATAAAGATGTGGCACATATATACAATGGAATATTACTCAACCATAAAAGGAAACGAAATTGAGTTATTTGTAGTGAGGTGGATGGGCCTAGAGTCTGTCATACAGAGTGAAGTAAGTCAGAAAGAGAAAAACAAATACCATATGCTAATACATATATATGGAATCTTAAAAAATAAAATAAAAAGAAAATTGTCATGAAGAACCTAGGGGCAAGACTGGAATAAAGACACAGATCTATTAGAGAATGGACTTGAGGACATGGGGAGAGGGAAGGGTAAGCTGGGACAAAGTGAGAGAGTGGCATGGACATATATACACTACCACATGTAAAATAGATAGCTAGTGGGAAGCAGCCGCATAGCACAGGGAGATCAGCTCGGTGCTTTGTGACCACCTAGATGGGTGGAATAGGGAGGGTGGGAGGGAGGGAGACAGGAGAGAAGAGATATGGGGATATATGTATATGTATAACTGATTCACTTTGTTATAAAGCAGAAACTAACACACCATTGTAAAGCAATTATACTCCAATAGAGATGTTAAAAAAATAAATAAATAAGAAAAAATATACTTAAAATGGCTTAGATCACAAAAGTAATCTTCCACATATTCTTTTATTAACTTTAGTTTCGCCTTTCAAATTTAGGACTTTAATCCATCCATAGTTCACCTTTGCATGTAGTACTAGGTAGAGATGTACTTTTTTGGCCATCTAGTGGGCCAGTTTTCCCAATACCATCTACCTAGCAATGTCCTCTCCATTAGAATACAATAAAGGTGCCACTTTAATCTTGCATTAAATTGCCATATATTTAGGATTGTGTCTCCGAGCTCTCTATTGTATTCCATTGGTCAATTTGTCTGTTCTTATATTAATACCACACTAGTTTTATTGTTGTTTAACCTCAGCTTTATGCTACGTCTAAATGAACTGCTAAGGTAAACCTACCTGTTACCCTTCCTTCTTTTTCAAGGTTTATATGGCTAATTATAGAAGTGCATTCCTTCATATGAATTTTGTAAAAATTTTCAAGTAAATTGAATTCCTTTAAAATAACCAGATAGAATTTGATTGGGAAGGCACTGGGTCTCTAATTTGGAGACAATGTTTTTGTAATATGTTTGATTTTTATTCAGATCATCTTCTACATGCTCTACTAGGGCTTTTAAATTCTTCCCATAGAGGTATTATATATTCCTGGTTAAACCAGATATTTTACAGATTTAGTTGATATTATTAATGTTATTTTTATATCTGATTATATTTTCTAATGTACTGCTGGTTTAGAATAAAAACTACTGTGTTTATAGGATAATCTTGATTCCAGCAATATCAACAATATCTCATTATTCTGAGAGTCTCTCTGTTGATTCTGCTTGTTTTTCCAGGCGTATGATCCTATCGCCTATAAATAATGATAGTTTTATCTCTTTCCTTACAATTCTTGAACCTCTATTTCTTTTTCTTTCCTTATAGCTTTGGCCAGGGCTATTGGTCCTACAGAAAATGGTGGCTGTGAGAGTTAATATCCTTGTCTTATTCCTGATCTTAATGTTTCTCCATTGAGCTATGATGATTTTTAATATGGTTTTTTTAACAGTATTCTGACTTTTAATTTTTTATAAAAGCTTTATTAAAATATAGTTCACATACTAAATAGTTCACTCTTTTGAAGTGTATAATTCAGTGGTAATTTTTTACATATAAACCTTATTAAGTTAAGGAAAATTCTTTCTACTTCTAAATTTCTGAGAGCTTGTGCAACTTTGTGAATTTTTTGTATTATTTGAGACAATCATATGATTTTTCTCCTTTAGGCATTAATGAAATTAATTACATTGATTTTTCTGATGTTAAACTCTACTTGCATTCATGGACTAAACCCTATGTGATCATGATGTATTATTTTTTTTAATATACTTGGTTTTAGTTAGCTCATATTTTGTTTTGGAGTACTGCATCTCTCATCATTCGTGAGCCAGACCTATAATATTTTGCTTATATTTCTTTTGTCTGGTTCTGGAATCAATATTTTACTAGCTTGAAAAATGAACTAGGAAACTATTGCTCTTTTTCTATTTTCTAGAACAACTCTTTCTTAAAAGTTTGGTAGAATTCATTTGGAAAACCATCTGAGCCTTTTGGGCAAGGGAGGGAATGTCAACTATCATTTCAATTTCTTTAGTATCTCAAGTTCTGTTCTCTGTTTCTTCTGTCCTGTTTCATCTGATCCTCTGATTCACAGGCACACCTCATTCCCCACTGCCCCATTCACATGTCACACTCAAGTCTTTATCTCTGGAGATCCTGACTATACTTTAAGGCAGAACATAAATACCCTATTTTTATGAGTCAATTCCCAACCCACCATAACACTGTTATTCCTTCCTCATTGCCCCCGATAGTTCTGTGTGTATATCTTACACATTTATACCACCCTTATCAGGATTATATCTATGTGTTATTTCCATTTTTATCCAGCAATGAATAATCTAACATCATAGGTATAACATAATCTTTATCTTGCATGAAGCCCTGTTTTCTCTAAAACTAAAAGTAAATTTTGTAAAACTAGAGAGCATAATAATAATAGTGTCTATTTTTTGCCCTTTCCCTTTGAATACAAACATAAAAGCCTTTGTATATACTTTGTACTGTGTGCAAACATTGCTCTTCCTCATCCAAACTGCACGCCTAGCCCCATCTGCCCCATGAATCCTGATTGATCCTGTGGGCTGTCTCTCATACCTGGATCTTGACCTCACTCCCTAAATGCCTTCTCAGTAAATGTGTATTAGGAAGGAATAGGAATGCTGCCAGACCAGAGTTGTGGAGAAGTCCACCACCTTCAAGGTAAGGCACGGAGTTCCACATCTAAGCTGAGTTGGTGAGACTTCTAGGAGGGTTCTGCTACCCAATGTAAGCTGCCTTTTCTAGGGAGCATTGACTATTCACTGTGATCAGAGATAGTATCATGCTTCAAAGAGAAACAGTTGGCAGATGTACAAATAATGGTTCTATTCACCTTTCATTCACTTTTCTAAGAAACTTCTCTGTACCATAACCACTGTTGGGGTTACAGAGATGAAAGACTGTCATTGCCTCCACACCCCATTTAAGGTGCTCACAGTCTGGTAAGAAAATTAATTAAACACACTCACTGAAATTTACAAATGATAAGAGCTGTGACAGAAGCAATTTCCAGGGACTGGGGGAGGACCCCGGGGGCTAATCTCTGGTGAAGCCCACCTGGGGTCACAACCACAACACAGTAATCAGCAGTCAGTCCTTGAGCTGTCTTAAAGAAGTGGGACCTTGTCTGTGAAATCCCTACCCCATCACGTATTAGCTGTGGGACTTCAGGAAAGCTACCTTGTTCTTCTGAGACTTCGTTTTTTCATTTGTAAAATGGGGCCAATGGCACCGGCCTCATGTGCTTGTTGACATGAGGAGTTAATGCTATGATGTGTGTAGCGCCTGGCCCGCAGCCAGGGTCAGGCTCCTGGGAGCTGCTGTTTCCCTTGTGGCTGGTGCCATAGCTCTCTGCTTCTGATTGCAGGTGGTAACACCAGATGGGCGTGGGAAGAACCGAGCTAAGTGGGGCCTGCTGAAGAATATCCAGACTGCCCTCCAGAAACGCTTCTGAGTGCCCCCGCAGAGCAGGCAGCAACCTCAGAGACATACCACAAAATAGACATATATAGACACACACACATATGTATATGTATTTTTCTCACCACATTCTTCAATGAGGTTGTAGACGATGTTCCCGGGATGTCTAAGCCATTTCAGCAGGAGTCTACTAAGAGCTAATAAAAGGAAATGCCTGATGTCATGGCTTGCTGTTTAATCATTAAATAGAAACTAAGATACAGAAGCCAGCAAGTGGCTACGTTTCCATGAGCTCAGACCTAATCCTAGGCTCAGAATTCTGTGGTGTTTTGTATGAGGCAGCGTTGGTTTAAAAAAATTAAAAAGGCACTCTCTTTGAAATCAGGCTCCCTGGGTATGCATGTTGACCCTGGTCTAACTAGCTCTCGGTGTTTGGTCAAGTCACTGATTGATGGGGAGCTCATTCCCTCACTATGCGGTCTATTTTAATATGAAAAGGCCAACATTGTTAGAATGCACTTCCTAGTTATTGAGCTTGAACTTGCTTTCCCATAACTTTAACCCCGTGGTCTGAGGTCTGCCCCAGAGCCATAAGAATGAGAGTACTCCCTCTTCTCACTTCTTCTGATCCCCAGGCAAAAGAAGAGCAATAGAATGCCTGGTGGGAGGCACCCCCCTATGGTTCTTTGAAGCAAGGCAGGAAAGAATGGCAGAGTCGTGTGTCAGCTCCCGCCTCACTGAACTTGGCCAGGCCCTTCAGACCATGTGAAGTACCCAAGCTTCACAAGGACCCATCTACCTGGAATGACCCACTCCTGAACCCCACCCCACTGCTGCCTAGAAAATACCACCAGTCTTTCAAGACCCAGCTCAACCACTTCTGTGAAGCCTTTGCTGACTCTCCAGGTGGTCTAAGTGGGGATGATACCTCCTTCCTCTCCTGGGTTCTCACTAAACCCCGAGCCCTCCTCCCCCACCCCATCCCCCACAGAGACATCTCTTCCAGCCCGTGATGCTCAGGAGCTCTCATTGGTCCCCAGTCTTTAGGACAGAGATGGCATCTCCTTCATTCTGTCCCAGTGTCTGGCTCAGTGAAACTCACATTGCACATTAATACCAGGGACAGAGGAACTACTGCTGGAAGGCAGGCACACAGAGTCACCCTCCTGTGAACCCACCCCTGATACGTCAGTTTGCACCATGAGGGTCTACACACAGAAGTGGGAGTGGGCATGGAAAGGGACCGGTGGTCAGTGGTCTCCACCTCCTCTAATCCCATCCTTTTCATGAGCTGTCCCGTGGCAGGTGTGGCCAGCTCATCTGGCTTCACCAAGAGGACCATGGCTTTGCAACCCATTATTTTGCCCAGAGGCTCAGCATCAGAGCCAGAAAAGCCCCTTTCCCTGTGAAAGATCCCTAGTGATGATCTTCTAATAATGTGAGATGAAGCCAAGCAGATTCCTGCCCCGCCTCCCGACAGCATTACAAGAAGGAATACCCGAGGGAGCTTCGTTATGATCCTATTACTATAAATGATGGCTTGAATCCACCATCAGATTTGGTATTACCATATAATCATTTCTGTAAAAGCCTTCAAAATCATCATTAGCACGGGGAGCAAATTAAATGACATGCCAGCAGGGATTTTACTACTGATAAACTAAAATGAAATTAAACTAAAAAAAAAAAAGAATGATACGAATTTTGCATTACAATGATCACACCTACTCACAGAGCCAAGTAGGATGGCCAGAATCAAATAAGCACCAGCACCCTGATCTTGCCTCTCTGGAGAACATGTAAACTTGCATTCAGCAACCAAGAAGTTAGTGGGATTCTCTGAGAGGCTCATTTAAGCGGTAGCTGAGCTGTTCTTCCAAATACAAGATGAAATTTCTTAATGATGCAGAAACCCTTGCACATCATTTATTCCCTGAGGTTATGATTCACACAGAGTGCACCCTCCTAGGACCCTTCCTGTGGTATAAAAAGGGAGGCAAGAATCTGGTGTAATACCAGCACTTTATTAACCAGCTGCGTGGCCTTGAGTGAGTCCCTCTCTCACCCTGGATGTCAGTTTCTTTGTCTATATGATGATGTGGTTTGATCAGGTATTTTAGAGCTGATCTTTAATTAAATAAGAATAATGTTTCTTTCCCTGCTTCTTCGGATTCTTGTCAAATTCAAATGAGTAATATACACGAAAGCATGTTACAAAGTGGAAAATACTGTTAAAGAGGAAAGTTTTTTAACTGAAGTATAGTTAATGTACAATATAAGTTACAGGCATACAATATAGTGATTTGTAATTCTGCATGTGCACAGTAGTACATATATGTTTCTGTGTGTGTATATGTATATACTTATGTGCCAAATATGACAAAGAGATTCATCTATATACACCACTGTGTCCAGCCATAATCTCTCTGTATATCTATGTATTTCAGCATCCCTATCAGTCTTTCTCTAGAGAACAGTGTATGGCTATAGGAACAGATAATTAGTGGCAGTGTCTACTTGAAAAGATTTTACAGTATATTCGTACAGATGATAGCTAAGAAAATGGTAGTTTTCTGGCACCTCTCCTCTTCTTACTTTTTTTCTTTTTCTTTTTCTTTTTATATTCACTCTAGATTCATTCATTCATTTAACACATCTGTAATGAGACTTGGGTGCAAGGAACACAGTGGGAAATTCAACAGACATGGTCCCTGCCCCACATATTTTATAGTCTAATGAGGAAGACAGATAAAGATATAAGTATATAGATGACTAGAAATGATGAAAAGTGCTAGGGAGGAAAGGAGCATGGAGCTGGGAGGTATCGATTCTAAAGAGGGTGCAATGGCCTGAATGTTGTGTCCTCCAAAATTCATGTGTTGAAACCCTAACCCCAATGTGGTGGTGTTTCCTAATTACCTTAGGAGGTAATTAGGTCATGAGAGTGGGGCCCTCAAGAATGCAATTAGTGCCTTTATAAGATGAAGCTAGAGAGCTAGCTCAGTCTCTTTCCACCACAATGAGAAGACAGCCATCCACACCCCAGAAGAGGGTCCTCAACAGAACCTGATTATGCTGGCACCCTATCTTGGACTTCCAGCCCCTAAAACTGTGAGAAATAAATTTCTGTTTTTATAAGACACCCAGTCTATGATACTTTGTTATAGCCACCCAAACGGACTAAGACAGAGGCTGTCAGTGAAGGGCTCCCAAGAGGTGAATTTAAACCTGTCTCCTTAAGAATGGAGAGGAACAAGTCATGTGACAAGCAGAGGAGAAAAACATTCTTGATAGAGCTGCAGCAGGTGCCAAGGTCTTGTGGCAGGAAAAAAAACAGGAACACAGCCCCGGAGGCTGGATTGCAAGAAACAAGGAGGAAAGAAGGACGGGTAAATGGTCTTGGCAGAACTTGTGGACCATCACAGAGGTCATGCATCTCAGGAAGCTGTAAGCCAAGCAATGTCACCACCCTATTTATATTTCAGTAGTGTTACTTTCGGTTCTGTATGGGCAGTGAGTTGCAGGGAGCCAAGAGAAAAGGCAGGAAGACTGTTAGCACAAGCGTGGTTACTTGGGCTGGGGGGACAGATTCGAGGTGGAATCAAGAGCCCTTTCGGACCAGTGGGGTGAGTATGAGTGAGCAGGAGAGAGTAATCAAGGATGGTGTCAAAGATTCTGGATTAAGCACTGGGTGGGTGACGGATGCAAACAGGAAAGAATGGACAAGTTTCAGTTTTGGGAAACATTAGAGTTCTGCCTTGGATGAATGGAGATACTTGAGGGACTAGTGAGCAGAATCAAGTAGCAGCAGCTGGTTATTGTATCAGCCTGATTCAATCTGGAAAACAGAAACCACACCAGTCCTTTTAACAGGGAGAACTGAATATGGGAATTGGTTCAATAGAGGTTGGAGGACTCAGGACAGAAAAGGGACACTGGGATAACACAGAGGTGGCAACTATCACCCCTAGGAGCCACTGTCACCCCTAGGACTGGGGAAATGAAGGGAAGAGGATGGGGTTATCAGAACGAGAGGCTCAGAGGAGGAGCCCTGCAAAGCTGGGGCCCAGATCTCTGAGAGAGGGTCGCTGCCAGATTGGTGCTGGTGTCTCTGGGGGAGTTCCAGGAGGCCAGTTCTAGGAGTGTGGGGAAAAGAGCTGGAAACTGACAGTAACAGCTAAACTGCCACAGCCTGGGAAGGACCATCACTGGGAAGGACAGTGATACCACCCAGAAGAGGGAACAAGACAGAAAGGAGCTCTTTCCTTCACCCCCTTCAAGGCATCCAGTCTTCCTCTGTGGTCCCCTAGTAGCAGAACCACATGGAGCCAGCTGGCAAAAAAAAAAATGCTATCTGCAGAGCCCCAGCCTCAGCATCAGAGACCGAGTCCAGAAAGTCGGGGTAAGGGCTGAGAGACACCAGTTTAATAATTGGCACAGTTTTGTAAGACTAGGACCCAAAGGATAGGCCTGGGCTAGGGATACAAACTGGAGTCAACAGTGAATATGACTCTGTGATTTGCAAGAATGCTAATGACATCAATTGTCCCCAGCTCAGCTAGGTTCTTCAGGAGAGACCAGAGAGACATAAAGCTAGTTCCCATCTTCAGGTTGCTTCCTAACCACAGGCCAACTGGAAAGCAACTGGACATATTGCTTGGCCTCTGGAGCTACCCCCACCCCAAGTGAGCATTGGAATCACCTATGGAGCTTTTTAAAAATACAGATGCCCAGGGCCCACCCCAGAGCCACTGATCAGACTATATAGCACAGGGGCCTGGGCATTGGTGTTTTCTAAAAGCCTCTGGGTGACCGTGAGGAGCAGCCCTCTCCCAGACCAGCAAACATTTGGGACCCACTAGATGGTGGCCTGAGTTGTTGGAAGATGGTTCCTGGCTGCAGTAGGACCAGAGTTAGCCTTTGAGGAATGGGCAGGAATTGGACAAGGCACAGGCCAGAGGGAAGGGCACCACAAGGACAACTTGCAAAAGGGCAGGGAGACAGGAATGAACAGGGAGCTGGGCACCACAGGTCCTCAGAAAATGCTCATTGATTTGAGTTGTTAAACTGAGTTTACCCTGTGCTATATATCTCTCTTTTTGCTTTGAGAGATAATGAAAAACAGGGTATGTGGGGAAATGTTGATATCGTTTAAATTATCGATATCATTTCAACAGTTGCTCTGCTCCAAGATAAATAAAGGGGTATATGCAGGGAACAGAGAGATAATATGAACCCCAAAATGGCAGGAGCACTGCTACCCACAAGTACCCCTGTTTCTGCCCACTGCCATGTCTTCCTGGTACAAAATCTCAGCAGCACCCAGACCCACACACTCAGCTGTGTCACAAGCACACACACATATACACTAATATACACACACTCACACTCATGCACACACATATGGGTACACACATACACGCACACACGCACTCAAGTGCTCCACATTCACCACATCTGAACCACACCATCCATTCCAAGGTCAGTGAAATTTATACACACACACACACACACACACAATGTACTATATATGTGCATATGTAATCGAATATTAATGGAATAAAATATTATTCAGCCATATAAAAGAATGAAATAATTCCATTTGCATCAACATGGGTGGACCTAGAGATTATCATACTGTACTAAGTGAAGTAAGACAGACAAAGACAAGTATCATGATATCACTTATATATGAAATCTTTAAAAATGATACAAATGGAGAGGCAGGGGATGTGAAGATAGAGGTTGGAGTGACACAACCGTTGCCTGGAAGGGGGCCACAGAACACAGAATGTGAGCATCCCTTAGAAGCTGGAAAAGCAGGGCATCATGCACGTGATCCCCATTTGACAGTCCCACACTACCTTCCATTTGGATCAAGCAGTTTAGGAGTCACCTGGTGGCAAAATATATAAGAAAGGCCTCAATAAGAATCAGTGAGAGATTAGGAACCAAGATGGCGGAGTAGAAGGATGTGCTCTCACTCCGTTTTGTGAGAACACCAGAATCACAACTAGCTGCTGGACAGTCATCGACAGGAAGACGCTGGAACTCACCAAAAAAGATACCCCACATCCAAAGACAAAGGAAAAGCCACAATGAGATGGTAGGAGGGGTGCAATCACAGTAAAATCAAATCCCATAACTGCTGGGTGGGTGACTTACAGACTGGCGAACACTTATACCACAGAAGTCCACTCACTGGAGTGAAGGTTCTCAACCCCATGTCAGGTTTCCCAACCTGGGGGTTCAGCAACGAGAGGAGGAATTCCTAGAGAATCAGACTTTGAAGCCTAGTGGGAATTGATTGCAGAACTTCAACAGGACTGGGGGAAACAGAGACTCCACTCTTAGAGGGCAGACACAAAGTAGTGTGCGCATTGGGACCCAGGGGAAGGAGCAGTGACCCTAGGGGAGACTGAACCAGACCTACCTGCTAGTGTTGGAGGGTCTCCTACAGAGGCAGGGGGTGGCTGTGGCTCACCGTGAGGACAAGGACACTGGCAGCAGAAGTTCTGGGAAGTACTCCTTGACGTGAGCCCTCCCAGAGTCCACCAATAGCCCCAACAAAGAGCCCAGGTAGGCTCCAGTGTTGGGCTGTCTCAGGCCAAACAACCAACAGGGAGGGAACCCAGCCCCACCCATCAGCAGTCAGGAAGATTAAAGTTTTACGGAGCTCTGCTCACCAGAGCAACAGTCAGCTCTACCCACCACCAGTCCCTCCCATCAGGGAACTTACACAAGCCTCTTAGATAGCCTCATCCCCCAGAGGGCAGACAGCAGAAGCAAGAAGAACTACAATCCTGCAGTCTGTGGAACAAAAACCACATTCACAGAAAGAGAGACAAGATGAAAAGGCAGAGGGCTATGTACCAGATGAAAGAACAAGATAAAACCCCAGAAAAACAACTAAATGAAGTGGAGATAGGCAACCTTCCAGAAAAAGAATTCAGAAAAATGGTAGTGAAGATGATCCAGGACCTCAGAAAAACAATGGAGGCAAAGATGGAGAAGATGCAAGAAATGTTTAACAAAGACCTAGAAGAATTAAAGAACAAACAAACAGAGATGAACAATACAATAACTGAAATGAAAACTACACTAGAAGGAAACAATAGCAGAATAACTGAGGCAGAAGAACGGATAAGTGACCTGGAAGACAGAATGTTGGAATTCACTGCCATGGAACAGAATAAAGAAAAAAGAATGAAAAGAAATGAAGACAGCCTAAGAGACCTCTGGGACAACATTAAACACAACAATATTCGCATTATAGGGGTCCCAGAAGGAGAAGAGAGAGAGAAAGGACCCGAGAAAATATTTGAAGAGATTAGAGTCAAACACTTCCCTAACATGGGAAAGGAAATAGCCACCCAAGTCCAGGAAGCGCAGCGAGTCCCATACAGGATAAACCCAAGGAGAAACACGCCAAGACACATAGTAATCAAGCTGGCAAAAATTAAAGACAAAGAAAAATTATTGAAAGCAATAAGGGAAAAATGACAAATAACATACAAGGGAACTCCCATAAGGTTAACAGCTGATTTCTCAGCAGAAACTGTACAAGCCAGAAGGGAAGGGAATGATATACTTAAAGCGATGAAAGGGAAGAACCTACAACCAAGATTACTCTACCTGGCAAGGATCTCATTCAGATTCGATGCAGAAATCAAAAGCTTTACAGTCAAGCAAAAGCTAAGAGAATTCAGCACCACCAAACCAGCTCTATAACAAATGCTAAAGGAACTTCTCTAAGTGGGAAACACAAGAGGAGAAAAGGACCTACAAAAACAAATCCAAAACAATTAAGAAAATGGTCATAGGAACATACAAATAGATAATTACCTTAAACGTGAATGGATTAAATGCTCCAACCAAAAGACGCAGGCTTGCTGAATGGATACAAAAACAAGAGCCATATATATGCTGTCTACAAGAGACCCACTTTAGACCTAGGGATACATACAGACTGAAAGTGAGGGGATGGAAAAAGATATTCCATGCAAATGGAAATCAAAAGAAAGCTGGGGGCTTCCCTGGTGGCGCAGTGGTTGAGAGTCTGCCTGCCAATGCAGGGGACACGGGTTCGAGCCCTGGTCTGGGAGGATCCCGCGTGCCGCGGAGCAGCTGGGCCCGTGAGTCACAATTACTGAGCCTGCGCGTCTGGAGCCTGTGCTCTGCAACAAGAGAGGCCGCGATAGTGAGAGGCCCGCGCACCGCGATGAAGAGTGGCCCCCGCTTGCCACAACTAGAAGAAAGCCCTCGTACAGAAACGAAGACCCAACACAGCCATAAATAAATAAATTAATTTTAAAAAAAAAAAAAAAAAAAAGAAAGCTGGAATAGCAATACTCATATCAGATAAAATAGACTTTAAAATAAAGAATGTTACAAGAGACAAGGAAGGACACTACATAATGATCAAGGGATCAACCCAAGAAGAAGATATGACAATTATAATTATATATGCACCCAACATAGGAGCACCTCAATACATAAGGCAACTGATAACAGCTATGAAAGAGGAAATCGACAGTAACACAATAATAGTGGGGGACTTTAACACCTCACGTACACCAATGGACAGATCATCCAAAATGAAAATAAATAAGGAAACAGAAGCTTTAAATGACACAATAGACCAGATAGATTTAATTGATATTTTTAGGACGTTCCATCCAGAAAGAGCAGATTACACTTTCTTCTCAAGTGCACATGGAACATTCTCCAGGATAGATCACATCTTGGGTCACAAATCAAGCCACAGTAAATTTAAGAAAATTGAAATCATATCAAGCATCTTTTCTGACCACAACGCTATGAGATTAGAAATGAATTACAGGGAAAAAAACGTAAAAAACACAAACACATGGAGGCTAAACAATACGTTACTAAATAACCAAGAGATAACTGAAGAAATCAAATAGGAAATCAAAAAATGCCTAGAGACAAATGACAATGAAAACATGACAATCCAAAACCTGTGGGATGCAGCAAAAGCAGTTCTAAGAGGGAAGCTTATAGCTATACAAGCCTACCTCAAGAAACAAGAAAAATCTCAAATAAACAATCTAACCTTACACCTAAAGGAACTAGAGAAAGAAGAACAAACAAAACCCAAAGTTAGCAGAAGGAAAGAAATCATAAAGATCAGAGCAGAAATAAATGAAATAGAAACAAAGAAAACAACAGCAAAGATCAATAATACTAAAAGCTGGTTCTTTGAGAAGATAAACAAAATTGATAAACCATTAGCCAGACTCATCAAGAAAAAAGAGGGAGAGGACTCAAATCAATAAAATTAGAAATGAAAAAGGAGAAGTTACAACAGACACCACAGAAATACAAAGCATCCTAAGAGACTACTACAAGCAACTCTATGCCAATAAAATGGACAACCTGGAAGAAATGGACAAATTCTTAGAAAGGTATAACCTTCCAACACTGAACCAGGAAGAAACAGAAAATATGAACAGGCCAATCACAAGTAATGAAATTGAAACTGTGCTTAAAATTCTCCCAACAAACAGAAGTCCAGGACCTGATGGCTTCACAGGTGAATTCTATCAAACATTTAGAGAAGAGCTAACACCCATCCTTCTCAAACTCTTCCAAAAAATTGCAGAGGAAGGAATACTCCCAAACTCATTCTATGAGGCCACCATCACCCTGATACCAAAACCCAACAAAGATACTACAAAAAAAGAAAATTACAGACCAATATCACTGATTAATTTAGACGCAAAAATTCTCAACAAAATACTAGCAAACAGAATCCAACAACACATTAAAAGGATCATACACCATGATCAAGTGGGATTTATCCCAGGGATGCAAGGATTCTTCAATATACGTAGATCAATCAATGTGATAAACCATATTAACAAAATGAAGAATAAAAACCATACAATCACCTCAATAGATGCAGAAAAAGCTTTTGACAAAATTCAACACCCATTTATGATAAAAACTCTCCAGAAAGTGGGCATAGAGGGAAACTACCTCAACATAATAAAGGCCATATACGACAAACCCACAGCAAACATCATTCTCAATGGTGAAAAACGGAAAGCATTTCCTCTAAGATCAGGAACAAGACAACGATGTCCACTCTCACCACTATTCAACATAGTTTTGGAAGTCCTAGCCATGGCAATCAGAGAAGAAAAAGAAATAAAAGGAGTACAAATTGGAAAAGAAGAAGTAAAACTGTCACTGTTTGCAGATGACATGATACTATACATAGAGAATCCTAAAGATGCCATCAGAAAACTACTACAGCTAATCAATGAATTTGGTAAAGTTGCAGGATAGAAAATTAGTGCACAGAAATCTCTTGCATTCCTATACATTAATGATGAAAAATCTGAAAGAGAGATTAAGGAAACACTCCCATTTACTACTGAAACAAAAAGAATAAAATACCTAGGAATAAACCTACCTAGGGAAACAAAAGACCTGTATGCAGAAAACTATAAGACACTGGTGAAAGAAATTAAAGATGATACCAACAGATGGAAAGATATACCATGTTCTTGGATTGGAAGAATCAATATTGTGAAAATGACTATACAACACAAAGCAATCTACAGATTCAATGCAATCCCTATCAAATTATCAATGGCATATTTTATGGAACTAGAACAAAAAAATCTTAAAATTTGTTTGGAGACACAAAAGACACCGAATAGCCAAAGCAGTCTTGAGGGGAAAAAAAAGAGCTGGAGGAACCAGACTCCCTGACTTCAGACTATACTACAAAGCTACAGTAATCAAGAGAGTATGGTACTGGCACAAAAACAGAAACATGGATCAATGGAACAAGATAGAAAGCCCAGAGATAAACCCACACACCTATGGTCAACTAATCTATGACAAAGGAGGCAAGGATATACAATGGAGAAAAGACAGTCTCCTCAATAAGTGGTGCTGGGAAAACTGGACAGCTACATATAAAAGAATGAAATTAGAACACTCCCTAACACCATACACAAAAATAAACTCAAAATGGATTAAAGACCTAAATGTAAGGCCAGACACGTTAAAACTCTTAGAGGAAAACATAAGAAGAACACGCTTTGACATAAATCACAACAAGATCTTTTTTGATCCACCTCCTAGAGTAATAGAAATAAAAACAAAAATAAACAAATGGGACCTAATGAAACTTCAAAGCTTTTGCACAGCAAAGGAAACCATAAACAGGACGAAAAGACAACCCTCAGAATGGGAGAAAATATTTGCAAATGAATCAACGGACAAAGGATTAATCTCCAAAATATATAAACAGCTCATGCAGCTCCACATTAAAAAAGCAAACAACCCAATCCAAAAATGGGCAGAAGACCTAAATAGTCATTTCTCCAAAGAAGACATACAGACGGCCAAGAAGCACATGAAAAGCTGCTCAACATCACTAATTATTAGAGAAATGCAAATCAAAACTACAATGAGGTATCACCTCACACCAGTTAGAATGGGCATCATCAGAAAATCTACAAACAGCAAATGCTGGAGAGGGTGTGGAGAAAAGGGAACCCTCTTGCACTGTTGGTGGGAATGTAAATGGATACAGCCACTATGGAGAACAGTATGGAGGTTCCTTAAAAAACTAAAAATAGAATTACCATATGACCCAGCAATCCCACTACTGGGCATATACCCAGAGAAAACCATAATTCAAAAAGACACATGCGCCCCAATGTTCATTGCAGCACTATTTACAATAGCCAGGTCATGGAAGCAACCTAAATGCCCATGGACAGACGAATGGATAAAGAAGATGTGGTACATATATACAATGGAATATTACTCAGCCATAAAAAGGAATGAAACTGGGTCATTTGTAGAGACGTGGATGGATCTAGAGACTGTCATACAGAGTGAAGTAAGTCAGAAAGAGAAAAACAAATGTCGTATATTAACGCATATATGTGGAACCTAGAAAAATGGTACAGATGAACTGTTTTGCAGGGCAGAAATTGAGACACAGATGTAGAGAACAAACATATGGACACCAAGGGGGGAAAGCGGCGGGGGTGGAGGGGTGTGGTGGTGTGATGAATTGGGTGATTGGGATTGATATGTATACACTGATGTTTATAAAATTGATGACTAATAAGGACCTGCTGTATAAAAAAATAAATAAAATAAAATTCAAAAAAATTTTTAAAAAATGATACAAGTGAACTTATTTACAAAACAAACAGACTCACAGACATAGAAAACAAATTTATGGTGACCAAAGGGGAAAGCTGGCGGGGTGTGGGGATAAATTAGGAGTTTGGGATTAGCAGATACACACTACTGTATATAAAACAGATAAACAACAAGGACCTACTGTATAGCACAGGGAACAGTATTCAATATCTTGTGATAACCTATAATGAAAAGAATCTGAAAAAAGAATATATACATATAGAACTGAATCATTTTGCTGTACACCTGAAACCAGCCCAACCTTGTAAATCAACTCTACTCCAATAAAAAATAAAGAGGTTGGGCTTCCCTGGTGGCGCAGTGGTTGAGAATCTGCCTGCCAATGCAGGGGACACGGGTTCGATCCCTGGTCTGGGAAGATCCCACATGCCGCGGAGCAACTAGGCCCGTGAGCCACAACTATTGAGCCTGCGTGTCTGGAGCCTGTGCTCCGCAACAAGAGAGGCCGCGATAGTGAGAGGCCCGCGCACCGCGATGAAGAGTGGGCCCCGCTTGCCGCAACTAGAGAAAGCCCTTGCACAGAAACGAAGACCCAACACAGCCAAAAATAAATAAATTAATTAATTAAATAAAAAGGAATTCCTTAAAAAAAATAAATAAAAATAAATAAATAAATAAAGAGGCACAGCTCTGTGACAGAAAAGGAACAGGGAGGAAAGGAAGGGCTGACGTGATGGAAGGGATAAGGTGAGACATTTCCCTGTCACCCTGGGTTCCAAATGATCTGTGAGGACTTTCTGGTTTGAAATCAAAGGATTTCTTTGCCAGTGAACAACCAGAAGAGTCAGATTGTGTAGAAGTTCTCAGAAAAACTAATACACTCCAAGGCAAATAATTGACTGAATCTAGGAAAAGATGCAATTTAGGGAGAAGCCCAGGGGACACGGGTTACTGCAAAGCTGAACCAAGCCCAGAAGCTTGAATTTTTTACCAAAATGTAGAAGGTAGCAAAATAGAGTCCCAAACAGAGTTCTTCAGCTGCTGTGAATCTATGCATGACTTCATTTTCATTCCTTTAATTCCACCAGGAGCTACAATTTCTAAATTTTCCTTTAGGAAAAAAATCATTTAGCTCAGAAATAATGCCTTCTATATAAAACTGTAGACGTTTCAGGGTTTATTTCTTTAATTTTTTTTTTTTTTTTTTTTTTGCCTTCCAAGAAAATCAAGATAAAAGGTGTCTTTCATCTTAATAAAGCCAAGCATAGGAAGTTTCTTTCCGAACACCAAAGTAGACCACAAATTCACTCCATAAAAATTGACCAAGTACTGAACCAGCCAAATAGAGGAGCAGACAGAAGAGGCTCTGCCCTCCATGGGCTTCCACACCTGAAGCAGTGGGAGAAAGTCAAGGCCACCCCTACTGGGCTCTGTGTCCAGACCAGTTTTCATGGAAGACATGCAACATCCCTGGGGTCACAAAAGTTGAAGGGAATTAAAGGAGCAGAGAAACGAGAAGTAGGCAGGGGAACAGCACAAAGAAGGAGGTAGAAGCTGGACTAGTGTGTCAAATGCACTAGTGTAAAACAAAAAGAAATATATACATTAGTCTCTGCCCTCGGTTCCTGACACAGAACTTCTAAAACCCTTGTAAATAGGGGCTCTAGGAGAATCTTTTGTTCTAACATTTAGCCTTTGACCCCAGTTTCTGATGCAGAGCTCCTAAAACCCTTGTAATTTCCTAAGGGATGAGAGCATCTTTTGTTCTATTGAGGTGACTCTGGGTGGGCTCCTACGTGGCTCTCGGATGGGGGTTGATCACCAGAAAGGCCAAACCATGACTGGAAGCTTGCAATTTTTCAGCACCACACCTTCCATCCTCCAGAGAGGGGAGAGCGTCTGGAAATGGAGTTAACAATCAATCATGCCTTCATGATGACGCCCCATAAAAATCCCAATAGTACAGGTTCTAGGAGCTTCCGGGCTAGTGAATACATCCGTGTGCTTGGAGGGTGATGCACCCCATCTCCATGGAGACAGAAGCTCCTGAACTGGGGACCCTCCCAGACCTCACCTATTATATCTCTTCATCTGGCTGTTCATCTGTATCCTTTATTATATAATAAACTAGTAAACATAGGTGATTGTTTCCCTGAGTTCTGTGAGCTGTTTTAGCAAATGATCAAATCCAAGGAGGGGTTTTGGGAACGCTGATGTGTAGCCAGTGGCTCAGAAATGCAGGTAAAGACCTGGGTATTGTGACAGGTTTGAAGTGGGGACAGTCTTGTGCGACCAAGCCCTTCCCTGGTAGGATCTGAAGCTGACTCCAGGTAGACAATGTCAGATTTGAAGTGAATTAAAGGACACCCAGCTGGTGTCATGCACAATTGCCTGGTGTGGGAAAACCCTCACGCATTTGGTGACCAGAAGTGTCAGAAGGAAAAATACACGGAATGTGTTTTTCATCTCCAATGAGTGATAAGCCTAAATGGGGATATGCGGCCAGATTAGAGGGGTCAATGAAAAACAAATTTTAAGTTTATCCTGTGGCTAATGAGGAGCATATATAGGTTGTTGAGCTGAAAATGAATAATAATAGTAATTATAACTAAAAGAGCTAACATTTATGACTCTATTCCAGGCACTGTACCAAGCATTTTACATGTACGGGCTCATTTACTCTTCACAAAACCCTATGACGTAGGCACTATTATTATCTCCATTTTACTGGTGAGGAAACTGAGCCACAGAGAGGTTAAGTAACTTGCCCGAGGTCACACAACTTGTAAGTGGCACAGAGAGGTTGAGACAGAACGCAGCCTTGCCCTGGAGGCTGTGATAGGTGAGGGCTCTGCCTTCACACCACACCCTTTTCTCACAAACAGCTAGTCTGAGAATGAAGCTGAAAGGTGAGAGGTTGGCAGGGGGAAGGGGGATGGTGAGGGTGCTAGGGACACAGAGATGAGGGGGGCACTGTCCCGCCCTCAGGAGAGAAACCTAGTGAAAAGGGCACAGCACATGCAGGGCAGGCTGGGTCGTGTTGGGAGGAGGGCTGAGACACCCCGGGAGTTGGGAAAGGGTCCCAGAGGAGGCAGGTGACACCCAAGGGATGGCATGGAGGGTGAGTGGAGTCTGCCAGGTGACCTGCAGGACAAAGACACTGAAAGAGGTGCCCAGGTCCTCACCTGGACCCAGAGACACCCACCAAGACCCTGTGACAAGGTCCAGACAGGCTCTTCCCCTGTGCTGTTGTCTCATCTCAGCAGAGGCTTTGGGCACCTGTCCCCCAGTGACAGAGGGCCACTGATGTCCAGTGTTGGACATTAGCACCCTGAACTCAAGTGTTTGTTTCCCACTTTAAAAGCAGCTGAGGTCTTGTGTGGGCAAAATTGAATGGCTAAGCTTTAGAGAAATGAATGAGGCACCTTCTCTTGGGACCAGCCCAGCACTCTGTGGGTTTGCAGGTGAGAATCCACCTGCTGATTTCTTTTTAATTTTTTTTATAATTTTTTATTTATTTTTGGCTGTGTTGGGTCTTCGTTGCTGCACGTGGGCTTTCTCTAGTTGTGGCGAGCGGGGGCTACTCTTCGCTGCGGTGCACAGGCTTCTCATTGTGGTGGCTTCTCTTGTTGCAGAGCACGGGCTGTAGGCGTGTGGGCTTCAGAAGTTGTGGCACACGGGCTCAGTAGTTGTGGCTCGCGGCCTCTAGAGCTCAGGCTCAGTAGTTGTGGCACACAGGCTTAGTTGTTCCGTGGCATGTGGGATCTTCCCGGACCAGGGCTCGAACCAGTGTCCCCTGCATTGGCAGACAGATTCTTAACGACTGCACCAGCAGGGAAGTCCCCACCTGCTGATTGGAGGGACCTCACCTGAGACTTTGCCTGTGACGTGTGGATTTTCTCAGGAGATTGACACCAACTCTAAAAACAAGGTCTCCCTCCCAGCTCTCCAGGAAGAGACAGGATGGGAAGGCAAATTCTCTCACACATTTGCAGGGATTCCCAGGAGGACACCTCATTTGAGCCATTGTCACCTTCCTGGGGTGATTTCCCAGAGACGCACCAGCATCAAGGCACCAGACCTGGGCCCCTGTCCAGTCTCTGCCACTCTGTCTCTGCAGGACCCTGGCGAGGTGTTGACACTCTGAGCCTCAGGAGTTCACTCTGTGAAAGGGGAGAGTAATGCCCACCGGGAAGGACACTCATGAGGACCACGGGTTACAGAAGAAGAATACGTCCCCATAGCTTCAAGCACAGTGCCAGCCTGACTCAGATGCCCAGTAATTGGGATTTGTTGCTACAATTGCAATGATAATCCATGCGATTGCCATCATTCCATTCAGCCGTGTCTTGATGAGACCTGCATCTTTTAAGGCAGAGCAGTTCCAAATTTTTCCCAAATTCCTAGACTCTCTTTGAGAATCTGGAGAAATGACAGACCCTAGCGAAAAGCACACACACACAAGAGCTGGTACAGGATTTCAATGCAGACCAGAAGCCCCTCATCCAACCTCCATGCCCTGCCCTGCTGGAGTCCAGGGGCTCCAAGATCAAAGACCCTGCATTCAGGAGAATTTGCCCATCTATGAGCTCTTTAATTTTACACTGAGATGAGGGTAAGGGGGCCTCTTTGCAGTTTTTCCCAGGGCAGTCTTGGGAGGCCCGTCACCATCGCTGCCATGAAAGGCTTACAGAGGTCTCCTGGCCTAGAAAGGCCCAGTATTGGGCCACAGAGCAACCAAAGAGCCCCTGGAATTGGCATGCTCACCAAGCAGTGAGCTCAGCCTAAGAAAGTAGCAGCACCTGTTCCACACGCGAGCTTGCATTTTTCAAACTTGATGCTGCTGTGGCAATGAACAAATGCAATATACAAAGAGCTTCTGAAAGCACAAGCACTAGCCTGTGGAGGTACCAGAAATAGCTCGACATTTAGGGAGACCCTCAAACTTGACAAGGTCAGAAATCCCTGCTATGGTCCAGCTGCCCTTCCCCAGCCCCCAGCGCAGCATCAGCATCTGTGACAGAGGGTTGCCTAGGCAATGCCCGAGCATTGGGCCTCCTGTGGTGACTAATATAATTAAAGTGGAAACCTTTTAGAGCATGGTTTAAATGGAAGAGAATCATGCCCCTTTTATTTAGCTCCTGCAAATAAATCCCATTTCCAGGGTCCCCGGGTCACAGATTCTCCTCACAGCCACTTTGCCAGTTCTCTAATACCCAAAGAGAAAGGTTGTGGTTAGGTTGGTTTGTTTGTCTTTGTTACTTTTTTCTTTCATCTTGCTCTCTTAAAGTTATAGAAACTAACGTTAGAAAGAGTAAATAGTTTTGCCTGATTTTCAAATGTGGGAAGCCTATGTTTCAATTTGCTCCAAAAGAGCTACTCAATCAAAACATCAGGTTTACACTGTCTTCAACTTACTATACTGTAGCCAATGAAATATGAAGAAATTTAATAATAGTAACAAGCAGAGATGCCTTAGGACAAGAGAGTTGAATAAATGAATCGTTTTTGGAAACCTTATCCATCACCTCTGTGTTCCTCCTCTGATTCCAAGCCTGTGCTTCTTCCATCCCCTCTCCCCAGCTCTTGCTGAATCTTCCAAGGCCATTTGTCTTGAAATAAAGGTGAACAAATCTATCACTTCCTTTTCTCCGTTGTTTCTTTCTTAGTAAATGATCGATCACCTGCATTACCTGCAATTCAGGAAGCTCCCATCAGGGGGCGATACTCCATTTTTGCAGACTCAGCAATAATATTTGTATGAATCAGGGCCAAAACACCAAATTTATTCTATAGGCCTCTAAGTGGTGAGATTATGGAGTAAATCTTTCTCTGCATCTTTATACATTTCTTCTACTTTCAAAAGAGACTATATTTCTTTAATAATCAGAAAAGAAATAAGTTTAAAATATTTTAAATTTATTACAATGTAATAGTATTAGTCAAATAACAAAGACAGAAGAATAGATGCTGGGATATTACCTTTTATTACCATTCAATATAAAAGTTTATGTTCCATGGTGTACATGATGAATTCAGGGAATCTGGATGCAACCATGATCTATAGCTTGTCCATCCCATTAAGTGGCTATGTATTATCTGAACAGTCCTCCTTGTCACTCCTGCATTTGGCATGTCAGTCTGGCTCAGAAGACACCAAATGCTGCTGCTGCAAAGAATCTGGAGACCCTGCAAAGAAACAGAAACTCCAGTGACTGGTCTCTCCTTTGGTCTTAAGATATTCTTTCAACCTGGCACTACAACCTGGCAATACATTCTTTCAAGCATGTATACAACAAAATTTAGAGAAAGGAAAAGGGAGCAACTGAGGTGTTTTTCTTGCCTGTATCTTCTCAACTCTAAATCAGATTTACCATTGGGACTTTCCACTTTCACATCAGAATTGCCAGTATACACAAATGTAAAAGAGTAATGCCTCCGGCAGTAGTGGTTGTAATGAAATGTTGTATGGAAATATTATGTTAGCTTTTAATTTCCCCATGAAAAAACACAAATTATTTTTTGGAGTTTATTGTTAATTCAGCAATCCCACTATTAGAAATATATTCTATGGAAATAAACAAGCTATAAAGATGCATGTCAGGAATACTTATTGCAAAGCTGTTCAAAATAACAAAACAATAAAAACAAATTAAATTCCTACCATTTAAGAGCTTGGGTATTTAAATAATGATATCTCCATACTTTGAAATACTCTAAGGTCATTAAAAGGAATGAGAGTTTATATGTTGGCATGGAAAGGTGTCCACTGATTGGTGTTGCAGGGGAGTAGGGGGAGAAACAGATAATCCTGTGGAAAGAGACCAGCTAACTGGACTTCTCTTCTGGTTGGCTGAAGCTCCAAAGCTGAGAACAAAAGGTGGTACATATACACCCATTCTAAAGAGAATCCCTAGACACATCCATGCAGGACTAGTTAAAAGACAGCAAAACCAGTCCAGTAACCAATACTCCATCCCGCTTATAACTGAGAAGATGAGTCATTCAAAGAGAGCTCATTGAACATAAGGTAGGATTCGAGAACTGGTCTCCTCCCTTCCTCTGCTGTGGAGGGGAAGGTGTGCCCCCGCTCAAGACAGGAAGAGGAGAACTCTTTGGAGAGACTGAAGGTGCTTGCAAGAAGGAGGGCTGGCAGTTTGCTCTCCAGCTAGAAGCTGAGTTGCAGAAACGAAATCCCATCTTAGTGACTGTGGTAAACTAGATTTCTATTGAGCAAATATTCCTTCCAATCAACCGTCTCCATGGGGGTGTTCTTTCCTACCCCACTGATTTTGGACTTGGTCATGTGACTTGTTTTGACCCCATGGTGAGCAGAGTACACCTACCTCCTCACCTCTGGATTTGCATTCAGTCATGGAACTTGTTCTGACCAACGAGATATTAGCAGACATGGTAATTAGCAGAGATTTGAAGTATGCATGGTTTGTTCTCTTGTACTGCTGTCATCTCCCGGGTTTAGCTTCCCCAGGGAAGCTGCTCCCCCTTTAGTTTTGGCCCTGAAGGAACACACATGAACCAAACCTGAGCCCAACCAGGAGCAAGGAGCCAAGACCACCTAGAACCATCACTTGAAGCTGAGCTGCCAGACAAGGAAAACTTGTATCAGTTGAACTGAAGTCCCACTATTGTGAGAATAAATGCTTATTGCTACATGTTGCTGAGTTTGGTGGTGGCTTGTTACATAGCATTACTGCACCACTAGCTAACTGATGCACCTTGAAAATTTACTCTGGGATTTGTGATACATGAGCCTAGAGACTCATGCCTGGAAATATGAGGGCAGAGCCTGACAATAGCTGCCCATAATGTCAGAACAAGGAGAGATGGGACAGAGTTGGTGGCTGCACTGCCACCGTTTGGTGGGGCAAGGATGTATGAGATTCCCATGTGTCCAGTGGACACAGGAGTTAGTGGGCTTGAGGCAGTCTGATGGAATCTTATTCAAAAGCAGTGACTGCCAGGTGGAGTAAGATGCTATGGGTGTACCTTTGGGGGAAAAAGTAGTGGGAGCAGGAGCCAGCAGCAGGGCCATGGAAGGACATCAAGGAAGCATGACAAGGTCACTGTACCCTCCTTTCCCGCTGTAGATCCCTCAGTTTGGCTCATTCTAACCTGGAAGAAGAGAAGTGAGACGTGAGATTAAGGTTTTTATTTAGATCTGACTAGACCTTTTAACACCTGAAAACAGGGTTCTTGTGACCAAGAAGTGACCAGAAAGCTATAAAATCTTCTAGAGGTAACATTATGGAGAGAGAAAGATGTGAGAGAACATATTGGAGACAGTAACGGGGCTTTAAACCACTCGATAAAATGGTTACACCATTATATAAACTATATAATTTATAAATTATAATATATATATAATTATTAAATATTATATATGAAGCATGTCAAGATATTTATATTTTTATTTCTATCTTGAGAAAACAAATGGGCAAGGATGGGTCTGAGCGAGGCTGGGGTCTCCGGCTGTGGGAACAGACTGCTGCCTTCTCTCCTCGTTTCCCTTGGCTTCAAGTACGGCTCAAGCTCAGCAAATTTCCCTTCAAATGTTCAGCCTGTGGCAATGAGATACTTTCATAGCTTTTTATTTACCATCCCCCCCCAAGAATGATCTTGCTTTTACAGGGTGTTACCAAGAAACAAAGGCAACAAAACACATTTTAATTGTTCAAGCAATTTGCTCTTCTTCTTTCGGATAATAGAGAAATCAGAAGATTGTAGGGCAGAGAACTGGACCCTGGAGTCAAAAGGTGGGGGATTATGTCTGGTCAGTGGCCCAGACTCCCCAGGTGACCTTGAGCTAGGCCCTCAGTCTCTCTGAGCTTCATTTTCCTCTCATGTAGATCCTCTGCAAAATATGCTCCAAGCATCCTATGTGCCAGGATGTCTTTTGTTGTGGAAAAACCCTGGACAAGGCTGATAATCAGAAGATGTGTGTTCTAGCCCTTTTTGCTGCACCAAGGAGCACTGTTACCCGAGCAAAGGAGTTGGCGTCATTTAGCATCAGTTTCCTTACCTTTAAAAGAAGAAAATAAGTCACGCCTTAGCTATCTCCAGGTTTTACTGTGGTTTTCATGTTGTGGTCGTCTAGTTCTGCATAACATACCACCACAAAACATAGTGGCTAAAAACAACCATCTGTTTTGCTCATGATTATATGGGTCACGCATCTGAGGAAGGAGCCAGCTGGGTGGTTCATCTTAGCCCTACGTGGCATCAGCTGGGGCCTCTGGGGCTGGAGAATCCAGTTCCACGAAGCTTCTTCACTCACATATCTGGCACTATAGTACCTCTTAATATATCTTTTCCCTCTCTCGTTCTCTCTCTCTCTCTCTTTCTCTCTCCACATGGTATCTCATCTCAGAGCTTAAACACAGCAGACAAGATGCAGTCATTTAAGAGCTACTCCCAGAACAGGCAAAGCACAAAGTCCACTGGATTGATTCTATCAGTCAAAGTACTCGAAGTCCTCAAAGTCCAGCCTAGAATCAAGGATTGGGAAATCAATCTCATCTCTTGACGGAGGAAGGGCAAGGTCACATTGCAGAAGAGCAAATGGGATGGTAGATATTGAAAAATAGAATCTGTCACATATAGTTTTTGTTGTTATTCTGGGCAAAAATTATGATCAATGCAGAAAGTCTTTGAAAAATTAAATGTCCATGCATCTATCAAGGGCCATTACGATCCTCATTTCAATTTTCCATTTTTAATCTACTTTGGTTAGTGTGACTTTGAGGTAAGCAATGGGTCCATCCCAAATCCAGCTACAGCAGTCTCCAAAGCATGATCTGTCCCTTAGATCAATTAGAGACCTAGGGTAATTCCTTCAGCAGGGGGACAGACAGACTTGATGCATCAGTCATGACATACCAGATCATGATCTAGTAGCCAACAACTCCAAAATCAATGGCTTAAGAAAAGTGTAACTCTCTCTCTCACTGCATGCCTATCACTTGCCCGCTGGGCTGTGCCGCTCTGAGACTCAGGCTGACAGAACATGCGTCATCTGCAGCTTGGCCAGCCCTGCAGCAGAGGGAGGGAGCATGGCTTCCACCCAGAAGTGAGACATGTCACCTGCACTCACATTCTACCAGCCAACGCAAGCCACATGGCCACACCTGACCTCAAAGGGGCAGGTGTGTGCAGCTTTGACCTTGCCATGCCCCAGAAAGAGGAAAATCAGAGAACCGCATTCCTAATGACCACATTTGGGTTGGCCTTTCCCAGGATGCTGCTCAAGCATGCTTTCAGAGCCCCTTCTCAGTGCACCTGTATGAAGATGCAGAGAGAAAATGCACGCGGTTATGCTATATTCTCCTGTTCTGATATGCTGCATTTTTTTTGCTAAGCTTTACTTTGCTATTTCTTGTAAGATATTTCCCAGGGGAGCGACAGTGGTTGAAATCCTGACCTTGCCTGGAGATTCACGGAGAACAAAATGTTCCCGGGCGGGGCGCAGGGGTCGTGGGGAGTTCACAGTAGTATCCATCTGCCATTTCCATAGAACACATGGAGATGCCACATGCGACCCACATAAGCGAGTCTCCACCCAGAGGGTCATGTCGTTGACCTAGAATGTGGTGTGTTAACCAAAGTCAGTTCAGCAGAATGCAGAGAGCAGAGCAATTGGAATCACGTTACCTGGGTTCAAAACCACCACATTTTAGGATGTAACTGTGAACAACGGACTTAACTTCTTTGAGCCTCAGTTTCCTCAGCTGCAAAATGACAGTAATACCAGTACTTACCTTTTGGAGCTGTTGTGAGAATCACACAAGAGAATATGGATAGAACACTTAGACAAGTGCCTGGAATTTTTAAACTGCTATTCTTGCTATTGGTGGTGGTTATTTGGCCCAGCTCTGCAAGCCTGTAACTGGTGTTGAACCCTGTGCATTGATGGTCACACTCATATAGCCAGGACCTTGGTGCTCATGCAGGATGGCATAGCCAGTAAGTGCTGTAAGGATGAAATGAAAAAAAAAGATATGAAAAGCGGTGTTCCCTTACATTTAATTATTATGGAATGAAATAGTTTTCTACCTGGAACAAGGAGATAGTTATGCTTCTTACCCCAAAATGTCTCCCCTACCAACCTTCCACAATGCCTGATATTTTATTTTTAGAAATACATTCCTTTGGCTTAATCATTGCTTTGTGTAAGTGTCTTATAAACACTGATTGAGTAAATGAGGAACAGAGGGAAATGGTTTAACAGGAGTAGCCAAGGCATTTCTAACATGTGTTTTGGTGAAAAGGAAGCAGGAGAGAAAGAATGAGAGAGAGAGAGAGAGACCTCATTTTCATCCCTGAATCCAGTCAAACCTGGTGCGATGAATTTAAAATATGTCTACAAATTATTTGGCACTCCTCCCTTCAACAGGTGGAGCTTAATTGGGGAATTGTGGGTGGGCTGGATTTGGTGAGTGGCTTCTAATATATATAATGTGATAGAAATTACAAGGTGAGACTTTTGAAGGTAGGTCTTAAAGGCATTGTGGCTTCCATCTTCTTTTCTTTTGAATCTCTTGATCTGGGAGAAGCCAGCTGCCATGTCAGAGGATGTTCAAGCAGCCCTAGAGAAAGACCCAGGTGAGGAGCCCAGGTCTCCTGCCAACAGCCAGAGAGCTCTTGCCCACAGCCATGTGAGTGGACCTTTCAGCCCTAGTCGAGCCTTTGGATGCCCCAGCCAATATCTTGTCTGCAATCCCATAGGAGACCTGGAACCAGGACCACCCACCTAAGCCACTACCAAAATCCTGACCCTCAGAAACTGCAAGATAATAAATGTTTGTTGCTTCAAGTCACTAAGCGTTGCAAATGTGTTTCTCAGCATTAGGTAACTAATACATGAAGCATCTCTAAGTCCATGCTTGGATATCCCATATTTTTTCTGTAGTTGAGTTGGGTTTCTATCTTTTTTTTTTTTTTTTAATTTATTTTTGGCTGTGTTGGGTCTTTGTTTCTGTGCACAGGCTTCCTCTAGTTGCGGCGAGCAGGGGCCACTCTTCATCGCGGTGCGCGGGCCTCTCATTGCCGTGGCCTCTCTCGCTGTGGAGCACAGGCTCTAGACGCGCAGGCTCAGTAGTTGTGGCTCACGGGCCCAGCTGCTCCGCGGCATGTAGGATCCTCCCAGACCAGGGCTCGAACCCGTGTCCCCTGCATTGGCAGGCAGACTCCCAACCACTGCGCCACCAGGGAAGCCCTGGGTTTCTATCTTTACATCTGAAATTTTCGTTGTTAGAATATCCCCTTTCCTTTGCTCGCCCAACTTCTTCACCCAGCTAAGCCGTCTTTCAGCTTCGTACTGGCTATCACCTCTGGGAAACCTTATCTGTCCCCCTCCAAAGACCCCACCCCTCCTTCCCTGAGTCTCCCGTGCTTCTTTCCACTCAGTGCAGCCGTTGTCCTTTTTTGTGGGTCTCCCCAAGCAGACTCTGGGCTCCTGAGGGCAGGGACCATGTCTTTTTAACCACTGACCGCTACCTCCGCATTACCAAGAAGAGTTTTTACACGTCACGACCCTCAGGCAATCCAGGAGACATGGTCGGCGCCCCACTCAGAGTCCTTTGCCGCCAGGTAGGGGGCACTACTAGTGCCAGGCTGCCCAGGTGTTAGGGAAGTGAATAAAATAGTCTTGTTCAGGCTTCAGAGGCAATAATAAGCCTTTGACTGAACAGAGACCCTGAAAAGAGTTTCATGCCAAACTGCCGACCAGCAGAAGCCACGAAAGTCGGTCTTGAGAACCAGCAAAGGGAGTAAATTGCAAAGCTTCCCAGGCCCTGGGAATCTGGCCAGTTCCTGGGGATCAGAGAACATTCTGAGACTTACGATTAGAAATACAAGCATTTAACATAATAGCCAGAGCTGCACATTTGCACGTAAGCTGATGATCATCAGCTTGTGGCTTGGTGATAAAAGCAGGACTCCTTGGGATGACACTCTGAAGTCTCACCCGTGGGGTGGATGCATTGCCCGGGACCTTCCCAACTGGGACTCCAGATTGCTGTTCCAGGGACTTCCCAGCGTTGCTTGGATCTGGATGAAGTTCTCCCAAATTGGTGATGTATGCACTTCTATCTCCTTATATATTGCTTGTTCTCCCAAACTGGTGATGCAAATTCTCCCAGGTTGATGATATTGCTTGTTCTTTCAATTTGGTGATGAACGTTCTCTCAAACTAGTAACATGCATAGAGATGTAAGTGCTCCCAAATTGATGATGTATGTGTATGTGTATCTATATAGATAGATAGATAGATAGATAGATAGATAGATAGATAGATAGATTGCTTGTCCTTATACTGTAACCTACTAATAATATAATAAATTTCCTTATTTCTTGCTTATTGAAGTGTGGAGTGTTATTTTGCCAGTGAATCCTCTGAACCTGAAGCTGAAAGCAGGTCCTTCAGCAAAACATCAGGACTGCCCAGGTCTTAGCACTGAAGATCCTGCAACCTGGGAACCTTTCACTCCTGGGCAAAGCGAGGTTACCCTACACAGACCCTGGTCCTCTTGCGTGAAATGAGTCACTGTAGGTCAACCTACAGCATCAGTTATACCAGCTCCTGCTACAAGAGCTGGCACATGTGACCGTCCCCAGAGAATGGCCTTAGGATGACAGGAGCTGTCTCACCCAGGGACACTGGGAGGTGGCACCACCACCCCCAGGGGGCAGTGACCAGCTGACACAAGGGTTCAAGATCTCAGCCTCCTTGTCTCATGTGGGGCAACTCTGTGGCGCTACTTATGCTCCAGAGCCCCCTCAGTGGTTCAGGCCAAGGCGAGACTACACCTGAGACCACATCCTTGTTCAGCCCTTTCCCCGGGCTACCTGCTTCCCCCACTTCCTGCTGTGATTCTCCTGAGCGCATCCCTCACGACATCACACAGGCCCAAACCCCTGCATCAGGCTCTGCTTCAGGGGAACCCACACTGAGGTGGTAAAGAGTTGCTGACTGACTGAATGAATGAATGAAGGGAATCTTAACACTTAACATCTCTGAGCCTCAATTTCCTGACCATAAACAGAGATAATAATACTCCCCTTACAGGGTTGTTATGACAATTAAAGGAAGTGGTGCCTGGACCATGCTGCCCCCATCTGGTGTTGTTCTGTAGCAACTCTCATCTCCCCTCCCCATGTGAAAGCCCCCTGCATGGGCAGTGCCACCTCTGCCCCTGGATGAGCCAGGCCCTTCCTTCTGCCCACAGTGACCGACAGCTTTCCTGAGTCTGACCCAGCCCATAGGTCTGACTGTGGAGAATGAGCTTGTCCGGAATTGAAAGGAGGCACCGTCTCTGCAGAAATCTAGGCAGGTAGACAGGAATTGACTGGCAGGCCATCTGATAATAGGCTTAGGTAGAAAGCTGTTTGGACTGAAGCACATCTTATTAGTTTCCTGAAGATAAAGCAGGCATGCTGAGAGCCCACCAGCAGGGAAATGTAAGTTCCTATGTTGAGGAGAAGAGGTGCCCAGACATTTCCCACTTTAAACCTCTCTAAGTTCATTGCCTCTGTTGATGAAGAGGCCCAGGATGGGCTCGGGATCCTGGGGACAGCAGCAGGTGGCATGGGAAGGCAGTGGACAGAGCCTCGGCATGGCCAGGCGGCAGTACTTCCCCCACTCGGCACCTGCCTGTGCACGGGCCCCCGGTCCGCCCTGCTGGGAAATTCAGGGCTCCGGGGAGAAAGACCGCTCATGCTCAGGTTGGAAGTTTAGCAGAGGGAAGACCCTTGACCTGGCTCTGGAACCACAGGCTTCTGAGGGGATGGACAGCAGGCCTTGGTTATGACCCTTTAGGGGAAATTGCCCCTCCTCCACCACCCAAACGTGTGTGGTATGTCTCTGGTGCCAAAGGGCAGCTCTTGGAATGGGGAAAGAAGTACCCCCTTAAGAATGCTCCAGGTCTCAGCTTAAAGAGACACGACTTCAGAATCAGGCAGAAATGGACACAAAGCCTGACACCACTCTCATTGGCTCCAAGACCTTGGGTGAAATCATATCTCCACGTCTCTGAGCCTCTCTTTATCCATCTGTAAAACGGGTGTGATCACCTCTGCTTCACAGGACTCTGGGGAAGATGAGCTAACACCACAGCTGTAAAGCGCTGGGCTCACTACAGGCACTCATGATGCAGAAACTGTGGCCTCTCTCAGCATGAGAACTGAGCCAGGGCACTCAGACCACGTTCTGGACCCCAAGCTGAATCCCCAGGGTGTCCTCTCTGCCCATCCCCTTCCTTCACCCATGTGGCCAAAGCTTCAGGCTATGCTGGACCCTAAGCCCAGTAAAACTCAGGTAAGATGGACCTTGCATTCTAGAAAGGGAATTCCAGATAGCTTCATAGTTAACTGCAAGACATAAATCAGCCATGATGGAATTTGCACACAATAATAAATCTGGATGGTTCCCCTTGTCTATTACTGCTTAACAAACCAGTGCAAAACATAGAGCTTCAAACAAAACAAAACCAAGTTTATTTACTTATTTATTTGTTCATTCTTTTGGTTCGACGAGTTGACTAACTGGCCCTCCCTTGGGGTCTCCATGCAGTGGCTGTGGTTGGAGCCACCTGAAGCCTTGACCAAGATGGTCCAAGTTGGCTCACTCACACAGCTGGCATTTCATGTTGGTGATCACCTAGGAGTTCAGCCGGGGCTGTCGACCAGAGCAACTACCCATGCCCGCTTCGTATAATCACGCCAGCTGGGTTCTGAGAAGCCACACCCCAAGAGCAAGGCTTCTAGGAGACCCAGGGGAAGCAGCAAAGCTGCTAGGAATCTAGCCTGGGAAATCACACAGTATCACTCCCACTGCCTTCTGCAGGCCAAGAGCTAGTCCCAAGCCAGCCAGAGGCAAGACATGAACATCAGGAAGTCCGGCTTACTGGGTGCCATCTTTGGAGACCAGTAACCACAGAAATAAATGCTAATTAAGGATGGGAAGAGGAAGGTCAGTGTTTATCAAGTGCCTGCTCTGTGCCGGGCCTTTCAAAACTATCCCCCTATGGGGTCCTTACAACAATGCCAGGTAGGTGTTCTTGCCCCCATTTTTAAGAAAAGGCAGCTGAGGTTCAGAGAGATTATGTGTTTACCCAAGGTCATAAAACCACAGAGTGGCCAGGCCAGAGCTTGAAATCGGGACTGTGTGCTTCCGAGCCTGTGGCCCTCTTCAGATCAGCCTGGGCTGCGGGGCTTCCCCAGGCAACCATTTCCCGGCCGCTGAGGATGTCACATGCTGTTAATTCCCTTCTCCTTTCCACTTGGACAAGCCGCCCTTTCACTGGAAAGGGAAATGACCTCCAGCTCCATCCAGGAAGGCCCCGGCTCCTTGCTCTGACCACGGACACAGTGAGGTCCACCCATGCCTGAGGCCCGGCCCGCCTGTCCCTTCACTGCTGCGTTAGCTCAGACCCTGGGGTTTGCCAGAAGCAGAGGCAGCCTTGTTCTGGGTCCTTCTTTCCTCCCCAGCTTCCCTCCTCCCCCTGCCGCTCTGAGCCCCCGTTTCTCCGTGAGCCTCCCAGCCTGCTGTGCCGACTGGCTGTGCTAAGGTTCCCTGACTTTTATAGACATGAGCTAGAGCTGGGTCATTAAGCCTGAATCTTTTGAAATCCCAGAGATTCATGGTCCAATCTAACGCCTGCAGTGGGTGAGGGGTAAGGTACATGTGATCTGGCACCACAGATTGGGGGCTTATAACTAGCAGTTTGAGGCCAGCCCGGGAGGACAGGACTAACTCCAAGGGGCTCCAGAAGCTGAAGGCCAGGACATGCCGTAGGTCTTGGGCAAGTCCTCCCGTGTAACCGGGTGCGAATCAGAGCCCGCAGGGATGCAAGATGAAAAGCGAAGACCCCTGCTTCCAAGATCTTTAAGAGTTTAGCCCTCCCGGCACATAAATACCTGTTGATCGACACACAAAAGAATGAATGAATAACTAATAAGGACCTACTGTACAGCACAGGGAACTCTTCTCAATACTCTGTAATGACCTATATGGGAAAAGAATCTGAAAAAGAGTGGATATATGTATATATATAACTGATTCACTTTGCTGTACAGCAGAAACTAACACAACATTTTAAATCAACGATACTCTAATAAAATTTTTTTTAAAAAAAGAATGAACGAGTGAATAAACTGTAGGTAGCACGACAGCAGATTTTATAGGCGTATATGCACCCCCAAAAGACAGTAGAGTAGGAAAAAACTAATCTATTCATCTCGACTGAGCACCTATTTTATGCCTCTACCACCAGAAAGATCTTACCCACTTAACCATCTGGAGTGGAGAAAAGACGGTGTGGCCTTAAGCTGACCAGGCTCTGCCCAGGGACCATAGAGAGAGAGAAAGAGAGAGGGATCCCACTGTCCTTGGACACAGGATGTAACAGGGGAAGCATGCCTGCAGGCCTAAGGCATGGTGGCCCTGTCCCTAGTAACTTGGCCCCATCTGACCCAGGTGCTGTCATCACATTCACAGAGGAAATCAAAGCAGGATGGACAGCAGGTTTGATATGTCCCTGCTCAGCTCCTCCCTAATAAAAAAAAAAGGCTGAAATGTGAGATTAAGGCCAGAACTTTCCCCACCCCTTCTGCACGGAAGTGACAGCCAAACCAGGAAGTACCACAATGCCAGGGACTGTTCACAAAGACAGCCCTCCTCAGATGGAGACCACGGGGCAAGTGCCCAGCTGGATGGCCGCCTGCAGGTGTGACGTCATCAGCATCCTCAAGCAGTGTCCCTCTCCTTGGGTTTGAACCCCTGTCTCCAGCGCCCATGGAAAGGCCCCATGGAGAGAAAAGGATGCACATCCTCCTGTGGGCTTATTTACAATCCTGGTTCCAGGAATCACTCTGTTTTTCCCAAATTAGGGTACTGATGCCCTTGCCTCTTGCCCTGGGGGCGGAAGGGGCCTGGGGAAGTAAAATCGCCTCTTCCCTCTTTCTCCCAGGAGCACAGACCATCTTCCTAACTATGGCTGCACATGTGCTCATATTATCCCTATTTCAGCTGTTCTAGCTCTATTTCCTTATCTGTTTGATGAGGGGTTAAGCTCAATAAAGCCTCCTCCCAAGTCTTAAATCCATGATTTTTATGTCAGAGTGATTGGAGTGAAGTGAGAATGGATTCACCCATAGAGAATTACCTATAATTTCTTCATTAGTGTTATTCTCTGCTGCTTTTGATCCCAGGAGTAATTATGCTTTCACTGGCACTGTTGCAATCCCTGTTCTACCACTGCATCACCTTGGGCAAGTTACTTAAAGCTCTGAGGCTCTGTCTCCTCCTATGAAAGTGGGGTTGACATTAGCTGACTCACAATGTCATCACAAAGATCAAATGAGATCATGTCTGCAAAGCATAGAGCTCGGAAAGTACTCAGGAGATGCTCAGCCAATGTTAATCCATTTCTGGCTCCTCCAATATTCCCTGCTCGGAAAGAAATCCCCACAGGAACATCCCGTCCTTACTAGCCCCAGCCCTTTTGCTATGGAAGTAAAGGTTCTTCTGTTCGTCCATGTCCTTCCCAAACAGGTGGTGGTAGCCCCAGCCGGCTCATACCAGTTTGCAAGCGGGTTCACACCACCAACACCATCTCCTCCCAGCTCCATGTTCAGGGACCTCATATTGGCTGTCTGAAATCAGCCACAGTAGGAGTGTTTACACTATAGCAATGAGCATAGTTATACATCAAAGCTCCCATCCTGGAGCCTGTTTATCTGCTCACCCTGCAGGCAGGCTACACTTCTCCATCATCCTACTTACCCAGGCCCACCCAGGGCCCACGGGCAGGGGGCTGGACATTGTGGGGAACTTTGGACCTACGGCACAGCTTCCCTCCATACTACACAGAGTTTTCCCAACAGGGGCCATGGGGCCATCACTGATTCTCCAACAAGAGGAAAAGCCAGCAAAAAGAACACGTACCCAGAGGCCGGCCAACATTTTATCAAATCAGATGAACCCAACTGAAAAGCAAATGCTGGGAATTCCCTGGTAGTCCAGTGGTTAGGACTCGGCGCTTTCATTGCCATGGCCCAAGTTCAATCCCTGGTCGGGGAATTAAGATCCAGCAAGCCGCATGGTGTGGCCAAAAAAAAGAAAAAGAAAAAGAAAAGCAAATGCCAAAAAACTTTTGGCCAGGACAGGGTGACCGGGACTGTTTCTGAAATAAAACCACTTCGTTGTTTAAATGTGTAAAGCTGACAGATTCGGGGCTTCCCTGGTGGCGCAGTGGTTAAGAATCCGCCTGCCAATGCAGGGGACACGAGTTCGAGCCCTGGTCCGGGAGGATCCCACCTGCCGCCGAGCAACTAAGCCCGTGCGCCACTACTACTGAGTCCGTGTGCCACAACTACTGAGCCCACGTGCCACAACTACTGAGGCCCGTACGCCTAGAGCCCGGGCTCCGCAACAAGAGAAGCCACTGCAGTGAGAAGCCCGCGCACTGCAACAAAGACCCAACGCAACCAAAAATAAAAATAAAAATAAATAAATTTATGAAAAAAAAAAAAAAAGCTGACAGATTCTTTTCTCTCCCTGAACAGAAAAGAAAATTTTCTAAAGAAAACTTTAAAACAGATAGCTAATCTGTAAGGAAAAGAAAAATAAAATGAAGGGCCACAGACTGTTCATCATAATAATACCTACACTTGTACGGCCCTCACGGCTCACCAGGCCCTGTTTTAAACACTTTACAAATGTTAACTCATTAAGTCCTCATGATAATCCTATGAGCTATACACTAGCATTAGCCTCATTTTATAGAGGAAGGGACTGAGGCAAAGAGAAAAACTGTGTGATGTCAGGATCTACAACCTTTGACAAGGTCCCTGACAGGAGTTTGCTGAAGCACGTGGAGGTGGGGTGAGAAGGGGGCCCTGGCAAGTTCACACCCTCCCCAATTGTTCCTTCTCTCTGACCATCTTCTCTGCCTGGACCACCCATCCCCCTCTTCCATCTGACAGCCCTGCTCCCCTTTACTTTACATTCTCACCCGCTGTGGCATAAGGAGGTTTGCTTTTCCCTACTTGGCCTTCTTTTCTTTCCAGCTACCCCGCTCCTGGAGAAGACATTAATATCATGGCAGCTAGGAAATGCCATTGATCCTAGGAAAAGAGACTTGTCTTGTGGGGCTCCCTGGAAGAGTCTGGAAGCTCTAAGTTCCCCGCCCAGTTGCGCAAGACTCAAAGTTCTCAGGCAGGACCTCCAGGAGAGTGTGACCCTAAAGGAGACAGCAAAAAGAAAGGGAAGACTGAGGGCAGGGAGCCCCTGAGCATCCACCACGAGGCACCTGTGAGACCATCGGTGACCCTGTGAGAACAGTTTGCATCCGTGCCCCAAAATCTGAGTGCAGGCTTCATCAGCAAAGACAAAGACTCCTAGACATGGTGGTTAAGAGGTAACAAATTCAACCAGCACAGTGGGCTGTAAAGTGAAATGTGAAAATCAGGAGTATATTCGTGTGTGATTTATGTAAAAAGGAAAAAAATTATGGAGAACCAAGGAATAAAAAAGAACGTAAAACTTTAATGTCACCCATCGATTTTTACATGAAGAGGGAAATTAATCTAAAAGTATAAGAAAATGGAAAAGTCAATATTCAATGATCATGACGAAAAGCTATATTTTAAATACTGAGCCATAAGTCAATATAAATAGAAATGAATACCCTCATTTAGGCTTTTACTTGATGACTAGGCTATTTTCATGAAATTAGGAGTGTCACTTAAGAGTCAAATTTTGGAACAATTATATATCAAAACTGTACTGGGACTATTCTATAAAGAAAATATATCTGTGACTCCTTTTCACCGTTTTTTTTTTTTTTTTTTCACTCTAACAAACACAATATTCTTTCATTTGAAAAGAATTAAGTCTCTCTTTAATCTTGCCCAAGTTCCCAGGGAAATTGGTGATGTCCCAGACCCATTTTCTCATTTACACACAACTGGTACCATACTCTACATAGTATCCTGTGACTCACCATCTTAGAAAACCTCCCTGCCAATATACACAGACGTATTTGCTATTACACTGCATTCCATAATATCATATAATCATTCCCTATTGAAGAATGTTAGACGGTTTCCAATTTTCTGCGAGCACAAACTATTGCAATGAAACTTGGATGTGTTCATGCTCGTTTAAGTATTGCTGGAGGATAGACTCCTAAAAATGGAATTGTTAGGTCAAAGCTGTGACAGGGTAGATATGGACAAATTTCTTTCCAGTCATGAAGTAGCAACAAGTCTCATACTAACAATGAACTTGAAGTATTGAGTTTATACAATAATTTGAGGAGAAATGCCATCTTTAAAATATCATCTCCTCCAATCTAGTAACATGGTATGTCTGTCTGTTTTCTCGAATCTTCTCCCCCATAACCTCTTGCTGTATAATCTAAGCATTCACACTTCTGAACCTGTTAGCGGTTCTGATGGCTTCTCAATTGCCTTGACTTGAGTTTTATATTAAAACTACCATGTGTGGTTTGTGACCACCTAGAGGGGTGGGATAGGGAGGGTGGGAGGGAGATGCAAGAGGGAAGAGATATGGGAACATATGTATATGTATAACTGATTCACTTTGTTATGAAGCAGAAACTAACACACCATTGTAAAGCAATTACACTCCAATAAAGATGTTAAAAAAAATGAAGTGAGTAGTATTAACAGAAATAAATTTGAAAATTAAAAAAAAAAAACCTACCATGTGATGTCATCTTTTCTTGTATGATTGTATCAACAATTTATCTTTACACAGCCTTCAGTAACCCCTCACTCTGCTTCCCCCAAATGTACACAGTACTTAGCACGTGGACAGGAATTACCCGTGTACCAGCATCTTCCCACTTGCAAGCAAGCTTCTTATCAGCACCATTTCAAGTATGTATAATGTGCCAGAGACTGGGCTAAGCAGTGTACCTTCACTGCATCATTTAATTTTGATATCCTACCTCTGGAGACGTTATTATTATTTCCATCATGCCAGTGTGGGAACTGAGGCTCAGAGAAGTGGTGTGGGGTCCACAGCTAACGGTTGAGGAGCTGAGATTTTAACCCCCATCAATTGTCACAAGCCAGCACCACCCCTCAGCTATGGTACATCCTTAAGGACAGGAACTCATGTTGTATTCATCTCCTCATCCTTTCTTCTAGCACAGGGTATGACGCATCCCGGATCCTTGCCCAATGTCACTCCTTGATATGTCAGTTAGCTCAGAAAGGTTCTAAATAGTTTGTTGAGCTTGGACAGATCCCATCCGGTCTCTACTTGCAGTCTCCAATGCATGGAAGATGCTTTTAATAACAAGACAGAAGTGAGGTTTCAACACCAACACAAAAGGACATTCTAGTAGGAGGAAATGTCACATGTCTTGAGCCTCATTTCACACCCTCTTTGCCTGCCCTTTTACTGCCCCCATTACGGCAGCCACCAGCTGCAAACACCTGCCTCCCCAGCTGTGTGTTTCCCTCTCCTGCCAGATGCCCCGCCCCTGCCTGTGAACCACACGTGGCCACGTGGTCAGGCCCTCGGCAACGAGAACCAGGTGAGATGGGCGAAGGCTGTTGACACGGCCAACAATGACCCCCTCTCCCACCCCGCATGGGGTTCAGCCCCAGGCGTATCCTGGACCCTCCACCCAGGGCCCCAGAAGGCTTGAGCCCACTGTCCACAGCAGTAACCAGCTGGATGACTCGCCCTTGGACTGGCTTTCCCACCTTCTCTGTTTCACTTCTCTGAGTTCCCCACTCCTGTTCCCTGGAATCACCTGCCAAAATAAGCTACCTGCACACAAACCCTTATCTTGGGCTCTGCTTTCTGAGGCTCCTAGTTCAAGTTAACAGAGGACGTGATACCCACACTAGCTCACATGGGTGCCACACACACACACTCAACTCACTCACACCCCATTGGTCACGTGTGCACGTGTACACTTCACACGCCAGTTTGGATCCTTCACGGTTTTTTATCTGCATAAAGGAACTCAACTGTAGTCAAGGAAAATGAAGCATTTGTCCTTTTCAGCCTCATCAGAGCCTGATTTTAGATGCCATTATTTCTTATGCTACAGCAGATTACATCACTAAACATCCGAGTCTACTTCAATGTCAGCAGAGCCCATGCAACGCTCATTTAAGAACAATCCTTTTTTTCTTTCTTGATCTGTGCCCATGGGAGGGAGGAGAGCTAAAGGCCAAGGAACTAGTCATGGGTTTGGTAACTGACAAAGTAGGAAGGAACATATCTTACTAGCAGGAAGGAGCACTCAACTAGCAGGGCCAGAGATATAGTCAGGAATTTCTCTGAGCCTCAGTTTCCCCACCTATAAAATGATAGGTTTTTTTTTTTTTTTTACCAAAAGCCTAGAATTCAGATTGTTTTTACTAATTCACAATCACTTCCCCAGTTACTCAGAACGTTGATACCTCATGTATCTGTGAGGAGAAGGATGAGGCATTTAAGATGAATGGACCAGGCACTGACCTCACCATGACTCCACTGCAGCCCTTAGTTCATTTCATGTTCACAGCAGGCTGCACACTTAGCCCCATTTTCTGCCACTGGAATTCAAGAGTTCAGGTAATGCTCTCAAAGTCAATCAGATGAGAGATGGTGGCACCAGCCTTGAACTGGTGTCTCTGAGCCTAAACCCTTGTGGCCCCCAGCCCCAGCCCCACTCCACTTCACTGCTAAGGGTGCTGGGAAACAATATGGTGCACAGGTAGTGTCCAAAGATTCCCATGGGTCTCATCTCACCTCCCAAAGTGGAAGCCCCTTAAGGGCCAGGATCCCAAGGGTGAAAATTCCCACCTTAGCCCATGTATTAATTTCCTGGGGTGTTGTAACAAGATGGCACAAACTTGGTGGCTTAAAGCCACACACGTGTATTCTCTTACAATTCTGGAGGTCAGAAATCCAAAACAATTTCACTACCAAAACTCAGGTGTTGGCAGGGCCATGTAACCCCCAGAGACTCTAAGGAGGACCCCTGCTCTTGTCTTTTCCAACCTCTACAGCTGCATTCCTTGGCTCATGGCCTCTTCCTCCATCTTCAAAGCCAGTATCTTCTCTCTCTGACTCTGACCTGCCTCCCTCTGCTTCTATCATGTGGCCTTCTCCGCTTTGACTATAGCCAAGTCTCCCCTCCCTTCCTCTTCTAAGGAAACTTGTGATTACATATAGGGGCCACCCAGATAATCCAGGATTATCTCCCCATGTTAAGATCCTAAACTTAATCATATCTGCAAAACCCCTTTTTCCGTATAAGGTGACCTTCACAGATTCCAGGGATTAGGGCTGGATATCTTTGGGAACTTTCTGAAGTCAAACAAAGCCAACCAAGGTAGAAGCCACTCTAGAAAAGTAACCCAGAAAACGAATAGTCCAGCCAAGCCAGCCACATGCACACAATTTTGACCTGCATAAGGAGGCAAACCCACAGTGCACCATGAAATCAGCAAGTGCAAAGACATCCCTGATACCCCAGCCTGCCTTGACCCACCTGCCCGTTCTCCCCAGGTGCTCAGTCCTCTCCTCCTTTCCTCCATAGCAATGGACTCTCCAGGGAAAAGGGTATCAGAAATTTACTCTGCCACGACTTGCAGCCTCAGTCTAGTTTTTAATAGTAGGATGAAAGGCCTTATCCTCTGCGGAAAGAATTTCCAGCATCAGAGACCAACTGGGGGATCCCTTCTGCTCATGCAGGCAGCAGTGAGGCTCTTTCAGCTTTTTTTTCCAACAAGGAAATAGTGTTAAGCTAGAGACTTCTTTCTGCCAGAAAATGCATTTGCATTGCAGGCATCTTCAGCAGACTGAAGATTCTACTGAAGACTTGTCTTCCCTCCTCCATCTCGCATTGCTAGCAACACCTGTTCTTCTTGCTTAACAAACCGTTGTATCTAGAACTCCTGCTGCAGGAGTGGCAGCCTTGGGGAACCAGGGTACCAAGAACGGGTGAAAAGCAGTGTCCTAAAGACGCTTTGGTCCAGATCCAAAAGCGGGATTCTCCCCTGCCTTACAGAGGCCATGTCAGTAACCTTCTGCCTGCCTGTTGTCCTCATCCCTGGCCATGAAAACACAAGGGAACCAAAGCTGTCCCCGGCCTCCTGTCACTTCCAGGCACCCACCCTCTTCCCAAGTGGCTCTCAACTCATCCCTTGCCAGGTGTGATAGATCACTGAGGATGTTGAGAGACTGAAAAACATTTCAAACTCAAAGGAAATAAGAACTAATGGTGACATCATTTGGGGCACCATAACAGGCTAGAGAGGGAGATATTTGGGGGCAGAGAAGTGTCAGGTGACCCTTAAATCATACCAGTGGGCAATGATACACCTTCTTTGCACACATTCTACTGGGCAAATACATTATACTTTGGGCCTTGTCTGGCTCTCACTGAAGGACAATTTGAGGGATTCACTTCAATCAAGGTCCCCAAGATGCACCGCTCTGGCCTCCACCATGCCACTCCTCCAGCTGTTATGCTCTCCGTGCCCCTGAGGCCCTTCAAGAGTCAGATCTGATTAAGTGTAGCCATGCATGGCCCCAGCATATGAGTCCCTATGAAAGTGGCTTGAGTTTTCCAACCCCACAGTCAAGCCCACAGAGCTTGGCCAGTATTAACTTAGAAACTTGAGTGGGTAACTTAATCTTCCTGAACCTTACTGTTTGTCATGTGGAAATTGGAAATAATGCCTCCTAGATTGTTGGGGAATCTCAGTGAAGTACATACGTAAAAGGCATAGCACAGTGACTGCTACATATCAGGAACTCAATAAATGCACCTCTTCTTAATGTTATTTATAATAGTATTAATACAACATCACACTGCTAGTTTATAGATTATGATTTAAGATCATAATCTATAGCTAGCTATCTGAGAACAAGAGTAATGACCCATAGAACCCTCTCTCTCTTTATGTTTTGCTGTTAAACATCTCCCAGCTCCTTGAATATGGAGCAATGTTTTACTTCACTCTTCTACATCCATAAATATGGACTAGGTGCTTGCTCTGTGCAGGAAACAAACTCCAGGTATGGAGTGTGGTCTCAAGGGAATCACCACCTCAATGTGGAGTCAAGAAACAACCGGTACCTCAACATAATAAAGGCCATATATGACAAACCCACAGCCAACATCGTTCTCAATGGTGAAAAACTGAAACCATTTCCTCTAAGATCAGGAACAAGACAAGGTTGTCCACTCTCACCACTATTATTCAACATAGTTTTGGAAGTTTTAGCCACAGCAATCAGAAAAGAAAAAGAAATAAAAGGAATCCAAATCAGAAAAGAAGAAGTAAAGCTGTCACTGTTTGCAGATGACACAATACTATACATAGAGAATCCTAAAGATGCTACCAGAAAACTACTAGAGCTAATCAATGAATATGGTAAAGTAGCAGGATACAAAATTAATGCACAGAAATCTCTTGCATTCCGATACACTAATGATGAAAAATCTGAAAGAGAAATTAAGGAGACACTCCCATTTACCATTGCAACAAAAAGAATAAAATACATAGGAATAAACCTACCTAAGGAGACGAAAGACCTGTATGCAGAAAACTATAAGACGCTGATGAAAGAAATTAAAGATGATACAAACAGATGGAGAGATATACCATGTTCTTGGATTGGAAGAATCAACACTGTGAAAATGACTATACAACACAAAGCAATCTACAGATTCAATGCAATTCCTAACAAACTACCAATGGCATTTTTCACAGAACCAAAACAAAAAATTTCACAATTTGTATGGAAACACAAAAGGCCCCGAATAGCCAAAGCAATCTTGAGAAAGAAAAACGGAGCTGGAGGAATCAGGCTCCCTGACTTCAGACTATACTACAAAGCTACAGTAATCAAGACAGTATGGGACTTCCCTGGTGGTGCAGTGGTTAAGAATCTGCCTGCCAACGAAGGGGACACTGGTTCGAGCCCTGGTCCGGGAAGATCCCACATGCCACAGAGCAACTAAGCCTGTGTGCCAAAACTACTGAGCCTGCACTCTGGAGTCCATGAGCCACAACTGCTGAGCCCGCGTGCCACAACTACTGAAGCCCGTACACCTTGAGCCGGTGCTCCACAACAAGAGAAGCCACAGCAATGAGAAGCCCTTGCACCACAACGAAGAGTAGCCCTGACTCACCACAACTAGAGAAAGCCTGTGCGCAGCAATGAAGACCCAAGGCAGCCAAAAACAAAAAAAAATAATAAAAAAAAAAGTATGGTACTGGCACAAAAACAGAAATATATATCAATGGAACAGGATAGAGAGCCCAGAGATAAACCCATGCACATATGGTCACCTTATTTTTGATAAAGGAGGCAAGAATATACAGTAGAGAAAAGACAGCCTCTTCAATAAGTGGTGCTGGGAAAACTGGACAGCTACATGTAAAAGAATGAAATTAGAAGACTCCCTAACACCATACACAAAAATAAACTCAAAATGGATTAAAGACCTAAATGTAAGGCCACTTTAAAACTCTTAGAGGAAAACATATGCAGAACACTATGACATAAATCACAGCAAGATCCTTTTTGACCCACCTCCTAGAGAAATGGAAATAAAAACAAAAAGAAACAAATGGGACCTAATGAACCTTAAAAGCTTTTGCACATCAAAGGAAACCATAAACAAGATGAAAGACAGCCATCAGAATGGGAAAATATTTACAAATGAAGCAACTGACAAAGGATAATCTCCAAAATATACAAGCAGCTCATGCAGCTCAATATCAAAAAACCAAATCCGAAAATGAGCAGAAGACCTGAATAGACATTTGTCCAAAGAAGACATACAGATGGCCAACAAACACATGAAAGGATACTCAACATCACTAATTATTTGAGAAATGCAAATCAAAACTACAATGAGATATCACCTCACACCAGTCAGAATGGCCATCATCAAAAAATCTACAAACAATAAATGCTGGAGAGGGTGTGGAGAAAAGGGAACCCTCTTGCACTGTTGGTGGGAATGTAAATTGATACAGCCACTATGGAGAACAGTATGGAGGTTCCTTAAAAAACTAAAAATAGAACTACCATACAACACAGAAATCCCACTACTAGGCATATACCCAGAGAAAACCATAATTCAAAAAGAGTCATGTACCACAATGTTCATTGCATCTCTATTTACAATAGCCAGGACATGGAAGCAACCTAAGTGTCCATAGACAGATGATTGGATAAAGAAGATGTGGTACATATATACAATGGAATATTACTCAGCCATAAAAAGAAAGGAAATTGAGTTATTTGTAGTGAGGTGGTTGGACCTAGAGTCTGTCATACAGAGTGAAGTAAGTCAGAAAGAGGAAAAAAATACCGTATGCTAACACATATATATGGAATCTAAAAAAAAAAAAAAGGTTCTGAAGGACTTAGGGGCAGGACAGGAATAGAGATGCAGATGTAGAGAATGGACTTGAGGACACAGGGAGGGGGAAGGGTAAGCTGGGACAAAGTGAGAGAGTGGCATGGACATATATACACTACCAAACGTAAAATAGATAGCTGGTGGGAAGCAGCCGCATAGCACAGGGAGATCAGCTCGGTGCTTTGTGACCACCTAGAGGGGTGGGATAGGGAGGGTGGGAGGGAGACTCAACAGGGAGGAGATATGGGGATATATGTATACATATAGCTGATTCACTTTGCTATGCAGCAGAAACTAACACACCATTGTAAAGCAATTATACTCCAATAAAGATGTTAAAAAAAAAAAGAAAAAGAAACAACCGGTAAATGAAAAGGTAGATACCAGTCGTATTTCTCAGTGCTCATTAAGTCAGAAGAGCTTCCAGAATTCACAGAAAGTCTTAGTCCTTGGGGCAGGAGGTGCACAAAGAGCCTCTTTGGGAACTGGACCTTGAGGAAAGGGTAGGATGTGAACACGTGGAGAAGAGTAGAGGGGCGTCAACGCCAAGAGCTTGGTGCAAAGGGAAGGAGTGATGGGAATTTAGGTGGGGACCCTTCCCCCATTTGCCCCCAGCTGTCTGTGTGACAGCCACCAAAATGGTGCCCAGGGGCCAGAGGCAGTGAACGCTGCGGTCTGTGGGTCTGCACCTGTGAGAGCAGCTCAGCCTGAAAGCAATCCGAGAGTCTGTACAGGCACTGCTCCTACCGTCTCTGCCCCCGAGGGAAGGAAGCGTCTTGGAATTCACTGAAACAGATCTTCTCAATTCAAATTAGCTACAGTGGTGTTGTTAATCCCCTTGTTATGGGATTAGAATACATCACTGCGTTGAGATTAGAGCCTGACAGAGACGTTGGAGGAATTTGGATTCAACTCAAAGTTCCAAGCCATGTTGTCCTGCCCACAGGCTCTGTGGTCTTTGGCCGGAACAATGGCGCCACCTTGTGGCCACAAGGATCTCTGTTTGGAAGAGTTTCCTTTGGGGCACGTTTTGCATGTGCTGGGGGCAGAAATACAAAGAATAAGTAAGGCAGGCTAACTCCTCCCCAAGGGGCTTGCTGGTGGGCCTCATTAGTCTATCAACTACAGACCCCAGGGACTGCCTTTCTGAAGCCCGGAGTTGACCTTGAAGTGGGTGTGTGCCGAGTGGGACTTCAGGGGCTATGAAATGGCCTTTTGGACCTGCCTACTCTCCCTAATGCCTTAAATCCCTTTCACAGTTGACAAAACCTGTTCCTGCACTTACTCATTCATCAGCATCTATTTACCATTTGCCTCTATGAACTATGCTTAGGGCTGAGACATAGAAATATTTAAGGACCAGCCCCTACCTTCCATTCATGGCCGAAGAGACAAAGACAAGTTTGTTGTTGCAATCGTTTCCTCCTATGCAGACCGTGAAGCTCTCTCCCAGGCTGGCAGAGCCCTGCATCACCTTCTCTCTCACTCCCCCAACCCAACGCTCCCTATGCCCCACTCCCCAGTGCTCCTTGGACACCGTGCTGCCACCTGCCACCGCATTCTTTCCTGGCTGCTCCACCTGCAGGAAATGCCTTCCCTCTCTCCTCAAGGATGGCTGCTTCTGGAGGCTCTGGGCAGGAATTGCTGAGCTAGTGCTGTGCTGTCAGAGAAAAATGACTTCCAACAGCAGAAATTATGGAAGCGGCTGCAAAGGGTGGCTGCAGCTCCAGGTGGATGGACAAGGCTGGACCTGGGAGAACGCAAACAACAGCCCCAGGGGCAGACAGGGGAGCGGGGCAATCCTTGGACAGAAGTGCTAGTTCCACCCAAGGACTATGAAGGGGGCGGGGAAAAGCAAGAGGATTTCCATCCGGCAGCTACTAGGCATAAGAAAATGGAGAACGCTGTGTTTTTCTCTGAAACACAAGGGATGGTAGGAAAGGGGAGAGGGGAGGTCTGCAGATACTGAGAGGCGAGGGGACTCTATGGGGTGAGGAGGGCATGGAAATGTCCCTGGGTGTGGTCACCATATATAATGTAAGAGTGGGAGTGACTCATGTCAAACCTTAGCCTATCTGGATGGCCAGCTAGAAACCATCTTCTACCCACCTCCCAATCCTCAAGGAAGGATTAACATTCCTACGTTTACATTAATGAATACTTTGTGTGAATAGGTTTTACTTAGGCTCAGGGCATTACCTAAGAAAAGAAGTGTGTTTCCACGTCTGGGTTGAGGCTAGGTCACATGGAGAAAGCACCCACAGGCCGAAGAGGCTGGGTGCCAAGGGGACCTGGAAATTCACAACGTCCAGAGGAGGGCCACGAGCTCCCACAAGACATGGAATAGGTCATAAGCCCATCTGAGGTCCTAGTGGCCAGGAAACCTATCTGGTCCACCCAAACATTTCTATATCCTGTCTCATTATGAGTCCATTTTCTTATCCATCGTTTCTCTGTTTTCTCCTTGCTGACAACCTGGTCTCGAGATGTGATGCTGTGTAGATGATGCTGTCAGTGTGTGTAATGAAATAAAGGCTTTAATAGAATAGATAATCGACTAGGACCTACTGTATAGCACAGGGAACTCTACTCAATATTCTGTAATAACCCAAACGGGAAAAGAATATGGAAAAGAATAGACACATGTATATGTATAACTGAATCATTTTGCTGTACACCTGAAACTGACACAACATTGTAAATCAACCATATCCAATATAAAATAAAAATTAAATTTAAGAAAAAAGAAATAAAGGCTTTAGAACCAGAAACATGTGAACGCCCGTCCCAGTCCTCCTTCTTCCTATAGATGCGACCTTCACAAGTTCCCCAACCTCTGTGAGCCTCAACTCCACATCTGTAAGATGGGGCTGTTGGCAGGCTGAGAGATCATGTACAGAAAGAGTGTTTTTGAGGGACAGCAGCTTCATCATGTGGCCGGGAGCCCCAGGTTTGTTGTGGATGTTACATAAGGAAGAGCCAGTCTGGGGAAGGAAAAGGAACCACATTTGCGGGGAGGGGTGGCCCCCCCAAGTCAGCAGCACATGCTCTTGGAATGAGGTGTTAAATGTCTGCAACTTAGGTCTAGCCACAGCTTCACATGGAATCACAACCCCTTTTTCATAAGTAGATATTTATGGGTTTCATTGTCAGAACTTGAATTCCAACATGGCAGGAGTCCCTGAACTTCTTATCCATTTGTGGGGTGACTCTAGGCTCTTGCTATCAATGTAACAGACACCTCTTGGATTATCTTCCTACTATGACTTTTCTAGGAATTGACCCTTCCCCACCCCATCCATAGGGTTGTAGTAGAAGCTCCACGTGATAATAGGTCCTACCCCCTGCTTACCGTGGATGGACAAGGGAAGGGCACTGCATTTGGGAAAGAGATCAGGCTCTCTCTGGATGGCTGTGTGTAACTCGTGAATTTGGGAGCTGGTAGTGGTGACCAGCTCCCACCATGAGAACTGGGGAACAGAGAAAGTCTGGACAACAGCAAGACAGAAGGACAAGGACAGGAAACTGAAGAAGGGACACAGAGTAAAGGCTCCCAGGTTGGAACCAGGTTGGGCCAGCTCTGGTCCTGCTTCCTGGCTTTATCTCTGAGGTTGGATTCAGCAACACACCCAAGATGCTTCCAACCACGTCCTTCTTCTCTTGAAGTAGATGGAGTTGAGTTTCCCGAGCTGACATCCAGACCAAGGTTTCATCTGGGGGAGAAGAAAGACATTGATGTTGAATGCATGTCTCCCCAGATGATGAACAAAGAGCCCCCAAGCTTGGCAATTTGGGCAAACCTCCTCCAGGATGGTCCCCCTTCGGGGACTGATGCTTTCCGTGGGTGATAATTCCACGCAGGCACAGCAGTAACATTTTACTATTTAATGGGCTGCTTGTAGAGATTTCCCTCCACAATGAGAACATTTCCCTATTTCAGGAGCAAAATGAAAAAGGAGTCATTCATTCCACATGAAAACAGGGACTTCACAAAATGGAAACACTGTCAATCAGGCTGAATCACAAGCTGTGATTAAAGCCTCCAGATTTTTTCCCATTAGTATGAGTATGTTTGAATTTTAGCCCAACTCTGAGCCTGTATTATAGAACATCTGATGCGTTCTGCTTTGAACCTGATGCCAAAGAGGTCAGAAAAATAGAATATTTATTGCCTAAGTTCAAGCAAATTTGGGTCTTCTATTCAAGAAGCAATCACGGCATCTCATGTACAACCTGAACTCAGAACTAGGTCTGCCTAATCAGGGAAACAAAGATAGAGCTGGAGTCTGCTGTCATTGTCCTGCTGGTGTGTTAAGTACCGTACGTGGAAGGGAAGCTGGACACCTCTGGGAAAGGCAACTTTCTCTCCCCAGCCCACTGCTGCTGTGGCCCATGATGGATGCATTGGTTGCTTCACTCCAAACAGGGACAGAGTCCCCTGGACTGGGGGCTGGGAATAGAAGTGAGACATGGTCCCTGCCCTCAGGGAATTCTCCAGCTCAGGAAGGATGACCCTCAAGTAAAGAGACAATTCACTTTAACCAAGAGGCTGTGGGCACTTAGAGGAGAGGCCTGGAGTGGGAGGGGCTGGAAGAAAAGGAGTGGGAGGGGCTGGAGTGGGAGGGGCTGGAAGAAAAGGCTCCGAGGATGAGCAGGGTCAGACCCCAGAAGATGGGGAAGGTCTTGCAGGCATGAACAGTGCACAGGTGTGAGCCTGGCACCCTGCAGGAAGACCGTGTCCTGTGGGCAGCTCTCCACCCACCCCTGCTCACCCAGAGGCATGCGGTGACCTCTGCCCAGCACCCGAGAGGTCCAGGAATGGAGGCGCATTCCAGTCCTGGGAGGTAGGGGTGCCCGGAATGGCAGGTGGGCCTGAAGACAAGAGAAGTAGACAGTAGCACCAAGTTTCCTTAGTGACCTGAGGTGCTTCCAGAGGCAGCTCTGGCCAGCTGAGAGGGCAACTAAGGAAGAGGTTAGCGGGCACTAACCCAGTGCTCAGGTGGGATGAAGGGACTGACCAGGAAAGGCCTCAGCCCACAACCTGCTGGCTTTGACCTCTCTGTGGCAGATGCCATCCCTGACCCCAGTCCGGGCCTCTGCTGAACTTAGAGATGGCCAGATCACCACTGGTCATCTCTAAATGGCCAGTGTTTCTTCCTTGAATCCATTTCTTCTTTTGTACCCCTCGCCAGAATATTGTACCCCTCCTCAGCAGCAACTCCTCTACCTCCAAAATATACCCCACCTCCCATGCCTGTCCCTCCTCACTGCCCACACCCCAGTCCAGGCCACCATCAGCTCTCACACGGACAGCTGTGGCAGAGGGACGCCGTATTCCATTATGAATCAGATCACAACATCCCCTACTCAAGACCCTCCAAAGAATCTTCTTCCCACTTGGAGTAAGTCTGAGCTCTTTTCCATGGCCTGAGAACCTAACTGTTGGGACTCCATCCCAGAACCTCTAGTCTCACCAAAGACCACCCTGTCACGCTTACAAGGCCAAGCCCCATTGCCCCCTTTCTGCACCCACCTTTGCCCTAGCTCTGCCCTCTGCTTGTAATGTGCTTCTTACCTAATGTTACTGCCTCAAGAAGCCAACATGATGCCTAATGTCTTCACACATCACTGTTTCTTTACTGCCTGCTCTCCCATCCCTGCTGTACCAAAGGCCCCATAAGAAGGGAGACTTGTACCTCTGCATTCTTCATGACTGTATTCCTGGAACAAGGTCCATCCCATAAAGGATGCCTGATGTTCATTTGCTGAATAAACAATTCTGTGCATCTGCCAATACCCCTCAGAGCTTTGGGCCCTAAGGAAGTCTGGTACCTGGAACTTGCCAGGGCAGGGCAGGTTGCCATTCTGGGGCCTTCTCTGATGCTAGGGAGGGTTCATGTGCCCCAAGGACTCCTAAGCAATGGGAACAAAGGCCCACTCTCTTGTCTTGGTGGAATCTTTGTGACAGAGCACTCAGACCTCCATCACCATGCTGATCACCCTACTTTATAACAGTGATGTATTAGTCAGGCTCACCAGAGAAACAGAATCAACTCTGTGTGTGTGTGTGTGTGTGTGTGTTGTGGATGGAGGGAGAGAGAGAAAGAGAGACACTTATTGTTAGGAACTGGCTTACATGATTTGGAGGCTGACAAGTCCCGAGATCTACAATCGGCAAGCTGAGACCTGGGAGAGCCAGTGGTGTAGCTGAGTCTGAAGGGCTGAGAACCAGGGGAGTTGATGGTGAAAGTTCCAGTCCAAAAGCCATCAGGTTTGGGGGCAGGGATAAATCAGGAACTTGGGATTAACATACACACACTACTATATATAAAATAGATAACCAGCAAGGACCTACTGTATAGCACAGGGAACTCTGCTCAATACTCTGTAATAACCTATATGGGAAAAGAATCTGAAAAAGAGTGGATATGTATATGTATAACTGATTCACTTTGCTGTACACCTGAGACTAAAACAACATTGTAAATCAATTATACTCCAATAAAATTTTTAAAAATAGACTATTAATCCACCATTTTTAAAAAAGCCATCAGGCTCAATATCTAGGAAGAGCTGATGTCTCAGCTCAAGTCCAAAGGAAGGAAAACAACAATGTCTCATTCAAAGTCAGGCAGGAAGAATTCCCTCTTCCTCACCCTTTTTCTTCCATTTAGACCTTCAACTGAGAGATCACAGACCTAGGACTAGGTCCCAGCTCTCCCAACTCCCCTCCTATTGGCTTCTTTCCACAAGATCATTTTCCCTCTCCAGGATTATGAACTGGTGTCTATAGGGAAGAGCCTGTAAGTGAGCCTATAACAGGCACAACTGAGTGCTGACTTTGCCTTAGAGACCATGGAGGCTCAAAAGAGAAGCCTGGCCACTGAACCTGAGGAATTCATGCTCCAGTGAAGCCATGCTTGTCGCCAACAGAGGAAGAGGCTCTGACTGTGCACCCTTGGCTGGTAACCTACTCCCATCTGGAAAGCCAGAGCTGACAGCTTCAGAGGGGCACCTGGGAGGTGGCCAAGTGGTCCTCCTCAGTCCTCACAGCCAACATGGCGCATTGCATCAAGCCAGGCACATCAACCAACTGCAATTCCAACTCAGCCCCATCTCCCCAAGGACCCAACAGCTGTTACGTCTGCTCCAAGAAGCCACAGATCCTGCCAAGTCAGGAGGACCATGGAATGCCATCTGCATCCAAGAAAACAAAAGTCACATCCACTAACATATATAGAGCACTTCATATATGCAAGAACCAGCTCTTCCGTGTTACATGTGTCCCAGGAGTTGCTGATGTTTTCTGGTTGATTAATTGCTTCGCACAGTTGGGTCGTTTGGTTGTTTTGTCGCTGTTGTTGTTTTCTATTGCGGGTTTTGTTAGCTTGCTGGTTGTTGTCTTACTATTATGGAACACAGTCTTATAAATGTGGTTGTTCTATGGCTATCTGAAGAAAATGTCCAAGACATTCCTACAATAAAATCTTTGAGCATGAAGAAGTTGCTTGCATTGGAAAGACATGACTTTGTTTCTCTAGAAAATGTAACCTTCACCGTACCGATTCCTCTTATGATCTGAAAAGTTCCTTTGTTTCTTGTGATCATTGGGTCTCAGAATTGTCTGCAGCAGAAGACTTCATGGGTGAGGGAGTCCTCTGAATGTCAGCTACTGTTGCCCCCAGTCTTAGGTGACTCCAAGGAAGATAATCAAACTCTTCCCATAGGGTTTTTCCCATCAATCCCACCCAACTCCCATCACTCATCCTTTCAATCAATCATTCACATGTTCATTCAATGTGTATTTTAGCATCTACTGTGTTTGAGGCACTGTGGAGGGCAAAACAGACATGATCCTTGACCCTATATAGTTATAGTTTAGTGGGAATATTAACATTAAACAGATAAGTACATAAAACTTTTCTTTGGAACTGAGGTACCTGCTGGGGAGAGAGAAATACAGCGTGTTTATTCATTCAACCACTAGATATTCACTGAGCACTGAGACAGGCAAAACCCTGCCTTAGGCGCTCACTGGAACTTGTAACAAGACAAAAGCTGGGAAGGAAGAGAAGGTCTCCTGAGGAAATGCTGTTCAAGCTGAGACCTGAAGGACAGGTAGAGTTTGCCAGGCAAGGAGAAAGCAGAAGAGCATGCCCGTCAGAGGAACAGCATGATGGGTCCTGGGGAAGGACGTGTCTGGAAGAATAGGCGGGGAGTCCCATGGACCTGGAGCACAGGGGCTGGTGCAGATGAGGCTGGATCAAGGGGAAGTAGCAGGGCTCCACTGAGAGCTGTCAATTGACCCCAAAGGCAGGGGGAAGCTCCTGAAAGATTTTAAGCTGAGAGGTCGTGTCCTAATCATTAACACTATACCAAATTGTAGTCTCCTCTTTATCAAGGTTCAAGAACAGCTCAAATTTCAGACTGCTGTCCTTCAAAGACACTGGCAGGTAAATTCATATTTGAGATACGAAGCATTCCTCACCTGCGTGCCTTTCTTTTTTAAGATTTTTTTAATTGAAGTATAGTTGATTTGCAATTTCGTGATAGTTTCAGGTGTACAGCAAAGTGATTTAATTATATATATATGTGTGTGTATATATATATATATCTTCTTTTTCAGATCCTTTTGGCTTACAAGTTATTACAAAATATTGAGTATAGTTCCCTATGCTAAGCAGTATGTCCTTGTTGGTTATCTCTTTTATATACAGTAGTGTGTATATATTAGTTCCCAGCCTCCTAATTTATCCCCCCCCTTTCCCCTTCAGTAACCATAAGTTTGCTTTCTATGTCTGCGGATCTATTTTTGTTTTGTAAATAAGCTCATTTGTATCTTTTTTTTTTTTTTTAAGATTCCACATATAAGCGATATCATATGATATTTGTCTTTCTCTCTCTGCGTCCATCCTTTCAACATGCTGTTTCCCCTGTTCTGTTTTTGCTCTTTTCTTCCTCGTAAACCCCTATTCCTACCTCAGAATTCAGCCTGGACATCACCTCATCTGTAAGGCAATCTGACTGCCCCAGGCCTCGACTGCAACTTATACTCACCTCCAGGTAACAATCAGCTCAGGGTGTGGGCCAGGACCAGGCACCAAATTGTCTGTTCCCCGCCCACAGAAAGTGACACGAGGACAGAAGACGAGAGTAAATGTAGAGAAATTTTCAGAGCAATTATCCAGCACAATTTTATGGCTGCTGAATCTAATAATAAAAGAGTGAGGCTTGGATTTTGTATGTCCTTTATTTCATTTGTTTCTAATGATTCATTTGTGTTGTATTTTATAAAAGTATTGATCCACAATGGATTGAAATTTATTAAAAGGGGGAGGGGTGCTTCATCACCGACAGTGTGAGAAGCACTGGCCCAAGGGCCTGATGCCAAAGGCCTTCCCCGCTTTCTTCTGAAGTAGCAAATTCACTACTTCATTCACCCACACAACAACCTTATGGGAAAGCAATTTCTAGCCTGTCTTCTCTTATTAGAAATGAGCTAACGGAAGCTAAGAGAGGGAAAGTAGCAGGCCGCTATCGGTTTCCTATGGCTGCTGTAACAAAGTACCACAAACAGTGGCTTAAAACTACACACATTTGGGGACTTCCCTGGCGGTCCAGTGGTTAAGACTTCACCTTCCAATACAGGGGCTGCGGGTTCAATCCCTGGTCAGGGAGCTAAGATTCCACAGGCCTTGGGGCCAAAAAACCAAAGTATAACACAGAAGCGATACTGGAACAAATTCAATAAAAACTTTTAAAATGGTCCAGACCAAAAAAAACTTAAAAAAAAAAAAAACTACACACATTTATTATTGTATGGTTTGGAGATGAGACAGTCTAAGTGGGTTTCACTGGGCTAAAGTCAAGGTGTCAGCAAGGCCACAACTCCCTCAGAGGCTCTAGGGGGAATCCTTTTCCTTGCCTTTTCCAGCTTCTAACAGCCATCTGCATTCCTTGGCTCACAGCCCCTTCATCCACTTTAAGAGCCAGCATAACATCTTCCAATGTCTTCTCTTTCTCTCTCTCTGTCTCTTTCTGTCTGTCTCTCTCTCTGTCTCTGTCTCTGTCTCTCTCTGTCTCAATCTCTCCATCCCTCCCTCCCTCTCTCTCTCTCTCACTCCCCCCTCACTCCATCATCACATCTCCTCTGACTCTACATCCCTCTTACAAGGATGCCTGTGATTACATTGAGCCCACTCGGAGAATCCAAGATAACCTCCCCATCTCAAGATTCTCACCTTAATCACATCTGCAAAGTGTCTTCTGCCTTGTAAGGTAACACGTTCAAAGGTTCCAGGGATTATTCTGTCTACCACAGTGGCCAAGATCACACAGCTACTAGGGCAAATATTTCCAGGATTCAAACCTTAGTCTCGGCCTCAGAATCCATGTTTATTGCTGTGTCTCATTTTTCCCACTACTCCACTCTACCTTCTAACATATGTGCATATGCTGGTAGAACTACTTTGTTTGAAAGCATCAGGAAATAGCTAGTCGTGATGTGTGGGTGGCAAGAGGACTCATGCAATTGCATCACCCTCAGCCGTGGAGACCTCTGAGTGCAGATAGTCACGGCAAACACACAGGAGCTGCCCCGTTCACGCTCTAATCCAGACAGAGCGTCAGGAATACACCAGCAGCCTGGGCCCAGGAAGACCTGTGATAAGTCACCAGGACTGCACACGCATACGTCTCAGGAAAGATAGGGTTTTCTCCAGCAAGGACAGCCTTGGCAGTGTTGAATTGTTATTCCTGATCAGATAGTTAAATAGATATGATACTTATTAGCAAGAAGAATAACCTGCACAAAGTTTCTCCAAGAAGACATTAAGATAATCCAGTAGCAGCAATCCACTGCCAGGCCAAAGTGATCCTTCGCGGGGAAGTTTTACAAATCAAACACGGACGACTCCAGAATCCCTCAAGAGCTTGTTCTGCGATGTGCTGGTTGATGTGGGTCCTGGTACAATCCACTGCGTGAGGGTTGTTCAATCACAGCGTTTTGCTCACCACATCGATTCCGGCTTGTCCCACCTGAAGCCCCAGGACCATCAGTCCCTGGGACTCCCCTGGCAATCCAGTGGTTAAGGCTCCGTACTTCCACAGCAGGGGACACAGGTTCGGTCCCTGGTCAGTGATCTCAGATCCCACAAGCCGCGTGCAGTGCAGCCAAAAAATTTTAAAACTAAGTAAATTAATTAAAAGACCATCAGTCCCTCCAGGAGGCTGTGATGGATGGTCTCCTAGGGCAGCACCCCGGGAGAGCACAGCAGAATCCACCAGGAGCACAGGCCCGACTGCTCCCTCCTTGCCGGGCTCCTGGGGCCCACTTGGCATTGGGGTGTCCCGGCCTGGGCAGGAGCAGGTGCGTGGCGCTTCCCGTCCATGGAGGTGGCCCAAGGTGCTGAGGGGCCGTTCCAGAGTCCAGAGAAGGCGAGGCCAGAGCCAGGACCCCACCCCAGCAAGCCAGGCAAAGTGCAGGACCAAGACACAAAGGCAGATGGGGCCAAGTCGGGGCCTGGGAGATGAAGGAGAGAAGAGCTGGAGTCATTCCTGGCCATCTAAGAAGCTCTTTACAGAATCCAGAAGCCCCAGGCTCAGGCAGTCCAAGAGCGTTGAAAGGGACCCCGTGGAGCAATGTCAGTGCCGCCCCCTATGCTCCCTTTTGGGACTGTGCTCACCCCTGTCTTAGCACTTGGTGTTGTTGACGTTGATATGTCTTTACCTGTCTGCAGGGCTGCTATTTACTGATGTCCAGCTGTGCACTGGACAAGGGCTCCACACACAAGGAATGCCATCGCAGTCTACACATACACTCACTTGCCTGTGAGCACACAGACCTCCCTGCCATGTGGGTACTGGGACAGCGGCCATGGGTTGGCTCCAACATGAGCCCACATGGGCACAGCCAGGCTTGCCCACACTCCCTGGCTCACCCTCATGTGTGCAGCTGTGCCCTGTTCCAGCTGCGCTTCGGGCCGCTCCTGACATCATTTCACTTGCCTGCCCATTGCTCTCGGGGATGCAGTCTGAGTCTGATCCTGACTCAGCCACCTGCTGGAGGATGGGAGACTGGTGGGCTCTCAGCACGTGCACCTCCGCATGCAGGGGGGGTAGGTGGGCGTGTGTGCCTGCAGCCCCAGTACAGCCCCTGGGGCTCTAGAAAGCTCCCCTAGGCAGAGGCATGACTGATGGGCACCATTGTTCAGGGAACAATTTATAAATGTATTGATTTTTTTTAACTTCAAGAAAAAAGCACTCTTTCTTTCAAAAAAAAAAAAGCACCTTTTAAAATTTTTTATTGCTGTACAGTGGAAACTAACACAACATTGTAAAGTGACTATACTCTAATAAAAAAATTTTTTAATAAAATAAAATTTTTTAGAAATGTATCTATGCTCTAGCTTGTCTCCCTCTCCTTAATTTGTGTGTTCTCTGACAGTTTGGATTAGGCACTACTTTGTGTCCCCAACCAGTCAGGGGGCACAGAAAGAGGGGAAAAGGAAAAATGGAAAAAAGGGAGGGAGGGAGAGAGGGAACAGGGAGAGAGAAATATGTGGATGGATGTATGGATGGGTGGATGGGTGGGTGGGTGGATGGATGGATGGATGGGTGGGTGGATGGATGGATGGATGGATGGATGGATGGATGGGTGGGTGGGTGGATGGGTGGGTGGGTGGATGGATGGGTGGATGGATGGATGGATGGATGGGTGGATGGGTGGATGGATGGTTGGATGGATGGGTGGGTGGATGAATGGATGGATGGATGAGTGGATGGATGGGTGGGTGGATGGATGGATGGATGGGTGGGTGGGTGGGTGGATGGTTGAGTGGGTGGGTGGGTGGATGGTTGAGTGGATGGATGGATGGATGGATGGATGGATGGATGGATGGATGGATTTCCTATACCCATTAGACACTGAGATTCAGCCTGCTCCTCCCTACTCCTTCTGTTTTGACCATTTCTGGCCACCTCACCACTGCCCCCTTTCTCCTGTTTCTCCCACACTTTCTGTGTTATTCCTGAGGCCAACCACATGTTCTAGGCTGAATCACTGCAGGGAACCATGCACTGCCCTTCCACAGATGTGGCCTGAGTCTCTACCCCTTTTCCACCACCCCACCCTGCTGAGGGAGCCCGACGTGGGGCCCAGGCCCCTGGGTGGAGGTCATCCCATGGTGTGTCTGTGCAGCTCTGACCCCAGCACTTATCCCTAGGAAGTAGGTGGGTCTTCCTCTCCCATCTCCCTGAGCAGCAGGACACACCAGGAGGATCTTGCTGTCACCACCTCCCTCCTAGAAGACAGAGCCCCCTCTTGTATTCAGACCAGTCTGTAGATTCAGCTTCTTTTTTCTTTGGGGGGATATGCTTCCCTGACATTCTTAGCGTCCAGTGCTGTTAGGTTCCTTAAGTGGCCTATTCCACAGAACACTGAGCATTTTCAAGGCTCTGGGATGTTGACTCTAAAATGAATCCCCCCATGGGCTTCCCTAATGGGCACCCAATAGGCTGAAGCTGGGGAAGGTGTTTTCTGAGCACCTAATCTGTGCCGGACCTTGTCCTATGCCCCGGGGACAGCAGTGGACAGAGAGATCCCTGTTCTCATGGAATTTCCAGTCCAGACAGAGGGGAGAGACAATAACTGAGTAGATGTTGGCCTGTGCTGCATCACGTGGGATAGATGGCGGTCGGTGCAGGGGGCTTGGAGAGGCTCTTGAGCCCCGGGGTCTCTCTGCAGACATCACTTTAGACTTGAGAGCCGAGTGATGACGAGGAGCCCTGAGTGCAGATAGAGGGGGCAGGTGAGAAGGGAATGGGCTTGGGCAGTGGGGGAACAGAAGGAGGCCAGCGCGCCTGGAGGGCCGTGAGGGAAGAGGAGAAGGGGTAGAGGAGAGCTCCGGAAGGTGGGCAGGCACTTGATCAAATACCTACTCGGACATGTTACTGATACTTACACTAATGACTACCCTGTGTCGAGTGTTTGTTGTGGGCTCAACACTGCATTAAGTCCTTCACCTAAGTTACAGTATTTAATCATCATAACAGCTCCCAAGATGGTGCATATGAACCCATTTACCAGGTACTCCCAAGAATGACATATATTGAGTGTCTATTATGGGCCATGCACTGGGCTGAATGCTTTATGTGCATCATCTCATTGATTCCTTACGACAGCCTTATTTCTCCCATTGCTCAGGTGGGAAAACTGAGACTTGGAGCATTTGAATGACTTGTTCAAGGTCCCACCACCCTGTCAGTTCATGCTGACTACAGGCATATGACCGTCTACACCACGTGGGTTCTCCCCCTGCGTGTCCCTGCCCTCCTGTCTGCTTGCACTTGAGGTCTGCCTTGAGGTCTGTTGGACTTTGGGAAATGAGAGGCATGATTCCCACCGGAGGGATGCGTACTGGGGGTGCGGAAGCATTGGTCCTTCCACCTGAGCTCTTTATGGGGTCCCAGGAAGCCCATGTTGTAGGAGGTGCAGTGTCCTCTCCAGCCGGCAGAAGCTTCAGTCCTCCCCCAAAGTGGGCGTGGCTCACACCCCATCTCCAGAGATTCCGTCCAATCTGCTGCCGCCTTTAAAACCTCCGCCACGCTTGAGGAACCTTCGGCCTCTGAAGCAAAGCACCAGAGCTGCTCCATTTTCATTCTTCTCTGTCACAGCCCAGACCAAGCCCAATCGACTTTAAAGCAATTTGCGTCCCAGAACTTTCCCAGTCTCCCCCACAGTGTTCAGGCCCATAGATCATTCGAAATGCTTTTATAACATAAAAATCCGATCCTTTGTAGCAGGCAATCAGCAGTCTTAAAATAATTACCCATAACTAAAGAGAAACCAAAGTAAGATCAAATGAAATCTGATTAATGGGTGGTAAAGACCAATGTTCTTTAAATAATTCCTTAAAATAAATTTCAATGAAATAATCTCTCCATGAAGATATTTCTTTAGGGGCTTAAGATAAACAGACTTTTTTTTCCAAAGCACCTCATGACTAAATTACATAGCATTTTGGGGAGGTTCTGGTTATTTTTCCTAGGTAGAAAATTTTCTGTGTGCTTCTATTTTCCCTCAAGGCCATCACAGAAAGAGAATAAAATTTCATTTTCCCCCTGCAATTATGTAGCTGTATTATTTTTGTAATAAGCTTATGAAGAACAAGCTCCCTAAACACAATTCTCCAGTTGAAGTTCACAGGGTTGAAATCGAGAGATAAATTCTCTTTGCTTCTTATTGGGCTTTTATTTTTAAGGTCAATGTTGATGGCAATTCAGAAAACTCAATTTCTCCTCAGATGCTCAGGTTTCTAAGACACACCTGGTAGAAATATAGCCAGGGCCAACCTGGTCCATGAGTGAAATGGAAGGTTGGAAGGACCTAATTCTCACCCAGCCCTGACCCCCACCGACCTCATGGCTTGAGCTCTGAAGTCATGTAACATATGGGTTGGGGACCTTAAAAATGGGGCAGACAAGAAGGGATCTTCTATGTCTTGGCTATTGTAAATAGAGCCGCAATGAACATTGTGGTACATGACTCTTTTTGAATTATGGTTTTCTCAGGGTATATGCCCAGTAGTGGGATTGCTGGGTCGTATGGTAGTTCTATTTTTAGTTTTTTAAGGAACCTCCATACTGTTCTCTATAGTGGCTGTATCAATTTACATTCCCACCAACAGTGCAAGAGGGTTCCCTTTTCTCCACACCCTCTCCAGCATTTATTGTTTCTAGATTTTTTGATGATGGCCATTCTGACCAGTGTGAGATGATATCTCATTGTAGTTTTGATTTGCATTTCTCTAATGATTAACGATGTTGAGCATTCTTTCATGTGTTTGTTGGCAATCTGTATATATTCTTTGGAGAGATGTCTATTTAGGTCTTCCGCCCATTTTTGGATTGGGTTGTTTGTTTTTTTGTTATTCCATCAACAGATGAATGGATAAAGAAGATGTGGCATATATATACAATGGAATATTACTCAGCCATGAAAAGAAACAAAATGGAGTTATTTGTAGTGAGGTGGATGGAGTTAGAGTCTGTCATACAGAGTGAAGTAAGTCAGAAAGAGAAAAACAAATACAGTATGCTAACACATATATATGGAATCTAAGGGGAAAAAAAAAAAGGTCATGAAGAACCTAGTGCTAAGACAGGAATAAAGACACAGACCTACTAGAGAATGGACTTGAGGATATGGGGAGGGGGAAGGGTAAGCTGTGACAAAGTGAGAGAGTGGCATGGACATATGTACACTACCAAACGTAAAATAGATAGCTAGTGGGAAGCAGCCGCATAGCACAGGGAGATCAGCTCGGTGCTTTGTGACCACCTAGAGGGGTGGGATAGGGAGGGTGGGAGGGAGGGGGATGCAAGAGGGAAGAGATATGGGAACATATGTATATGTATAACTGATTCACTTTGTTATAAAGCAGAAACTAACACACCATTGTAAAGCAATTATGTTCCAATAAAGATGTTAAAAAAAAAAAAAGAAGGGATCTTGTCCAGCTAATGAGGAGAGCAGGGGGCCAAGGGTGATCAAAGGACCCTTCCAAGATGAGAAGAATGTGATGGTCAGAGTTTGAACAGAATGTACAAAGAGAAGGAGAGGAAAATTGGGACCCAGCTGGAGCAAGTGGCCCTACCACAGAGAAGAGAGCTTTCTCCTGTGAGACCAGAAGGAAGGAGACAAAGTGGGTGGAGGTGGAGGTAGTTTGAGGAAGTAGAGCAAGTTTTGGGAGGGTGCCCTTCTGAGCATCTACTTTCTCAGTTCAGTGGAGGTCAAGTCAACCCCCAATGGTGAAGAGAAACATATTTGCCTATAGGGTTTGAAGAGAGAGAAGAAAGTGTGAATGAGCTTCTGAGAGGAACAGAGGGGAGCACTGTGAGGGAAACACGATCTTTCCATGAAGAGCTGAGCACCTAACTCAGGTCAAGAACCATGAGTTTCTGGTGGCCAGACCAGCAAAATTCTGTAATTGTGCCCAACAGCATTTGGAGAAGGTAGACAGCCAGACTGATCCGTCTGGTGTAGAGGCTGTTTGCTTGTGTGGGTGGTAGTGAAGGACAAGTATAAAGGGGAGGGAAGATCTTGGCAAGAGAAAGATCGAAGTGATGAGCCCAAGGTAGATTGGGAAGGAAGTGACTAAATGAAGGGTGAAAATAGAAAGAAATTAGAATGATCAAGGGGGTAGAAATCTCAATGTGAACACAGAGAAGATGCTGTGGGAGGAACGCAGTGAGAGCGATAGAAAGATTGGGAGGGATGGTCAGAGTAAAACCACAGTTCGGGATGTCAGAGTGGAGGAGACCTGAGTGATAAGGACGGTATGGGCTGTGGGATGGCCATTGGAATCGATGGCTAAAGTGGAGAGGAGATGAAGGCTTCTTGAGGTCTGGAGAGCAAGACTTGGAGGGGCAGAGCATGGAATGGACCATCCATGAGGATTTCAATGTCCCCAAGAATGACAGCAGGACTTCCCATTGATGTTAATTCCAAAATAGATCTTAAATCCACCAGCCTCTCTCATTCTTCATGTCTCCTGGTCCCTACTCCAAGCTACCACCATCTCCTGCTCTTCCAATGGCCTCTTACTTACCCCTCCACTCCCAACACTCCCACCCCCCAAAAATCCATTTCTGCACTTCAGTCCGCTTGATCTTAAAATGCAAATCTAGTTATCTCCTACCACGTTGGTGGTTCCCAAACTGTCCCCACCCCAGTGGTATCCTATGGAGAACTTACATACCTCACATATAAATATGGAATTTCTTGGTTGAAAAGGAATGGGGACTTCAGAGATCTCTGCCCATTTAGCTTCCCCTGCACTTGACCATCTGCATCCTCGTGAGCTTTTATGCTTATTTTTATATTCACTTACATAAAAATAAGAATGATGGCAAATACATTTGACACAAAATAGTAGAGCAGGTACTATCCTATTAAGGGTACCATATGGTGTGGTAGTTACAAATGGAGGTTCCAGATATAGGCGCTGGGTTTGAAATCTGGCTCCTTCACTTACTGTGTGATCCTCCCAAGTTACTTTATCTCTTAGTTCCCCCTTTTACACTATAGTTTTAGATGAGAATAATACCAGTCTTTAATTGTTTGTAAGTTAACCTTACCCAACCTTGCTAGAAAATTCTCAGGACTTCCTTCCCAGCAATATCAAGAAGATATTGGTAACTTTGCTAACTCTGCAGAATGGAATATGCCTGGAAGAGGGACCTGGTTTGGTGGTCCTCCTTCCAGTGCCCAATGGTGGCTCAGGGGTTAACCCGACCCCTCTGGATTCTTCAGAATTCCCAGGCACCCAGAACCACCATGAATGCATAAGATGGAGGAAGCCTTGGAGAAACCTTTCCTTGACCCTTTTGAGCGGTTTTCCTATGACCCTCTTCTCCAAAGCCCAGGGTTCTCAAACCATGACCACCTCACCCCATGACCCATCCTGGAAGCTAAGAGACCCACTACCATTCAAGGACCGGAATTTACTCCCTCTCAGCATCCTTAACCTTTCTTATAGTCTCATGGCTGGCTCTTTCCTTCTGTCTTCATCCAGGCTGCTCTAACAAAATACCATGCACTGGGTGGCTTAAACAATAGACATTTATTTCTCACAGTTCTGGAGGCTGGCAAGTCCAAGATCAAGATGCTGGAAGATTTGGTTCTTGGTGAGAGTCCTCTTCCTACCACCTTCTTGCTGTGTCTTCACATGGTGGAGAGAGAAGAGAGCTCTGGTTTCTCTTCCTCTTCTTATAAGGACACTAATCCCATCATTGGGGCCCCATCCTCATGACCTCATCTAAACACAGTTATCTCCCAAAGGCCTCACCTCCAATTACCTCCAATTGAGGGTTAGGGCTTCAACATACAAGTTTGGGGAATTACAAAACACTCAGTCTTAATACCTTTCTTTTATCTTTTTTCCCCCCAATCCCTCCATGGAGGGCTAATAACCTCCACAAAAGGATTCAGTTACTATACCCTAGATTCTCAAGAAAGCTAACAAAAATACACAGAAATAAAAAACGCATTTCATAGAGTGTAAATGTACAGTGGGAAAAGCATGATCTAAAGTCACAAGACTGGCTTGAAGCCCTACTAGCCTGCCCTGTGTTTTGGGTAAGTCTCCTCGTTTGAGCCTACTGTCTCATCTGTGATATGAGAATAATAATACTTAGTCCGTAGGGTTTCTATGAGGATTTAATGAGTTAGTTCATGCAAAGTGCTTAGAACAGTGCCTGGCATGTGACAAGTGCTAGATACATGTTTTCATTATGTTGAGGTTGTGAGTGAGCTATGCAGCTCTTGGTGATGAATCAACACAAAAAGCAAGAAGCCAGTGGCCAAGGCTAGTCCAATCCCTGACTCCCAGAAGGGGCAATATCTGGAGACCATGGGCTCAGTAGGCCAAGCTTGCCACCTGTCTTAGTTTGGGTTGCCCCAGAAGCAGAGCCTGTACCAAGCATTGGAGGACAAACCATCTATAGGAAGTACAGGAACATTGGTAGCAGAGGGGGCTGGTAGTCATGGGAGGTGAAGGCAATGAGTAAAAGCATGTTATTAAGCCAACTACCATAATGGAAGACTGAAATTTAATCTCATGGAAGAACTCTGAAAAGTGACACAAAAATATGGCTCAGAGTTATCCTGGCTCCAGGGAGCCAGGAGACTCTTGCCTGGACATCCATCAGCCAGTGGTTAAGGACAGACCCCAGGGGGACGTTAACTCATAGGCACTTCCAGCCAGCAGTGCACAGGGACAAAGGGGCTTCCAGTAGCCCAAGGGCAACCCTAACAAAGATGCAGGTGCTGGCTCCTGGGTGTCGGGCTGGCACAGGTGGAAATGTTGAAAACCTCTGAGGAGATATGAGCAGAACACCCACTGCAGCTACCCTCATCCAAGTTTTATGGGATCCCTCAATGGGATTACAATTCTGATGTGATTGTCATAAGGTGCAAGTGTTGTTCTTAACTCTCAGCCCTCACCCTGCCCTTCCACTTCCCTTGAGACCCATGTGATTGAATTCATCACTTTTCTCACGAGAGCACTTGCTCTCCCCCAGGAGAGCGCTCAGTGTGAAAGCAGCAGGGGTTTCCATCAGTACAGGTGGACTCTGTGTAGCACTGATACACTGATGCTGTGCCTTGCGCGTTCAATGTCATGTTCTTTACCGTGCCAGTTAGGGCAGGTGAGGAAAGGGGTTGAGCAGCAAGAGAGAGGAAGTCATATTTGCTGAGCACCTAATATGTGCCAGCGCTGTGCTGGGTCTCTACACCTGGCGCCATCCACAGCCAGCCCTGCAAGGAGAAGTAGCCAGCCCTGGGAGCCAGCCAACCCAGAGGGTGACAACTGATTCATCTCCATGCAGTTTTGACTTGACTTTGCCTGCTTACAAATGAGTTTGCACAGCCTTTCACGTTTATGGCTCCCCAGCCTTTTAGCCTGTACATCACTGCCTTTCTCAGCACGGAAATACCATTCCTCGCCTGGTTATAACGTCGTTCTCCTGGGAAAGCCGACTTCCGATCCAAGATGCAGTTTTGAGGAGCCAGCTGTGTTCCAAGCCCCTGGTGCTCACGAAAGAACCAGATTCAAAGGGCAGAAAAGAGGGGTCGAGGCAGCAGTTTCTCCAGTGCCCTTCGGATGGATCCCCTGCCACCGCTGGCTCTGACATTGAAGAAGACAGAAGCTGGAGGCAGGGCTGGCTGGGCTTATTCTCCACCTACAACCACCCTCCCTCCACCCTCCGCCCCGCCCTGTGCCCAGAGGCTGACCTCTAGAGACTGCGCAGCTGCTCCTTTGCTTTCTGGCTTCCAGAGAGTGGGGGTCTGTCCAGTGAGAGGCACCACCATGAGAGAAGAAGGCAGGAGAACAGAGCTGAAGGAATTTTTCCACCCCACCCTGTGTTGATTCCCTAGAGCTGCCACAACAAATTACCAGAGACTTGGATGGCTTAAAACAATGAAATGTATCTGTCACAGTTCTGGAGAATGGAAGTCTAAAATCTAGATGTGGGCAGGGTTGGCTCCCACTGGAGGCTCAAGGGAGAACGTGTTCCCTGTTTCTCTCCTAGATTCTGGTGGTTGTCAGCAATCCTTGGTGTCCCTTGGTTTGTAGACGCATCACTCCAATCTCTTCCTCCATCTTCACCTGGCATTATCTTCTCTTGGTCTGTGTCTCTGTCTCTGTCTTCTCTTCTTATAAGGACACCAGTCATATTGGATTAGGGCCCACCCTAATGACCTCATCTTAACTTGATTCCATCCGTAAACACCCTATTTCCAATTAGGGTCACATTCATAGAATACTGAGGGTTAGTACCTCAACATATGTTTTTGAGGGGACACAATTCAACCCATAACACACCCCTACCTGGCTATGGCTGGTTCCTTGTAGCCACTGCATCTGTCCGGCAGCTTATCTTCCCCAAGTGCACCATTCACTTCCCTACCCTCTTCAGGGCACAATGCTGGTATCTGGGAGCCTCACCTTCTTTTGTTCTTACTTTGCCGCACCTCTGTCCATAGTCCCTTCACTAAACCCTCCTAGGTTGCTCTCTGAGTGCCCACAGCCAAACTGTGAAGTCAAGAAGATCCAGAAAGGGCATCTCAAGAACCATCTGGGGAGTTTGCCCTGTGCTTTTAGAGTGTAACAGGTACAGACACAAGTGCAACACCTTGGTCTAGAGAAGTGTATGAGACTTGGCTTGAGGTGTCCCAGGAGCAAATTGCCTTCCACCGACAGTGGGGCAGAGACATGTGTTGTATTTTAGCCCCCAGGCTTCATTATGGAAGCTGAGTGGGTCATATTGCAAAGACCAAGACTGTTTCTACCTTAGGACAAGGCAACCTCAGCCAGGTAAGAGCTTTCTTACCCCTTATCTTCCATCCAACTCAGGAGGAGCAACAGGCAATCTGGGAAGAGGGTGCAGGTGGTTAGAACAGCAATTTGGGGCAAAAGAGATGCTGACTGCACCCCCCGAGTCCACAACTCCCCAACAAGTTTCCCATCCAGAAGTGAGCTCAAAGCTGGAGAAGTTTAACCTGGAAGAAAGTTCTGAATTTTGGTTACTGCTCTGGAGTGAACATTGTAACTAGTAAGATGAGACTTCTGGTGTTTGAAAGTGAACAAAAGACGTTTTTCCCTAAGAGTGTCAAGAAAAGTTATGGAACTTCACAGGGATTTTATCCAAGGTGCAAGAAAGTATGAGCCACAGAGCAGGTCTGATGGGACTGTAGTGGAAAAAATAAATACATATAAATACTTATCTTCTGCTAGCACCCTGTTGGGCTCTACTCATTCTGTGTGTTTTATAGAAGGGGTTAGAGCTGGAGATATGAATATAAATATACATCAAATAAAATCAGAAAAGAAGAAGTGTAAATAAAATAGAAAGGTGAATCAAGGGACAGCATACATAAATATAGGTTCACAGGGTCATACACTGGTAAAAATTGGACTGCAAATATGGCTCTGAGTTTCCTGGCAGCCACAGCAAGACAATCAATTACGAAATTGAATCCATCCACGAAAAATAAAGCATCGTAGTTTTGCAGATGAAACAATGCCTTTCTTGGACTCAAGCTTTAAATTTTTCAGATGGCTCTTCAAACAAGGTCCACTGATTTAGTAGACAATATCCTCACCAACCAGCTACAATAAATACCATAGAGGGCTTCACCCATCAGTTTCTTACAACATCCATCAAAGGAAGTTAAGGGCAGGGCAGAGAAAAGCATGTTAGTGGGAAGTTAACACAATTGGATACAAATAGGTAGCTCCCCTGATAGGTTTTTACTGTTTTGGTTGGAGCAGCCATTAGAACAGTGCTCACCTGATGAATTTCACAAAGCAGGAGACGGGAGCAACAGGGCAGATGGAAGGGTCTGTGCAAGCGGCAGGGTCACCATTTTTCATCATCCACCTTCCTCGGTGCCCAGGAAGGAAAATACATCCATCACTCGTAGCCAATACTGGCACAAATAGCCTAACCTGCTCGGCTGGTTGAAACAATCTCAGGCTTTCCAGAGTACCCAGAAGACTTCGTATATAAGAAGTCTGTTTTCTTTTTTGAGACAAATTTTTACGTTTTTTTCTGGGCTTTGATTCACAGAACACAATTAGGAGCTCCTTCATGTTAATTCCAGCTGCAAATGGACACTGAGGCTGAATGGTGTCAACAAACGGAATGATATTCCACCAGGATTAAATACGTGTGTCCTCAAAGACGATGTTTCAAAAGCATAGAGTCATTCTAACAAGGAATTGATTTGGATGTACGAGTATACTATTATTCAAATAACTTTCAAACATAACAGAGCTTAAAGAAAAATGCCATTTTCTACCTCAGCAGAGCATGTAATGGTTTGCCGCTGCAAGTAAAGTTTAATTTGGACAAAGGCTCAGTGTCTCTTCCAGCAGGCCTCCCTCTCTGAGACCCACACTGGGTTATCTGGACCTCCTTTCGCCCTCTGTCTGCCGTGAAGTTTTAGGAATGAACGACAGAATGGGAGAAAGTATATCACCAGCTAGGCTGCTCCCAACTCCACTTAGACTAAAAGAAAGATCAGAAGTGGTTTCTAGGAGGAAATTCCCAAACCCCACGGGCATTGCCATGGTTAGGAACCAAGGGGGAGTTAGCCAGACAGAGGGAGGGGCAGCGGGGGGCACATAAGGTCATCCAGACTGAGAGCAGCATGTGCCGAGGCCGAGAAACTGCAGAGCCCTGAGGGCAGGGTGCTTTGGGGACTCCGAGAGTCTCCATGTGCGTGGAGGGCCCCGGAACACCCAAGGGCCAGGAAATGAAGCTGGAGTGGTGGGGAGCACTCAGATCTCAGAGGGCCCTCCTTATGTGCCCTGCAAAGAAGTTTGGGTTTTCTTTCTCCTGAAGGTGACAGGAGACAGACCAGTGAAGGGTTTTGAGCAGAGGAGTTACACTGACCATCAGAAAGCCTGGCCGGCATGTCCCCACACGGAAGCCAGATGTCTAGAATACCATCTGTATCTCACACTTCAGCACATCACCACGGTCCATTTGGTCAATTTGTTGACATTTATCTCAGGTGTGTGAGTTTCATCCCAGGTAAACTGTCAGATCCCAGAGGCAGAAGCCCGGTGTTCTTCTGAGTCCCCAGAGGTCCCCGGCCTCACGGCTCATGCTTCCTCGGTGTGGAGATCTCCTATCTCCTTGCGCAGAAGGCCTAGGGTCACCCTCGAGCCTTGTTCCAGCATTAGAATGGTCTGTTCCCTTCTCTGGCTCCACCAGTAAGCTGGACCTTTCTCAGGGAGCCAATGCCTTTGTTGTAATTATGAAAAGGCATCCCTCCCTCCAGGGCACCTTCCCGGGATGCACACAGCCAGGGCATGTGCTTGGGCGACAGGACCCAGGCACAACCACATCCAGCAGCCCTGTTCCTCCAAGCCTGGCCAGCGTGCCTTGTCTCCCTGACCTCAGTAACTAGCACGGTGTCATCCCAAGCCACAGCCACACACAAATATTTGGTGAAAGACTGTTCAAAATCCTTCAAGCCGTTACACATGGTCTTAAAAAAAAAAAAAAAAATCTTGTGCTTTATTTGTGGTTCGGATGTGTGTGTTTACGTATACTTTTTAAAAATATTTTATTTCTTTTTTCTTTTTTAAGTTAACCATTTTATTTATTTATTTTTGCTGTGTTGGGTCTTCGTTGCTGCACGTGGGCTTTCTCTAGTTGCAGCGAGTGGGGGCTACTCTTCATTGCAGTGTGCAGGCTTCTCATTGCAGTGGCTTCTCTTGTTGCAGAGCACAGGCTCTAGGTGTGCGGGCTTCAGTAGTTGTGGCACGTGGGCTCAGTAGTTGTGGCTCACGGGCTCTAGAGCGCAGGCTCAGTAGTTGTGGCGCACGGGCTTAGTTGCTCTGCGGCATGTGGGATCTTCCTGGGCCAGGGACCGAACCTGTGTTCCCTGCATTGGCAGGTGGATTCTTAACCACTGCGCAACCAGGGAAGTCCCTATGTGTACATTTTAAAAGGTCTAGGGCACTACAGAGCTACAATGAGAGGTTATCCTGGGAAAGTGAGACTGGAAGGAAGGGAGTTTTATTTTATCTTGTGGTTGATTTTTATAAGAAACCTATATAACTTTTATAATGCAATTTTTTAAATAAAAAAAAATCCTTCAAGGCTCAGATCAGGCCCCAACTCCCACTGGAAACCTCCCCGGACTCTCAGATCTGTGGTCTTGTCCTATTCCAAACATGCCTTGAGCATTGCAAAGACCTCCAGCCAAGTCCATTGTCATGTGTGGTCTGATGCTGCCCATTCACCTGCGCACGAACAGAAGGATGAAAGATTTTCCTGCTTAGCTCAGAATCACAGCCCCACAGCTGAGGGTCTTTAGTGTTAAGTGCCCCTAATTATGGAGAAAGCCTCAAGGTGCTTACTAAGAAACAAGCTAGAGGTCCTGTAAGCCTGACCCCACCACTGCACCCTCCTGTATACGCAGCCTGGAAAGTCAGAGGAGGTCATTGACAGGGGAGGGAGTCCTTGGAGGCAATGGCCTTGAAGAGGGATGGGAGTGCTCCCGGCCAGCCGAGCCAGGTGAAGAGGGCTCTTGGGGCACCACTCGGAAAGGTGGAGGGTGCTTTTGAACGGGAGGCTGGCTGCCCTTCTCCAGCCAGATGCCGGCCCCAAGGCTGCCCCGGCGCAGACTGTGGGGAGCCTGCTCTCGGGAGGCTTGGCTGTGCGTTGCCTGGACTTTGGGAGGGAGGGGCCGCAGTCTCCTGAGAGCCACCTGGAGAACTCTGAAGGTGGGAGTCTGAGCAGAGCAGCCCATGACAGCCCCGTGAGGTGACAGAGCCACAGAGCTCGGAGGGACAAGGGTGCCCCTCCCATGGTCCTAGCCAGTGCCATGGGAGGAAGTGGGCTGGCGCCACCCCGGGGACAGGCTGCCAGGGCAAGGGGCTCCCCCAGGAAGAGCCTGGGTTGGGGGGCGGACAGGAGTGTCCCAAGAGGTCAGGGACCTGGACAGTGAGGAGCCCCCTCCTGAGGGGCTGCAGAAAAGTCCACATATTTACCTGCAAGACAGCCAGCATGACCCGGAGACCATCCACGGCCAGCGCCCCACGCGTGGAGAGGGGACCACAACTGCAGGGCCCGTTAAGCACAAAGGATTTGGCCCTTGTCTTTAAGTCCCCCTCCTCCTGCCCACCCCAGAAGAGCTGAAGATGAAGAGAGAATAAAAGAAGACCTCAGTCACAGGCCACAGCTGAGCTGGGGGAGGAGAGGCTTTGGATGGGAGAGAAGCTGAAGTGGGGATTTAACCAGAAGGACTTGTTGCTGCGTGAATGTGAGTCTTGATTTTCAGGATATTTCTATAGTTAAAGGAACCATAAAATCGCGGGGTCTGCAGGAACTCTTGTCAAGAGGTGGGGAAGGGAAATATAACAGAGGAGGTTTAAAGGCTGTGGTTAGAAAAAAATAAATTTTTGTTTCGTACCCCAGAGAGTTTGGCTGAGATTTCAGTTACAGGTACGTATGTGTATCCCCAACAAGACACGATCTCTTGGTAGGAAAGGATTTGTAGCCTGTGTCTCTGGCATCCCCTTGTCCAGGATGGGGAGACCATGAAACGCCTAAGAAAACTGTGTTCATCAGGGGCTGGTGATTGGATCCGGCAAAACTCACAGCCCAGATAACCTCCCCCTGTTTGGATACCCTGACCTCAGTGAAACAATATTTAACATTTTTAACTAGAAGAGCCTTTCCTATGGTGATGTGCATCCCAACTCTCCCAGTGGGGAATGAAATATGCAACTTTTTCAAACTTATCGACCCACAACATGCCTTTAATAAGTTCTCATAAAACAGCTGAGGAAGTTTAGAATAAATACTACGCATCACTGACCCAGCATCTGCCAGAGATGGCATCTCCAAGCCCCCAGCCCCTACCTATGAGACCCTCCTTTCTCCTGTCATTCATTTATTCCAGAAACACTAGCATGTGTAGTCTGTGGCAATGTACTAGGTACTGGATATATAGCAGAGGATAAGGCAGACGCTACTATTTTCCTTCTGGAGCTTATGCTCTCATGCGGGAGAGCGATCATGGGCATGAACAATGGGTGGGAATGGATACATAAGCAATGAGGAAGCGGGAAGCTATAGGAGCCCTTGACAGGATGACCTGATCCAGTCAGGGGTGTGGGGGAAGGTATCCCTGAAGAAAGGACATTCAAACTGAGAACCGGAGGATGAATATAAGTGAAGAAGAGAGAGAACTGGAGGGAATTCCAGGCTGGAGCAGCAGCGTGCACAGAAGCAAGAAAAAGCTTGGCTACTTTCTAAACCATCCTTAAATCCAGTGGCACCAGACACTCTGGACGAAAAAAAATACAAATAAGGAAAACTGCACTTTAGATGTTTCTTGAAAGTTAAAATATACATCAGCAATCTATTTTGCAGGAATCACTAAGAGTTTTCCATATTCCCCTTCCATGCAGAGTCTATTGACTTTACTTCCCAGCTCCTTTGCTGCCAGTCTGGGCGTCTAATATCTCCTTGGGTGAGAAGGCACTGATGGATGTGCCACAGTTTTCCTTTATTGCGTGGTTCAATTTATCATAATGCATTTTATAAATTAGTATTCTTAAATTCCCATCATACATCTGTATCTTTTGATTTATATAATACAGATTTGATTTATGGATGACTGCAGTAATTTATAGCTCAGATAACTAATTTGTTGACCCAGCACCAAAATGTATAAGTCACCTAGCACTTTTCTCCATGACACAGATGGGTCCTAAATGATTTGTGTGATTTATATTGGCAGGGGACTAATTCAGGGCATGGAAAGCCCCAGCTTTCGATCACTCTGAGGATCACTCTTCTCCTTCAAGTCCTCAAAAGAGGATGGTCAAATGCCCTTGAACCCACATACCCCATAGCCAGGAATTTACTCTAAGGAAAATAAGTAGCCTAGAAGAAAGGAATGGCTATGAGCCTGCCTCTTATAGTGAAATTTAAAATGGAAATTGTTGGAAATAATATGTCCAGTAATAGGAATTATTTTGGCCAAGTATGAGTCTTCAACTAAATGTATATAATGTTAGGCTGTGAACAAAAATGATTCCCAGATTCAGTGGTCCTCAACGATGGGTGATTTTACCTCCCAGAGAACTTTTGGCAAAGTCAGGAGACATTTTTGATTTTCACAACTAGGGGGTTGGGGTCTACTGGAATCTAGTAATTGTGGAGTTCAGGGGTGGTGCTAAGCCACCCACAATGCACAGGACAGCTCCCCACAAATAAATCTGGTGCAAAATTTCAATAGTGCCAAGGCTGAGAAAACTTGCCATAATACATGCAACATAAACAGAGTGTTTTACTGATATAAGAGAATGACCAGAACACAAAATTGTACCCATGTTATAATTTCAGCTATAAAAACTGTAAATGCATATGCACCAGGACCACAGAGGAACAAGATAAAAGGAAGGCAGATGTATTGTTACAAAGGGGAAACTATGGGCAATTATTTAAATTTTATTTTTGCTAATTAGTTTTTAAGGAAATAAAAATGGGAAAAGCACTTTATTACAAATTAATAATATTAGAGAGGAAGGAGTTAGATGAGACGTGAGAGGAAGAGAAATAAAACATGCAGAACTCAAGCACAAAACAGCTGTTTTGGCAAATATTCTGATTGAAATTCAGAATCCTTATTAGAGATGTTTAAACCAAAACACAGCCCCTCACTATGAAATGACCCACTTTATTTCTGGTAATGCTCCTTCTGGGATAGTAATATAGCCACACCAGCTTTCTTGTGCTTAGTATTTGCACGACATATATTTTCCTTCCTTTTACTTTAACCTCCTTGTGTCTTTGTATTTCAAGTGTATATCTTTTAAACAGCATAGATTTAGGTCTTGCTTTCTTATCTGGTCTGAGAATCTCTTGCCTTTTAAGCAGCATGTTTAGTCCATTTACATTTAATGTAATTCTTATTTTTTTACTTATCTACTCTGTTCTCTCTTCCTCTTTTCCTTCTTTCATTTGGGGTTAATCAAGCATTTTTCAGTTCTACATTCCATTCATCGGCTATTTAGTTATAACTCTTTTTGTTTATGTTTTGTGGTTTCTCTCATAATTAAAATATATATCCTTATCACATTCTGTCTGAAATTAATATTACTTCCTTTACAATGAAGAAACGTACAAAGTGTCATTCTCTTTACACCCCATCCTGCCTTTGTACTCTTGTTGTTGTATATTTCACTTCTACATATATTTTAAATGCCACAATACATTTGTCATCATTTTTGCTTTAAACAGTCAGTTGGCTTTAAGTAACATAGAAAATACAGGAAAACAGTATGTGCTATTTATGATTTCCAGGGTTCTTCTTTCCTCCTTACAGATTCACATTTTCACCTGGTATCATTTCCCTTCGACATGAAACTTTCTTAGCATTTATTGTAGTGCAGGTCTGCTGGCAACAAATTTCCTCAGGTTTCATCTGAAAATGGTTTGTTTCACCTTCTTTTCTTTTTTTTTTTTTTTACCAATTTTTCATTATAAAAGCTTTCAAACATACAGGAAAGTCAAAAAAATGTATACCATGTATTCACTACCTAGATTTTACAATTGACATTTGATTATAATTGTTTTATTATATATCTACCATCTATCCATCTCTCCATCCATCATTTACCTTATTTTTTATGCAAGTAAGTTGCAGAAATCAGTAAACTTCACCCTAAATATTTTATCATGTGTACCATAATTAAAGTGAATATTAATTTACTTTTTTCTTTTTAGGTAAACTTACATACAATGAAACTCACAAATCTTAAGTGTACCATTTGATGAATCTGACATGCATACACACATTCAACCCAAATCTCTTTGAAGATACATAATATAACTATCACCCAAGAAAATCCCCTCATGCCCCTTCCAGTTAAATCCCTGCCCCTTTCCCACTAAGGCAACGGTTGCTGATTTTTTTCCACCGTAGATTCAGTTCAGTACTTAATACTTCATACAAGTGAATTTGATAGCTAGTTAGCTAGCTAGATGGATAAACAGATATAGATATAGAAAGTAAAGATTCACAGTATGCATTCTTTTTTGATGCTTATTCTGGATGAATTTAAGGATTCATCCATATTGTTCCATGTATCAATGTTTTATTTATTTTATTTTTGAATAGTGATTAAGCATTTTTATGTGATTTCTATTTGTGTTCTCTGATTTTGTTCCTCTCCTCCTCCTTTCCTGCTTTCTTTTGGATTAATTTAATAATTTTTAGAATTCTTCTTTGGCTTTTTAACTATGTCTCTTTCAATTATATTTTTTAGTGGTTGTTGTAGGGATTATGATATACAACCTTAATTTTTCAATCTACTTAAAGTTAGAATTGTACTATTTCACATAAAAATGTAGAAACCTTGCAACAATACAGGGTAGGCCCTGCTTCTCATTCCCTTTCCTATCTGATAAAACCACTGATACAGGAAACCCACAATCAAATCTTGCTCTGCACTATCATCATGACATGATTTTTCCTTCTAACTTGTAAATTGATGGAATTAATAGGTTGGCTACTTTTTATTACTCTTAAGCAAAACTCATCAAAGATCTGTGTGCTCATTCCCAGGAGACTAACAAGGCAAATGCAACACAAGAAAGGAGCATGTAATGTTAGTGAAGTTCATGCAAGCCATCCTGCTTTGACTGGTGTCAAAGGAAGTGACCCAGGAAAGCAGTAAGGAGAGTGCCAACCCCTCCCAGCTTTGAGAGGTTGCCCAGGAGTGCTGGCAGAGACTCAGAGTGGATAGCAGGCACCTGCTCCCCTCCCCACCCTGAGGGCCAATTACAATGATAGCAAACCCTTACCAGCACTTACTGCATGCCAGGTACTGTCATAAGTACTTCAGCACATTGATCCCATCCACAACCCTATGAGGTTGGTATAAATGTAAGTATCTCTATTTTACAGGTTAAAAAAATGTTTGTTCTCTACATCTTTGTCTCTATTTCTGCCCTGCAAACCGGTTCATCTGTACCATTTTTCTAGGTTCCACATATATGCGTTAATATATGATATTTGGGAGATTGGGATTGACATATATACACTAATATGTATAAAATGGATAACTAATAAGAACCTGCTGTATAAAAAAATAAAATAAAATTCAAAAATTAAAAAAAAAAAATGGAGACACAGAGATTAAGCGACTTGCCTAATGCCACCCACTAGGAAGTGGCAGAGCTGAGATTTGAGCCCAGAGTCTCTGTTCTGAGGCCCTGGACCAACCAAGTAAGTGACCACCTGACAGCATGAATGAGAGTCAGTTATGACTTGACTCACTTGTACGTGTCTGTCCCTCTGCCTCCTAAATGGTCACAATGTGTGATGTGGCCAGGAGAGGGGAGACCTCCTCTGAGAGTATGAAGACCCCCACTGAGAGGTGCATGACTGGCAAACACCACGGTGGAGCTTTTGCTCTTTAACAAGTGAGAGCAGGAAGCTAAAGGGATGAAAGGAACAGAGGGATTCCAGCTATGATCCAGAAGATTTGGAGTTGAGTTGGGGAGGGAAGGAAGGTATTACCAGGCCTACTGAAATCACCCCAGTGGGCAGGCTGACAGCTGTGTTCACCATGGCTGTCTATATGGATTATTTGGTGTTCTATTTAACTGGATTCCACCACTCACATTTACTGAGCATCCACTATGTATCGGAAACTGTATTATGTGTTATGAATAACGCCCGGGACATAGTCTCTATGGAGCGCAGAACCCAGGGGAAAGCAGACATACAAAACAGTGACACTTGTTTGCAGTAGCAAAATTGGAAATAAACTAAATGTCCATGAATGGGGATTAGTAAGTATGGTACATCCATAGAGTAATACACAGCTGTAGAAAAGGATAAGGATGCTTTCCATGTACTGGTATGGAAAAGGCTCCATGATATATTAAATGAAAAGAACAAGGTATAAAATACAGTATGTTACCTTCCACATAAAAATGGAGGGAAATTAGAGTATATATTAATGTTTGCATATATAAGCACAAAGACACTCTGGAAGGACACCCAGAAATCTAATAACAGCAGTTCCTGTGGTTGAGGTTGGAGGGTCGGGGTGCTGGGCAGGGGCTGAAAGTGGAAAAAGAGAGTTTCACTTGTTTTTATTTCATTTTATTTTATTTTACTTTATTTTATTTTATTTTACTTTATTTTATTTTATTTTATTTTATTTTATTTTGAAATTGAATGTTAGAACTGTTGAAAAAATTAAATTAAAAATAGATGTCATTACAGCCCATGAAAACGGTCTTAGCACTCACTGCCTCCCCATATGAAGAACACTTTTTCTTTCTTCCTTTTCCATCAGCCCCAATGCTGGGTCCCTGGAAGATAACCAGTGGTGGGGAGACAAAGTAAATAACAGGGAGCCTGCTCTTCCTCCTGCCGGGAGGGGTCAGAGAACCATCAATCTGACACCCCCTAGTGATTGTCACTCCGAAATGGCATGCCAGCTCTCTCAAAACCACTGCCGCAGCTCTCTTCATTAACCTCCTGCCCCTGTCAACAGCGTAAGGGGATGATTTCAAAGCAAACCCTCAGAGCCTTCCGGGACTCTCAAAGGCAACAGAGGACCCTGAAGGCCATGCTCATCTAAATGTTATTGCTTCTTGCCTCTTTCCTCTTTAATTACAGCATAATTTGCATTTATATGATTTCATCCAGCCATTTTGTGGGCAGCGTTGATGATGATCGACACTCCATAACTTCCCATCATAGTTGGAGAGTCAGGAGGGTGGCCGCCATCTCCGATAAAATCCTTTCCAATTAAACAGTTCATTGGACATGTCACAGTTTGGGGTTCTCGTTATCATCTGATGTGCACGTCTCATGGATATTTCTTTACACCCATCATCGTAATAAGGTCTTACTACAGAAGATGCTTGGAGAATTATGCTCCCCCACTGAGTGACTGTAATGACACTGACTTGAAAATGGGCCTCCTTAGACTTGCATAAGAAGCAGAACTATTCCCTTAACCGGATCATAATTCTGGGCTTTAGTTTCCCAGGTCTTGTGTCCAAATGGGATCAGATGCTCCATGTGATGAAACACACCAATGATATTGACAAAATAATGTCGGACCACTAACAGGGTCCATCTACTCAGGGCAAATGTGTCTGGAGATTTCTCCAGTCAACACTCAAGCTGGAGGTCTCTGCTCTGGCTGATGTGGTTCACACCTAGACAGCATGGCTCACCTGGTCAGCTCATCTGGTTGAAAACACAAGCTCAACAAGTTTCTTTTAACATCCAAAATACCAGGAAGGAAATTCACCAACATACCAATGATAGTTATCTCCGGATGGTCTAATTCCTGGTGCATTTTTATTCTCTTCTTAATTCTCTTTTGTGCTTTCCAAGTTGTGCTTTTTTTAACCATTCAGCACATTTTTTTAATAATAAAATATTTTAAAGCAATACTTATAACTGTAAAATGGGAAAATGTACAAGTTGAAAATGTCATTTATTTACAACTGATTCTATAGCCACAACCATGACAGAGAGAAAGGGAAATAAACACTGAGAGTCCCCTTCAGTATTGTCTGACTGGATCCTACACCTTTAGGGCCACCTAACAAGCCCATCTACACCAGTCCCCCACTCCTCCCAACCAACAAAGGTAAACTTCACCTGCACCAGTGCCAGCCAGCAACCACCCCAGGACCACCCCACTTTGTTCCAGAACCACTTCCATTCCTTCCATGTCCAGCTTGACTCCTGATTGTCCATTCAGGCCCCCTTTCACATCCCTCCCCACCATGCCATGGTCTTGGTGTTGATTTTGGCTTTGACTCACGGTACTGGTCTTTGGTTCTTTCTACCCCAGACTACTACAAGAAGCCCCCTCCCAGTACTGTCCCCCTGGTTGGCACTCTGGCTTTTGTTTGGGGGCCTGGGGGGTGGGGGCATTTTAATCTATAGTAAGATTGTGCCAAATGGCTTGAACCATGCTGTCTGGGGACCCTAATTAGTAAGCTTCTTAGTCAGAAAAAAGGCATGAAGGCAGCTTTTCTTAACTTCCTCCTTCAAACACTCATTATGGTGCTTCTTTAAACTTGAGCCCTCAGTGAGGATTACCATAAGAAAGTGCTGCCTCAGGAGGGACCCCGGGGAAAGTATGAAAAGTTTGTGAGGCTTAGACATGTCTAATGCTTTAGGGTCCACCAACCCTGGGGCTGCCCCTCTCCCTGGAGTAAATGGCACTTCAATTATTTTTAATTAGGATAAAATTAAAGTTTTCAAAACCCTAGGTGACAGAGACTGGCCAAAGGTCTCACATGCCTTTTAAATCTGTCAAACACAAAATCCAAGAAATATCTTGTCCATCCTGCATTCTACCCAACCATTTCCCCAACTAGCAGAACATCCCCCTTATCTAAAAGTCCTTGACCCCAGCTCTGACACTTCTCCCTCATTGACTGAAGCCAGTTACAAAGGGGTTGCCTGCAACTTACAGCTGAACCCCCACAGGCCCAAGCAAACTGTCCCAGGAAAAGGCAGACTTGAATGTTATGACCCTTTGTATTAATTTTGCTGGGCAAAAATTGTGGGTTCAAGGCAAACTCCAACTGCAACTTCCTTTTGCTTTATTTGGGAATCAAAGGAACACATTTATCTTTAGTATTTTTATTTACTTCTGCTGAGCAGTAAAAGCTAAATACAAATTCCTTTTGATTAAAACTACATATAGGGCTTCCCTGGTGGTGCAGTGGTTGAGAATCTGCCTGCCAATGCAGGGCACACGGGTTCGAGCCCTGGTCTGGGAGGATCCCACATGCCGCGGAGCAACTAGGCCCGTGAGCCACAACTGTTGAGCCTGCGCGTCTGGAGCCTGTGCTCCGCAACGGGAGAGGCCGCGATGGTGAGAGGCCCGCACACCACGATGAAGAGTGGCCCCCGCTTGCCGCAACTGGAGAAAGCCCTCGCACAGAAACGAAGACCCAACACAGCCAAAAAAATTTTTTTTAATTAATTAATTTTAAAAAAATGAGTAGAGGCTTCTTCCTTCAACTCTACCATGAAAAAAAAAATGAAGTTCAATCTGAACCTCACATCTTAAAAAAAAAAAAAACTACATATATATCAAAAGATTTAATAAATAGTATTGCTAAACAAAGGAGGTTTAAACAGGAGAATGAGAATAATGTTCTCTCTCCCTAGTATGGATATGCAGCAAACCTTCCAAGCTGGGGTGCAAAGGTTTTGGTCTCCCTTACTTAAGGAAAGACTAAAATTATTACTGCTATTTGTTCTTATAAGAAGAAAAAAATCAGGACTTCCTAGTGGTCCAGTGGTTAAGACTCCTTGCTCCCAATTCAGGGTGCCCGGGTTCGATCACTGGTCAGGGAACTAGATCCCACATGCCAAAACTAAGACCAGGTGCAGCCAAATCAATAAATCAATAAATATTTTAAAAAAGAAGAAGAAGATGAAAAAAATCATATATGGCCATACCAGGAGTTTCAGGACCCATTCAGGGACTCAGCTAAAGAGCCCGTGTAATACTAATGACATCCTTTGGTTACTGCAGGCACCAATTGCCATTTACACCTCAGCAGACATCATGGTTTAAGCAAAAATCTCATATTTCCAAAGAATCTGGTAGCAAATAACATGTGTAGCATGTTCCAAAAACAAATAGAAATCTGCTTACAAATGATCAAGGAAGTCACTTCTATAAAACTATCACTGTTTGCAGATGACATGATACTATATATGGAAAATCCTATTGACTCCCCCAAAAACTGTTAGAACTAATATCAATAAGTGAAATCAGTAAAGTTGCAGGACACAAAACTAATATACAGAAATCTGTAACATTTCTATACACTAATAACAATCTATCAGAATGAGAAATTAAGAAAACAATCCCATTTACAATTTCATCAAAAAGAATGAAATACCTAGGAATAAATTTGACCAAGGAGGTAAAAGACCTGTACTGTGAAAACAATAAGACAATGATAAAAGAAACTGAAAACAATACAAATAAATGAAAAGATATACCGTGCTCATGGATAAGAAGAATTAATATTCCTAAAATATTCATACTACCCAAAGCAATTTACAGATTCAATGTAACCCCTATCAAAATACCAAAGGCATATTTCACAGAAGTAGAACAAATAATCCTAAAATTTGTATGGAACCACAAAAGACCCTGAATAGCCAAAGCAACCTTGAGAAAGAAGAACAAAGCTGGAAGTATCACACTCCCTGATTTCCAACTATACCACAAAGCTCTTGGTACTGGCACAAAAAGAGACATGTAGATCAATGGACTAGAAAGCCCAGAAATAAAACCACGCTTATATGATCAATGAATCTTCAACAAAGGAGGCAAGAATATACAATGGAGAAAAGACAGTCTCCTTAATGAATGGTGTTGGGAAAACTGGACAGCTACATGCGAAAGAATCAAACTGGACCATTTTCTTACACCATATACAAAAATAAACTCAAAATGGATTAAAGACTTAAATGTAAGACTTGAAACCATAAAACTCCTAGAAGAAAACAGAGACAGCACACTCTTTGACATCAGTCTTAGCAATATTTTGGGGGATCTGTCTCCTCAGGTGAGGGCAACAAAAGCAAAAATAAATAAATGGAACTATATCAAACTAAAAAGCCTTTTGCGTAGCAAAGGAAAGCATGAACAAAACAAAAGGCAACCTACTGAATGGGAGAAAATATTTGCAAATGATAAATTTGATAAGGGTTAATATGCAAATCATATAAAGAAATCACACAACTGAATATAAAAAAAACCAATTAAAAAGTGATCAGGGGGACCTCCCTGGTGGTGCAGTGGTTAAGAATCCACCTGCCAATGCAGGGGACACGGGTTCAAGCCCTGGTCTGGGAAGATCCCACATGCCATGGAGCAACTAAGCCTGTGCACCACAACTACAGAGCCTACGCTCTAGAGCCCGCGAGCCACAACTACTGAGCCCACATGCCACAACTACTGAAGACCGCGTGCCTAGAGCCCCTGCTCCGCAACAAGAGAAGCCACCACAATGAGAAGCCCGCACACCGCAACGAAGACCCAACGCAGCCAAAAATTAATTAATTAATTAATTAATTTTTAAAAAAGAAGAGGTACAAGCCTCCAGTTATAAAATAAATGTCATGAGGATGTCATATACAGCATAAGGAATATAGTCAATAATACTGTAATAATTTTGCATGGGGACAGATGGTTACTGCACTTGTCATAGTCATCATTTCATAGTATATTTGATTGTCAGATCACTATATTGTGCACCTGAAAGTAACATATATCAACTATACTTCAATAAAAATAAATAAAATAAAATAAAATACCTACCTGAGTAGAAAAAAAAAAGGGAAGTCACTTCTAGCCTTTTTGTGGCAATCAGGCCCCTCTGTTTCTCTGTGGCACTCTCTACTCGAGGTCCCAATCACCAGCATGTTCTGTTCACTAGCTCCGAAGCAGGAATAATGCCACTCGACTCTCAGGCAGCATACTCCAATGTCCTAGCAATAGCTCTAAAAACAGAGTTGTCTGGAAATTCCAGAGCCAGCCAAAATGAATTAAGTCCACCCCAACCTTCTCTCCCACTGGTTACAACTAAAAACTCAAAGTACAAAAAACAACTACTTGCAGACTCCGAAAAGTTAACAAATTAGGTAGATTAAGGAAGGGAACCAACATGTAAACAGTGATCCATATCAAGGGATGAGTTTCCCAGTTTTTCCCTCTTTTATCTTCTGACTTTGACCAAAGGGTGGTGCCACTGCAGAACTATACAGCAGACAGGGGCTCTAAAACACCAAAGAAAAACAGAGCAGAGGACCTGGAAAAAGGGCTCCGGAGAGCTAAGAGTGTGGAGGAAATCTTAGAGAGAAGAGGGCTGGAGAGGGAGATCCCTTTATTCTGTCACAAGCACCAGGATCACCTCTAAGCTGTACATGCACAGCATCAACCCAAAGCATCATAGCCAAGACTTTGAAATCTGAACTACAATATCATCCACTGCCCATGCCCTAGATAGGGACATGCATGGAATAGACCCAAAGCAGCATAACAAAGTCTTTGAAACCCAGATAAACATTGGAACCACTGCCACAGATGGCAAGAAAGAACTTGCAGTTTGAACCCAATCAGATTGATTGCCTGCTAAAACAATAAAATCAACATTCTGCAGAGAATTTAACAGGACCCAAAGATTCACCACATAGTGTTCCAAAGTACTCAGCACACAAAGAATCAGGGCAATGTTACCAACTCTCAAGAGAAAATACAATCAACAGATGTCAGTTCTCAGATGATCCAGATGTTGGAATCGTCAGACAAATACTTTAAAAGAACTATTATAAACATGTTCCATGAGGTAAAGGTAATACTCTCAAAATGAATGGAAAGGTAGACATTATCAGCAGAAAAATAAAAACTATTTTTAAAATGAAAACTTGAGAACTAAAAAGGAGACTATGAATCTATGAAATTGAAAAGTCACTGAATGAGCTCAAAAACTGAATGGAGAGGACAGAGACAAGAGTCAGCAAACTTAAAAACAGATCAATAGAAATTATTTGATCTAAACAACAAAGAAAATAAAACATTTTAAAAATGAATACAGCATCAAGAACCTATGGGAAAATATCAGAAGGTCTAACATTTGTGACATTGGAGTGCCGGAATTAGAAAGAGATTGGCACAGAAAACAAATATTTAAAGAAATAGTGACCAAAAACTTACTAAATTTTGTGAAAGATATGGGAATGAGTCTTTCTCTATGAATGGGCTCAGAATGGAAAGATATTTATGTTCCATGTGAATGCTCACCAAAGGACATCCACTGCAGAGGAGACTCTTCATAACACGGACAAGATGGAATGTTCTGTGGATATCAATCACCCCAATGTTTGCTCTATAGATGATGTATGAAGTGGGCATGTTGGCAGGGATGGCAGCTATACACAAGCTCAACAACATGAACTTCCCCTCACTAAGGCTGACTTAGTTACTGCTGTTACCAAGGGTCTAACTTACCAAAAGAAGAACCCAGCCCCAAGCTGCTAGTGTGGCACAATTCCCAAAGGGAATTAGACAGCCACCTAGTGGCAAGTTGATTATACTGCACCCATTTCATCGTGGGGTGGGTGGCAACATATTCTCAATAGACTAGGTATATATTTTGGATATGAATTTGTCTTCTCTAACTGTAATGCTTCTGCCAGTTTAGCAGTTTCCTAAAAAATGAAACACACTCTTACCATATGGTTCAGCAATTCCACTCCTTGGTATTTACCCAGAGAAGCTGAAAACTTATGTCCACACAAAAACCTGCACATGGATGTTTATGACAGCTTTATGCATAATTGTCAAAACCTGGAAGCAACCAAGATGTCCTTCAGTTGGTGAATGGATAAATCAACTGTGGTACATAAAGACAATGGAATATTGTCTAAAAGAAATGAGCTATCAAGTCATGAAAAGACATGGAGGAAACTTAAATGCATATTATTAGATGCATATTAAATGCATATTATTAGTGAAAAAAAAAAAGCCAATCTGGAAAGGCTACATACTGTATGATTCCAATTACATGACATTCTGGAAAAGGCAAATCTATGGAGACAATAGAAAGATCCATGGTTGCCAAGGGTTGGGGGGGGTAGGGAGGGAAAGGAGAATAGGCAGAGGACAAAGGGTTTTTAGGAGAGTGACACTGCCCTGTGTGATACGATAATGGTGGACAGATGTCATTATACATTTGCCCAAACCCAGGGAATATACAACACCAAGAGGGAACACCCTGTAAACTATGGACCTTGGCTGATTATGATGTGTCAACACAAGTTCATCAATTGTAACAAATGTATCACTTTGTGGGGGACGTTGATAATGGGGGGACTATCCTTGTGTGAGGGCAGGGGGCATGTGGGAAATCTCTGATTTTCCACTCGATTTTGCTGTGAACCTAAAACTAAACTCTAAAAAATAAATCCTTTTTTTTTTAAAGCACTCCCAAAAGGTTACATACTGTGATACAAACAATTCCATTAATATAACATTCTGAAAAGGACAATGTTATAGATACAGAGAACAGATTAGTGGTTGCTAGGGGTTAAAATTGGGGGAGGGGGGAGTGAAGAAAGGGGGTGTGGTTAGCAAGGGCAACCTGAGGGATTTCCAACCTGTGACGGACTGGCTATCAATGTCAGTATCCTGTTGGTGATGGTGTACTATATTTTTGCAAGGTGTTACCATTGGAGGAAACTGGGTAAAGGGTACACAGCGCCTCTCTGTACTATTTCTTACAACTGCATGTGAATCTACAATTATCCCAAAATTTAAAGTGTAATTTTTTTTAAAAAAAGGAATGGACTGCTAATACACTCAACAACATGAATGAATCTCAAAACATTGTGCTGAGTGAAAGAATCCAAACACAAAAGAACATATACTACATGATTCCATTTTTGTAAAATACAAACTATTCTATAAGTGACAAAAAATAGATCAGTGGTTACATGGAGCCAGGGGCAAAGGGGGATGGAATGCAGGTGATGAAAATGCTTTTTGTCTTAATTGTGATAATGGTTTTATGAATGTAAATAACGGATAAAACTCATTGAATCACACACTTTAAAGATGTGGTTTATCTGAAATAAATTATTTCTCAATAAAGTTGAGAAGAAACAGAAATAAGTTAATGGTCCAGAAACCAAGGTCTACAGGTCATGACATTATAGCTTTGAAAACCTCAGCCTGGCCAGGGAGGACTCACCAAGGTTTGGAGGAAGTCTTAAGAGCTAACCTAGCAATTAATCAACAAACACCTCTTTAGTCTCTTAACATATGAAAAACACATGTGGAGTTCTGCACAGAAAAGAACATAGCATAGTCCTGGAACCCACGGAGATGACCATCTGGCTGGAGAGACATGGCACACATGAGGAATGGAGATGGCCATGCAGGGTACAACTGTGACCCTAAACAAGTCCAGGAAGAGGGGCAGCAGCCGCAGGGACAGGCCCAGAGAAGATGGGAGAAGTGAGCCAGAGACAGGAAAGGACACAGTAAACATTGCTTCTTTCATTAACCAATGGCATCACCACATGTGCCCTCACTCGCCTCCACTTGAAGTATCAGTCATGTTTGCCCCCTCCTTCACCCCCTTACCCAGGGGTCCTGGTAGATCATCCATCCTGATGTCTCTGGCATCTCTCTCTTCCTGTCTCTTTTCATTGCCACTTTCCCTGGTCATGACCTTATCAACTTCTGCCCAAACCACTGCAGAGCCTCCTGCCTCATCTCCCCAGCACTAGGTTTCCACTCTCCTGTGCACAATGACTGCACAGGTCAGGTTTCCCAGAGGCAAAGCCTAAGATGGGGATTCTCGTTCAAGTGACATATTGGGGGCGTGCTCGCAAAGAACGGAGCTGAGCAAAGCAGGATGAGGCAAAGGGAGGAACCAAGCAAGGATGTGCTCTAAGCTTGAGCCCTCAGGTAAGTTCAGAGGCACTAGTTGTACCAGAGCTGGTGCCACCCTGAGGCAAAGTGGATTGACTGCCTCCTCTGAGTGTCAGCCATTGACTTGGGAGGCGGCGGGCAGGGCATGCTATTTTTCAGGCAGAGTGGCTCAATTTGGCCAAGGACAACGTTTTAGAAAAAGGGGACAGCTGTGAGCTATTAGCAGCAAACACTCAGAAGCTGGGAGATGGCACCAACATAAAAAAGAGATTTAGGCTGGGTAGCAACAGCATTCACTACAATGACCTTCGATGACCTTCCCAACAAACTCATCTGCTTTCATCATGTCTGTGATTCAGACTGTCAGATGATTCCAACTGCACTGGGTTGGGGTGGGTGCACATAGCCCAAACTCTCCATCTTCATGGAAGACCACCATGACCTAGTCCAAATCAAACCAACCTTCCTACTTTGTCCTCTCTCCCTCTCTCTCTCTCTCTCTCTCTCTCTCTCTCTCTCTCTCCCCCCCCTCCCCCTCCCTCTTCATCTCCCCCTACCCCTCCTCTCTCTCTCATCCACGGAGGTGAAGTTGGCTAGTGAGCTGAAGCAATCATCCAGATAATTGCATTTCCTAATCCATTCGCTTTATAGCGATCCAAACTGCCTGTATGGGTTGATCAAACAAAGCTATGAGTGCATCCCCTCCTCTGTCACTTTGGCTCTCAGGATGTTTCACTGAGGCCCGGTTTTCTTGCCTCCAGCTTAGAAGGGCTCAGAGAAGGCAGCCTGACACATGAATGGACCGTCAGGCTGCCAGGTGTGACATTCCAGCCCGATGCTCTCGATCCCACAGGTCTAATTGGGCTTCCTAGGGATCACAGCCTTCTCGGGAGGACGCGAGCTGATTCAGTCTAATGGGAGTCAGGAGGCGCTGTCAGCTCCTGTCTCTGGGGCCGGGGCACCATGTCAACATGCTGATCCCAGACCAAGGCCACAGCCCCACACGGGGACACCAGGCTGGAAGCAGGGACAGTGTCACCATTTAAAGATGGCAACAAAATGCAGAAAAGTGCCAGTGCCCTGCATCGGGGGGATGGACCTGTCCCCTAGGGGCTGGCAGATCTGGCCACTCAGCCCAGCACCTCTGGGTCTGATGCCCACCCAGCACTACCCAAACCGTAACCGTCGCAGCTTCCCTTCCAGAAAGTGTAGGATGTGAATCCTTCCGCCACACTGTGCGGCCGGCACCGTCCTCCTCTTTCCACAGGGCGGGACCCTGAGGCTTCCGGAGATGCGGCCACCTGCCCAAGGCTACCTGCTACCCTCCCAGGACCTGAGATTCACGTTCAAACCTATTTTCCTCTCCTAACCATTCTACTCCAGAGAAAAGAAAACACGACCAAACAGGAAACAAAGTCTCAGACGAGAAAGGCTAGGTTCACGTGATTCTTCTTAGCCCAGGTAAGAAGGAGGCGTTGAAATGGGGTTTTCATGGCCCCCATCACTGCCTTTTCCATGTCGTTCTTCATGAAGCGGAGAGGAGACAGGGTCTCTTTGTACAGCTTTGGGGTCCAGGGAAGGAAGCCTGGGAGGGGGGCCTCGTACAGAACGAGAGCAAAGGCACAAAACGCGGGATGAACCCTTCAGGGTCTTCACGGGGTGGAAGATGAGAGCTGAGGAGGTAGGAGGAATGGGGGGAGGGGGCACCAGACAGGAAGCGGCTCAGAGGGAAAAGCAGAAGCCTGTGATGGGATCCATCCGGCAGGGGCTTCGGAAGCGGAGCTACAGACCACTGCTCCTTACCCGGCACCTAGCGCAGCACCAAGCACACAGAAGACTACAAATGAATAAATGAGTAAATGAAGGGAAAACTCTGGGATACAGATAAAGGTGTGACTGCTGAAAGCTGCCCTGCTGAGAGCCAACCCCATTTATCGCATCACTTAGCGGAGAAAATTCTTCTCCAGACAATGCAGAAGTGGGGCTGTGGTTCCCCTGAACCAGCAGGGCTGCCCCACCAGCCAGGGCCCAGGCCAGCGCTTGCTCGTTAGTGCTGGGGGCTGCCGTGCGCCACACTTAATGGGATGTGACGGCTGAAGGGAAGCTGCTAATTGCATGATGTTTTATTAATCTTTTCTCCATGAAGTATTAATTGGGAGTTTGCACAAATACAAAGATCTGTCTGCTTCGTAACGGCTCAGGTTTGCGGTCTCTCTGGATGAACGTGTGAGAGTTTCCTGTTGAGAGATGATGGTGACAAGCACGAGTCCAGATCCTGTAGCAGGCGCACAGCTGACAGTCTCAGACGCCCGGAGCTGTCAAAAATGCCTTCATCGGTGAGCTGCTCTTCCAGCAGCCAGGGTTCTGTCCACAGGGAACAGGGGGAAACATTGCTACTTGGTGCTATGCGATGGCTTAGACTAAGGAGAGATTTATGTCCAAATATCCAGCCCACGGAGGGCCAAAAAGAGGTAGGACGCCTGCAAGAGGAAGCCATCAGCACTGCCATGGCAAGGATTGTGTTGTGAGACTCACCTCTGCCTTCCCCTCTTTTCCCTGAGATCACTTCACCTGGGAGGAAAAGATTGCAAAGACAAGCACGAGCCTCAAGTCAGGTGTGTTGACTGAATTCTGAGGGTGGCGGTTCCTGGAAGCAGGAGGGGAGAGAGTGGCTTCCGGGCATGGAGTGGGATAGGCGGAGACGGTTTGATGAGGAGCCTCGGCCCACTTCCCACCTAGTCCTGGAAGGCTGCTGTGGGATGCCCAACGGCCCGACACTGGACCCAAGTATTGTATCCCCCCGAAGGGGTTTCTGCGTGAGAGGGAGAAGCAGGAATGGCCACTCCCCTCAGCCGGCCCCACAGCCAGGACCCAACACCAGACACAGAGGCTGGTTCCACAGGAATAATTGGCCCCAGGGCCATGTGAGAGGATGCCCAGCCTGGTGAAAGGGCCACTGGGCTATACCTCCAGGAGCCAAAGGGAGGTAAACCTGCCCCTCTGGTAGGTTCCCAAGAGATAGAGGGGCCACGGTGAGCACTGCCCCCAAACCCCTCACAGCACGGTCATGGAGAAACCAGCAAAGGGCTCCAGCGATGGCTGGAGCTGCCTGAAGCGGAGTAGTGTCTGCAACACTTCCCACGGCCAGCGTGGAGGAGGCTAAGGAGAGAGCCTTCCCCTCCCCGCCTCCATTCCCTGTCTGTCTCCAGGGAGACCCCTGATGAGATGCACTTGTGGGGAGAGGGGGGAACCTCAGGACCAGACCTCACACCCCCTTCCCAATCTAAGAAGGCAGGACCGCAACTCTAGCCTGCACTGGAGAAAGAGAAGAATTTGTCCAAAATGTTTGAGACTAATAAATTCTTAAAACCTTTATTTTAAGTTTTTAAAATAATGAATAGGAGGAATAAGCTTTGACTTCCAGAATGAGTAGAACCTGCAACTGTTGGAAAGTGTGAAAATAAAACAAGGATCATGTTAACAGAATCACAAAGGGGCAAGGGGCATTGCATAAGGTAGATTTCCTTGTTACTCCAAGTGCAGTCCACAGACTGGCAGCATTGGCTTGTTAGAAAAGCAGAACGTCTGCCCTTAGCCCAAACCAGCTGAACCAGAATCTGCATTTAACCATGATCCCCAGGTGATTCATAAGCACATTAAGGTTTGAGAATCACTGGTGTAGTTGAATGAAATAAAACATTTGATGTTTATATCTCAGTGAATTGAGATTTCTCAATCAACTGGTTACATTAGACAGGATCTGCTTCTGTTACTTGCGACCAAAACCTTAAACTAACAAAGAAATCATCACTATGAATAACATGCCTCCTAGGATCAGCCCTTATCAAAGCAATAAGGGGGAATAGTTGGTCTTAGGGAATACTGAACCTGTCTTTGAGCCTCTCTGATGTCCAGTGCTTTCACCCAATCTCTCGCCAGCACAGAGCCCATTCTGCACCACACCCACCCAGGGAAAGCACATGGCCACAAGGACAGATTCTGCACACTCTGGGTACCATGGTCTGAATCAACATGGCAGCCCTGCTTTTCACCCTCCTGGAAGCCTGCTCTTCCTAACACTGAACTTTGTAAAACACCAGAAGTAAAATTAGTATCAGAATTAGAGCACAAAATTGCATTTCTCAGCTCAGATTTTTCTCCCCGACAGAATGGTAGCCACTCCAACCTCCCTTCCCAGCACCCCCAAGGGTGTCTCACACGTGCGCGTGAAGGGTCTCTTCCATCACCCTTTAGGGTCCACCGTGTTGCTCCTCTCTCCTCCGGTTCCCTGCCGTGCTCCCTGCAGACTTGGGGCACAGCAGTCCTGCGTGCTGCATTGGAAGTTTTGACTGAGGGTACCTTCCCCCTAAAACCTGGGCACAAGCCTGCACGGGGCCAGAGGACAATCCCAACTATAGATTCTAGGGGCTCTCCAATCACTGTCACTTGAAACTTCTTCTCAAAGGATGTATTGTTTTCCATATATATATATGGAAAACATATATATATATATATACATATATACACACACACACACACACATATATATATATATATATATATATATATATATATATATAGTTAATATTTGTCTTCCCCACTGGACAGTAGTCTCTGTGGGGGGGGGGTCTAGCTCTCCTTGGTTCACCATTGATATTCAGAACCAACCACATCACCAATGCTTACTGAATGAATAAACAGATAACTGAATTTGTTAAATAAGTAATAACTTCCCATTTTGGGCACATCTCAACCACTCTGAGCCTCAGTTTCTTTATCTGTATAAGGGAGATTAGAGTATCTACCTGAGATGGTTGTCAGGAAGCTAACCTTTGTCCATAAAAGGTGCCTAGTACAGGACTCTGTACCAAGCAGGATTTCAAAAATATTTGTTTCCTTATTATGTAATGTTGGTGAAGTGACATTCATTGCAAATCCGATACAGCACCCGTTAAATGCCTAAATAAGCATTTTTCTCTTACTTGGTCTGCACGGTCCAGCAAAATGGCACCTCGTCTCTGATGCCTTCCCCAGCCAGCGCCCCATTCCTAGGTACCATTAGCTCTGCCTCCTCTGTGTTACTCTGGCACTTTATGTTACCCTGCCTCTGCTAGAACACTTACCATATTCGCTATAACCAGCTCTGTATGACTGTGACCTTCTTGAGGGCAGGGCCTTGTCCTTCACACCTCTGCAGGCTCCACACGTCACTGAATGTCTGAATGAATGGAGTGAGTGAATGAATGAATTAATGGTCTCAAGCCTCTTCTCTTCTCTCCACGAGCTTTTTAGGTTGAGAAATATGCTTATTCATTTTGAACATGGGCTTTGAAATCTGACAATCCCAAACTTGAACCCAGGGTCAACTAATTACTACTTAGGTGACTTCAGGCAATTTCTTATCCGCTCCACACCTCCACTTCCTTGTATGTAATGTGGGGTTAATAATACCTAATTCTCAGAGAGGTTTGGGGAATGCAGTTAGATAATGTCATTTATTAAATGCTTCATCAGTTGGAACTTATTCTTAGCTGGTATACTAATGTATACTTAGATATGAATGGTAAGTGAGTTCTCAATTTGTTCTCATTCCTAGGGTATCTATAAAGTTCACCTTGGGTCTCCTAAATTAAATATATTTGCCTTAGTCTTTACAAATAAATCAGGAATAGTGAAATTATAGAGACTTAGGGTATTCTGGAACTCAGTGACCTCGGAGAAACATCACCCACGAATGTCATTAACATTTCTTTAGGCTGCCAATAACGTTAATATACCCACCAACAAATATTTTCAGAGCCCCTACCATACCAATGTAGGGGGCGCTGAGAGGAGGGGAGGGATGGATACAAAGCTGCAGGCAGTGAATCGCACCTGCAAGGAGGTTTAAGGGAAAATAAAAGACCAACGCCAAAAGATTCATTTCACAATTCAGGAATACTCTGCCACTTCCCCCTTTGAGCTCCCATAGTGTTTGGACATACATCAAATACGGCGCAGGTTTTTAAATAATTTTTAAATTCTATTAATCCACATTTATCTAGTACTTTTACCATGCACTAAGCACTGTTCCGAGCACTTCACAAGTTTTAACCCTTTAATCTTCTCACCAACCCTCTGAGGTCGATATTAAGATTATAGTTCATTGTACAGATGGGGAAACTGTGGCACAGAGAGAGCAAGTCACCTGCCAAGATCTGACAGCTAGTAAATGGCACAGAAGGGGTGCAGCCCTGGGTCACCCTGCCTCTGCCTAGTAACCGCCACTTCTGATCAATGCCAAAGGCGGTGATGTTGAAGATGATAATAACAAATGACAAACTCCTCGTAGACAGACAAGTCTTAATGGAGACTTTTCGATGTTCAAAGCATTGAAAAGATACGGATGCCTCCATCCCCATATGTCATTAAAATGAAAAATTATAGTACTCTGGGGAATTCCCTGGAGACCCAGTGGTTAGGGAGTCCACGCTCTCACTGACAAGGGCCAGGGTTCAATCCCTAGTTGAGGAACTAAGATCCCACAAGCCGCGTGGCCAAGAAAAGAAAAAAAATTATAATACTCTGAAAATAAGTTACAAAATTTTCATATATACTGAAATTAAAATAGCTTTTCTTTAGATATTATGATTGCAAAATTCTGGAGGAGTTATTCAAGCTGAACATTTTGCAGTGTTTTTTCTGAGACCCTACTTGGCTGGTGACCTAAATACATGTTTGGTGCCTCCCAGCCCAGAGGGCAGTGTCCAGTACAGGGCATGTCCTATCTCTACAAAGGTTTGTTGAATGAATGCTTAACTGTGTGTTTCCCAATCTTGTTGGGTTGCCAGATAAAATGCAAGATGCCTAGTTAAACTTGAATTTCAGATAAACGATAGCTTTTTAGTATAAGTATGTCCCATGTGATATTTAACTGACATCCTGTGTTTTTGTTAGCTAAATCTGGCAACCCTACCCTCTAGATTAGGAATTCACAGAAAGGAAAGTGAGTGTGGCTTGGAGCCAGAGAAGGGGCTGTCCTGGAAGAGATGGAGGTTGAGCTGACTCAGGAGAGAAACATAAAGGACAGTGTTAATGGCACCCCCTGGAGTTGTACAACCCCATGACCCTGAGAAATGGGAGGGGCGTTCCTGGCAGGGAAACCAGCATGATTAAAGGCTAAAGTGAGGGGAGTTCCCTGGTGCCCTAGTGGTTAGGATTCCAGACTTTCACTGCCATGGCCCAGGTTCAATCCCTGGTCCGGGGAAGTAAGATCCCGCAAGCCGCGCAGCGCAGCCGATAAATGAATGAATGAATGAATGGATGAATGAATAAATAAACAAAGGCTAAAGTGAGCATGTCAGGGTGGAAGACAGTGAGGAGGACAGCTGCCTGCAGCACCTACAATCCACATTTCCAAACGACTTTCAGGTCCTCAGTGCCCCTTTCCGTCCATGCTCCCCACCCACCAAGGCTTTCACCGCGTAGTCCCTCTGCCTGGAACTCCTTGTGCACTAAAGAGCTGTCTTGTATCGACTGACACACCTCTGCCCCAAATCCTTGTGTGTCAATCTTTACAAGCCTCCCAAAGCTTGCATGACTTTTCTATAATCTTCCAGCATGCCTCCAGCAACAGTTAAAGGAAGTTGAAGTGAATCACGCAGTGACCACGTGTGGCCAGCCTCTGGAGTCCTGCCTGCCCGTGGGAAGTCCCATGATCCTGTGCCTGGTTTGCAGAGCTGTGGCCAGAGGTCACCTGTTGAGTATATAGCCCTGCACTCCCGACATGAGGCTGATAGCAATGTTCAATACTATCTTGAGAATCCTTCTTCAAAAACGTCCGCTGCAAGGGTTTAACAAGCCCAAGATCTGATTTACCCAGTTAAACGCTGTCCTGACCCATTCCGCCTGGGCCATTTTTTAATTCATGAGCACTTGCCTAAAGAGGGCCCTTGTTGCTGTCCCTCAGGCACGTCTCGGGCCCCAGTCCATGCTCTCCCACCCTCCTAGACAGCTGCCTCCCCTTCTCCTGTCCCTGCACACATCTCTGACATCTCCTCCCCATCCTCACGCACAGCAGAGAACCCAGTTTCTCATTTCACCGAGAAAACAGAAGCCATCAGGAGAGAACTCATATGCCACTCACTCCCAGGCCCCCACCCACCTGCCTTCCTGTTGCAGGAATGAGCTGCCGCTGCTTCTGTCCACTGGTTGCTGGATCCCACGCCCTCTCACCTGCTGGACATTGCTCCTGCGGTTGCCACTCTCTCCTGCATCACCATGTTTCCTCTCTACTGGATCATTCCCACAGACACACAAACTTGCTGCTTTTCTCCCACTTGGAAATATCCTCTCTTGACCCCATTTCCCACATCAGCTACAGCCTCATTTCTCTGCCCTCCCCCCCGTAGCCAAATTCCATGGAAGAGGTGACTCTAGGAGCTGCCTTCGCTTTCTTCCTCTCGTCCTCTTTTGAGCCCACCCTATCAGGCCTTGCCCCCATCACTCCATCACACCTGCTGTGGTCCCCAATGACCTCTAGACCTCATCTCCATTGACCTCTCAGCAGTGTCAGACAGAGGTGGTCATTCCATCCTCTTTGAAACACTTTTTCTTTACTTGGCTTCAAGGGCAGCATGCACTCCTTGACTTTTCTACCTCATCAGCTGCTTCCTCTCCATCTCTTGTGGGATCTTTCTTATCTTCCCAACCTCTAAACAATACAGCCCGCACCCCCCACCAAGGCTCAGCTCTCAGACCTCATTTCTTCTCTCTCTAGGCTCACCCACTTGATGATCTCAACCTATCTTATGGGTTGGGATCAAACAATTGATCTCAATGACAATGTACCAAACTCTCCCTTGAAACTGTGAAACGATCTGCCTACATAAAATCTCCACTTGGATGATTGCCAGGCATAACAAACTTAATATATCTTTGCTTCCCAAAACCTGCTCTTCCCATGGTCTTTCCCATCTCAGTCAATGGCAAATCCGGTCTACCAAAATCCTTTGAGTCATCACTGATCCCTTTCTTCTCTCATTCCCCCAACCAAATCATCAGCAAACCTGTCCGTTCTACCTTTTAGGTATACTCAGAATCCAGCCACCTCTCCCTCTTCCACCCCAGCAAGCTACCAGCATCTCCTGCCTGGACCATTACAATAGGCTCCTAATTGATCTCCTCGTTTCCACTCTTGCCCTCTACTGTCAGATCTCCATACCGAAGCCAAAGTGATCCTCTTAAATGTAAATCTTATGTGGGGCAAGACCCTACTTTATCAGGCTCACAGGGACCTCCACAACCTCATCCATCTCCACTCTCTTCCTAGAGCTCTAGCCACCTGGCCCTTCTACAGTTTCCTGGACAATCCTAGCACACATCTTCCAGAAAGCCTTTGCCCTAGTGGCTCCCTCGGCCTAGAATGCTGTCCCCTCCCGCTGCACTCCACTACCCAGATAGCTATGTGACTCACTCCTTCAATTCATCTGTTTTTGCTCCAATATCCCTTCACAGAGAAGCCCAGACCACCCTATTTAAAATAGTACATACTACAACACGCATACAAGAACATACACTCTATCACCTTACTCTGTTTCATTTTTTTCCATAACACCCAAAATATTATATATATTTATTTATTCATTCATTGTCTGCTCATCCTTACTAGAGTGTAAGCTCTATGAGATCAGGTGCTTTGCTCGTTTTGTTTACAGCTGTTTGGTTTACAGAGCCCAGGACACTGTTTAGACCACAGAACTGTTCAAGAGCTAGGTATTGATTGAATAAATAAATTCATTTCCTGTGTGTGATGGTGGCAGCAGCCAAAGGCAACCAAGAACCTTAAGTGCCTGGCAGCTCCCCAGATCAGACAGGGGTATCCGCAACAGCTTTAGGGAGAGTTTCAAACATCTCCACTCACACTTTTAGTTCTCAATTTCTATGTCACTTCCATTCCGACACCCTCCTCCCCTTAATAAAATCGAGTTCTCTTGCTATCTGCTCCCATAGCATCCTGTGTTTCTCATTTCAAGGTATTCGTCACAACACACTGTAATTGTGTCTTAATTGTCTTCCTTGTAAGATTGTCCATTTCCTGAAGATGCACACGGAATTCTCAATAAGGGCTTGTTGAGGGAAAAAATGAATGAAGTAGAATGAACAGTGTGTGGCCCTGTGTGACATAGTAGCTAAGGGAACTGAGCTGGGAATCAAAGAGGATGATTAAAGGAGCAGAGACAGAGCCATAAGCTTGAAATGTTCATAATAAGAAAGGAGGACGGAAAGGAGGGAGAGGAGAGGGAGGAAGGGAGGAAAACATATTTAATATCCCTGCCGAATGTCAGCAAACTAACTTTGGTCCCACCAGTGTCTACACACACAACCTAGCTGGCATAATCTGGTCAAATGATCTTTGTGTAGCCTACCTGCCTATCTAGCTGTAGCGCATTCACTTCTCCATCTGCCATTTTGAAGAGGTGCAGAGCAAGAGACTCTTGCACATTCTGTGGTCCTGCTGGTCACCTGCAAGCCTCCTCCGGTACTCCCCACTGCCTACCTAACCTTACTTATCTCTTGCAATCTGTACCCTCACACTGAGAAATGTAGCCTGTCTCCTCTCACTAAAGCCTTCCTGTGGACAAGACCCAGCACAGGCCTGCCTCCTCTAGGGACCTTCACAATTAATCCAGCCAATACGTATCTCTCCTTTTTCTGACCTTGTCAGCATTTATTTTGAAGTACATTCTATGAATCATTTCTTAGTATATTTGATTGGTATGCATATAGTAAGTGCTAAATAAACAGTAGCAATTAGCATTAATATCACATAATCAGAATTAATATGGCTTTTCTCCCCAACTAAACGATAGGCTCATCTAGGGTAGAGATCATATTATATCTTTATTTTGAAACCCCAGAGAACTTACCCAAGGGCTGAACAAAACTAAGTACCCCAAAAATACTTCTTTAAATCTGTCTCCTTTAAAGTTATTGTAGAATAAAACCAAGGAGCCATAGAAATGGCTTCCTTGTTGTAAAAGAAGGAAGTGATCCCAAAGATGTCTTTAAAATGCTGTCTGTTGCCCTGGCCCTATCTGAGGAGCATATGGTTCATTCCAGGAGAGTTGCCATAATGGATGAAAGGCACGTTTCTGCTGAGTTAGGGGTTATCACATTCCCGCATCCAGGTGCCAGATTGATGGACTATGCCTCTATGATTTATAATACACTAATCTCACTGGAGAGTGAAGCACAATTAAACTTAGAATCTTGCAGCTTACACTTAACAACCTTAGAACCTTCCCTGTGCACTTGGCCTGCATAACAAACATCTGCCCCTCCCCCAATGCTGGGACAACAGGGCACTAAGAACACAGACACCCTTCTCTGCAAGGCAATGGAATGCAGTGGCAAATGTTTTCCTTAGACTTTCCATGATATTTCCAGAGAAAAGAGACATACAGCGGTGGCATTTTAAATTAGAGTTACAATGTTCGGTTAAATAATCTCATGAAGCATGAATAAAATCAAAACCACAGAAACATGTGATGTGTCAGAAATGTAACTATTCAGCTTACTTTCCCTTTTGTTTTATTCTCTGCCAAACGTCAGCAAACTAACTTTGGTTCTAGCAGTGGCTACACACGCAACCTACCTAGTATAATCTAGTCAAATGACCTTCTCCATGCAGCCTACAGCGCCTGCCTATCTCGCTGAAGTGCATTCTTCACTTTCCTACCTGCCATTTTGATGAGTTGCTGCCATGGGAACTCTCTTCTTTTAGGCAGTGTGCTCCAAAGAGGAATGGGGCAGCTGAGATCCAAGAAACAACAGATTCCCAAGCAACTAAAGCAGATATTACCAGGTCTGTGCACTTCCCTCATGGGAGAGTCCCTCATGTCACGCCCAAAGTGTATGTACTTTTACTATATATATAATTCCATCAATCCTTGTTGTCTGAATGTTGTGCCTTCATCAAATTCAAAGGAGGATCATAACAGGCAAACACAAAGCTACAAGAAAGGCACCTATAGAAAATATACTCACCAGAAAAAAAGGGGGAAAAGCTATGTATGACAAGAAACTTCAAACTTACATTTTGGAGCCTCTTCTTACAGAAGCCAACACCTTCTACTCCTTCAATGAAATAACTGTGTTTTAGTATAATATAGTCATAATAACCCCTAGTATCCAATCACCTATGTAGAGTAGATTCTTCAAGCTCCAAGAAAGCAAGAAATATGTTAGTATTTAGAACGTTTTCCTTCCAAAATTGTTCAAGTGGAAAATTCTAGTGCTTAAAGTTTTAACTCAGATTTAGCTAAAAGACATATTCCTTAAATTTCTGGATAGCCAAGGATATGAGGTTTTTTAAAAAATCTGTAATCTCCTTTATTATTAAGTCAGGGGCAGAGGCAGGGACTCTTCCAAGGACTCAGAGACCTCAGTTCTCCAGTGTTTCAAAACAAGAAAAACCCATGATGGAAGATAACCTTAAAGTCATTGTAAATAGATAAACAAGGCCCTACTGCATAGCACAAGGAACTATACTCAATGTTTTATAATAACCTATGTGGGAAAAGAATCTGAAAAAGAATGTATTTATATAGTCTTTATATATATATATATATATATATATATATATATACACACACACACACATAACTGAATCACTTTGCTGTATACCTGAAACTAACACAACATTGTACATCACCTATACTTCAATAATAAATAAATAAACAAATAAATAAAGTCATTGTAGGGGTTTCTGGTATGAACATGGCTGCCCATTTCAGATTATTGTCCATCCTCTCCATAAAATCATGGGAAAGGAGCAAGAAGAATTGAAGAAAATATGTCCACAGACTCCATTTGCAGTGAAACTAGAAACCAAATATAATCTGCAGACTCCAAAATATGCTTAAGGGTTGACAAAAGCAACTGAATCAGACAGAAACCACATGGGAAGAAAGGGAAAAAAAGAAAAGTTGAGTTGTGAGAGAACTTAATGACGGCAGATCTTAAAAGTGCCAGTAGAAATAAAACTCTTGAAGGCAGGCAACTCACCATGAAGTGTGTAAGCTACCACCCTATTTGCAGCAAGGTGCAGGGACCGAGGGAAGCAGAAAGCACAGGAGGAGTCCCCATGGGGTTCAGAGAAACAGAGGAAGTAAGGCCACACCGAGGATGACACAGTTAAACCATATTTCCAGCAGTCAGTCCTTTTTGGGAAAAGCAAAGAAAGCTTTGATTTATGAAGCATTACATCAGACACTGTATGTAAAGAGCTGGAACTAAAACATTCAACACATTTAATGATAAGTGATTTTTTAAGGTGAATAGGCATCATCACATCTATACAAAGTTACTGTAAGGTAAAAACTTGAAGAGCAGCAAAATTTACCAACAGGTGAACAACATTCATTCAAAAAAATGTTGCTATAAAGCAAAAAAAGTACATAAATATTTCACCATGATACTTAAAAATTAATAAAGCAACCATTCTTCTAAAAGAATATCACAAAATAGAAATGCCAGAATTCAGGGAAGTTGTAGCAAGAAAACAGGAGGAAATGAACTGTGAGCAAGCAGAACTCTGTAAAGGGATTGACAGAAAGTTTAAAAAGCCATCAGTGGGACTTCCCTAGTGGCACAGTGTTTAAGAATCCGCCTACCGGGCTTTCCTGGTGGCACAGTGGTTAAGAACCTGCCTGCCAACGCAGGGCACACAGGTTCGAGCCCTGGTCCGTGAAGATCCCACATGCCGTGGAGCAACTAAGCCCATGCACCACAACTACTGAGCCTGTGCTCTAGAGCCTGCGAGACACAACTACTGAGCCCATGCACCATAACTACCGAAGCGCACACGCCTAGAGTCCATGCTCTGCAACAAGAGAAGCCACCGCAATGAGAAGCCCACGTACCGCAACGAAGAGTAGCCCCTGCACGCCGCAACTAGAGAAAGCCCGCACACAGCAACGAAGACCCAACGCAGCCGAAAGTTCTTAAAAAAAAATTTTTTTTTTTATAAAACCATCAGAAAAATTAAAACAAAATTGGAAAGTTTACAAAGGAGACTATAACTTGTAGAAAAGACATTAAAGGATATAAAGGACAGATAGAAGAAATGTAACCAAGATTAAATGAAATAAAGATGGAATTAAAGGGGATTAGAAAGAAAGTGATACCTACAACAGGCAAAGGAGATCCAACATACACAAAATCAGAGTCCATAAGGAAGAAAACAGAAACGATGAAACCGAATAAATAAAAGAAGACTCGACTCTGCGTATTAGAAGGGTACACCATGGACCAGGGAAAATTGAATGAGAACAATCAGCCATGAGACATACCCCACAGGGTTGGAGGGTGAAAGAGAAAGAGGGAGTGGGAGAGACAGGAGGGCAGAAGGGGAAAGTGAGGGAGCAGGAGATGAAGGAAGGGAAAGAGGGAAGGAATCTTCTGGGCGTCCAGGCAAAGAGATCAGCCATTAAATAGGGGGAAATTCAGGCATGTCTCAGATTTATCCAAAGCAACATTCAAAACAAGAAGATAATGTAGTTAACACATCTACAAGAAAGAGAAAGAGACTTGTGTGCCAAGGATTTTACACCCAGCAAAGAATGTCCTTCCAAAAGCAAACAAAACTAACAGTTTTGAAATTTTCGAACTTATGTAATATTGTCCCATGAATCTTTCTTGAGGAATCTACAAGAGATCAACCATCAGCCAGCCAGGAGATAATGGAGGAAACAAACTACAGCAAAAAGGCAAGTGAAGGGTACTCTGTACCACAATCACAAAATTAAGATTAAACATCGAATGTTAACTAGACTGAGTGTGGTGATCATTTTGCAATATATACAAATAATGAATCATTATGTTGTACACCTGAAACTAATACAGTGCTATATGTCAATTATACCTCAATAAAAATTAAAAATTAATTAATTAATTAAACAAAGCTGGAGGTTGAGGTGACAGAATTTAAATGTTATATGCCTTAACAATGTATAAATGATACAAGTAATAAAAAATAGAAAGGGGAAGGGGTAGGGAAGATGAAAAGTAGGGTAAGTTTGCAACTTGTTGCATTTGTAATAGGGGAGCCAAAGAATATGATACAAAGCTGACAAAGCAAATAAGGAGTATGTGTAAACAACTTTACAAGACAATGGTAAACACTAAGCTAACTAAATGTGGGTGATGGAAGAGAGGGTACGGAGCATGAAACATATTAATTTTATAATTATTCATACAAAAGAACTAATCAATTCTGTCTAGAGAAATAGAGCACTCACAATATTATACAAAGCTACAATTATAAAGGTAACCATGAGAACAAAAACACAAACCCTGCTGAATATCAGAACTGCAAATGATCTTTTCAAACAAAGAAAATTCATTTTGTAACAACTTGCTGATAAACCACATAAGAGAAACATAAAATAATATGCCACACCAAGGTCAAATATTAATATTTGTCACATTAACAAATGTAAATGGACTTATCTGTTTATAAATATATTTCAGATAAGATCACAAAGCAAAGCTAAACCCTAAGTTATATACAAGGGATACACAAAAAACAAAATGATTCAGAAAAGTTGAAAATAAAAGAATGGGCCAAGGTATAACAGGTAAAAGCAAACAACAAGAAAAAAAGCAGAGGGCATAAACTAAATTTTGGACAAGGTTAAGTTCAGAGCATGAGGCATTAAACAACACAAAGAAAGGCACTGTTTATAAGGCTAAAGCACGCAATTCACAGTGAATATATAGCAGTTATGAATATCAATGCAACAAGACACATAGAAGCAGCGGTCAAAAAACAGTAATTATAGCACCTGCAAGGAGAAACAGGTTAAAAAAATGGTAAGGAAATTTTAGTTCCTCTCTCAGTCTACAACAGATCAAGTAGATAAAAATATTAAATCAGTATATAACTGACCTAAAAAACATAAATGTGCAGTAGACCTGATTCATATATATTTAGTACTATACCCTGAAATGCCCTTGGAATGCACATGAAATCCAACCATAATTCAAATCATAAAAATAATGATTTTTTTTTAAACAATCTTATGTTCTCAATTACATGACTCAGACTAATACTGAGAATAATTTTGCTACCATGTCACAGCAGGTGGCCCAATGAGTGAGCTTTATTTAACACTGGCTAGAGATAATCCTCAAGGGGAAGAGAAAATGGGATTGAGAGTTCACAGAACAAAGCTAAAATCATTTGAGGGTAAAAATGGTGGAGTTTAATGACAAGGCATGAGGAATGGGTGAACCCACACCATAGATTCTTCTCAACAAATGACTTCCTTCCATAGAAAAGGTCTGTAAATGAGAGAGGAGAGAAGGGGGGAACATGTGGAGGAAACCATCTGACCCATAAATGTGGGTGAAGAAGCACCTGCTCTCCCAGCAAGGCAGGCAGCCAGTGGTGTCTTCCTGTCTCCAGCCTCCCCTCTCTGCCCTACCCCCAGCCCCAGCCCCTCTTCAATGCTCCCTTCCACCTACTGCTTCTGGGTACTCACCTACTGGTCATAACATTGATGGCTGGGAAAAAACTAAAATGCCCCCTCCCCACAGTATTCACATTTTCCCTGTTATCTTTGAAAGAGAGAGAAATTAATTCCCAGTGTGCATCTCAGAGCCCTTGGCCAGCACGGAGGAGGAGAAGGTTTCTGAGTCTAGTTTTCTTGCCCCTCAGATCTCATTCGCAGGCATCATGCCTTCTTCCTTGTCCCCCAGCTGGGCTCGGGAAACCCACAAATTGCCCAAGTTAGATGATGCTATTTCCATGGCTCTCACCTGTTCACCTGGAAGCTCCCTGCGGAGAGGGAGTATGTCTTTCATCTCCATATTTCTAGTGCTGAGCACACAGTGGGTCTTAATAATCACCTTATAAATGCATGTGTTATGGACTAAGTGTTTGTGTTCCTCAAAATTCATATGTTGAAATCTAATCCCCAGTGTGATGGTATTTGGAGGTGTGGTCTTTGGAAGGTAATTAAGTTTAAATGAGGTCATAAGGGTGGAGCCCCCATGATGGGATTAGTGTCTTTATAAGAAGAAGAGAGACCAGAACTCTCCACCATGTGAGGACACGGCTGCCTGCAAGCCAGGAACCAAATCTGCCGGCACCTTGATCTTGGATGTCCTAGATTCTAGAGCTGTGAGAAATAAGTGTCTGTTGGTTAAGCCACACAGTCTATGGTACTTTGTTACAGCAGACCAAACTGACTAAGACAGCATGTATTAATTAGTGCGTGCAGACTTTGGATCATTTGGGGGTTCTTGTGTTTCATGCTCAAGAGGCATCTTATCCAGACTCAGTGAAGTGGTAGCAAAAGTACAGGGCTGGTATCAGACAGTGTGCCCCAGGCCACCCAGCCTGGTGAGATGGAGACAGGTCTGGAGCCCAGTTCTCTTGATGTCTGGAGCCTTTCCCATGTCACTGTGATGCTCGCCCTAGTGACAAGAGTCAAATGAAATGCAGGAACAGGACTCCCTACGGCAGGGCAGATGGGGCCCAGATATCCTTCCATGAGCCAAATGCCTATGTAGGGAGCCAGTGAGCACCCACCTGGGCCCCGGCCCCAGCCCCTCTGCTAGCAGCTCTCCATTATATAAGTCCCATCCCCTCCCGGAACCTCTGTTTCCCCATCTATGCAACATGGATACAGAACCAGAGGATCTCAGAGATCTCTGTCTGCTCTCAATGTTTCCAATTCAAAGGCTGACTAAAGAAGAGTAATCAGCTTTACCAGCTCTCCACTCGCCCCTTAGATAAGCCAAAGTGTTTGGAGTGAGTGGTTGGGTGGATGAGAGATTGCATAGGAGCCTCCTTAACAAAAAGAACAGAGAAGCACATCACTGAGGTTGCACTGCCCCATGCCACTCCATTTTTGTCTCAGATGCAAAAAATCAAAAATTAAAAAAAAGTTACACTCAGTTAACTATGAAGCTGTTTGCCCCAGACTACCATTTATCTATTCCTGGGAGGTGTGCCACAAAGGAGCTCACATCTACAGATGGAACCAGGGCCTCTGACACAATACAAATGCGAAGATTAGTTCCGAAGAGGTGGTTCCTTGAATACACGTATCTGTCAAAGCTGAGAAGCTGCCCTGTGATCAGAGAACGGGGAAAAGGCCCTGAAAGGCTCCCTGAGCAACTCCTTGGGCTACCGTGGTCCACCAGAATCAGGAATCCCTCCAGGGGTTTCTAGAGGAAATTAGCCACCAGACACTGAGCCATGCTCCCTTCCCACCAGTCCCAAGGGATCAATAAAGGGTGCTCCAAGCACAGGAAGCTCAAAATCCCCAAATTCCCCGGGCCTATGGGGACAGATGGAGCCACATGAACAGAAATGCCTCAAACATCACTGGCTCCTGTCACCCACAGCCTGCTCACACGGGAACTCCAGTTCCCTGCAGTTACCCTTGACCAGGGCTGGTCCTTCCAGGGGCTATATCATGTATGCTCCCCAATGCCAGCTGACTGCTGGCAGAAACCACTGCTGCCCCACACACATCCCCCAGGCACCTGCCAGCCATCCTTTGTTGGAAATCTGCCAACCAACTCTAAACAAGCAGGCTTGCCGGGCATGTCATCTCCCCTGGTATGAGTGAGAAAGACCTCGATGCACAGAAATTACTCTTCCAGAAACTGAGGGTCCAGCTCATCATGCCTGGCTCCTTCTTCCCTTAGATGAATTTGTTCAACAATCTCCAAAGGCATCATGCAAATGGGCCTTTGGCAGGCCTATTCGATCCATGTTGCAGTCATGTTTAATTTCTTGTTTAGACCCTGGCTATCAATCTCCCTATCTGACTCCCTGCTCAGACCTCTCCAACTTCTCCTTGTGTCTTCCAGTTAAATTTCAACTCCCTGATGTGGTACACAGAGCCCCACGAAGTACACGGAAGTATCCTTGACACCGGAGCTTCACAGAAAGTGGGAATTGTCCTCTGGGAGGCAGTGCAGTGTGGTGGTTAGAACCAGCATAGGCACTGAGGTTGGAATCCCAGCTGCACCTCGTAACAGCTGGTTGGCCCCAGCAAGTCCTTTGCATGTCAGGAGGTTCTCCCAAGCTGCATGGTCCTGCTTCCCCTTGACTCCTGCAGCCCCAGGGGCCACTCTTGACCAGCTCAGCTGCTTACCCACCAACTTCTGAAACAAGGAGCAACCTCTAAAACCCAAGAAATCAGCCACCAGAGACCTCCAACTTGGGTTAAGACCAAAGCTTACTTTTTCTGTTCACCATGGTGGCCACTCATGGTGGGGGGCTAACCAAGAGGTACCCACAATGATGAACCTCAACTAGAGCTCTTCTGGAGCTCCGCTAACATGTGATTCTGTGTAAATAATTGCAGTCAGTCCTCCAGCACCAGGTCTATCCAGTCAGGGCTTTCATGATTTTACTGTCCCTCTTCCCTATCTTGTCCACTGGGGAATGGCAGACAGGAAACAACAGGACAATGGCATGCAGGCTTCGTGGATGTGATGCTACACGGGGCTCTCCTGAGGCTTGTGGGATGTCAGCTGTGTGTGCCTGATGCTGACCTTCACATCCATCTATCTAGTCCCCCATTCCTTTCTGAACCTCAGTCCCTTCATCAGTAAACGGTGTGAAAACACAAACCACCTCTGCCTATTGTGAGGATAACAGGAGATAATATGTTAAGTCATTAGGAGTCAGATTATAGGAAACTTCATATTCTAGACCTGGGCTGACAATAGGAATACAATGCAAGCCACATAATTAATTTTAGATTTTCTAATAGCCCCATTAAAATTTTTAAGTAAAATTTATTAATTTAAAAACTCTACGAATCCGGGCTTCCCTGGTGGCGCAGTGGTTGAGAATCTGCCTGCCAATGCAGGCGACACGGGTTCGAGCCCTGGCCCGGGAAGATCCCACATGCCGTGGAGCAACTAGGCCCGCGAGCCACAACTACTGAGCCTGCGCGTCTGGAGCCTGTGCTCCGCAACAAGAGAGGCCGCGATAGTGAGAGGCCCGCGCACCGCGATGAAGAGTGGCCCCCGCTTGCCGCAACTAGAGAAAGCCCTTGCACAGAAACGAAGACCCAACACAGCCAAAAATTAAAAATAAATAAATAAATAAACAAAAATAAAAAAAAATTTTAAAACTCTATGAATCCAAAATATTATAATTTCAACATGTAATTAATTAAAAACCTAATGTCATAGTCTTATTTTTTTCTTCTGCACTAAGTCTTTGAAATTCTGTACGGATTGTACACTTACTGCACATCTCAATTCAGAGTGGACACATTTCAGGTGCACAAGCTACATGTGGGTGCCATACTGCCAGCTCTAAAGTTGGACTTCATTCTCTGCACAACGGAGAGCCATGATGGATTTTCGCCAGAGGAGTGAAATGCACAAAAATGCAGTTTAGGGAGCTTTAATCTGTCCTTGGGCTAGGGGCACAGCTGTTCTGCTTCAGTGGTCTAAGCAATAGACCGAGAGATGGCAGCTCTATTTTCTATCTCCCCGGCACCTACACAAGACCTGACAGAGAGTCCTGGGTAATTGAGTTGGATGAAACCATCAATCAACAAATCACCAGGACCGGTGGCTGCCTGGATCTGCAGAGCAAGTTAAAGAGAAGGGTCAAGATGAGTCTGAAGGTCAGAGCCTGAGATCAGGGCAGAAGGATGGGGTGCTGCAAGAAATGAAGAGGCTGGACGAGGAACTGGGAAAGTGGAAGAATGACTCTCCCTTTAGACCTGGTAGTGCTCCATGGAACATAAGCCTGCTGAGATTGAATGACCAGTGAGAGAGGATGAGGAACTGGAGCTCGGAAGATGTAAGTCACGGGAATGGCCATCACCAGGGGGCTGGGAGGCACTGGCACTCCTGAGCCAGCGCCAGGGGATGGACACAGTGAAGTGAGATGCCAGTGAAGGATTAAACACATGTAGCGACCAGGGAAAAAATTCAAGTTCATGTGGACATTCTCAGATGCTTGGAACAGCTGGGGATGGGAAAGACGGTTTGGAGAAGTCTTGAGCAGGATTTAGACAGCCAATGTTTGCTGAGGCAGGCAGGGCCTCCTCCACCCCAGAGCCCTGGTCCAACCATTTGCATTTCATTATCCAATCATGTTCTCCGGGGACCTGGGGTGAGATTGCTCAGCAAAAGCAGCTGTTTCACTTTAAACAGTTTTACATCAAAGCCTGCAGCATACAAGCTCTCTGTGTGACACGGGTAATGAAGAAGGAAGTCTCCCAGCAGCTCAAAGGAAAAAAAAATGATAATAATGGAAATAGAAGGTATTAACACTCATCCAGAAGAAGCTTGCTTCTCAATATTCATGATTCCCGTGAGCCTGTGTGTCAAGGACGGGAAATGAGCTAACAGATGTGGTCATTCCAGGACTGAAGCATGCTCAGTGAGCTGCCTGTGATGGGGACACCATCAGGACACCCCCACTCTCTGCCTCTTGTCTCCCCCTCTCTGGCTTTGTTCTCTCCGGCCCGCTGCCTCAGCAGCTCCAAGCAAACATCCTTATAGCCTCACAGCTAATGAGGAAAGAGTCTTTCCTGCCAGCCTCAGCAGAACCCTGGAGAAGCACTCTAGTTGACCAGGCTTGGGTTGCATGCCCATTCCTAGGCTGCAACTATGGCCATGTCATAGAGAACCACTGGTGGCCCAGCTGGGTCAACATGCTGCACCCACTCCCACCTGGGTGTGTTTCTAGTCGAAATAAGAGGATCGGGTGCTGGGCAACCAAAACAGTAGCCTCTACAGTCACCGATAGGAAGGCTACAACAAACTGAGGAGGCCAGAAGGCCAACCATCTGGCTTGGACCTCATTCATTATTACTGATTCAATGAGTATATATTGCATCAGATACAGTACAGTAACCAAAACAGACCTCGTGGGCATACAACTTAGTGAGAGAAGCAGACAATAAACAGGTAAACAGACAAATAGCTGCTAATTGTGACAAGTGCCATGAAGGAAACCAACAGGGTGAAGTGATAAAGAAAATTAGGCAGCTATTTGGGTAGAATGCTTAGAGAGAACTCAGAGGAGAGGCCATTAAGCTGTGATCAAGACTAAAAAAGAGCTACAGGGAGAGTGAAGGGAAGACAGTTCCAGGCTCAGGGAGGAGCTCTGCGTGCAGAGGTCCGGAAACGGGAAAGACCCTGCCCCACATGGGAGACTAAAAAAGTCCCATGTGGCTGCAGCCCAGTGGGCAAGGTGAGAGTGGAAAGATCTGCCCCTGGAGAGTTGGCAGAGTCCAAGCACACAGGGCCTGCTAGGCCCTGGAAAGGAGTTCAGATTTTACTCTGAGGCACTGCAAGGCCATGAAATGATCTTTAAGCCTCAGAGTACTATAAAATGATTTGTATTTTAAAAGAGTGGAAATAGAGAGATTGGATAAGAGGCTGTGATTGTAATAATCCAGCAAAAGTTGATGTGGCTGAAACTACAGTAGTGGCAGTGGAAAAAACTGGAAAGATGAGAAATACATTTGGGAGGAGGAAAGAGGCAGGGATTGTAGGGTTGGCTGTGTGGTTTGAAGGAGAGAGAAGAGTCACAGGGGATTCCCTGGACTGCACATGTGGCTGAATGGTGGGGTCATTTATGCAGAGAGGGCAAATTGGAGTTAAGACATTTGATTATGGTGGAGATGGAGAACTCGGCTTTGAGTAACTAATTTTGAGTTGACTATGAGGTATCAAAATGTTAAGCAGGCATTTGAATATTTAAGTCTGGGATTCATTAGAAATTTGGGCTTGCGATGGAAATCTAGAATACATCAAAATATAGAAGATATTTAAAAGTGAGGGCATCAATGAGATTACTTAGGGAATGGCTATGGGGATAAGTGAGAAGAAGGTCTAAGACTGACTCATAGGAAATTCAAAACATAGAGGTGGGGACTTCCCTGGTGGTGCAGTGGATAAGAATCCACCTGCCAATGCAGGGTCACGGGTTCAATCTGTGGTCCGGGAAAATCCCACATTCCTAGGAGCAGCTAAGCCCGTGTGCCACAACTACTGAGCTTGCACTCCAGGGCCCACGAGCCACAACTACTGAAGCCGACGCCTAGAGCCCATGCTCTGCAACAAGAGAAGCCACCACAATGAGAAGCCCGCACACCGCAATGAAGAGTAGCTCCCGCTCACCACAACTAAAAAAGCCCATGCACAGCAACAAAGACCCAATGCAGCCAGAAACAAACAAACAAACAAACAAAATGTAGAGGTGGAAGAGGAGAGCTAACAAAAGAGATGGAAGAAGATGATCAGACAAATAGGAGGGAAACCAGGAGAGAATGATTCCATAGACACCAAAGGGGAGAATGTTTCAAGGAAGAGGAAGCAGCATGTCAGAGCTGCTGAGAGGTCAAGTACAAGGTGAACAGAAGAGTGCCATTGAATCTGGCGAGACAGAGGCACTGGAGAACTTTGCCAAGAGCAGTTTTGATGGAGGATAAGGGTGACACCTGGACAGGGGTGGTTGGAGAGCGAATGGGAGCGTAGAGCATGGAGAGAGCATGTGTACACATCCTTTCAAGTTTTGTGAGGGAAGTGGAGAAGTGAAATGGCAACTGGACAGATATTCAAAAGCAAAGAACATCTTTAAGGAATTGGAGAGAGATACAAAGAAGTGCTTCTTTTATCTGCTTTATAAATTGGCTGTCTGTAGTAAGTTCTTACTTGAACACTGCGTTCTCAGGCTTTAAGAAGTATATTCCATGGGACTAGATGTTCCCCAAGGTCTGTTCTATATCTGTCATTCTAAAGTTCTACAACTATTCCTTTTTCAAAGGTCATAAAGAAAATATTCTTGGTATCTTGGTGTCTTAGTCCATTTGGGCTGCTACAACAAACTACCATAGACTAAGTGGCTTAAACAAAAAACATCTATTTCTCACAGTTTTGGAGGCTGGGAAGTCCCAAATCAAGATGCAAGCAGATTTGCCATCTGGTGAAGGCCCTCTTCCTGGTTCAGAGACAGCCTTTTCTCGCTGTGTCCTCACAGGGTAGAAAGATCAGGAGAGATCTCTGGGGTTTCTCTTATAAGGGCACTAATCCCATTCATGAAGGCTCCATCCTCCTGATCTAATTACCTCCCAAAAACTGCATCTCCTAAGCCATCACATTGGGGATTAGGTTGCAACATGTGAATTTTGAGGGGACACACACATTCAGTCTATAGCAACTGGTATCCAAGCAACAACTCCTCCTCATCTCAATTCACTGGGTCCTCAATTTATTCATTCATTTCCCTGTATGGTGAGCACCATGAGGGAAAGGATTTTTGTCGTTGTTCACAGATAGGCACATAGCAGGTGCTCAATAAATATTTGCTGAATGAATAAACAAATGGATGGATTTTATAAGTCGTCAGAATGCCTACACATGCAGAACTCATTCAACATTTACTCAACAAACATTAAGCATCTGACGTGCGCCAGGCTCTACGCTAAGTACACCTCAGTCAGCTCCTCCTTAAAGTGGGAGAAAAGACTCTGGCCTTTCCTGGCCTTCTCTGCATCCTCTCTCTTCTTATTCTTTGAAGAGAAAAAGCTAATAAGTTACACTACAGGCTACTATCTACTAAACAAAATGATTGTTCTTAGTCCTGCACACCATAACCCCAGCGTGCATCCTGGTTTCCACACTGGCGATCCATGCAACCTTTGGAAAATCACTTAAGAAAACAATGAAAAATCAAAAAGTGTGAGTATGGGTGTGTGCTTGCACAAAGGAAAAGGACCAGGAAGAAGTGCATCAAAATGTTGGAGGGGGCTGTATTTCAAGTAATTTCTTCCTTACACTTTTCTATATTTTCCACTGTTTGTACAATGAACCTGGATTATGTTCGTAATTAGAAAATCCCTCACTGACTATCTCTGGGCTTCAGTCGCCAAGGGTATCAAGTGTGGATCGCACCTGCCTTGCTTCTGTCATAGTCCTATTTGGGGAATGATGAGATAATGCCTAAATCCACACAATCCACATCACCAGCTGAGGCTACAAACATGAGCGCATTTCTTTCATTTTTCCAATTCATCACTCGAGCAGTTGCAAGCCCTAAGCAATACAGTGTCTGCCCTCTTGGGTCTCTCCCTAGTAACACTTAAACATGGGTTCCACTGTAAACACTGGAAATTCAACTAACTGTGGCATACACAAATGGGGTGTATTTCCCTCCCATAATAAGAAATGCAGAGTTAGGCAGCCCAGGGCTGGACCACTGCTCAAGGATGTCCTCAAGGATCCAGGCTCCTGGCTCAGCATCCTTAGTTTATGACTCATTCTTGTGGTCACAGGAAAGCTGCTGTGCCTCCAGGAAAGAAGGAGGAAGAGCAAAGGGAAAAGAGATGTTTTTCTTTTCACTTGAAATGGGAATTCTGCCTACATCCTATTGGCTAGAACTAGATCACATGACCACCCCTAGCTGCAAGAGAAGTTGAGTAAGTTCACTTTTCATGCTCTATAGTTTATTCAACCTAAGGGGTTCAGTTCCACTTCTGAAGGCCAGGTGGAGTGAGAACTGGAAAGTCTGACCTGTCCACAAGGAAGCCCAAGTTGTCATCAGTCACTGAGTGTGTTTCTGCCTTGCAGTATTGCTGTTAACAACTGGTCCACTGCAGAGGTGATGCTGTCATTGTTCCAGTTCATTGGACAGGCCATGGGGGTCTCATGCTTGGTTCTCATGTTGCAGTCATTCAGGTTACACTCACATGCACAGCCAGTATGCCTCAGTTATAAGTCTAGTGGAAAGGGGGCTGGGTCATCAAGGGCTTCTTGCCTCAGCTGCAACCTGTGTCAGATATGGCCTCTCCATGATTCTTGAGACCCCAGTTTTCAGCCTGGGTCACCTGTCCAGACTCTCCAGAGGATGTCATTTTCTAACTGGAAGACCTCAGACTAGATCATCCCCTATCTATCAGAGAAGGTCTGGTACAGCTGAACATTTCAATGGAGGCAATCAGAATCTCCATGCCTTCCCCACAGGAGACTCCTTGACCCCTCTGCAAATCTGCACACCTTTCTCCCCAAATCAGCTCTGAATACAACAATCATTGATAGGGTTCATCTCCATTAGGCCACATCAGGCCCTCTTCTGTCCTTTTACCAAGTCCTGGGGGACTTACACTTACATAATTAAAAGGGCCCACACCAGGGGCTCTTCCTGAACACAAATCTGCCTCAAAGTGATTTGTCATGAACACCTAGGTAGAGAAACAACTATGCTAAAAATATGTCATATTACACTGGATGCACCCGCTACATGCATGCAAAAGTGATTTAAGACAGAAGGAGACCTAAGACTTCTCGATCTGCAATATGATGGACTCTTGTGAGCCATCCTCAAAGAAACAGCAGGGATTCTGGGAAACGTACCACAAATATTCTTTTACCTTCTCAGCTGAACTCACAAAAAAAGAAAGGTTAATCTCCCCGGCCCAGAAATACAAAGGAACTCCAGAGGCAAGCAGAGAGGCAAACATGTTAGCTACCTTATGACTGCTCTGTCGGATCTTAGCTTTGGTTTGTTTATTTTTTTATTGAGGTATAATCAGCATATAGTAAAATGTGTAATTCTTAAGTGCAGAGCTTAATGAATTTTTACATATGTGTACCACCATGTAACCACCACCCAGATCAGAATCTAGAATATTTCCACAAAAGGCTCCCTCATACCCCCTCATCAATATCTCCCCTCAAGTGTAACCACTATTCTGACTCATCACCAAAGATTAGCTTTGCCTGTTCTGGATTTTTGTAAGAATGGAATTGTACATTGGCTATTCGTTTTTTGTCTAGTTTTTTAAATTCAATAGTATGTCTATTTCATTCATCCACGTTATCACATGTATCAGCAATTTACTCTTTTCATTACTGTGTAGTATTCCATGGTAAAAAAAAATCCACTATTTATTTATCAATTCTACTGTTGATGGGCATTTGGGTTGTTTCCAGTTTGGAACTTGATGAATGAAGCTGCTATGAACACTCCTGTATATGTCTCCTGGTGGAAATATGCAGGGCTTGGGTTTTAATGCTCATTTGGGGACACTGTGAGATGAGACCATCAACCTAATCAAAATAAGGAAATGACGCTTAGAAGCCCACATGAAGCCAGGACCATCAAAGGACTATACTCTTGGTGACAGTGTAGACTAGGAAAAAATCTACCCACAAATACAGGGAGAAAAAAAGGATACCAGTCTGCAAGCTGTGTGGGGGGAAAAAAAGAAATCCTCGCCTGGGAACCTATGATCACAGCCCCATACCTCACATAGCTTTAAAGTTAAAATTTACACTATCAGCATACCCCAGAAAACCCCAAGCTGATGAATTAGCATAGAAATCTATTACAAGCTGGTAATATCCCTAGAGCCCCTGACAGAAGTGAATGAAAAATCATTGCAGAAGGACACAATTTTATCCCACACTGTGGATGATTCCAATAGATAAATGTCCACTGAACATAAGTTTAAAATTAAAAAGCAAATGAGGAACAAACCTACCTTGAGAGAGTCAGCATATAGAATACTCATAAAAGCTTCAGATAATAGGACAATATAATAGAGACCATAAATAAATGTGTTTAAAATAATAACCCAGAATAAATGAAGTATAATCATAAGAAACAAGGCATTATATTTTTTTAAAGCAGGCAAATTTTTTAAATAAACAAATGGAATTCTTGGACATTAAAAATTCAGCCATTTATAACAAAAACCACTGAATTGTATCATTTAATTGGGTGAATAGTATGGTATGTGAACTATATCTCAATGAAGATTTTTTTAAAGTTCAACCATTTAAATAATGTTTAAAAAACTTAAGACTTAAGGTTTAGTAAAATAGTGCTAGACAAAGCTGTACAGAGAAATAATGAACTAGAAGATGAACTTGAAGAAATTCCACAGACAAGGCACAAATAGATAAAAAGGTGTAAAAATATGAAAGAGCACTTAAAAGAGCTGAGGATAGAACAATAATGTTCACCTATATCTAATAAAATTTCCAGAAGAAGATAGAGTAAATGAGAAAGGTAATATTTGAAAAAATTATAAGAAATAATGGCTGAGAATTCCAAAATTGATGAAGGCATAGCTTCTCAGATTTAGGAACCATAATGAGTATGAGGAAAATAAGTAAATCTAAACCTAGACACATCATAGTAAAACTATAGAACACCCAAGAAAATCTTACAAGCAGCTAGAGATAAAGGGCAAACTTTCAACAAAATAATAACAAGTAGACTGGTATAGACTTCACAATAACAGATTTCCTACAAAATAATATTAATTAAACTGGTACACCTCAACAATAGCATCAGTGAAGGGCAGAAGACCATAGGAAAGTATCTTTTATGTACTGAGAGAATACACTCATCAACCTATACTAATACTAATTTCAGCTAGGCTAGTATATCCCAGTGAAGTTATTTCAAACGAATAAGGACTGAGTTTACCACTTCAGACCCAAATTGAAAAAAACCTGAAAAAACTACTAAAGATGAAGGAAATTAAACAGATACAAAAGATTCAAAAAGCAATTATGCTTATTATTTTTCATATATTTATAATGTATTATATTTAAAATTAAATGTGTATGTGTGCGTGTGTACAAAGAGGGAGCACAAGAATGCTCCATACATGAAATATGTGATGATTATTAACATTGTCCATTTGGCGAACCTGTCCCCTTCCAGGCCAGACACTGATAATTAAACATATCACGGTAAAGGGGTGTGGCTTCAGAGACAATAAGCAGACACGTGAGCCGGGTAGGGGCAACTCAGGATCAAGCCAAGTCATTTCAAGGAGAAGAGAAACAAAACCAAGTAAGAATAGGCAAGTAAGAGCCAGGGGGACTTTGCTGGTGGCGCAGTGGTTAAGAATCTGCCTGCCAGTGCAGGGAACACTGGTTCGAGCCTTGGTCTGGGAAGATCCCACATGCCGCGGAGCAACTAAGCCCGCGAGCCACAACTACTGAAGCCTGTGCACCTACAGCCCGTGCTCCGCCACAAGAGAAGCCACCGCAATGAGAAGCCCGTGCACTGCAACGAAGAGTAGCCCCCACTTGCCACAACTAGAGAAAGCCCACACACAGCAAGGAAGACCCAAAGCAGCCAAAAAATAAAGTTAAAAAAATAAAAAATAAAAAAGAGCCAGGCATTGCTAAGAAGGAGCTGGTAAGATGAGGTATGGGGGGGTGGGGGGAGACAGACCCCAGGCAACAGACTGGGGCATGATTCCTAATTCCCTGCCCTCTGGTAGAACGAAGATGACAAAGAAGCCTGCTACCCCAAGCAATGCAGGCAGGTGGGCATCTGGATATACCACAGAGGACTGGGGATTCAGGAGGCACTGTTCGTCTTGTCACTGAGGCATCTGAGACTCTCGTGCTTAGTTGAAAAGCAACCAAAATCCTTGATAGCCTGACCTGGTGACCTCTCCCAGATTCTGGAACAGATCAGGCCGCCTGCTGGTTGTTGAGAGCTTGCTAGGGCCTGCTGAGATGAAACTAGGCCAAGGCAGATGCAATAAATGAGAACTCTCTCCCTGATTTTTTAGTAAGAAAACCCGTTTTTGTTTTTTTTTAACATCTTTATTGGAGTATAATTGCTTTACAATGGTGTGTTAGTTTCTGCTGCATAACAAAGTGAATCACCTATATGTATACATATATCCCCATATCTCCTCCCTCTTGTGTCTCCCTTCCACCCGCCCTATCCCACCCCTCTAGGTGGTCACAAAGCACCAAGCTGATCGCCCTGTGCTATGCGGCTGCTTCCCACTAGTTATCTATTTTACATTTGGTAGTGTATATATGTCCATGCCACTCTCTCACTTCGTCCCAGCTTACCCTTCCCCCTCCCTGTGTCCTCAAGTCCATTCTCTACGTTTGCGTCTTTATTCCTGTCCTGCCCCTAGGTTCTTCAGAACCTTTTTTTTTTTAGACCCATATATATGTGTTAGCATGAGGTATTTGTTTTTCTCTTTCTGACTTACTTCACTCTGTATGACAGTCTCTAGGTCCATCCACCTCACTGCAAATAAGTCAATTTCATTCCTTTTTATGGTTAATATTCCATTGTATATATGTGCCACATCTTCTTTATCCATTCATCTGTCGATGGACACTTAGGTTGCTTCCACGTCCTGGCTATTGTAAATAGAGCTGCGATGAACATTTTGGTACATGACTCTTTTTGAATTATGGTTTTCTCAGGGTATATGCCCAGTGGGATTGCTGGGTCATATGGTAGTTCTACTTTTACTTTTTTTTTTTTTTTTTTTTTTTGTGGAGTGGAGGCTAAACTCCAGACCCTGTTAATCCTGATGATCAGAATGAAAAATCAGCTACAAGTTTATCCAAATCCCTCTCACCAGAGCTTCTGATCTGGGGCACAAGGGAAGTACAGGAATTCAGAGATTTTAAGAGAATTTCAGAGAGATTTTCAGAGAGTTTAAGGGAATCAAGTGAGTTAACAGCTGACAATAACTGATAAGAAATTGTGTAACAGGATGCCAAAGTTAATTTACAGGGAGGTAGTACAAAATTATGTAATAAATATCTAGACCTGAGAGTCCTGCTTCTCAACTGAGGTCTTCCAATGGATCAGACCCTTTGTCAAGAACCTTGAGCCACCTTAACACAGAAGAGTAGGTTAGAAAGAACAATGCTCTGTGTGAGCTTTCTGTCAAACTTATAGACCTGAATCCACCTTACAGAGTCCCTGTGGGCCTCACATTAAATTTTCTGAGTTTAAGGGACATGGATATGACCTTGAGAATCATCAAGGAACATGTAAAGGGACCTTGAAGCCAGAGTAAGTTATATATATATAATATATATATATATTTATATAGCCTGATATGTTGTCTCTCTCCCATGTTATGAAGCAAAATAAACCCCTGGAATTTAGACTTAACCTTGGTGAGAAGACAGGTTTAGGAATTTCAAATTGGGTTTATCAGAAAGCATTGTTTCACAAGAGAAATTAAAAATAATAAACCAAAATAGCTGAAAACAAACACTAATGGGATAGAATTGCAATGAACTGACTAAATTCCCATGTAAGTTGAAAGCTCTAAATAAAAACAGTTCACTACATAAAAAAACTCAATGATATAATTCTTACAGACATGAATTTTATAACAAGATAATGGGACAGGCAAGAGAGTTCATTGATAAAGTATATTGCATTTTATACTGAATCTGGAATAATGGATTGAATGGTTTTGAGAAAAAACGTAACATGATTAGATTTATATTTTAAAAGATGACTCTGGCTATAGTGCAAATGATGTGCTGGAGGATATTTGGATTGGAGACAAAAACTCCTATCAATGGGTTGATGTTGATGTTTTGATTCAGATTATTTAGAACAAGGATTAAGATAAGATAGTGTCATTTTTTTATCTTCTTATAAATAATTTGTCATGGGGACTGAAAGGGAAGGAATAATCAAGAAGGAAGATCTTCAGTTTTCTGTCATATCATTAGATTGAAAATAACGCAATTTGCAAACATAGGGAGTGTAGGCAGGAACCAGCAGTGGAGATGAGAATGCTGAAGTATTCTGAAGTATTTGTGGGCCATGAAAATCAGGAAAGTGTACATGTCTGAAGCTCCACAGAGAAATATAGACTGGAGATAGTGAGTTACATCATTAGCATAGAGGTGGTAGTTGAAGACCTGGGATGAGACGATTCTCAAAGTATATAAAGGTAAAAAGAAGTCCAAAATAGAACACTAGAAGGTAGAGAAACACGTGGTCCAGAGAAAAGAGTGAAACAAGTCACAGTGGGAACATTGCTTTCCTGGTAGACGAGGAAGAACAGAGTTTCAAGAAGAAAAGAAAAGATCAACAGTGTAAATGTCAAAAAGAGTTCAAATATGATAAGGACTAAAATGTGTCTATTAGATTAAGCAAAGAATAAGACAGTGTTGACCTTTGTGAAAAATTCAATAAAAATGGTAAGGGCAAAAGTTAAATTACAGGGAGTTGTGTTATGGATGGGAAGTTAGACCTTAGTCTTTCAAGTGTTTCCATCATGAAGAGGAGGATTGGAGAGCAGCTAGAAAGGTCAAAGTGGCTGCAGTGTACTCTCAGCAGGGACAATATCACCACAAGGGACAAAATTAGTTTTTTAGTGAAGGAGTGGGAATTAAAAATCTTACTCTTTTTGTGTATAAAGCACTGACGGATACACAACACTCAAAGAGGCACAGAGTATACCTTTGGTTTTAAAACTTCATGGGGCAAAATTAAGAAAAACGGTCTAAAAAGTTTCCTTAAGAGGAAAACAATAACAAACAACAATAATAATAATAAAAATAATAAAGTTAAGAAACACTTGTGTAAAGTAGTGGTGTTTGCAGAAAAGAAAAGGAAGTATTCAAAGTTGGAAGAAAAATAAAAGTATTTATAATCTGTAAAAATTGTAATAAAAAGTTGGGATTCAAAAGGACCAGATAATGAGAAAAAGATTAACCTTAGAAAGTATACATGATACCTCTTTCTCTGAAAGGAAGAAAGGGTAAGAATGGAGCCTAGAGACTCATATTTTGTAAATGAGAGTGTCCTGTTTGATGGCTTTTATATTCTTGTTCCTAAGAAATAAAATCATTTACTCAGAGTGAGGGATCAAGAGATCAGATAGAAAGGAGAGATCAGAAGTTAAGTACATGTTAAACTATTTTGGAGAAAATAGAGTGTGGTAGGCAGAGTTCTGAGATGGTGTCCAAGACTCCTGCCCCTTGGTGTACAAGCCCTGCTTTTAGTTCTCTCCCATTGGGTGTGGTCAGGGCTAGGAATGTGACTAATTTTGCTTTCATGATTAGGTTAATTTATATGACAAAGGAAGGAATTTGAATATGTAATTAAGTCCCCAAATGCTTTTGAGAAATCCAAAGATTATGCTGGGTGGGTGTGATCCAATCAACCCTTTCAAACCTTGAAAGGGATTGGGCCCTTCCTGAAGGAAGAGTTTCAAAATTCCTGTGAAGTTTCTCCTGTTGACCTTGAAAAAGTGAACTGGCATTTCGTGAACCACTGTGGAATTTGTTGACATGAAAAGTGGCCTTTAGAAGCTGAGCAGTACTTGGTAGATATTTAGCAAGAAGATGGGCATCTCAATTATATGACCACCAGAAAATGAATTCTTCCAGCAACCTTAATGTGCTTTGAAGCAGATCCTGCCTTAGTTAAGCATCCAAAAAAGAATATAGGTCAGTGAGACTAGAATCAGTCTGTATAGCTCCAGAATGATTTTCCAGAATCACTTAGTCACCTAGAGGTGTGGATGGAGGAATTACCTGCAATTTTCTAGGAAAGAGTGATAAAAGGGAAAGGCAGGGAAGGACAAGAAGACAAAAGAATGTTGATATTGGCAAGGGAGTGATTTAAGTAGGGCTCTACTATTTGTTAGGAGTATAATGATAAGAAACTTTCCTGTGCCTTAATTTCCTCTTCTACAAAATGGGATAATAATAGTAGATGCCTCATAGGATCATTGTGAATACTTAATGCATTTAAAGCACATACAACAGTGCCTCTCTACTTTTACTTTTTTAAGGAACCTCCATACTGTTCTCCACAGTGGCTATATCAATTTACATTCCCACCAACAGTGCAAGAGCGTTCCCTTTTCTCCACACCCTCTCCAGCATTTATTGTTTATAGATATTTTGATGATGGCCATTCTGACTGGTGTGAGATGATACCTCGTAGATTTGCATTTCTCTAATGATTAATGATGTTGAGCATCCTTTCATGTGTTTGTTGGCAATCTGTATATCTTCTTTGGAGAAATGTCTATTTAGGTCTTCTGCCCAGTTTTGGATTGGGTTGTTTGTTTTTTTGGTATTGAGATGCATGAGATGCTTGTAAATTCTGGAGATTAATCCTTGGTCAGTTGCTTCATTTGCAAATAAGAAAATCAGTTCTTACTAAAAGAAAACGATGGAACAATTACCTAGGACCCAGAAGTACTTTTAAAATTAAGATGCTGTCTGTAAAATGATAAGAAAACTGAATATTCAAGGTTTGAACTAAGGAAAGAGCTTTTGGTTAGTTGGTTGATTAAGAGAGGTGAAAGTGCCATGTAAGACAAGCCATAACCACCTCTGCTCTGTATTTAGGTGCCAGAGTCCCTTTCGTGTGTTATTTTCATGTTACAGAGCTAATCTTCACTCATCTAAATGATAGCCCGCTATTTGTAGAGATGTCTAAGTGTGAAACTTGTTTAAGAAAATTGTGGAATGTCATAAAGCGGTACGAGTAGGAGGTACTCAGTTGATTAATTATATTTATGACATAAAATTGAGATGTAACTCAAAATGAACATTTTAAAATTCTTTTCCTGCCTCTTTGGGTTTTTCAAAACATAAAATCCCAGCAGTCTTCATTTTTGCAATGGGCAATTATAATTTGACTTCCCTTCTGAAGAAGTTTATAGTACATTTAAACAAAATTAAAAGTGCTTCCACTATTATCTAGGTCTAACACAGTGCAGAGCTTTTTAAAATATTTCCTTCTTGTTACTGTTAAATCACCGGAATCAGGCCAGATTTGAATTTTGTCATATAGCTCTAGACCAGGCATCTTCAAGCACCAGATCTCCTTTTGCATCCCTCTTCCATCTTGTGTCCATGTGATCGGGCAGAGGTCATGGGTGGAGGGCCCACTTTGTGCGTTGAAGGGAGAGGTAGACAGGTTGCCAGGGTGAGGAGCTTCTGAGGGTAACTGACACACCTCTCCAAGTGGACACTTTCCTCCACTGGTGACCAGTTTCCTCTACACCAATAAACAAGTTTTCATTCTGCAATTAGAGAAGGCAGTGATTTAAATTCACATGTTAAATTATTCATTGAGAGCAAACTGTTTTTCAGTTGGGGGAGGAGGAATGGAGTTCTTAATTTGTACAGACTCCACATAAGACACATTGCTACTGAATATTTGCTTCCTCCCAAATTCAAATGTTAAATCCCAACCCCCAGTGTGACAGTATTAGGAGGGTGAGCCTTTGGGAGGTGATTAGGTCATGATGGTGGCGCGCTCATGAATGGGATTAGTGTCCTTAAAAGAGACCCCGGAGAACTCCCTCACCCCTCCCACCATGTGAGGACAGCAAGAAATGGCCACCTGTGAACCAGTAAGAGAGCCCTCAGCAAACACCTTATCTGCCAACACTTTGATCTTGGACTTCAAGACTCCAGAACTGTGAGAAATACATTTCTGTTGTTTATAAGCCACCCAGTCTATGGTATTGTATTATAACAGCCTAACAGACTAAGACACACACGCATTGCCTTTTTTCAGTCCCCCCAAGCCTATGAGGCAGACAGTATTAATATTCCCATTTTACAGATGAGGACCCCAAAGCTTAGAAATGTTCAGCGACTTTCTCCAGGTCCACAGCTAGTAAAGTAAGAGTAGCGATTTGAAGCCAGGCAGTGTGAATCGAGTCGCAGGGCTCTCAGCCACTGTGTTGGATCCCTGAGAAATGGCATAGGAAACAGCAAATGTAAACCGATCCCATCCAGACTGGGTGTGCAAGGGTTGAGAAAGTGCAGGATAAGTGTGCTGGGGCTGATCTGGAGGGCTTTCTCAATCCCCTGTGCCCACGTTTTGCGTCTGCTTCCACACTCCTGACCTGCAACTCAGAAATGCTGTCCATGCATTTTCATTTGAATGTCATTCAAATTTACAACCATGGAGGTCGTGGACTG